>NC_134360.1:55022542-55742130 GCF_048569485.1 Anomaloglossus baeobatrachus | reverse complement strand
AGAAAATAGATAAAGAATAGCAAGCCCCCCACATTCATAGACTGCGGTGATATAGGAAAACACAATACACAGATAGATGATAGGATTAGCAAAAGTGAAGCCCTACTGACTAAATAGGACAGGATAGGAAAGGGACTGATGGTGGCCAGAGAAAAACCCTACAAAAATCCAAAAACCTGATAATACAAAAAGCCCTCAGATTGCTAGATCTGAACTCCGTCCTATACCAGGCGCTCGTCATACCAATGAACAGAAAGCAGGAACCATACAAATTCAAGAAGCAACAAACCCATGGACTTATAGGAGCAATACTCCAAACATAGCTGCAGGGAGTGTCCCAGCTAAGCAACTGATAGGGAAGATCCCTGCATGCAAATAAACTGAAAACAACCAAAGTAAATGACAAACTCAGATACGAGCAAAAAGAACCAAACAACAAATAAAGAGCCAAGCACTTATCTGGGGTAGATGTGGTCTGGAGCAGGATGAAGCAGGCTGGTGTACAAAGAACAACTGACATCGGCATAGCCTGCTAGCAGACCAGGGTTTAAATAGGCAGAGAATTAGCAATGGAAACGCCCATTGTTCAACACACCTGGTCTCTGTCCAAACCATTCCTGGCCACAAGAGGGAGCCTCACAGCAGCAAAAGCATAACTGACTTTAACAATAGTACCCCCCCTTGAGGAGGGGTCACCGAACCCTCACCAATACCACCGGGTTGCTCAGGATGAGCATGATGGAAGGCGCGAACCAACCTTTCCATATGAATGTCAGAAGCCACAACCCAAGAGTTATCCTGCCCATAACCTTTCCATTTCACAAGGTACTGAAGCTTTCGCCTGCTGCGACGGGAATCCAGAATTTTTTCAACCTCATACTCCACATCCCCTTGTACCAAAACAGGGTCAGGAGGCGCTGCTGCAGGAATTGTTGGCTCCACATGTTTCATCAACAAGGACTTATGGAAGACATTGTGAATCTTAAATGACACAGGCAGAGTCAAACGGAAAGATACAGGGTTGATAATCTCCGAAATCTTATAAGGTCCAATAAATTTGGGCTTAAATTTAAGAGATGGAACTCTCATAGGAATATTTTTAGAGGACAACCACACCATGTCCCCCACTTTAAACTGGGGACCAACAGTCCGACGCCGGTTGGCAAATTTCTGGGCAGATTCTTGGGATTGAAATAATTTATCCACTACCTGCCCCCAAATCTGCTGCATTCTGTGTACCACCGAATCCACCCCTGGACAGTCAGACGCCTCAAGCTGCCCCGAGAGGAACCTGGGGTGATACCCAAAATTTCAGAAAAAGGGGGACACCAATGTGGTAGAGCTAGCTCTATTGTTAAGGGCAAATTCAGCCAAAGGCAAAAACGAAACCCAATCATCCTGATCCGCAGAAACAAAACACCGTAAATAGGTCTCCAGGGTCTGGTTAGCCCTTTCAGTCTGACCGTTGGTCTGAGGATGAAACGCCGAGGAGAAAGACAGCTGAACACCCAGTTTGGAGCAAAAAATCCTCCAAAATCTGGATACAAACTGCACCCCTCTGTCAGAAACAATGTTTTCGGGAATACCATGGAAACTAACAACATGTTGGAAAAACAAAAGCACCAACTCTGATGAAGACGGCAACTTAGATAGGGGAACCAAGTGGACCATCTTGGAAAATCTATCACAGATCACCCAATTCACAGTCATTTTCTGAGAGACGGGAAGCTCTGAAATAAAATCCATAGAGATGTGCGTCCAAGGTCTCTTAGGTACCGGCAAAGGCAATAATAGCCCACTAGAACGTGAACAACAGGGCTTGGACCTAGAACAAACTCCACACGACTGCACAAAACTACGGACATCCCGGGACAGGGAAGGCCACCAAAAAGAGCGTCTCACAAGATCCCGAGTACCAAAAATGCCAGGATGACCTGCCAAAACAGAGCAATGAACCTCAGAGACAACTCGGTCGCTCCATTGGTCCGGGACAAACAGTTTCCCCGTAGGACATCTCTCAGGTTTATCCCCCTGAAATTCCGCCAGTGCCAACCGCAGATGAGGCGAAATGGCCGAGAGAACTACACCATCATTCAGGATAGTAGACGGCTCGGGAACTTCCAAAGAGTCAGCACAGAAACTCCTGGAAAGGGCATCGGCCTTAACATTCTTGGTGCCTGGCACAAAAGAGACCACAAAATCAAACCGGGTGAAAAACAAAGCCCACCTGGCCTGCCGAGGATTCAACCTCTTAGCAGATTCTAGATAGGTAAAATTCTTGTGGTCCGTAAGCACCACAACTTGATGTCTAGCCACCTCCAACCAATGTCTCCACTCTTCAAATGCCCACTTCATAGCCAATAATTCCCGGTTCCACACATCATAATTCCGATCAGAAGGAGCAAACTTCGCCAGCATGAAGTGGGCTTGGGCCTGCGTACTCCGACACATCCTGCCGCGTTGGAATCCAGGAACGGGTTGCCGCAGAGTCCTGGCGTCCCTGCTCTTCACAGCATCAGATACATGCCGCTGATCTTCACCCGCTCCCCCTTGGTCTTTTTGTGGCACTCCCTTCTTCTGACGATCAGTTTCATTTTTCGACTGCTCGCTTTGATGCACGGCCGAGTTCCCAGGGGGCGGGGCTTCAACTCTCGCGCTCTTTTCGTGAGGAAGAAGGCTTTAGCGGGAATCTTCGCGCCAAAAGATGGCGGTAAGATGGCGGATTCTGAAATTTTTCAACGGATCACCGCTGCCTTCCACTTCAAGGCGCACTTCACCAGGTAGGTGATTAGGTAACTATCCTGTTCGTGACACCAGAAGAGTCGATGTGTACCGCCCCGCGCTCGGCTGCAGCCGAGTTGTTCGGATCCAGGCTCGTCGATGGGAGGCTCGAGCGCCTCCGGACCCGGGGTCACTTCGTTCTGAAAGGGGCTGGCGCTTTGAAGGGGTTAGGTTTACGGCCGGAGTCGTGGTTTTGGTTAAATTCGTGACGCCACCCACGGGTTGTGGTGAATGTGGACACCACCGCTGCTGTTTACTAGGCGCCCGAGGGAGATGTTGCGCAGCAAAGGCATTAACCCCTCCGTGGGCAGGGGGTGATGGCACTGGGACCCGATTGGGATGGTATGTCGGTGCTTGGCAGTGCAGGGCAGTGCGCGGCCCGAGGGCACAGTTGTACTCACTATGATTGATGCAGAAGAGTCTCTGGTAAATCAAGATGATGGTGGTCGGTGCCCGCAGCCGGCTGCGTCTGGTCCCCCACTCGGGTTGGTGGTCTCCGCCTTTCTCCTGCACCTTGTACTGTAGCTTTGGGCTGCCTGTGCTTCAGCAACGGGAGCCCGCTCCCCGGCGTTGTGTATGTCGGGAGAGCCCATTTGCTCGCAGAGGCTGGCCCGTGGCCCGTGGGATCTCTCTGCCTATGCGGTGGCTTTCTATCCCTCTCGGTGGGCTGTTGTCTTCAGTCAGGACTTGGGTGGGAAAAGACCTAAAGTCCAGACCTCAATCAGTTAATTAACGTGGTCCACTGGTTTCTGGACCTCGTTTCAGGGTCTGAGTACCCCCCTTTGTGCTCCGGTTTCCAGTCAGTTCCCCGGTTCGGTACCGGCGGGCCACTACCCTGTCCCGGTGCCTTACGATTCCACAGAGCCGTCTTCCCGGCTCCTGCAGGCTGAGGCCACTGTATGCCTCCTAACCAGAGGTGACTGGGCTCCAACCCAGACACCTGGTGTTAGACTGCGGCAGACCCGGGCACAGGTCTGCTTCTGCACTTGAACTTCACCACTTCACTGTCAAAGCTCAACTGTTTGTTTTTCCTGCCTCAGGACCTGTGAACTCCTCGGTGGGCGTGTCCAACCGCCTGGGCACGCCCCCTGGTGTGTCCATCAAACCCTGAGGGAGGTGACTAGGGTTTTAAGGTTGGCTGATGTTACCTTATTAGGGGACAGGTGTTATGCAAGGGCCTACCTGTGACTACCTGGCTAGTCCAGGGCGTCACATTCCCCCTTGGTTTAATACAGACCATCCGCGGGCTGTCCGACCACCCCTGGTTTATTTTTGAACTGAAAAAGATAAAAAGGAAAACATGTACAAACATAATAACTTTTTACATTTTTAAGCAGACTTAAGAATCGTCCCTTACGGGAAGCATTTTGCTTTAACGTTGCAAACATATAAAAACATTTTTATTACACGGGAACGGGATGGGACCGGGTCCTTTCATTTGCCCACCCAAGCAAACCTACACCTTGATGCTGCCTCTAAGAACAGGTCAGCACCCCTTTTCCCCAGTCCAGGAATCGGGTTCAGGTCCGGGTATTGCCCACAACGGGCCGGGTACAAAGTTCCATACCCGGCAGTCTCTCTGAGGCCCCACGTCCGGGGGACCCCTGGCCCCGGAGGATAGTCACCGGTTGCCATGGTGACGGGACCCCGGCCTACTCTGCCGCAGGCCCTTCCTCCAACCAGCCTCTCCGGAGACTGTAGATGTGATAGGGTGGTTCAAGGGGCTATTTACAAAGCCCAAAAGTGCAAGTTCTCGGCCTTGTCTTTATTTAAATCGGGGTAAAACAATGGGACGTCAACAAAGTACCAACGGGGACGGGAACATGGTAGACGGGAACGGCTACCTACCTCTTATAAACGCGGGCATGCACATCCGCTCTCCTGCTCAGGAGCCAGGCCCACTTGGGTGCCCCCGGCACCGGCTACAACCAGCCTCTCTTAGAGGTCCTTGAACTGGGACTGTCCTTCTCTCCAGTGGCAAGCTTTGACCTGTTCACTGGAATCAAGGATATCCAATTATTTGGGAGAAAGTTACTTTTAAAGAAGTTTTTTGCTAGGAGAGATACGGGGATCCCAGATGACTTCTCCAAAGAAGAGAGAGAGGCATTACACATCCTGGAGTCCTTATTAAAGGAACAGGAAGGGGGTAATAGTGATGATTTTCCCTTACATATCAAAAAGAGATCAACCGCCTTCCCACCCCTGTCAGCCTGCTCAACAATAGAGATGTTTGTCAAAATGGTCATCCAGGAATTTAAAAATCTACCTGTGAAACGTACACATGACAATCTTAACAAACAACAGAGACATGCATTAAATGAATTAAAATCTATGAAAGATATAGTAATTAAGCAGGCTGACAAGGGTGGAAACGTGGTGATCTGGTCCACAGAGGCCTATGAACATGAGGCTATGAAACAGCTAAATGACAAGCAGTGTTATAAGAGATTGGAAGGGAATCCCACACATAGATTCAGGAATGAATTGGAAAAAATTCTATATGATGCCTTCGAGAAGGGTATAATTCCCAAATCTGTTCTCGAGGGGCTCATATTAGATTTTCCAAGGGTACCTACAATATACTTTGTGCCCAAAATACATAAGGACCCATTACAACCACCTGGCAGGCCAATTGTATCCGGAAATGAAGGCCTTTGCGAACCAGTATGCAAATTTCTGGATCACTATTTAAAATCTATAGTGACCACACTGCCATCTTACATTCGAGATTCGACAGAATTCCTTAATGGAATTCAAGATATCACTTTAGAGACAAACATGATGATGGTAACAGCTGATGTGCAATCATTATACACCTCAATTGCACACAAAGATGGGATCACTGCGGTAGAATATTTTTTAAAAATGTCCAATTTAGATGATCAGCTGGTGAGTCTCCTAATACAACTGTTGGAATTCATTCTAACACACAATTATTTTTTATTTAAGGACCGCTACTACCTCCAGGAGAGGGGGACCGCGATGGGGGCGTCTTGTGCGCCCTCTTACGCGAACCTCTTTCTTGGATGGTGGGAGCGGTCCATACAATTTCCATCTGAATCATGTGGCGCAGTCCATTTATGGCTGCGCTACATAGATGACATTTTTTTGATTTGGGAAGGGGAGACTCACCGGCTGAATCAGTTTATGGATCAACTAAATAAGAATGATCATAACATCAGACTTACTTATACTTACAGTCAAGAAAATATTGACTTTTTGGACATCAAGATATTCAAGGAACGAGATGGATGTCTGAAGACGGACATATACCGAAAAAAGACAGCTGTTAACTCATTACTAAGCGCGAAATCTTCTCACCCAACACAGACAATTAGAGGGATCCCTACAGGTCAGTTCCTAAGGGCACGACGCATCTGCTCAAGTGACATCCTCTTTGAGGCACAAGCTCATGATCTAAAAAAACGATTTCACTTTCGCCAATACAGGAATCAGGATATTGAAAGAGGATACAAAAGAGCGAAAGAGACATCACGTATGGAGCTTCTAAAATCAACCAAGAAAGAGCAGGCAGATCAAAAGGTGAGATTTATAACTCCATACCATGCCCAATGGAGAGAGATGTGTGACATATTAAATAAATATTGGCCCATATTACTCACGGATAATGACCTAGCCCCAATCTTAACATCAAAAGCAGTGGTCACATCCAAAAGAGCCAAAACAATCAAAGATATGGTTGTGAGAAGTCACTACATTCCCCCACAAAAAAATCTGTGGGGCCTCAATACAAAGCCTAGATGGGGTACATACCCCTGTGGAGACTGTGGTGCATGTACCCAAGTAGAGAGATCTCAGGTGTTCCATGACTCAACCCACTCAACCACATACACCATAGTGCACCATATCAACTGTCGCACGACTGGGGTGATATATTGGGCATACTGCCCCTGTGGTTTAATTTATGTGGGATTGACGTCCCGAGAATTTAGAGTTCGTGTCATGGAACACATTCGAGATATCAAAAATGCAGCCAAAGCAAAGAAACCAGAGGACATTGAAAAATTAAAAAACATCCCAAGACATTTTAGAGATAAGCATCAATATAATTGGAGATTGCTGAAATTTAGAGGCATAGATAGGGTACAATTGGGAGCCAGAGGGGGTGATATAAAGAAAAATCTAGCCCAAAAGGAGGCACGTTGGATAACAGTGCTAAATACTACTAAACCAAATGGATTAAATGACGCTATTAGCTTCAAACCATTTCTATGACACTATAGCAACATGGGGTGGTGATATGCAGCCTGTTTCTCTATTTTCTATTTTAACTGTGTTTTTAAATTTATGTTTGTTATGATTATGTATTATTAACAGGATTATGGTGGCAAGACATCCTTCTTCGTTATGAGTGACAACCCATTTAAAAAGAACCAAAAAAGAATACAGAATGGATCCATATGGATGAATATAATGCTCAATATTACAGGGAAAATGCAATACATGTATGCACCCTTAGGGGGCGGAGATGGACTTCAGCCACGTTATAATTACGTATATAAAACAAAATAAGAATGAAGGACTATGCCCTATACACACTATGAATAATATACTAATATACAATATGAAGCGATTAAATCTAATCGCTGTGGCTGGACTCTATCTCTGCCCTTTTACTTGCCCTAATGTAAGATGGAGGAATGTTAAAGCACTGTATGTGCGCGCGCGTGTCACCTGACCTCCTCCTTCCATGTTACGCCCGGCGTCCAATGAGATCGAATTACTGTGCGCATGCGCAGTGGCGATTTCCGGACGCCGGGCGCGACGGCGAACGGGGAGGCGGATGGGACGTGTGCGCCAACGATACAGGTGTTACATGGCGATAATAATAAGTATGTATATAAGGATGCCGCTTGCGCCATACCTGCACCTCCAGGACGAAGCTCTAGTCGAAACGCGTCGAGGTGCAGGGTGACGTGATCCACATAACTCCCATCCCCACATTGGTGGGTTTTCACTAAGTATTAATTGTTCTACCCCTGGAACAAGGTTCAGTGGTGAGCTTGATAATGTTCTTTCCTGTGCTGCTGACTGCGGCAACACAGGACTATGTGTAAATGTTTACAATCCATGCTGCTCTGCACTAAGCACTTTATATATATATTTATATGCAATTTTGATTGATATATGCTGAGAGTTATGCGGACATTGCACTGTATTAGGCACTTTCTATATACCTATATTTGAAGGAAATGTTCTCACCTACAATATGAACCAGTGATATCTATGAGATGTGTGGATCATGCTACCCTGTTTTGTAAATATCCTCTGACTGTATTTTTAAAGAATTTTTAGCTACTTTTTCACCTCTGTGCACTGTGTGACGTTTAATTTTTGAACTAAATAAAAATTATTGATAAGCAATTCTACTTAGAATAATTTATTATCATAGAGAATTATACATATGAAAAATGTGGGATAATGGGTCAGTTATAGGTTGTATATGCTTAATTGAGGATCCAGTCTAAAGAAATATATTTTTGAAATGGACCTAAGTGTTCTTTTGGTTAAACCAGCCTCTCATACTGCCGTGGGCCCTACCGATCAGTGGCCTGCTCCGCCTCTCTGCAGCTCCACAGCCGGGATGGGGTACTTGGGAGTGGAGAGCACCGTGGCCGGGGTAGACTTCCAGTCGGGTGCTGCCTCCGTCGCGGCCGGGCGGACTGCCGGGGCCGTCGTCATCTCCGTCGCGGCCGGGCGGACTGCCCGGGCCGTCGTCATCCCTGTCGCGGCCATGCTCGGGGCTGGGTGAGATGTCATCAGCGGTGCTGGAGCGATGGTGACGGTAAGGCCTGAGGGCCCAGTAGCTGGGTCCTCCCCCGTAGATGGTACGGGCTCCGGTCGGGGCGGTGGCTGCGGACACGGGCGACGAGGGAGACGGTGTGGCGGGCAGGAGCAGGTCGGGTCCCTCAGCCAAGATGGCCGGTTCCTGGGGAACATAGGGGCGTGGGTCACTGCTTACCCACTCCTCCGAGATCATTTCCACTTCGCGCGCCCGGACAGCTGCAGCCAGACCCTTCATCTCCGACGCCCACTTCGCCAGCATGAAGTGGGCTTCGGCCTGGATCTTCCGACACATCCTGCCGCTTTGGTGTCCAGGAACGGGTTTCTGCAGAGTCCTAGCGTCCCTGCACTCCACAGCGTTAATTACTGTACATGGCGCTGATCTTCACCCGCTCCCCCTTGGTCTTTTCGCGGCACTCCCTTCTTCGGCCGATCAGTTTCGCTTTTCACCTCTCCCTTTGCTGCACAGGCGCATTCCCAGGGGGCGGGGCTTCAGTTTTTTGCGCCCTTTCTGCGGAGAAGACGACTCCGGCGGGAATCTTCGTGCCAAAAGATGGCAGGAACGGATCACCGCTGACTTCACTTCAAGACGTACTTCACTAGATAAGTGAATAGGCAAGTATCCTGTTCGTGACTCCAGAAGGGTCGATGTGTACCGCCCTGTGCTCGGCTGCAGCCGAGCCGCTCGGTTCCGGGCTCGTTGGTGGGTGGCTCGAGCGCCTCCGGACCCGTGGTCACTTCACTCTGAAAGGAGGTGCTGGCGCTTTTGGTGGGGGTTAGGTAGGTGCACGGCCGGAGCCGTGCTTGAGTTCGTGACGCCCACGGGTCGTGGTGAAGTTGGACACCACCGCTGCGATTACTGGGCACCCGGGGGAGATGGTGGTGCAGCAAGATGTTAACCCCTCCGTGGGTAGGGGTGATGGCCCCGGGACCCGTTGGGGATAGCTGGGTGGTGCAGGGCGGTACGCGGCCGGATGGCACTGTTGTACTCACGGTTATTGACACACACAAGTCTCTGGTAAACCAAGTTGATGGTGGTCGGTGCCCGCAGCCCGCTGCGTCTGGTCCCCCACCCAGTTCGGTGGTCTTGGCCTTTCTCCTGCACAGTGTTGTGTATCTGTGGACTGCCTGCGCTTCAGCGAAGGGAGTCCGCTCCCCGGCTTTGTGAATGTCGGGAGAGCCCTTTTGCCCGCACACGCTGGCCCGTGGGATCTCTCTGCCTGTGCGGTGGCTTTCTATCCCCCTCGGTGGGCTGTTGTCTTCAGTCGGGACTTGGGTGGGAAAGGACCTATAGTCCAGACCGCAATCAGTTAATTAACTCAGTCCAGTGGATTCTAGACCTCGTTTCAGGGTCTAAGTACCCCCCTGTGTGCTCCGGTTTCCGAGTCGGTTCCCCGGGTCGGTACCGGCGGGCCACTACCCTGTCCCGGTCCACCACGGTTCCACTGAGCCGTCTTCCCGACTCCTGCAGGCTAAGACCACCGTTTGCCTCCTAGCCAAAGGTGCCCGGGCTCCAACCCCAGCACCTGTCAATCTGTCACAGGCCTGTCCCACAGGCCTGACCTCCTCCACTGCTCAATGTGACACCCTGGACTAGTCAGGTTGTCCCAGGTAGTCACACACACACACACCCTCCCTCCCCGATTAGGTGACAGCAGCCAACCTAGAAACCCTTGTCACCACCCTCCAGGTTTGATGTCCACACCAGGGGGGTGGAGCCAGGCAGTTGGCTCTGCCCACCGAGGAGTTCACAGGCCTTGAGGCGGGAAAACAAACACACAAGTTGTAGTGCAGAGTAGAGAGAAGTCAAGTTCAAGGGCAGACCTGTGTCCAGGCCTGCCAACAGACTACTCCGGTGGCTGGGTCGGAGCCCAGTCACCTTTGGCAAGGAGGCAGACGGTGGTGGCTGCCTGCAGGAGTTGGGATTACAGCCGGTGGAACCGTAGGAACTGAGGTCGGGCGGTGGCCCGCCGGTACCGAACCGGGGAACCGATTAGAAACCGGAGCACCAGGAGGGGTACTCAGACCCAGTACAAAGCCCTGAACCGACAGGGCTGAGTCAAATCAACTGATTGAGGACTGGACTTAAGGACCTTTCCCACATAAGACCCGTTAGAAGACAACAGCCCAACCATACAGGGTAAAGCCACCGCCAAGGCATAGAGACCCAAAGGGCCAGCGTCTGCGCGCAAACGGTCTCCTACGGCATATGCAAGTCGGGAGGCGGACTACCGTTGCTTAGGCATAGGAGTCAAAACATTCATACAAGGAGGTGCAGGAGAAAGGCGGAAACCACCAACCTATTCTGGAAGAAGCTGCAGCCGGCTGCGGGCCCCGTTCATCATCCCATTTGGTTTACCAGAGACTCCAGTGTATTGTGTCATAGTGAGTACACCAGTGCCTTTTGGCTGCGCACCGCGCCGCACAGCATCAGCACCCAGCACGTACCCGCTCCCCTGCCTCAGTACCTCCCTCGGGCCCCCGTGACCATCGCCCCTACCCACGGAGGGGTCAACACCAAGCTGCGGAACACCGTCCCCAGAAGGCCCAGTTAATGGCAGCGGTGGTGTCCATCCATTCACCACAACCCGTGGGTGGCGTCACGAACTTACATCCCAAACCAAACCGCCGCGGCCCCGGTCGTGGAACTCCCCGTCAAGTCCATGCGTGTAGCGCCAACTCCCTTGCAGAGCGACGTGACCCCCGGATCCGTGAGAGGCTCGAGCCACCACCCACCGTACGAGCACGGATCCGAGCGGCTCGGCGGTCGCAAACGAGCCCGCGGGGCGGTACACTCAACACTAAAACTCATCTGCTTGTGTTTCCTGCCTAAGGCTATGTGCGCACTAGGCCGTTTTACCCGCGGATTTACCCGCGGATTTGCTGCGGAAATTTCTTGAGAAATGTCTGCAATCTTTGTGCAGACATTTCCCAGCACATCCTATGAGAAAAAAAAATAGCTGTGCGCACTGTGCGGATTTTTTTCAAGAAAATTTCTTGAGAAAATTTTCTCGAGAAACTTTCTTGAGAAAATGTGCATGTCCATTATTTTCCGCAGGTACCTGCGGAATACCCCCGGAATTTCGCTCCATTCACTGTAATGTAATCGCGAAATTCCGGGGGTATACCGCAGGTAGCAAATGATGTGCGGTATACCCCCGGTATAGCCGCGATTTACCTGCGGTAATGCTCATCGCTCCCTGCGGTTTTGCAGGAAGTGATGTCATTATGCCAGGAAGAGGAAGCGGAGAGAGTAAACACAGACGTCACACTCCCTGGACGCCGCACAGAAGCACTTCCGTGTGACCTCCAGGTGCCCGTGCAGTCTGTGTCCCGCTCCAGCCTCGCGGCTGCCTGCACTGCTGTGTGTCAGTGTGTGCCCGCAGTATCAGCAGCTTGTCACCCGACAGCGCAGGCAGACACTGACACACAGCAGTGCAGTGTCAGTGTCTGCCTGTGCCAGTGTCTGCCTGCGCTGCCGGGTGACAAGCTGCCGATACTGCGGGCACACACTGACACACAGCAGTGCTGGCAGCCGCGGGGATGACGATCGCTGCTGTCAGGAGGTGAGATCATTACCTGCTGTGACGATCTCCTGCCTCCTGACGTCACCGCGGTCACTGCTGTCTATGCCCGTCTCGCGGGCGGCCCGAGACTGTCACTAGCGGTGACGTCACGGGCTCTCGCGATACTTCTGACAACGTGAGAGTCAGTGACAGCGGTGACGTCAGCAGTACAGGAGATGATCACAGCAGGTAATGATCTCATCTATGCTCCTGATGGCAGCGCTCGGCATCCCCTGCAGTGACCTGGGCTGACCTATTGATGTTAGCTCAGGTCACTGCATTGCTCTCCCAGCCAATGGGGAACATTCTGTTCTTCATTGACTGGGACAGTGACTATGGTATGGATCGCCGTGGGACCCCCCCACCCTTATTGGATTACGCCGGACGTGGATTGATTGTTCTTTTCAATAAATTGGTTAAAGAGGCTATTTGGGGAGTGTTTTTTCAAATAAAACTTTTTTTGTTGTCTATTGTTTAATTATTACTGACTGGGTTGGTGATGTCGGGTATCTGATAAACGCCTGACCTCACCAACCCCAGGGCTTGATGCCAGGTGACATTACACATCTGGCATCAACCCCATATATTACCTCGTTTGCCAACGCACCAGGGCAACGGGATGAGTTAGGGCGAAGCGCCAGGATTGGCACGTCTAATGGATGCGCCACTTCTGGGGCGGCTGCGGCCTGCTATTTTTAGGCTGGGGCGTGTCCAATAACAGTGGACCTCCCTAGTCTGAGAATATCAGACGCCAGCTGTCCGCTTTACCTTGGCTGGTGATCCAATATGGGGGGGACCGCACGTTTTTTGTTTTAAATTATTTATATAATTTAAAATAACAGCGTGGGGTGCCCACTGTTTTGGATTATCAGCCAAGGTAAAGCTGCCAGCTGTAGTCTGCAGGCTGCAGCCGTCTGCTTTACCCTAGCTGGCTACAAAAAATGGGGGGACCTCACGTCGTTTTTTTTAAATTATTTATTTATTTTATGGCTAAATACAAGGCTAAGCACCCTTTAGTGCCACATGAAAGTCACTAAAGGGTGCCAGCTTAGAAAATGCAGGGAGGTGGAACATTATATAGGTTTTTCTCATCTATCTATCTATCTATCTATCCCTCTATCTATCCCTCTATCTATCCCTCTATCTATCTATCTATCCATCTATCCATCTATCCCTCTATCTATCCATCTATCCCTCTATCTATCTATCTATTCATCTATTCATCTATCTATCTATCCCTCTATCTATCTATTCATCTATTCATCTATTCATCTATCCCTCTATCCATTATCTGTCTATCGATTATCTTTATTATTTATTGCAGGGACAAACCTGCGGTAAATCCGCGGTAAATCCGCGGCAAATCCGCGGCAAATCCGCATGCGTTTTTCCCGCGGATTTTTCCGCAGGTCCGGAAATCTTTCACCCCCAGAAGTTTCTCAAGAAATTTTCTTGAGAAACTTCACATTTCTAGTGCGCACATAGCCTAAGGCCCTCTGAACTCCTGGGCGTGGCCAACCGCCTGGCTCCGCCCCCTGGTGTGTTCATCAAGTACTGAGAGAGGTGACTAGGGTTTGGGGGACAGGCGTAGTGCGGGGGTCTACCTGTTACTACCTGGCTAGTCCAGGGCGTCACAAGTGTATTCCCAGTGTGAGGAGCGGTAACCACTAGTGATTGTTTCCTCCAGCTGTCTCATCTTGTTCACTGTGCCAGGGATTATGGGTATTGTAGTCCTGCAAGTACCATCTGTGCTTGTGCACCAACGGGAGGAGACTACATCTCCTAGAATCCCTCACGCGTGACGTCTACGTTGCCGTTCTGGCGCTAAGTCTGAGGTGAAACCAAATGCTGAATAGACGGGAAGAAGCCGCGGAGCCTTGTGTGTGCGGAGACGCCGGGTGGACGGTCTGCAGCCGCCGCTAGCGCTTTCCTGGCCTCCGTGATCATCGTCGCGTGTGGTGACGTCATTACCAATGGCGGGGTAAACAGAGGGGAGCGTGCTCATTGATGCCCAGGACTCTCTTATAGTCTCCATGACAACCAAGCAGCCATTATTTCTTAATGGAAGTGTTACTATTAATATTTGTAGTAATTGTTGCCATTTTCCACAGAGTATTGGGACGGAAATTACCATCTTTATGGCCAGAATGATGCACTTTATCTATGGGCTTTCATTAGAAACTTGGGCTTTGATCACGTGACATTCACCTGAATTAAAGGGATTGTCCATATCTTGGAAACCTTTGCAGCGGGAGGTGAGCATCATCGTCATGGCTACATATACCTGTGTAGTGAGCGGCAACGAATAATCCCTTTAATTCAGTCAAATGTTGTGATCGCTCTGTGAATTGCAGGGCATGCAGCAAGCAAGGCGCCATCATTCCTTGCGGGTCATGATGTGCTCCCTCTTCCCCCATGGGTCCTTTGCCCAGGTTAGGCTCCGTTGCTCGTGGCTTATGATGGGATTGTTTCAATGGTTACAGGTCGGCCGACGCAGATAAGATCGCTGCTTTGTGTTATGAACATTACCGCACCAAACTTCCTAAACAGGGTCGATCGGATCCCGGCAAGGAATGAACCCTGATGGCGGCGGTGATCCAGGTGGAGTCTGCGCCCGACGTCAAGAAAGGTGATGCTGACGCTCAGCCCCGACGTGTGTGTGTATAATTATATACAGTATATATATATATATATATATACACATACATACAGTGTGTCCACCCATATCCACCCGTTAACTTGAGAACGGTGGCAGCTATAGGCATAGAAGTGGTGTCTAGGTATAGTAAAGTAGCCATGCGGTACGCAATGAAACCACCTATAGCGCCACTTGGTGGAAAACAACGGAGTAAGGGCGGCTTTGCACGTTGCGACATTGCACGTGCGATGTCGATGGGGTCAAATCGAAAGTGACGCACATCCGGCGTCGCAGTCGATATCGCAACGTGTAAAACCTTTTTGATACGATGAAAGAGCGCAAAAGCGTCGTTATCATATCATCGCTGCAGCCTCCGACATTTCCATAATGCCGATGGTGCGACAGGTACGATGTTGTTCCTCGTTCCTGCGGCAGCACACATCGCTGTGTGTAAAGCCGCAGGAGCGAGGAACTTCACCTTACCTGCCGCCGGCTGCAATGAGAAGGACGGAGGTGGGCGGGATGTTTACATCCTGCTCATCTCCGCCCCTCCGCTTCAATTGGCCGCCTGCCGTGTGACGTCACTGTGACGCCGCACGACCCGCCCCCTAAGGAAGGAGGCGGGTCGTCGGCCAGAGGGACGATGCACGGCAGGTATGTGCGTGTAAAGCTGCCGTAGCGATAATAATCGCTACGGCAGCTTTCACTAGATATCGCCCGTGCGACGGGGGCGGGACTATCGCTGCAGCATCGGTAACACATTGTTACCGATGTCGCAACGTGCAAAGCCCGCCTAAGCATTTTTATCTTGAAACGGAACGAGATAGAGAAAAAAAGTGAATTACAAAGTTGTAGGGCATCATCAATTCAATACGAATCGACACCTTGCATACAGAAATGCTATGATATGAAACCAATGACCCCCCAATATATATATATATATACACCGTGTGCAGAATTATTAGGCAAGTTGTATTTTAGGGGAATTTTTTTTATTATTGATCAACAACTCTGTTCTCAATCAACCCAAAAGACTCATAAATATCAAAGCTTAATATTTTTGGAAGTTGGAGGGGTTTTTTTTAGATTTGGCTATCTTAGGAGGATTCTGTTTGTGCAGGTAACTATTACTGTGCAGAATTATTAGGCAACTTAATAAAAACCAAATATATTCCCATCTCACTTGTTTATTTTCACCAGGTAAACCAATATAACCGCACAAAATTTAGAAATAAACATTTCTGCCATGCAAAAACAAAACCCCAAAAAAGAGTGACCAATATAGCCGCCTTTCTTTCTGATGACAATCAGCAGCCGGTCAACATTGCATGCAGCAGCCACCACAGCCTCCAGACACTGCTCCCAGAGGTGGACTGTTTTCCCTCCATGTAGATCTCACATTTTGTGAGGGACCACAGGTTCTCTATGGGGTTCAGATCAGGTGAACAAGGGGGCCATGTCATTATTTTTTCATCTTTTAGACCTTTACTGGCCAGCCACGCTGTGGAGTAGTTGGATGCATGTGATGGAGCATTGTCCTGCATGAAAATGGTTTTTTTTTAACTATACCGACTTCTTCCTGTACCACTGCTTGAAGAAGTTGTCTTCCAGAAACTGGTAGTAGGTCTGGGAGTTGAGCTTCACTCCATCCTCAACCCGGAAAGGTCCCACAAGTTGATCTTTGATGATCCCAGCCCATACCAGTCCCCACCTCCACCTTGCTGGCGTCTGAGTTGGAGTGGAGCTCTCTGCCCTTTACTGATCCAGCCTCTGGCCCATCCATCTGGCCCATCAAGAGTCACTCTCATTTCATCAGTCCATAAAACCTGTGAAAAATCAGTCTTAAGATATTTCTTGGCCCAGTCTTGACGTTTTATCTTCTGTTTCTTGTTCAGAGGTGGTGGTTTTTCAGCCTTCCTTATTTTGGCCATGTCCCTGAGTATGGCACACCTTGTGCTTTTTGATACTCCAGTAACGTTGCAGCTCTGAAATATGGCCAAACTGGTGGCAAATGGCATCTTGGCATCTTCACGCTTGATTTTCCTCAATTCATGGGCAGTTATTTTGCGCCTTTTTTGCCCATCACGCTTCTTGCGACCCTGTTGGCTATTTGCCATGAAACGCTTGATTGTTCGGTGATCACGCTTCAAAAGTTTGGCAATTTCAAGACTGCTGCATCCCTCTACAAGACATCTCACAATTGTGGACTTTTCAGAGCCCGTCAAATCTCTCTTCTGACCCATTTTGCCAAAGCAAAGAAGTTGCCTAATAATTAAGCACCCCTTATATAGGGTGTTGATGTCATTACACCGCACCCCTCCTCATTACAGAGATGCACATCACCTGATTTACTTCATTGGTAGTTGGCTCTCAGCCTATACAGCTTGGAGTAGGACGACATGTATAACAAGTATCATGTGATCAACTACTCATCTGCCTAATAATTCTGCACACAGTGTATATACTGTATATATATACATATATATATATATATATATATATATATAATATATACCTGTTTACAGAATTACCCCATTTTTCATACTCCCTTTGAGATTTAATGATTGTATTTTGGGGCTCTTTGTGCTGATACATGACCAGCTGAGGGAGTATTCTCCGGTCGTGATGTCTGTGTTACCAAACCCCTTATACTATAAATAAACACACGGACTGCATGCGACTTGGTTCAAATGGCCACAGCAGCCTTTTATTGCCTATTGTTCACAAACTAAGCACCTTAGGGACGCCGTCCAACGGGCGACCCAAAACAACACACATATAACAATAGACAATGCCAATTACATGACCCTCCCGGGGGCAGGCCCAGTCCATAACTACTACTCCCCCTGCCCCTGGCCGCAACACACCGACCCAGAGACGAGGTGCCAATCACCCACGGATTGACACCCCCACACTTTGGCAGAACCCCGTGCCTGCCACATCCCGGAACCGAGAGCCACCATACCGAGACAATGACTCCCGGTCCAGTTACCAGTCACTTCCAACCTCTGGACCAGACCTACCCCCCCCGCCGCTGTGACAAATAGCATCCCAACATCCCAAACCACGTCCCCCAGATGACAACACAAAAAGGGAGGGTGGGCGGGGATCTCTTGGCGTCCGGGAGAAGAAGAGGAGGTAACCCCCTCCTCTCCCAGACTAACCCTTTCCCTACTCCTCCTCTTCCTCCCAAGCTAAACCACCCCTTAATGCCATATTAGGCCTGCCAAGCAAACTGTCCCTATTAACCCCATCACTCCCTAACTCCCCCTTGGTCATGTCGCCCCTCCTCCCCAGGGGATCCATGGCTGTCTTGATATCTTCCATCTTCAGTGGTTCTATTATTTATCAATTATGCTACTATTTTAATTTGAGCACATTTTTCTACGTATTATATCTACCTGTCCTAGTGTCTTTTATGTCCTCTTTATTTCCACTGTTGTTATCACGTCCATCTAGTTTTTAACCCCTTCAGCCCCTAGGCACTTTCCGTTTTTATTTTTTGCTCCCCTTCTTCCGAGAGTTGTAACTTTTTTATTTTTCCGTCAATCTCGCCATATGAGGGCTTGTTTTTTGCGGGACGAGTTGTACTTTTAAATGAAGCCATACGTTTTACCATATAGTGTACTGGAAAACAGCAAAAAAAATTCCAAGTGGGAAAAAACTGCAAAAAAAGTGTGATCGCACAATAGTGTTCGGGATGTTTTATTCACGGTGTTCACTATATGGTAAAACTGATGTGTGGGTGTGATGCCTGAGGTCGGTGCGAGTTTGTAGACACCAAACATGTAAAGGTTTACTTGTATCTAAGGGGTTAAAAAACATTCACAAGCTTGTCCAATAAATGTGGCATATGTTTTGCGCCATTTTCCGAAACCCATAGCGTTCTCATATTTTGGGATCTATGGCTCATTGACGACTTATTTTTTGCGTCTCGACCAAAAAACGTAATTTTGGTGTTTGGAATTTTTTTTGCCACTATGCCGATTACCAATCAGATTAATTGATTTTATATTTTGATAGATCAGGCGTTTCTGAACGCAGCGATACCAAATATGTGTATATATATATATATATATATATATATAATTTTATTTTTTTTTTTATTTTTTTTAACCCTTTAATTTTCAATGGGGTGAAAGAGGGGTGATTTGAACTTTTAGGTTTTTTTATTTTTTAAAACTTTTTTTTTACTTTTTTATTTTTTTATTTTACTAGTCCCCCTAGGGGGCTATAGCGATCAGCAATCCGATCGCTCTGTCCTATCTGCTGATCACAGCTATACAGCTGTAAACAGCAGATATGATCACTTCCTGATTCATTCGGCTTCGGGCCGAGTGAAACTGAGAGTGACTTGTCATAGCTACAGGCGTCATCACATGACCCTGTGCGACCATGGCAACCACCGAAAGTCAGAAAGTCATGTGATCACGCACGTGACTTCCGGTGGGGGCAGCGGTAAGTGAAAATCATGGCCACGTGCATATACATCTCGCTGCCAGACTTTGGCAGCGAGATGTAAGGGGTTAAATGTTGCGAGTGGAAGCGATTCCACTCGTAACATGCAGGCACACAGGTCAGCTGTTGAAAAAAGCTGATATGTACGCAAATCGCCGCATCCTGCCCGCGCCAAGGGGCGGGGCTTAACATCACACGCTCCATGACGGATAGATCCGTCAAGGGTCGTGAAGGGGTTAATTATATTAATACAAAATTATTTTTTTCATCAAATGTATGTCATTTTCCTTATATGATCTACAGTGGTCTTGCGCTAACACAGGGTCCATACTGCCTTTCTACTTAGACCTTTTGTGAGCAAGGTTTAGATCAGTTAGGAGCTAGCCTAGGAGCAGAGAGGTCGTGGTGGTGTTTGCTGCTACTGTCGGCTGCGGTTTGTTACCAGTTGTTTGTTTTTGTACTCTCTCCTTTCCCTTATTTTTCCTTACCTGACTATCCTTGGTTGTTCCTTGTGTAGGTTTTAGGTGTGTATTAGGTATATTTAACCCGTCTGTATTACATTATTGGTGGGGTTTTTGGGATCTCCATCCTGGACTTTGTTGTCAGAGCCAGGACAGGGGTCAGGAATAGGTCAGAGGGACGGACCTCCCTACCTTTAAGGCTACCTCCATGAGTTAGGGTGGGCTCAGGGACCCCAGTCTCATGGTCTGCATAGGGTTTCCTGTGTCTCCTGGCCATCCATTACTCCCCCAACTGTGACACAATAACCAGCCTTACCATTTTCTTTTGGTCATGTCCAGTATGACTCAGGCTGCACGGTGGGCCCATCTTGCGCAGAAGATCGCGGACTAGGTGAGGTGTCTGCGTTCCGAGATTGTGCAGCAGCTGCATTAGTTCATGGGTGGCGGATGTATCTGCACCTGAATCTAAGGTGGCCCTCCCTGATAAGTTTTCAGGGGGGAGGGATAGGTTCAGGGTATTTGAAGGAGCCTGTAACTTGTATTTTAGGCTTCGTCCTCATTCTTCGGGGACTGAGGCCCAGCGTCTGGTGGTCCTCATATCTTCGTTGCTGGGCGATCCTCAATCCTGGACCTTCTCTCTACCGGCGATTCGGAGGCTAAGCGGTCGGTAGATGATTTCTTCGCGGCTGTGGTCCCGGTCTATGGTGAGCCTGATGGCGTGTCCCTGGCAGAATCCCAGCTCCATGTGGTGTGGCCTTTGTCGTCAGGGCCCGGACAGGAGGCAGGGCCAGGTTTGAGGCCCAGACCTCCCCTCCTTTAAAGGTACCTTCGGGTGTGAGTGTGAGGTCAGTGGTCTGCATAGGGTTTCTGTTTCCCCTGGCCATCCATTACACATCTGGCTGTGACATTGTAACTAGTGATGAGCGGGCACTACCATGCTCGGGTGCTCAGTACTCATAACTAGTGATGAGCGGGCACTACCATGCTTGGTTGCTCTGTACTCGTAACTAGTGATGAGCGGGCACTACCATGCTCGGGGGCTCTGTACTCGTAACTAGTGATGAGCGGGCACTACCATGCTTGGTTGCTCTGTACTCATAACTAGTGATGAGCGGGCACTACCATGCTCGGTTGCTCTGTACTTGTAACTGGTAACTAATCCTGACCCAGTTCTCTAGCGATCTCCTCCATCCAGTGTTACTGTCCCTTTAATGCTTCCAATAGCCGCAATTGACTGTGAGGAGCAAGGTTTTTTCTACCATTTGCCAGGGTCACCGACCTCCTGGACTGCGCAATTCCTCTGAGCAATCAATAAGCTGCATTAGTAGGACACCGACTCTGTGCAAATTTAGTTTAACCCATTTAAGTTCCTGAATCCTCCCTTCACATATGGAAGATCAGAGAAATGCCGACATATCCATCCAGGGTGTTTAGGTTGGGGGAGGGGAATAGGCCCATGTCTGACTCTTCTGCTGTCGATGGCTTGAAGACACAAGACATGGGTGACCTGGAAAGTGGATGATGGACAGAGGACTGGACCTGGAAAGTGGATGATGGACAGAGGACTGGACCTGGAAAGTGGATGATGGACAGGGGACTGGACCTGGAAAGTGGATGATGGACAGGGGACTGGATCTGGAAAGTGGATGATGGACAGGGGACTGGATCTGGAAAGTGGATGATGGACAGGGGACTGGACCTGGAAAGTGGATGATGGACAGGGGACTGGATCTGGAAAGTGGATGATGGACAGGGGACTGGATCTGGAAAGTGGATGATGGACAGGGGACTGGACCTGGAAAGTGGATGATGGACAGGGGACTGGACCTGGAAAGTGGATGATGGTCAGGGGACTAGATATGGAAAGTGGATGATGGACAGGGGACTGGATATGAAACGTGGATGATGGACAGTGACTGGACCTGGAAAGTGGATGATGGACAGGGGACAAGATCTGGAAAGTGGATGATGGACAGGGGACTAGATCTGGAAAGTGGATGATGGACAGGGGACTGGATGTGGAAAGTGGATGATGGACAGGGGACTGTACCTGGAATGTGGATGATGGACAGGGGACTAGATCTGGAAAGTGGATGATGGACAGGGGACTGGATGTGGAAAGTGGATGATGGACAGGGGACTGTACCTGGAATGTGGATGATGGACAGGGGACTAGATCTGGAAAGTGGATGATGGACAGGGGACTGGATCTGGAAAGTGGATGATGGACAGGGGACTAGATATGGAAAGTGGATGATGGACAGGGACTGGTCAGGAATATGAAGGATCATCGATGTATCCTGGTCACTTTGTGATATAATAATTTGCCGAGAAGAAAAACACTGAGACCGATTCTTGTTTTAAATTTCTTTATTAGCATTAGGCAGTGAACCAATAATTATAATAATCAATAATAATAATTTAACTGTATTAAAATTGATCAAAAAGGGTTGTTCAGTATTAGAGAAGTATAAGTATTTGGGAATTCCAGGCTCAAGCATTAGAGAAGTATGGCTGACCTCTTCCCTTGTCTATAGGGTATATCTGAATTGCAGATCTGGACCTTTTAGACTATGTGCCCACGCTGCGGAAAATGCACGGATTTTGCCGCGGATTTCTCGCGGGAAAGCCGCGGATTTTCCAGAAATATGCAGCACAGCTACTCCCCAGCCATTTCTATGGCATTTGGGAAATGCTGTGCCCACGCTGCGGATTTTTCCGCAGCGGAAATCGTGCGGATTTTCGTGCGGAAAAATCTGCAGCATGTCAATTATTGTTGCGGATTTTCGTGCGGATTTTGCCTATTCAGTTGAATAAAAATCGCAAAATCCGCAACAAAATCCGCGTCAAATCCACGTCAAATCCGCACAAAATCCGCACCTATGAAAAGATGCGGATTCCGGGGGAAAGCTGCGGATTTTGATGCAGAAAAATCCGCAGATACAGAGTCCCGTGGGCACATAGCCTTAGGCTTTGTTCACACTTTGCGTATTTGGTGCGGATTTTACAACTGGATTAATAAAATTAAATCTGCAGTGTTTATGCGTGGAGAAAAAAAAATCCTCCATATTTCATGCCAGGCCGGCAGATTACCTGCAAGATTTAAGGATCCACAGTGAAATGAATATGTAAAATCCGCTACAGAAATCGGCATGCTGTAAATAAAAAAATAAAAACAGCATAAAAAAAGCCGATTTCCATATGGATTGTGCCCCACACAGACTGGAATGGGGGTGAGAGGAAGATAAACTCACCCACTTTCCTGGGGCGGAAAAATAAGTTGTGTGTAAAATCCACATCAAACCTGCGAGGTGTGAACGCAGCCTAAAAGAGCGGAACTGCCCCAGATTAAATAAATAGACGACAGCGATCTTTCTCCAATACTGATCGCCCCCTTTTGTTGTATGTCTTTGGAGTGTGGGAGGAAACCGGAGACCCCGGAGGAAACCCACGCAAACACGGGGAGAACATACAAACTCCTTGCAGATGTTGTCCGAGGACCCCAGCGCTGCAAAGCACCAGTGTAAATCACCACTGAGCCACCGTGCCGCCCATACTGCCTGCCTGATGCCGCACATGCAATACAATTTACACTCCAGGAATATCGTCCTCACCTCTTAATGACTTTAGGACAAAAACGGAACAAATAAATATGGAAAAAAACCATCTCTACGAGAAAAAGGGTCAAAAATATCGCAGATGGATGATAAACGGTAAAAAACGTGTCTGGTCATTGAGAGGTTAAGGCTCACAATGTACATAATATACAAATATACACTTAACTATTAATTAGGATAAGGCTCAAAATATACATAATATACATAATATACATAATATACATAATATACAATAAACAACTAATTGTCTGTGGTGAACCAGCTCTGTCCGTGTATGAGCGTCCATGTCGTGTGACGTCAGTCTGTGAGCGACCATGTCATATGACGTCAGTCTGTGAGCGTCCATGTCATATGACGTCAGTCTGTGAGCGTCCATGTCGTGTCACGTCAGTCTGATAGCGTCCATGTCATATGACGTCAGTCTGTGAGCGTCCATGTCGTGTCACGTCAGTCTGATAGCGTCCATGTCATGTGACGTCAGTCTGTGAGAGTCCATCTCGTGTGACGTCAGTCTGTGAGCGTCCATGTCGTGTGACATCAGTCTGTGAGCGTCCATGTAGTGTCACGTCAGTCTGTGAGCGTCCATGTCATGTGACATCAGTCTGTGAGCGTCCATGTAGTGTCACGTCAGTCTGTGAGCGTCCATGTCATGTGACATCAGTCTGTGAGCGTCCATGTAGTGTGACGTCAGTCTGTGAGAGTCCATGTCGTGTGACGTCAGTCTGTGAGCGTCCATGTAGTGTGACATCAGTCTGAGCGTCCATGTCGTGTGATGTCAGTCTGTGAGAGTCCATCTCGTGTGACGTCAGTCTGTGAGCGTCCATGTCGTGTGACATCAGTCTGTGAGCGTCCATGTAGTGTGACGTCAGTCTGAGCGTCCATGTAGTGTGACGTCAGTCTATGAGCGTCCATCTCGTGTGACGTCAGTCTGTGAGCGTCCATGTCGTGTGACGTCAGTCTGTGAGTGTCCATGTCATGTGACATCAGTCTGTGAGCGTCCATGTAGTGTGACATCAGTCTGTGAGCGTCCATGTCGTGTGACGTCAGTCTGTGAGCGTCCATGTCATGTGACGTCCGTCTATAAGAGTCCACGTATTATAACATCAGTCTGTGAGCGTCCATGTCGTGTGACGTCAGTCTGTGAGCGTCCATGTCATGTGACGTCCGTCTATAAGAGTCCACGTCATATGACATCAGTCTGTGAGCGTCCATGTCGTGTGACATCAGTATATAAGAGTCCTCGTCGTGTGACGTCCGTCTGTGTTCTGCAATGTTTAAGGTATGTTCACACTGTGTCTTTTTTTTTCCCGCCCCTAAAACCGTCGGGGATGAAGCGCTCGAGCATATTTTTTTGCTTTTTATTAGCGTCTTCCCGTTTTATCCATCGGATTAAAAAGAAGTACAAAAATGCTGATAAAAAGCAAAAAAAACGGGAAAAAGGGATAAAATTTACACTGAAAGATTATCGTGAACAAGCGAGCGTTCGCTCACGACATCTTTGCATGCACACTGGCGATCACTCCATGATCAACCAAGACGCTCGTTTGTAGGGTGAAACGAGATTGTGCAACAAAAAAGCTCTTCATTGTTCGCGGTAGTGCATTGTCCTGTGTAAACAGCAGTCGCATCGGTGAGAACAATGGCGGCCTATGCGCCCTCAGCGATCTATTACCGATCATTCAGGGTGCATTGTCTTAATCTTGGGATATGGTAAGGTTTGTTACACTGAAACTGGTGTAACCCCAACATGCCCCTGTAACGCCTGCCTGGATCAACAGACTCAGGTGGAATGTAATGATGAATCGGGCCCCGCTACAAAAACTCCATATATAATAAGCAACAGAATAAAAAATACGCCCCGATGACGCCTTTTTTACTCGTTTTGTGTTTTTGGCCGAAAAATGGCCGTAAAAAGTTGTCAAAAAAAAATATTGAAAAGCGTTACTCAAAAACGGAAAAAGCGTCGTCAAAGCGCTTTAGGAAATGAACAAAAATGTTCAGACGCCGAAAAAACGCCAGAAATAAGTGATCGTCCTGAAAAACGGATGATCACTTAAGAGAAGACACAATGTGCTCACCCATGTAGTGTGTGCTACGTCTTGTGATCGTTTTGAGGCTTCAGATGGAGACTGTCCCAAGAGCGGTATTTTCATTGACTTGTCCGCCCAATTCGTGGCTTCACTCTCACTAGCGGGAACTGAAAACAGAGAATTTTTATTAGAAGACATGAAAAAATAATGTTATTAGCACCAAAAACCCCTGAACGTGCCCTAAGAATACAGACCCCTCCATACATACCTGCTGGTGTCGTCCTCATTGCTTTGTGAGTGTTATACAAGAATGGAAAGGTCCAGAACCAAATCGAAGCGTCTGTAAGAAAAGATTACTTATATCAAAGCAAGATCATAGATTCAGGGAAGAAAGAAGTGATGGGAGGAGAGAGATGGAGGAGGAACGATGGTACAACCGGGAGAGATGGAGGAGGAACGATGGTACAACCGGGAGAGATGGAGGAGGAACGATCGTACAACCGGGAGAGATGGAGGAGGAACAATCGTACAACCAGGAGAGATGGAGGAGGAACGATCGTACAACTGGGAGAGATGGAGGAGGAACCATCGTACAACTGGAAGAATTGGAGGAGTAACGATGGTACAACTGTGAGAATTGGAGGAGGACCGCTGGTACAACCAGGAGAGATGGAGGAGGAACCATCGTACAACCGAGAGAATTGGAAGAGGAACGCTGGTACAACCGGGAGAGATGGAGGAGGAATCATCGTACAACTGGGAGAAATGGAGGAGGAACGATGGTACAAATGGGAGAAATACACACTACAAAGACATTGTACTTCCCCTGACATGTAACATACAGGACACATGTATATACAGATATACACTACAAAGACATTGTACTGCACCTCACATGTAACATACAGGATATAACCCTAACCCTAGCCTTGCTGAAAAATTTCCAGATCATCACCGATCCTACACCAAATTTCACAGTGGGTGCAAGACACTGTGGCTTGTACACCTCTCCAGTTCTCCGTCTAACCATTAGATGACCAGGTGTTGGACAAAGCTGAAAATTAGACTCATCAGGGAAGATTACCTTACTCTAGAAATTGGGCAGATTAAACTTTGCGAAGGACGTATTAATAAAGCCACATACAAGGTTATCCTGGACAAACAGCTGCTTCCTTCTGCTCAGGCAATGTTCCCCAACTCTGAGGACTAGTTTTTCCAGCAGGACAATGTGCCATGACACACAGCTAGGTCAATCAATGTGTGGATGAAGGACCACCACATCAAAACCCTGTCATGGCCAGCCCAATCTCCAGACCTGAACCCCATTGAAAACCTCTGGAATATAATCAAGAGGAAGATGGATAGTCACAAGCCATCAAACAAAGGATTGCTTAAATTTTTACACCAAGAGTGGTATACGGTCACCCAAAAGCAGCGTGAAAGACTGGTGGAAAGCAGCCAAGACGCATGAAAGCTGTGATTATAAATCATGGTTATTCCACAAAATATTGATTTCTGAACTTTTCCTGAGATAAAAAATTATTAGTATTGTTGTTTCTTAATGATTATCAACTTTTTTGCCAGAGCTGTACAGTATGTGAGGATGGTGGGTGTGTCGCTGTGGTACATACCTTTTAGGAGCCTTTTAGGAGCCTTTTAGGAGCCTTTTAGGCTAGAGTCACACTAGCATATGGCATCCAATGCCTATCATCCGATACGATATGCCAGTGACCGAGGTCATGTGAGTGTGTACACACCCTGTGATAAGGTTTCTGCTGTAGATGAGCTCCCCCACAGGTAGCCTGTAATATGCACAGGACATAATCCATGTGCAGGTTGATGTTTCTTACACACTCACATTGTGACTCTAACCTCACCACGAATCGCCTCCATCTTCGTCCTCTGTGTCCATGTGAATATGCAGATCTGACTGCGTGTGACGTTCTTATGGAACTAGGTCATTGTGATGTCATAGCATAGAACGTCTGGATCCTCGTGATGTCATAGAAGGCAGTGATGTCATCAGACCTTTTGATGCCACGTGGTCTTTTTATTTGATAGCAGTAAATAGGGAATAAAAGACAAGTAAAGAAATCTAGTTAAATATCTTCAAAATAAAGAAATATACCCCCTTATAAAGAAACCATGAAATATCATCTAATATAAAAGAAAAATAGTGCACAAAGAACCAAAAAACAGATGACTCCGATGGCCTCCCCCCACTATTGTCACGGCCGGGCGGTCGGGCAGACCCAGGAGGTGGATCCACTGGACCGAACTCTCTGAGATGGTGGTAGGGAGTCCGGCAGCTGAAGCACTGATGGGCAGTAGAACAGTCCGTGCAAGAGAAGGCAGCGGAGGAGTCCCAGGGACCACGGAGTCACAGAAGGTGGTCTTGGTGACGTAGCTCAGGTTCGGAGGCCGAGGTGATATCAGGCGGGGTCCGGAACCTCTGGAGCAAGATGACGGGTCACCGCAGGGATCCGGGATGGTACGGACTGTCAGATGGCAGACGGACAGCGTGCGGGGATCAGGACACGGCAGACTGGATGGCGAGGCAGGTACGGCTCTACAAAGACAGATAGGTGAGTACAGGCACATAAACACCAAGAGACCTGACTCCTAGCTCAGGGAACACGAAGATCAGGCCCCGCCCCCTTGGACAATGACCCCCTATATACCCTGTACCTGTGCAACCTCATTTCCTGTTAATGGACGCTGGCCCTTTAAGAAAGGGTCAGTGACCGCGCGCGCGCCCTAATGCGCATGCGCGCCGCCCGGGTGCCAGAAGCCAGGGAAGGAGGCTGCGAGGAGGACGCAGGGGAGCCGGCCAGGTCCAGGGAAGCTGTCGGGCGCCGGGATCGGGGGCCCGGAGCCCTGGGACGGACGGAATCCGGTGACTGGGGAGCGGAGAGCGTGGCAGGTGAGCCGGGGAACGGGGGTGAGGACCCGGGGAGCGTGACAGTACCCCCCCCCCCACGCCCCCCTTCCCGCAACCGGGACATGAAGGCACGGATAAGAGGAGTGCCCACGTTCACCCTGGGCTCCCAAGACCTATCCTCAGGACCATACCCTTCCCAGTCCACCAGGAAGAACTGTCGACCTCGTACGGTCTTCATGGCCACGATATCCCTTACCGCATAGATGTCATCATCGGCAATAGGAGGAGGAGCCGGACTGGCAGCAGCGGAGAAGGGACCAAGGACAACCGGCTTGAGCAGAGAGACGTGGAAGGAGTTGGGTATCCTCATCGTGGCCGGGAGCTGTAGCTTGTAGGATACCTCATTGATCTTGCTGAGGACCTTAAACGGCCCGATGTAGCGAGGACCCAGCTTGTAGGAAGGTATCTTCAATCGGATGTACTGGGAAGCAAGCCAGACCAGGTCACCAGGAGAGAAACACGGAGGATCCAGACGTCTCTTGTCAGCGTGTTTCTTCATCCGCTGGGAAGCGCGCCCAAGGGACGCTTTGACAGAGTCCCAAATGGTAGCAAAGTCACGAACTGCAGTATCAGCAGCCGGGACATCCGATGAAGGGGATATAGGCAATGGGACGGCGGGCTGGAGTCCATAAACAACATGGAAGGGAGATTCGGAGGATGACTCACTGACGTGGTGGTTATGGGAGAATTCAGCCCAAGGCAGAAGCGAGGACCAGTCGTCGTGATGGGCGTTGACATAGTGACGTAGGTATGAGGTCACGATTTGATTGACCCTCTCCACTTGGCCGTTAGACTGAGGATGGTAAGAAGAAGAAAAGTCCAGAGTCACTCCCAGATGTTTGCATAGAGCCCTCCAGAAGCGGGAGGTGAACTGAGTTCCTCTGTCGGACACTATGTGGGATGGAAAGCCATGCAAGCGGAAGATGTGATGTATATAGGCTTCCGCGAGTTCCTGAGCAGAGGGCAGTCCGGCCATAGGAACGAAGTGGGCCATTTTGGAGAATCGATCAACCACGACCCATATGACTGTGTGCCCGGAGGATAATGGCAAGTCCGTAATAAAGTCCATTGCTATGTGTTGCCACGGGACTGAGGGTATCGGTAAAGGCAGAAGACGGCCATGGGGCAAGTGTTTGGGCGTCTTGTTCCTGGCACAGGAGGAGCAGGCAGAGACAAAAGCAGCGACGTCCGTGCGAAGGGATGGCCACCAGTAATGGCGTACAATCGCACCCCATGTTCTCTTCTGACCAGCATGCCCGGCTGTTTTTGAGGCATGACCCCAGTGTAACACTTTTTGCCTGTCGGTATCGGAGACATAGGTCTTCCCGGGCGGTATCTGGGCTAGGGTAACAGGGGCCACCGGAATGATGTTGCTAGGACAGATGATGGGTTGGGTAGTCTCTTCCTCCTGCTCCATGGGCATGAAAGACCTGGACAAGGCATCAGCGCGTACATTCTTGTCCGCGGGTCGGAAGTGAAGCTGAAAGTCGAACCTGGCAAAGAATAAGGACCACCTGGCTTGCCGTGGGTTCAGTCGCTGAGCGGACCGCAGGTATTCTAGGTTCTTGTGGTCCGTGTAGATGATCACGGGATACACTGCACCTTCCAGGAGGTAGCGCCATTCCTCCAGTGCCAGTTTGACTGCCAAGAGCTCTCGGTCCCCGATGGTATAGTTGCGTTCAGGCGCTGAGAAGCCCTTGGAGAAGAATCCGCAAGTCACCATCTTCCCGGAGGAGGACTTCTGCATGAGCACTGCTCCGGCTCCTGAGGAGGAGGCATCCACCTCCAAGGTGAACTGGCGGTTCAACTCCGGACGGTGAAGTACAGGCGAGGAAGCAAAAGCCCGCTTCAAAGAGCCAAACGCGGCGTCGGCCGCAGGCGACCAGTCCTTTGGATTTGCCTCTTTCTTAGTCAAAGCGGAAAGTGGAGCAGTCAGAGCAGAGAAGTGAGGGACGAATTGGCGGTAGTAGTTGGCGAATCCCAGGAAGCGTTGGATTGCCTTCAGTCCAGAAGGGGGAGGCCAGTTGAGAATGGCGGAGACCTTCTTGGGATCCATCTGCAGTCCAGTCTCAGAGATGATGTACCCCAGAAAGGGGAGAGAAGACTGCTCAAAGACACACTTCTCATACTTTGCGTACAGACGGTTCTCTCTTAGTCGTCGTAGAACCAGCTGTACGTGTTCTCTGTGGGTTGGGAGGTCCGGAGAGAAGACAAGGATGTCATCTAGATATACTACCACACAGGTGTAGAGGAGGTCTCGGAACACGTCGTTCACCAGTTCTTGGAAGACGGCAGGGGCGTTACACAGGCCGAAGGGCATCACGCAGTACTCATAATGTCCATCGCGCGTATTAAACGCGGTCTTCCATTCGTCACCAGAGCGGATGCGCACCAGATTGTAAGCACCCCGAAGATCCAGCTTGGTGAACAGACGAGCTCCTCTAAGCCGGTCAAACAATTCGGGGATGAGCGGCAGAGGGTACTTGTTCTTAACAGTGATCTGATTCAGACCCCGGTAGTCGATGCAGGGACGTAAATCGCCCTCTTTTTTCTTGACGAAGAAGAAACCTGCTCCAGCAGGAGAGGAGGATCTCCGAATGAATCCCCTAGCCAGGCTCTCTGAGATGTAAGTCGACATAGCCCTTGTTTCGGCTGGAGATAAAGGATATATCCGTCCTCGTGGTGGCGTTGTTCCAGGGAGCAGGTCGATGGCACAATCGTAGGGGCGATGTGGCGGCAGTACCTCGGATTCTTTTTTATCAAAGACATCAGCAAAGGACCAATAAGCCGAGGGCAGCCCCGGTAGGTTCTCAGGAACCGGAGGTCGTCGGATGGGTTGTGTGGATTTTAGGCATCTCTCATGACACGAAGCACCCCAGCGGGTGATTTCGCCAGTGCCCCAGCTGACTGATGGTTCGTGAGTCCGTAACCATGGAAGGCCCAGCAGGATCTGATGGGACATGTGCGGAAGGACGTAGAAGGCGATGTTCTCGGTGTGAAGAGCACCGATGCGCAGTTCAACCGGCCTGGTGGTCCAGGAGATGGTGTCAGAAAGGGGTCTCCCATCCACAGAGGCAATCACCAGGGGCTTGTTGAGTGGGATAACAGGCACCTGGTATTTGTCCACGGTGGCTTGCTGGATGAAATTGCCTGCTGCCCCGGAATCAAGATAGGCCTCAGCCGTGAACCGCGTCTCTCCCGTTGTCACTTGCACGGTCCATGTGACCGGATCAGAGAGAGTCCCAGCACCTAGGGTGGCCTCTCCTACCAACCCTAGGCTTTGGAGTTTCCCGGCCTTTCCGGACAGGAACGGAGGAGGTGTGTGCCCTCACCGCAGTAAAAGCAGAGACCCTGGGCAAGCCGCTCTGCTCTACGTTGTGCAGACTGACGCACTCGGTCAATCTGCATGGGCTCGTGGACGGGACTCCCAGCTGTTGATGACTGAGGTACGGAGGGCTTCTGAGGAGGAGATGAATGCCGTAACGGGCGTCTCTCACGAGATAGCTCTTTGGAGCGCTCCTGAAAACGTATGTCCACACGAGTTGCTAGGGCAATCAGGGCATCTAGGGTGGAGGGCACGTCCCGACCCGCCAACTCATCCTTGATGCGACTCGAGAGTCCCTCCCAGAAGGCGGCTGTTAGGGCCTCATTATTCCACCCGAGTTCTGAAGCCAAAGTGCGAAAACGGATGGCGTATTGGCCCACCGTCAGTGTTCCTTGACGTAGGCGGAGGAGTGATGAAGCAGAGGCAGAAGCGCGTCCCGGCTCGTCAAAGGTGCTGCGGAATGCCTGCAGGAACTGTTGAAGATCCTTGGTCATGGGGTCCTCCTTCTCCCACAAGGGGTTCATCCACGCCAGCGCCTCGCCCTCTAGGTGGGACATTATAAAGGCGACCTTGGCTTGGTCGGAGGCGAACAGATGTGGCAGCTGCGTGAAATGAAGGGAACATTGATTTATGAAGCCCCTGCAGGTCTTGGGATCTCCAGCATAACGAGGAGGTGACGCCAAACGGAGTCGGGAAGCATCTGACGAGGTTGCCACTGGTGCGGGGGCCATGGCTTGCCTGGCGGGGGACCTGGGTGCCGCAGGCGTCATTGATGCTTGTAATGTGTACAGGCGGGTGTCCACGGAGGTCATGAATTGCAGCATGCGGGTCTGGACTTCACGCTGGCGTTGGAGTTCCTCTTGCAGAGCCATTAGTGCTGCAGCGGGATCCATGGCCTGATCTTACTGTCACGGCCGGGCGGTCGGGCAGACCCAGGAGGTGGATCCACTGGACCGAACTCTCTGAGATGGTGGTAGGGAGTCCGGCAGCTGAAGCACTGATGGGCAGTAGAACAGTCCGTGCAAGAGAAGGCAGCGGAGGAGTCCCAGGGACCACGGAGTCACAGAAGGTGGTCTTGGTGACGTAGCTCAGGTTCGGAGGCCGAGGTGATATCAGGCGGGGTCCGGAACCTCTGGAGCAAGATGACGGGTCACCGCAGGGATCCGGGATGGTACGGACTGTCAGATGGCAGACGGACAGCGTGCGGGGATCAGGACACGGCAGACTGGATGGCGAGGCAGGTACGGCTCTACAAAGACAGATAGGTGAGTACAGGCACATAAACACCAAGAGACCTGACTCCTAGCTCAGGGAACACGAAGATCAGGCCCCGCCCCCTTGGACAATGACCCCCTATATACCCTGTACCTGTGCAACCTCATTTCCTGTTAATGGACGCTGGCCCTTTAAGAAAGGGTCAGTGACCGCGCGCGCGCCCTAATGCGCATGCGCGCCGCCCGGGTGCCAGAAGCCAGGGAAGGAGGCTGCGAGGAGGACGCAGGGGAGCCGGCCAGGTCCAGGGAAGCTGTCGGGCGCCGGGATCGGGGGCCCGGAGCCCTGGGACGGACGGAATCCGGTGACTGGGGAGCGGAGAGCGTGGCAGGTGAGCCGGGGAACGGGGGTGAGGACCCGGGGAGCGTGACAACTATGAACCCTCAGCCCCCACGTGTAAAGGAAAGGGTCAGAGACTAAGGTATCAGGAGGACCCCTAACAAACCCCCTCTCCAATGGCCCCCAATGGGGCAGGTACAAGCTCTGACAACCACTTACACTAGTATTGTGACCTTTTTAATAAAAAAACCAGCAAAAATAATAAAAGTGGTGTAACTTTAGATGTGAGGCTCAATAGGGAGTGGTTCTCAGAGTTAGATATAGAGTCATTCATTCTTTGTGGGACATTTCCACAATACCAGGGACCATCAGCAATATCCATCCCTGCATCCTGTATTTTATATGTCACACCCCAGGACAGTTATGGAAACTAATATAACCTCACTAGAACCGGGGACCTTTTGGTTTCACATTTGGTTTTCAGAATTTGGTGAACACCGTAATGGAAACTAAACAGACCCCGTTAGACATTAAGGGATAAGTATTATTTTTTTTTAAAGTCCATCATGTGACTAATACAGTTCACAACAAAACTGCCTACTATGTTGTCCTCTCCAAACTGTACCCCACTCCTCACATTGTCCCCCTACACAGTATGATGGCTACCACAGCCGCCCATATAGTATATCCACAACAGCCCCCTAATATACACTATGATGTCCACCACAGCCCCCCCCATGCAGTACGATATCCACCAGAGTCTCCAAATATATAGTATGGTAACCGCCACAGCCCCCCATATATACAATGATGTCCTCCATCATTCCCTATATACAGTATAATGCCCACGACAGCACCACACAGTATGATATCCACTACAGCCACTTAGTATATAATATGATGTCCACCACAGTCCCATATACAATATGGTCACCACAGCCGCATATAGAGTATAATGTCCCCCACAGATCTTTATATAGTATGGTCAGCGTATCCCAAAATTTAAGGTCAATAACAGTCGTTAATAAAGTATGGTCCCCTACAGCCCCCTATACAGTATTGTCACCGCAGTCCCCGTTACAGTATGAAGTTTCTATAGCACCCAGTATATTATCCTATGTAGTATGCTTTCCCCACAGCTCCCAGTATAATGTCCCCTACATATCCTATGTAGTATGCTATCCCCACAGCCCCCTGTATAATGTCCCCTACATATCCTATGTAGTATTCTATCCCCACAGCCCCCCAGTATAATGTCCCCTACATATCCTATGTAGTATGCTTTCCCCACAGCTCCCAGTATAATGTCCACCACATATCCTATGTAGTATGCTATCCCCACAGCTCCCAGTATAATGTCCCCTTCATATCCTATGTAGTATGCTATCCCCACAGCCCCCAGTATAATGTCCCCTACATATCCTATGCAGTATTTTATCCCCACAGCCTCCAATATAATGTCTTCCACATATACTATGTAGTATGCTATCCCCACAGCTCCCAGTATAATGTCCTCCACATATCCTATGTAGAATGCTATCCCGACAGCCCCCAGTATAATATCCCCCACATATCCTATGTAGTATGCTATCCCCACAGCCCCCAGTATAATATCCCCCACATATCCTTTCTAGTATTCTATCCCCACACCTCCTAGTATAATCTCCCACACATATCCTATGTAGTATGTTATCCCCACAGTCTCCCATATAATATGGTCTCGTTACAGGAATTAGAATTAATATTGTTGTAAAATAATGACGATATATGGGGGTGATAAGAGACATCGCTGGATGAGAGCTATGACAGGGGTGTTAATATACAGGGTGGGCTAGGGGGTTTGTTTACATGTAAAATCATCCCTAAAACCCATCCTACATTCATGATATATGTGAGACTCATGAAAAAGTAGAGTCCCTGTGGCTGGAGATAAAAGGAGAGAGAAAGAATAATAAAATACTGATAGGGGCATGTTATAATGTAGGAAGGCATGGACGCTGGGCCGTACAGGCTTTCTGCTCCTTCACCAGAGAGAGTCAATGTGTGTGTATAGTTCGGTGGTATGTGCGACACTTATTGGTTTCTTCAGGCTGATGTCTATCACCCGCTGCCTGTCCCCATCGTAGATGAAGTAGTGAAACACGTGACACTGGAGTTCTCTTGGCAAACCAAACTTTAACAGTTTATTCTTTTCACTGCATTGATAGACATGGCCTGAACTTCTCATGGTCTTGCTGATACTGCATATTGGGGTACTCTCTCTCGACCTATCCCCGGTAACTTGGATCTTGTCTGTATTGTCCCCACAGCCAGCCCCTCTTGTAATGTCCCCACAGCCAGCCCCTCTTGTAATGTCCCCACAGCCAACCCCTCTTGTAATGTCCCCACAGCCAGCCCCTCTGTAATGTCCCCACAGACAGCCCCTCTTGTAATGTCTCCACAGCCAGCCCCTCTGTAATGTCCCCACAGACAGCCCCTCTTGTAATGTCCCCACAGACAACCCCTCTTGTAATGTCTCCACAGCCAGCCCAACTTGTAATGTCCCCACAGACAGCCCCTCTTGTAATGTCCACTCAGCCAGCCCGTCTTGTAATGTCCCCACAGCCAGCCCGTCTTGTAATGTCCCCACAGCCAGCCCCTCTTGTAATGTCCCCACAGCCAGCCCCTCTTGTAATGTCCCCACAGCCAGCCCCTCTTGTAATGTCCCCACAGCCAGCCCCTCTTGTAATGTCCCCACAGACAGCCCATCTTGTAATGTCCCCACAGCCAGCCCCTCTTGTAATGTCCCCACAGACAGCCCATCTTGTAATGTCTCCACAGCCAGCCCCTCTGTAATGTCCCCACAGCCAGCCCCTCTTGTAATGTTCCCACATCCAGCCCCTTTTGTAATGTCCCTACAGACAGCCCCTCTTGTAATGTCCCCACAGCCAGCCCCTCTTGTAATGTCCTTACAGACAGCCCCTCTAATGTCCCCACAGCCAGCCCCTCTAATGTCCCCAGAGCCAGCCCCTCTTGTAATGTTCCCACATCCAGCCCCTCTTGTAATGTCCTTACAGACAGCCCCTCTTGTAATGTCCCCATAGAGAGCCCCTCTGTAATGTCGCCACAGACAGCCCCTCTTGTAATGTCCCTTGTAATGATCCGGAACCATGGAAGACCACCATAAATCATTGGTAAAAGGTGACAAGAGCATTGGCAACTAATCTGGCCACCAGCCCCTTACTAACCATCAACACTAGAAGTAGCCGAGGGGTGAACTAACATCCCGTGCACAGCAAACCCAGCCGGAGAACTAGCTATCCTAAAGGAAGGAAAGATGAATAACTCTCTGCCTCAGAAAATAGATAAAGAATAGCAAGCCCCCCACATTCATAGACTGCGGTGATATAGGAAAACACAATACACAGATAGATGATAGGATTAGCAAAAGTGAAGCCCTACTGACTAAATAGGACAGGATAGGAAAGGGACTGATGGTGGCCAGAGAAAAACCCTACAAAAATCCAAAAACCTGATAATACAAAAAGCCCTCAGATCGCTAGATCTGAACTCCGTCCTATACCAGGCGCTCGTCATACCAATGAACAGAAAGCAGGAACCATACAAATTCAAGAAGCAACAAACCCATGGACTTATAGGAGCAATACTCCAAACATAGCTGCAGGGAGTGTCCCAGCTAAGCAACTGATAGGGAAGATCCCTGCATGCAAATAAACTGAAAACAACCAAAGTAAATGACAAACTCAGATACGAGCAAAAAGAACCAAACAACAAATAAAGAGCCAAGCACTTATCTGGGGTAGATGTGGTCTGGAGCAGGATGAAGCAGGCTGGTGTACAAAGAACAACTGACATCGGCATAGCCTGCTAGCAGACCAGGGTTTAAATAGGCAGAGAATTAGCAATGGAAACGCCCATTGTTCAACACACCTGGTCTCTGTCCAAACCATTCCTGGCCACAAGAGGGAGCCTCACAGCAGCAAAAGCATAACTGACTTTAACAATAGTACCCCCCCTTGAGGAGGGGTCACCGAACCCTCACCAATACCACCGGGTTGCTCAGGATGAGCATGATGGAAGGCGCGAACCAACCTTTCCATATGAATGTCAGAAGCCACAACCCAAGAGTTATCCTGCCCATAACCTTTCCATTTCACAAGGTACTGAAGCTTTCGCCTGCTGCGACGGGAATCCAGAATTTTTTCAACCTCATACTCCACATCCCCTTGTACCAAAACAGGGTCAGGAGGCGCTGCTGCAGGAATTGTTGGCTCCACATGTTTCATCAACAAGGACTTATGGAAGACATTGTGAATCTTAAATGACACAGGCAGAGTCAAACGGAAAGATACAGGGTTGATAATCTCCGAAATCTTATAAGGTCCAATAAATTTGGGCTTAAATTTAAGAGATGGAACTCTCATAGGAATATTTTTAGAGGACAACCACACCATGTCCCCCACTTTAAACTGGGGACCAACAGTCCGACGCCGGTTGGCAAATTTCTGGGCAGATTCTTGGGATTGAAATAATTTATCCACTACCTGCCCCCAAATCTGCTGCATTCTGTGTACCACCGAATCCACCCCTGGACAGTCAGACGCCTCAAGCTGCCCCGAGAGGAACCTGGGGTGATACCCAAAATTTCAGAAAAAGGGGGACACCAATGTGGTAGAGCTAGCTCTATTGTTAAGGGCAAATTCAGCCAAAGGCAAAAACGAAACCCGATCATCCTGATCCGCAGAAACAAAACACCGTAAATAGGTCTCCAGGGTCTGGTTAGCCCTTTCAGTCTGACCGTTGGTCTGAGGATGAAACGCCGAGGAGAAAGACAGCTGAACACCCAGTTTGGAGCAAAAAATCCTCCAAAATCTGGATACAAACTGCACCCCTCTGTCAGAAACAATGTTTTCGGGAATACCATGGAAACTAACAACATGTTGGAAAAACAAAAGCACCAACTCTGATGAAGACGGCAACTTAGATAGGGGAACCAAGTGGACCATCTTGGAAAATCTATCACAGATCACCCAATTCACAGTCATTTTCTGAGAGACGGGAAGCTCTGAAATAAAATCCATAGAGATGTGCGTCCAAGGTCTCTTAGGTACCGGCAAAGGCAATAATAGCCCACTAGAACGTGAACAACAGGGCTTGGACCTAGAACAAACTCCACACGACTGCACAAAACTACGGACATCCCGGGACAGGGAAGGCCACCAAAAAGAGCGTCTCACAAGATCCCGAGTACCAAAAATGCCAGGATGACCTGCCAAAACAGAGCAATGAACCTCAGAGACAACTCGGTCGCTCCATTGGTCCGGGACAAACAGTTTCCCCGTAGGACATCTCTCAGGTTTATCCCCCTGAAATTCCGCCAGTGCCAACCGCAGATGAGGCGAAATGGCCGAGAGAACTACACCATCATTCAGGATAGTAGACGGCTCGGGAACTTCCAAAGAGTCAGCACAGAAACTCCTGGAAAGGGCATCGGCCTTAACATTCTTGGTGCCTGGCACAAAAGAGACCACAAAATCAAACCGGGTGAAAAACAAAGCCCACCTGGCCTGCCGAGGATTCAACCTCTTAGCAGATTCTAGATAGGTAAAATTCTTGTGGTCCGTAAGCACCACAACTTGATGTCTAGCCACCTCCAACCAATGTCTCCACTCTTCAAATGCCCACTTCATAGCCAATAATTCCCGGTTCCACACATCATAATTCCGATCAGAAGGAGCAAACTTCGCCAGCATGAAGTGGGCTTGGGCCTGCGTACTCCGACACATCCTGCCGCGTTGGAATCCAGGAACGGGTTGCCGCAGAGTCCTGGCGTCCCTGCTCTTCACAGCATCAGATACATGCCGCTGATCTTCACCCGCTCCCCCTTGGTCTTTTTGTGGCACTCCCTTCTTCTGACGATCAGTTTCATTTTTCGACTGCTCGCTTTGATGCACGGCCGAGTTCCCAGGGGGCGGGGCTTCAACTCTCGCGCTCTTTTCGTGAGGAAGAAGGCTTTAGCGGGAATCTTCGCGCCAAAAGATGGCGGTAAGATGGCGGATTCTGAAATTTTTCAACGGATCACCGCTGCCTTCCACTTCAAGGCGCACTTCACCAGGTAGGTGATTAGGTAACTATCCTGTTCGTGACACCAGAAGAGTCGATGTGTACCGCCCCGCGCTCGGCTGCAGCCGAGTTGTTCGGATCCAGGCTCGTCGATGGGAGGCTCGAGCGCCTCCGGACCCGGGGTCACTTCGTTCTGAAAGGGGCTGGCGCTTTGAAGGGGTTAGGTTTACGGCCGGAGTCGTGGTTTTGGTTAAATTCGTGACGCCACCCACGGGTTGTGGTGAATGTGGACACCACCGCTGCTGTTTACTAGGCGCCCGAGGGAGATGTTGCGCAGCAAAGGCATTAACCCCTCCGTGGGCAGGGGGTGATGGCACTGGGACCCGATTGGGATGGTATGTCGGTGCTTGGCAGTGCAGGGCAGTGCGCGGCCCGAGGGCACAGTTGTACTCACTATGATTGATGCAGAAGAGTCTCTGGTAAATCAAGATGATGGTGGTCGGTGCCCGCAGCCGGCTGCGTCTGGTCCCCCACTCGGGTTGGTGGTCTCCGCCTTTCTCCTGCACCTTGTACTGTAGCTTTGGGCTGCCTGTGCTTCAGCAACGGGAGCCCGCTCCCCGGCGTTGTGTATGTCGGGAGAGCCCATTTGCTCGCAGAGGCTGGCCCGTGGGATCTCTCTGCCTATGCGGTGGCTTTCTATCCCTCTCGGTGGGCTGTTGTCTTCAGTCAGGACTTGGGTGGGAAAGGACCTAAAGTCCAGACCTCAATCAGTTAATTAACGTGGTCCACTGGTTTCTGGACCTCGTTTCAGGGTCTGAGTACCCCCCTTTGTGCTCCGGTTTCCAGTCAGTTCCCCGGTTCGGTACCGGCGGGCCACTACCCTGTCCCGGTGCCTTACGATTCCACAGAGCCGTCTTCCCGGCTCCTGCAGGCTGAGGCCACTGTATGCCTCCTAACCAGAGGTGACTGGGCTCCAACCCAGACACCTGGTGTTAGACTGCGGCAGACCCGGGCACAGGTCTGCTTCTGCACTTGAACTTCACCACTTCACTGTCAAAGCTCAACTGTTTGTTTTTCCTGCCTCAGGACCTGTGAACTCCTCGGTGGGCGTGTCCAACCGCCTGGGCACGCCCCCTGGTGTGTCCATCAAACCCTGAGGGAGGTGACTAGGGTTTTAAGGTTGGCTGATGTTACCTTATTAGGGGACAGGTGTTATGCAAGGGCCTACCTGTGACTACCTGGCTAGTCCAGGGCGTCACATTCCCCCTTGGTTTAATACAGACCATCCGCGGGCTGTCCGACCACCCCTGGTTTATTTTTGAACTGAAAAAGATAAAAAGGAAAACATGTACAAACATAATAACTTTTTACATTTTTAAGCAGACTTAAGAATCGTCCCTTACGGGAAGCATTTTGCTTTAACGTTGCAAACATATAAAAACATTTTTATTACACGGGAACGGGATGGGACCGGGTCCTTTCATTTGCCCACCCAAGCAAACCTACACCTTGATGCTGCCTCTAAGAACAGGTCAGCACCCCTTTTCCCCAGTCCAGGAATCGGGTTCAGGTCCGGGTATTGCCCACAACGGGCCGGGTACAAAGTTCCATACCCGGCAGTCTCTCTGAGGCCCCACGTCCGGGGGACCCCTGGCCCCGGAGGATAGTCACCGGTTGCCATGGTGACGGGACCCCGGCCTACTCTGCCGCAGGCCCTTCCTCCAACCAGCCTCTCCGGAGACTGTAGATGTGATAGGGTGGTTCAAGGGGCTATTTACAAAGCCCAAAAGTGCAAGTTCTCGGCCTTGTCTTTATTTAAATCGGGGTAAAACAATGGGACGTCAACAAAGTACCAACGGGGACGGGAACATGGTAGACGGGAACGGCTACCTACCTCTTATAAACGCGGGCATGCACATCCGCTCTCCTGCTCAGGAGCCAGGCCCACTTGGGTGCCCCCGGCACCGGCTACAACCAGCCTCTCATACTGCCGTGGGCCCTACCGATCAGTGGCCTGCTCCGCCTCTCTGCAGGTGTACACCGGCTGCTCCACAGCCGGGATGGGGTACTTGGGAGTGGAGAGCACCGTGGCCGGGGTAGACTTTCAGTCGGGTGCTGCCTCCGTCGCGGCCGGGCGGACTGCCGGGGCCGTCGTCATCTCCGTCGCGGCCGGGCGGACTGCCCGGGCCGTCGTCATCCCTGTCGCGGCCATGCTCGGGGCTGGGTGAGATGTCATCAGCGGTGCTGGAGCGATGGTGACGGTAAGGCCTGAGGGCCCAGTAGCTGGGTCCTCCCCCGTAGATGGTACGGGCTCCGGTCGGGGCGGTGGCTGCGGACACGGGCGACGAGGGAGACGGTGTGGCGGGCAGGAGCAGGTCGGGTCCCTCAGCCAAGATGGCCGGTTCCTGGGGAACATAGGGGCGTGGGTCACTGCTTACCCGCTCCTCCGAGATCATTTCCACTTCGCGCGCCCGGACAGCTGCAGCCAGACCCTTCATCTCCGACGCCCACTTCGCCAGCATGAAGTGGGCTTCGGCCTGGATCTTCCGACACATCCTGCCGCTTTGGTGTCCAGGAACGGGTTTCTGCAGAGTCCTAGCGTCCCTGCACTCCACAGCGTTAATTACTGTACATGGCGCTGATCTTCACCCGCTCCCCCTTGGTCTTTTCACGGCACTCCCTTCTTCGGCCGATCAGTTTCGCTTTTCACCTCTCCCTTTGCTGCACAGGCGCATTCCCAGGGGGCGGGGCTTCAGTTTTTTGCGCCCTTTCTGCGGAGAAGACGACTCCGGCGGGAATCTTCGTGCCAAAAGATGGCAGGAACGGATCACCGCTGACTTCACTTCAAGACGTACTTCACTAGATAAGTGAATAGGCAAGTATCCTGTTCGTGACTCCAGAAGGGTCGATGTGTACCGCCCTGCGCTCGGCTGCAGCCGAGCCGCTCGGTTCCGGGCTCGTTGGTGGGTGGCTCGAGCGCCTCCGGACCCGTGGTCACTTCACTCTGAAAGGAGGTGCTGGCGCTTTTGGTGGGGGTTAGGTAGGTGCACGGCCGGAGCCGTGCTTGAGTTCGTGACGCCCACGGGTCGTGGTGAAGTTGGACACCACCGCTGCGATTACTGGGCACCCGGGGGAGATGGTGGTGCAGCAAGATGTTAACCCCTCCGTGGGTAGGGGTGATGGCCCCGGGACCCGTTGGGGATAGCTGGGTGGTGCAGGGCGGTACGCGGCCGGATGGCACTGTTGTACTCACGGTTATTGACACACACAAGTCTCTGGCAAACCAAGTTGATGGTGGTCGGTGCCCGCAGCCCGCTGCGTCTGGTCCCCCACCCAGTTCGGTGGTCTTGGCCTTTCTCCTGCACAGTGTTGTGTATCTGTGGACTGCCTGCGCTTCAGCGACGGGAGTCCGCTCCCCGGCTTTGTGAATGTCGGGAGAGCCCTTTTGCCCGCACACGCTGGCCCGTGGGATCTCTCTGCCTGTGCGGTGGCTTTCTATCCCCCTCGGTGGGCTGTTGTCTTCAGTCGGGACTTGGGTGGGAAAGGACCTATAGTCCAGACCGCAATCAGTTAATTAACTCAGTCCAGTGGATTCTAGACCTCGTTTCAGGGTCTAAGTACCCCCCTGTGTGCTCCGGTTTCCGAGTCGGTTCCCCGGGTCGGTACCGGCGGGCCACTACCCTGTCCCGGTCCACCACGGTTCCACTGAGCCGTCTTCCCGACTCCTGCAGGCTAAGACAACCATTTGCCTCCTAGCCAAAGGTGCCCGGGCTCCAACCCCAGCACCTGTCAATCTGTCACAGGCCTGTCCCACAGGCCTGACCTCCTCCACTGCTCAATGTGACACCCTGGACTAGTCAGGTTGTCCCAGGTAGTCACACACACACACACCCTCCCTCCCCGATTAGGTGACAGCAGCCAACCTAGAAACCCTTGTCACCACCCTCCAGGTTTGATGTCCACACCAGGGGGGTGGAGCCAGGCAGTTGGCTCTGCCCACCGAGGAGTTCACAGGCCTGGAGGCGGGAAAACAAACACACAAGTTGTAGTGCAGAGTAGAGAGAAGTCAAGTTCAAGGGCAGACCTGTGTCCAGGCCTGCCAACAGACTACTCCGGTGGCTGGGTCGGAGCCCAGTCACCTTTGGCAAGGAGGCAGACGGTGGTGGCTGCCTGCAGGAGTTGGGATTACAGCCGGTGGAACCGTAGGAACTGAGGTCGGGCGGTGGCCCGCCGGTACCGAACCGGGGAACCGATTAGAAACCGGAGCACCAGGAGGGGTACTCAGACCCAGTACAAAGCCCTGAACCGACAGGGCTGAGTCAAATCAACTGATTGAGGACTGGACTTAAGGACCTTTCCCACATAAGACCCGTTAGAAGACAACAGCCCAACCATACAGGGTAAAGCCACCGCCAAGGCATAGAGACCCAAAGGGCCAGCGTCTGCGCGCAAACGGTCTCCTACGGCATATACAAGTCGGGAGGCGGACTACCGTTGCTTAGGCATAGGAGTCAAAACATTCATACAAGGAGGTGCAGGAGAAAGGCGGAAACCACCAACCTATTCTGGAAGAAGCTGCAGCCGGCTGCGGGCCCCGTTCATCATCCCATTTGGTTTACCAGAGACTCCAGTGTATTGTGTCATAGTGAGTACACCAGTGCCTTTTGGCTGCGCACCGCGCCGCACAGCATCAGCACCCAGCACGTACCCGCTCCCCTGCCTCAGTACCTCCCTCGGGCCCCCGTGACCATCGCCCCTACCCACGGAGGGGTCAACACCAAGCTGCGGAACACCGTCCCCAGAAGGCCCAGTTAATGGCAGCGGTGGTGTCCATCCATTCACCACAACCCGTGGGTGGCGTCACGAACTTACATCCCAAACCAAACCGCCGCGGCCCCGGTCGTGGAACTCCCCGTCAAGTCCCTGCGTGTAGCGCCAACTCCCTTGCAGAGCGACGTGACCCCCGGATCCGTGAGAGGCTCGAGCCACCACCCACCGTACGAGCACGGATCCGAGCGGCTCGGCGGTCGCAAACGAGCCCGCGGGGCGGTACACTCAACACTAAAACTCATCTGCTTGTGTTTCCTGCCTAAGGCTATGTGCGCACTAGGCCGTTTTACCCGCGGATTTACCCGCGGATTTGCTGCGGAAATTTCTTGAGAAATGTCTGCAATCTTTGTGCAGACATTTCCCAGCACATCCTATGAGAAAAAAAAATAGCTGTGCGCACTGTGCGGATTTTTCTCAAGAAAATTTCTTGAGAAAATTTTCTCGAGAAACTTTCTTGAGAAAATGTGCATGTCCATTATTTTCCGCAGAATACCCCCGGAATTTCGCTCCATTCACTGTAATGTAATCGCGAAATTCCGGGGGTATACCGCAGGTAGCAAATGATGTGCGGTATACCCCCGGTATAGCCGCGATTTACCTGCGGTAATGCTCATCGCTCCCTGCGGTTTTGCAGGAAGTGATGTCATTATGCCAGGAAGAGGAAGCGGAGAGAGTAAACACAGACGTCACACTCCCTGGACGCCGCACAGAAGCACTTCCGTGTGACCTCCAGGTGCCCGTGCAGTCTGTGTCCCGCTCCAGCCTCGCGGCTGCCTGCACTGCTGTGTGTCAGTATGTGCCCGCAGTATCAGCAGCTTGTCACCCGACAGCGCAGGCAGACACTGACACACAGCAGTGCAGTGTCAGTGTCTGCCTGTGCCAGTGTCTGCCTGCGCTGCCGGGTGACAAGCTGCCGATACTGCGGGCACACACTGACACACAGCAGTGCTGGCAGCCGCGGGGATGACGATCGCTGCTGTCAGGAGGTGAGATCATTACCTGCTGTGACGATCTCCTGCCTCCTGACGTCACCGCGGTCACTGCTGTCTATGCCCGTCTCGCGGGCGGCCCGAGACTGTCACTAGCGGTGACGTCACGGGCTCTCGCGATACTTCTGACAACGTGAGAGTCAGTGACAGCGGTAACATCAGCAGTACAGGAGATGATCACAGCAGGTAATGATCTCATCTATGCTCCTGATGGCAGCGCTCGGCATCCCCTGCAGTGACCTGGGCTGACCTATTGATGTTAGCTCAGGTCACTGCATTGCTCTCCCAGCCAATGGGGAACATTCTGTTCTTCATTGACTGGGACAGTGACTATGGTATGGATCGCCGTGGGACCCCCCCCACCCTTATTGGATTACGCCGGACGTGGATTGATTGTTCTTTTCAATAAATTGGTTAAAGAGGCTATTTGGGGAGTGTTTTTTCAAATAAAACTTTTTTTGTTGTCTATTTTTTAATTATTACTGACTGGGTTGGTGATGTCGGGTATCTGATAAACGCCTGACCTCACCAACCCCAGGGCTTGATGCCAGGTGACATTACACATCTGGCATCAACCCCATATATTACCTCGTTTGCCAACGCACCAGGGCAACGGGATGAGTTAGGGCGAAGCGCCAGGATTGGCACGTCTAATGGATGCGCCACTTCTGGGGCGGCTGCGGCCTGCTATTTTTAGGCTGGGGAGTGTCCAATAACAGTGGACCTCCCTAGTCTGAGAATATCAGACGCCAGCTGTCCGCTTTACCTTGGCTGGTGATCCAATATGGGGGGGACCGCACGTTTTTTGTTTTAAATTATTTATATAATTTAAAATAACAGCGTGGGGTGCCCACTGTTTTGGATTATCAGCCAAGGTAAAGCTGCCAGCTGTAGTCTGCAGGCTGCAGCCGTCTGCTTTACCCTAGCTGGCTACAAAAAATGGGGGGACCTCACGTCGTTTTTTTTAAATTATTTATTTATTTTATGGCTAAATACAAGGCTAAGCACCCTTTAGTGCCACATGAAAGTCACTAAAGGGTGCCAGCTTAGAAAATGCAGGGAGGTGGAACATTATATAGGTTTTTCTCATCTATCTATCTATCTATCTATCTATCTATCTATCTATCTATCCCTCTATCTATCTATCCCTCTATCTATCTATCTATCCATCTATCCATCTATCCCTCTATCTATCCATCTATCCATCTATCCCTCTATCTATCCATCTATCCCTCTATCTATCTATCTATTCATCTATTCATCTATCTATCTATCCCTCTATCTATCTATTCATCTATTCATCTATCCCTCTATCCATTATCTGTCTATCGATTATCTTTATTATTTATTGCAGGGACAAACCTGCGGTAAATCTGCGGTAAATCCGCGGCAAATCCGCGGCAAATCCGCATGCGTTTTTCCCGCGGATTTTTCCGCAGGTCCGGAAATCTTTCACTCCCAGAAGTTTCTCAAGAAATTTTCTTGAGAAACTTCACATTTCTAGTGCGCACATAGCCTAAGGCCCTCTGAACTCCTGGGCGTGGCCAACCGCCTGGCTCCGCCCCCTGGTGTGTTCATCAAGCACTGAGAGAGGTGACTAGGGTTTGGGGGACAGGCGTAGTGCGGGGGTCTACCTGTTACTACCTGGCTAGTCCAGGGCGTCACAATTGTATTCCCAGTGTGAGGAGCGGTAACCACTAGTGATTGTTTCCTCCAGCTGTCTCATCTTGTTCACTGTGCCAGGGATTATGGGTATTGTAGTCCTGCAAGAACCATCTGTGCTTGTGCACCAACGGGAGGAGACTACATCTCCTAGAATCCCTCAAGCGTGACGTCTACGTTGCCGTTCTGGCGCTAAGTCTGAGGTGAAACCAAATGCTGAATAGACGGGAAGAAGCCGCGGAGCCTCGTGTGTGCGGAGACGCCGGGTGGACGGTCTGCAGCCGCCGCTAGCGCTTTCCTGGCCTCCGTGATCATCGTCGCGTGTGGTGACGTCATTACCAATGGCGGGGTAAACAGAGGGGAGCGTGCTCAGTGATGCCCAGGACTCTCTTATAGTCTCCATAACAACCAAGCAGCCATTATTTCTTAATGGAAGTGTTACTATTAATATTTGTAGTAATTGTTGCCATTTTCCACAGAGTATTGGGACGGAAATTACCATCTTTATGGCCAGAATGATGCACTTTATCTATGGGCTTTCATTAGAAACTTGGGCTTTGATCACGTGACATTCACCTGAATTAAAGGGATTGTCCATATCTTGGAAACCTTTGCAGCGGGAGGTGAGCATCATCGTCATGGCTACATATACCTGTGTAGTGAGCGGCAACGAACAATCCCTTTAATTCAGTCAAATGTTGTGATCGCTCTGTGAATTGCAGGGCATGCAGCAAGCAAGGCGCCATCATTCCTTGCGGGTCATGATGTGCTCCCTCTTCCCCCATGGGTCCTTTGCCCAGGTTAGGCTCCGTTGCTCGTGGCTTATGATGGGATTGTTTCTATGGTTACAGGTCGGCCGACGCAGATAAGATCGCTGCTTTGTGTTATGAACATTACCGCATCAAACTTCCTAAACAGGGTCGATCGGATCCCGGCAAGGAATGGACCCTGATGGCGGCGGTGATCCAGGTGGAGTCTGCGCCCGACGTCAAGAAAGGTGATGCTGACGCTCAGCCCCGACGTGTGTGTGTATAATTATATACAGTATATATATATATATATATACACATACATACAGTGTGTCCACCCATATCCACCCGTTAACTTGAGAATGGTGGCAGCTATAGGCATAGAAGTGGTGTCTAGGTATAGTAAAGTAGCCATGCGGTACGCAATGAAACCACCTATAGCGCCACCTGGTGGAAAACAACGGAGTAAGGGCGGCTTTGCACGTTGCGACATTGCACGTGCGATGTCGATGGGGTCAAATCGAAAGTGACGCACATCCGGCGTCGCAGTCGATATCGCAACGTGTAAAACCTTTTTGATACGATGAACGAGCGCAAAAGCGTCGTTATCGTATCATCGCTGCAGCCTCCGACATTTCCATAATGCCGATGGTGCGACAGGTACGATGTTGTTCCTCGTTCCTGCGGCAGCACACATCGCTGTGTGTAAAGCCGCAGGAGCGAGGAACTTCACCTTACCTGCCGCCGGCTACAATGAGAAGGACGGAGGTGGGCGGGATGTTTACATCCTGCTCATCTCCGCCCCTCCGCTTCAATTGGCCGCCTGCCGTGTGACGTCACTGTGACGCCGCACGACCCGCCCCCTAAGGAAGGAGGCGGGTCGTCGGCCAGAGGGACGTTGCACGGCAGGTATGTGCGTGTAAAGCTGCCGTAGCGATAATAATCGCTACGGCAGCTTTCACTAGATATCGCCCGTGCGACGGGGGCGGGACTATCGCTGCAGCATCGGTAACACATTGTTACCGATGTCGCAACGTGCAAAGCCCGCCTAAGCATTTTTATCTTGAAACGGAACGAGATAGAGAAAAAAAGTGAATTACAAAGTTGTAGGGCATCATCAATTCAATACGAATCGACACCTTGCATACAGAAATGCTATGATATGAAACCAATGACCCCCCCAATATATATATATACACCGTGTGCAGAATTATTAGGCAAGTTGTATTTTAGGGGAATTTTTTTTATTATTGATCAACAACTCTGTTCTCAATCAACCCAAAAGACTCATAAATATCAAAGCTTAATATTTTTGGAAGTTGGAGGGTTTTTTTTAGATTTGGCTATCTTAGGAGGATTCTGTTTGTGCAGGTAACTATTACTGTGCAGAATTATTAGGCAACTTAATAAAAACCAAATATATTCCCATCTCACTTGTTTATTTTCACCAGGTAAACCAATATAACCGCACAAAATTTAGAAATAAACATTTCTGCCATGCAAAAACAAAACCCCAAAAAAGAGTGACCAATATAGCCGCCTTTCTTTCTGATGACACTCAGCAGCCGGTCAACATTGCATGCAGCAGCCACCACAGCCTCCAGACACTGCTCCCAGAGGTGGACTGTTTTCCCTCCATGTAGATCTCACATTTTGTGAGGGACCACAGGTTCTCTATGGGGTTCAGATCAGGTGAACAAGGGGGCCATGTCATTATTTTTTCATCTTTTAGACCTTTACTGGCCAGCCACGCTGTGGAGTAGTTGGATGCATGTGATGGAGCATTGTCCTGCATGACAATGTTTTTTTTTGAACGATACCGACTTCTTCCTGTACCACTGCTTGAAGAAGTTGTCTTCCAGAAACTGGTAGTAGGTCTGGGAGTTGAGCTTCACTCCATCCTCAACCCGGAAAGGTCCCACAAGTTGATCTTTGATGATCCCAGCCCATACCAGTCCCCACCTCCACCTTGCTGGCGTCTGAGTTGGAGTGGAGCTCTCTGCCCTTTACTGATCCAGCCTCTGGCCCATCCATCTGGCCCATCAAGAGTCACTCTCATTTCATCAGTCCATAAAACCTGTGAAAAATCAGTCTTAAGATATTTCTTGGCCCAGTCTTGACGTTTTATCTTCTGTTTCTTGTTCAGAGGTGGTGGTTTTTCAGCCTTCCTTACCTTGGCCATGTCCCTGAGTATGGCACACCTTGTGCTTTTTGATACTCCAGTAACGTTGCAGCTCTGAAATATGGCCAAACTGGTGGCAAATGGCATCTTGGCAGCTTCACGCTTGATTTTTCTCAATTCATGGGCAGTTATTTTGCGCCTTTTTTGCCCATCACGCTTCTTGCGACCCTGTTGGCTATTTGCCATGAAACGCTTGATTGTTCGGTGATCACGCTTCAAAAGTTTGGCAATTTCAAGACTGCTGCATCCCTCTGCAAGACATCTCACAATTGTGGACTTTTCAGAGCCCGTCAAATCTCTCTTCTGACCCATTTTGCCAAAGCAAAGAAGTTGCCTAATAATTAAGTGTGACACCTGCTTTTCGAGCGATCTATAGTGTTCCACCCACATTCACCTCTACAGATGCTGCTTCTTTGGTTGAACTGGAGAATACTACAATTCCCAAAGTGCCTTGCAAATCTGGGGGAGGAGGAAACAGGACGGAGGGGTGGAAGGGAGCTGAGTCATCTTGGAGGCGGGAAGCTGCAACTGGGTGTGAGGAGAGACCGTCTAAGAAAGTGACAGGAGGCACCATTAGCAGGAGCTGCGGCCTTCCAGGTTTACCACACCGAAGAAGGATTTTGCCTGCTGTACCAACTCCCTCCCAGACATTGAATCCAGACGCCCCAGTGTGGAATAGTCTGAGAGAACAGGCCTGCTGCAGACAGAAGTGAGTAGGACATTGCTGTGACTTGTAGTTCTACAGTTTGAGAAGTGTGCTGGAGCAAATTACAAGGCCTTGCTAGAGAGGACTTTTGACTGCACTAACTGGGAGTTTGTATAGGACCAGCCCTGGGGAAACACTGCCTTCATTACTTTAAGTGCACCAACGTACTGCAAGCGCGCCAACATCCGCGGCAACTGGGGCCCCAATTTGGGACTGTGTCAATTGTGAGGCTGCAGCTGTTAGTTGGTAGATTGTAAGTAGTCAGCAGAGTGTGTGGTGTAGGTTAAAGAGGAAGCATTACCCCTAACCTTCAGGTTTATTACAAAGAGCCCTTCCTGCATTTTTGTAGAATACTGCATAACAATACCTGTCGTTTCACTGTTATTTGCTTTTTATCCCTGCAATTACCATTGTCATCCTCCTGCAAATAAACCTGTTAAGATTTCTAACCTCAGTTATTGTGAGTGTGTACGGAGCGTGGGTAGGGGTTTCCCGAGTCGACCCCTAGCAGAAGACAAAGACCCTTCTGCATTCCACCAGAGCTCCTAGCAAGATTCGGGTGGAGGCACTGCGTCATATCAAGGTGAGAACAACCGAACACCCTGCCCCAGCGGCAAATTAAAGGGGTGTTACAGTGGAGGCACTGCTGAGATCGATCAAGACAGGTATCGCTGACATGGAGGCTTTAACTGAAGCACAGGTGTCCACATGGTGTGGGGAAAGAAGTATACTTGAAGAACACAGTTTTGCAGTATGCGGTGAACTCTCCAAGGTAGCGGATGAAGAAATACTGAAGATTGTGAACCAAGTTCATGGAGTTGTCCATCCCAGAGTGGTTGACAGAAGGACTGATGAAGGGAGTCCATTATCAGCAGCTCTAATCACTACTGAGGGGACACTGGATAAAGGGTACTTTCCATCTGTCATAGCTGTGCCATTAAAACATGGACCACATTGGAAGATCACCTGGCCTGTGAGGTCCGAAGCAGGGACATCATCTTCGGGTGCAAGTTCACAGCCTAGGAGATCTAGTCGATGTCTACCTTCCACTCCTACTCGGGACAAATCTGAAGAAACAACCATGATGGTTGACGTGGTAGTGGCAGCCATGGAGAAGTTAGTCACCCAATTTACAAAATTGCAACCTGAAGGGACCTACCGTCGTCTGAGAACCTTCTCGGGTGTCACTCCTGTCCCAGCTGGTGAAGAAGGGTATGACACGTGGAGGGATGTTACTCTGCAATATCTGGAAGAATGGCAGTGTACTGATGCAGTGAAGAAGCAGAGAATTGTGCAGAGTCTGAAGGGGCCTGCTATGGAAGTGGTGCAGGCTGCTTGGAGAAGTCAGTCAGAGACAACTTCTAAAGATTACATGACTGCTCTTGAAGATGCTTTTGGATCCCCAGAGGATGCCACTGATCTCCTTTATCAACTCCGCACCACCTATCAAAACTCTGGTGAGAAGATGTCAGATTATCTTTATCGATTGGACAAATTGGTGCATAGGGTCGTATCCAAGGGGGGACTTAGGCCCGAACAAGTTGATCAGTGTCGTTTAGAACAAGTGCTCCGAGGAGCTCTGACTCACGATCCCATTGCTCAACGACTGAGGTGTTGCGACAAAGGGCAGATTCCCCGTTCTTTCCATCAGTTGCTTAAAGAAGTCAGACAAGAGGAAGCTCTCCTGGCCGCCAGAGAACAAGTGACCCAGCGAGTGGCTGCTGCCCCTGTACATCTTGAATCCAGCCATCGAGAGGGAGAGTTCTTGAAGGTCATTGAGAGGCAAGGGGAACAGCTTGCCCAACTTCTAGCTGCCCAGGCTCTGAAGGTTGACCAGCTAAAGCAAATTGTTGAGACAGCTGTCAAGAGTCAAAGACCGCCTTTGCAAGTGGCAAGTGATGACCACAGTCTGGTAGAAGATACAAAGCCAGAAGAATGTTTTGTCTGTGGGAGCACCCATCATATGGCTCGCCAGTGTCCGAAGAGGTGGAATTTGAAGAGATCTCGGGACCCCCCACCTAACAAGAAGGAGCAGACGGGAAACGGGAAAGGGGGCCAGTAGAGTCCTATACTGGCCCCCCTTCAAAATCAGAGGTATATTCTACTGCTCCATCTAACCCTGTCCAGTCAGAGCAATTTCCTAAAGGTCTCGTAGGACCAGCACCACATGTACCGGCCTGTATCAATGGGCAGCCATGCACTGTATTACTGGATAGTGGTTCACAAGTGTCCATCATTTTTGAGAAGTGGTACAGAAAATACTTGTCAGACGTGCCCTTGCAACCCCTATCTGGACTTGTAGTCTGGGGTTTGAGTGAAAACAGTTACCCCTACAAAGGATACGTGGCTGTCACACTACGATTCCCAGAGACTATAGCTGGGGTGGAAAGAGAGGTTCCCATCATTGCATTAGTCTGTCCAGACACTGATGAAGACCGGGAAACAGTGCCTGCCATAGTCGGGACAAATGCCAACCTATTCCGTACTCTTGCTCAGTGGTGTCGCAAAATTGGAGGTAATAGATACTCGCAGGCCCTCACAATCCATCCTGTCTGTTTGGCTGCTTATGAGAAGAAAGAGGAAGAGGAAAGGAAGGAACTACGTCCTGAACATTTTGACCTCTGTTTTGAAGGTAGTGATCTGAAGAAGGAGGAAAAGCAGTCAGTGATAAATGGTATGATGAAGCGTGCCGGAACCTTCTCATTGGGTGATTGGGACCTGGGCCTTGCAAGAGGAGTGGAGCATCACATCCGGCTGACTGATGAGAAGCCATTTCGAGAAAGATCCCGACGATTGGCTCCCGCCGATGTGGAGGATGTTCGAAAGCATTTACGGGGTTTACTGGACACTGGAGTCATAATAGAGTCCAACAGCCCATACGCATCTCCGATAGTGATCGCTCGGAAGAAGAATGGAGCTATTAGGATGTGTGTGGATTATCGCACCCTGAACAAACGCACTGTGCCTGATCAGTATACTGTGCCCAAGATTGATGAAGCTTTAGATTGCCTGCAGGGAAGCCAGTGGTTTTCTGTGTTAGATCTTCGGAGTGGATATTACCAGATACCCATGAGCAAGGAGGATCAGGAGAAGACTGCTTTCATTTGCCCTATCGGTTTCTATGAGTTTCAACGGATGCCGCAAGGAGTGACCGGTGCCCCTGCTACTTTCCAGAGATGTATGGACAAGGTGATGGGAGACATGAACTTTCGTGAGGTCCTGGTTTACCTGGATGATCTGATTGTATTTGGCCACACCTTGGAAGAGCACAACCTGAGGTTATTTAAGGTGTTGGACCGGCTAGAGGAAGCTGGGTTAAAACTATCCCTCGACAAGTGCCTGTTCTGCCAGAAATCTGTGAAGTATGTAGGACACATTGTCAGCCGAGAAGGAATCTCCACGCATCCAGGCAAAATAGAAGCTGTGATGGAGTGGCCCAAACCCACCAAATTGGGGGAGCTTAGATCTTTTCTAGGTTTCAGCGGGTACTACAGAAGATTTGTGCCACAATATTCCAAGATCGCAAAGCCATTGACAGCCCTCACTCAAGGGTATCCCCCACCTCGAGGGACAGCTCGCTCCAAGAAACCTGCAACAAAAACCTACTTTAAGGTGAATGAGCCTTTCGGAGAGAGATGGACATCAGAGTGTGATGAAGCCTTTGAGAAACTCAAGTCCTGCTTGACCCAGGCACCTGTACTGGCCTATGCAGACCCCAAGAAGCCATACGTACTTCATGTGGATGCTTCTTTTGATGGACTTGGAGCAGTCTTATACCAGGAGCACTATGGCGTCCTGCGGCCAGTCTACTACATCAGTCGTGGATTGTCTCCGAGTGAGCGCAATTACCCAGCACATAAACTGGAGTTCTTGGCCTTGAAATGGGCTGTGGTGGACAAGCTGCATGACCACCTCTATGGAGTGCATTTCCAAGTTCATACTGACAACAATCCACTGACCTATGTGAGGACTACAGCAAAGCTGGATGCTACTGGCCATAGATGGCTCGCCGCGCTAGCTATATATGATTTCAGCCTGAAGTACCGACCTGGTGCCACCAACATCGATGCAGATGCTCTGTCCCGCCTGCCCAGGCAGATGGTGAATGAAGAAGAAGAAGCTTGGATTGAGGTTCCAGCCCCAGAGGTGAAAGCTATGTGTCATCGACATCAAGGAAGGATTGCTCAATCAGGGGGCTGTGCTACCTTCTTAGGGGCTCCAGAGGAAGCTCTTCCACTATTGTTCTGTCAACTGACCAACGTTGATGCTGGCTCCCTGCCTCAACTGACTCAAAACCAGATTGAAAAGGCTCAGCAGGAAGATCCTTCTGTGGGAGTTGTTCGATGGTGGGTGAAAAGGGGCCAAAAGCCTGAGAGGAATGCTCTGAAGACACAAGAGTCTGTTCTCTTGACCCGACAGTTAGACTTTCTGGTGGTGAAAAATGGATTGCTGCACCGCGAGGTCAAACGCCAAAATCGAGAAGTTCGTGTCCAGTTGGTGCTTCCTGCTCAGTTCCGTGAGATGGTCATAAGGGCACTGCATGATGATCATGGACACCTTGGGGTGGAAAAGACCACCAGCCTCATAGCAGATCGGTTCTATTGGCCAAAGATGGAAGCTGACATTGAACAATACTGTAAATCTTGTAAGCGGTGTATCCTAAGGAAAACCTTACCTTCTCGGTCCGCCCCCCTTGTCAACATAACCAGTGATGGCCCCCTTGATTTAGTGTGTATCGACTTCCTTTCCATTGAGCCTGATGAAGGAAACGTCAGCAACGTTCTAGTGGTCACCGATCATTTCACAAGATATGCTCAAGCTTACACCACTAGAGATCAGAAGGCAACCACTGTGGCTAAAACCTTGTGGGAGAAATTCTTTGTGCATTATGGGCTGCCAGCACGCATCCATTCTGACCAAGGGAGAGATTTTGAGAGTCGGCTAATTAAGGAGTTGTGTGAGGTCTGTGGGATCAAGAAGTCCAGGACCACACCATTTCATCCGCAAGGAGACCCTCAGCCTGAAAGATTCAACCGTACCCTTCTTAACATGCTGGGCACTTTGGATTCAAAACAGAAAGGAAGGTGGAGTCGACACATAAGTCAATTAGTTCACGCCTACAACTGCACCAAAAATGAGTCAACAGGGTACTCGCCCTACTTCCTCATGTTTGGAAGGGAAGCCAGACTACCTGTGGATATTAGTTTTGGAGTGTCCCCTGGCAATTCATCTGGGAAGAACTACCTGAAGTATGTGTCACAGCTGAAGGAACAATTAAAGGAGGCCTACAAGTTGGCTGATGAGGCCTCTGGTCGATCCGGGAGGCGAAACAAAATGTACTACGACCGCAGAGTCCGGGACCAAGTCCTGCAACCTGGAGATAGGGTCCTCATCCGTCAGTTGGGCCTCCATGGAAAACTCAAGCTTTCTGATCGATGGCGTTCAGAACCTTATGTGGTGGTAGAGAAGTTGCATGGCATCCCAGTCTACAGAGTGAAGCCTGAGAAAGGCGGGGGGGGTGTTAAGACCTATCATCGTCAGCATTTGCTACCTATAGGACAGAATGTCCGATTCCAGTTGCCACAACGCACCGAAGCCCATGCAACCACCCGATCTCACCGAAGGAGTCTTCGGCCGCCGCAAGCGACTCATCCTGTGGTCCCTCCTGAAGGTAGTGAGAGTGATTCCAGTGATGAATGTGGACCATGCTTCAGATGGACAAGTGACCCAGGTTCTGTAATTCCAGATCATACAGACCAACCAGCTGAAGAAGTGTCCCAAGACGAGTGTGGTCCGGCACCAAACCCATGTTGCGATCAGTCGGGGGAGAGTTTAGAAAATGCAGAGCTGCCAAGTGAAGAGGTTGCTGTCATAGAGCCTGAAAGTCAAGAGCTAGGGGTCGATGAGGGGGTCCCTGTCCCTGCCGTGCACACTCGTCCAAAACGGGACATTAGACCCCCCATGATGCTGACATATGACCAGATGGGGCAAGTCACTGAGGTTCCTAGAGTAGTACACCCCTATTCCAACTATGCGTGGCCCTATTTCCCCCCTACAGCTATGTGGCCTGTTAGTGATTTGGGTGTAACTAGTTGTGGTGTTAGTCAGGATGCTTTAACACAAAATTTCCTTCCAGGTGGTGAGTCTTCATTTTGTGCTTGGGAGCCTACAGCGACTCACCAGGGGGAGAGTGTGACACCTGCTTTGGGAGCGATCTATAGTGTTCCACCCACATTCACCTCTACAGATGCTGCTTCTTTGGTTGAACTGGAGAATACTACAATTCCCAAAGTGCCTTGCAAATCTGGGGGAGGAGGAAACAGGACGGAGGGGTGGAAGGGAGCTGAGTCATCTTGGAGGCGGGAAGCTGCAACTGGGTGTGAGGAGAGACCGTCTAAGAAAGTGACAGGAGGCACCATTAGCAGGAGCTGCGGCCTTCCAGGTTTACCACACCGAAGAAGGATTTTGCCTGCTGTACCAACTCCCTCCCAGACATTGAATCCAGACGCCCCAGTGTGGAATAGTCTGAGAGAACAGGCCTGCTGCAGACAGAAGTGAGTAGGACATTGCTGTGACTTGTAGTTCTACAGTTTGAGAAGTGTGCTGGAGCAAATTACAAGGCCTTGCTAGAGAGGACTTTTGACTGCACTAACTGGGAGTTTGTATAGGACCAGCCCTGGGGAAACACTGCCTTCATTACTTTAAGTGCACCAACGTACTGCAAGCGCGCCAACATCCGCGGCAACTGGGGCCCCAATTTGGGACTGTGTCAATTGTGAGGCTGCAGCTGTTAGTTGGTAGATTGTAAGTAGTCAGCAGAGTGTGTGGTGTAGGTTAAAGAGGAAGCATTACCCCTAACCTTCAGGTTTATTACAAAGAGCCCTTCCTGCATTTTTGTAGAATACTGCATAACAATACCTGTCGTTTCACTGTTATTTGCTTTTTATCCCTGCAATTACCATTGTCATCCTCCTGCAAATAAACCTGTTAAGATTTCTAACCTCAGTTATTGTGAGTGTGTACGGAGCGTGGGTAGGGGTTTCCCGAGTCGACCCCTAGCAGAAGACAAAGACCCTTCTGCATTCCACCAGAGCTCCTAGCAAGATTCGGGTGGAGGCACTGCGTCATATCAAGGTGAGAACAACCGAACACCCTGCCCCAGCGGCAAATTAAAGGGGTGTTACAGTGGAGGCACTGCTGAGATCGATCAAGACAGGTATCGCTGACATGGAGGCTTTAACTGAAGCACAGGTGTCCACATGGTGTGGGGAAAGAAGTATACTTGAAGAACACAGTTTTGCAGTATGCGGTGAACTCTCCAAGGTACCGGATGAAGAAATACTGAAGATTGTGAACCAAGTTCATGGAGTTGTCCATCCCAGAGTGGTTGACAGAAGGACTGATGAAGGGAGTCCATTATCAGCAGCTCTAATCACTACTGAGGGGACACTGGATAAAGGGTACTTTCCATCTGTCATAGCTGTGCCATTAAAACATGGACCACATTGGAAGATCACCTGGCCTGTGAGGTCCGAAGCAGGGACATCATCTTCGGGTGCAAGTTCACAGCCTAGGAGATCTAGTCGATGTCTACCTTCCACTCCTACTCGGGACAAATCTGAAGAAACAACCATGATGGTTGACGTGGTAGTGGCAGCCATGGAGAAGTTAGTCACCCAATTTACAAAATTGCAACCTGAAGGGGCCTACCGTCGTCTGAGAACCTTCTCGGGTGTCACTCCTGTCCCAGCTGGTGAAGAAGGGTATGACACGTGGAGGGATGTTACTCTGCAATATCTGGAAGAATGGCAGTGTACTGATGCAGTGAAGAAGCAGAGAATTGTGCAGAGTCTGAAGGGGCCTGCTATGGAAGTGGTGCAGGCTGCTTGGAGAAGTCAGTCAGAGACAACTTCTAAAGATTACATGACTGCTCTTGAAGATGCTTTTGGATCCCCAGAGGATGCCACTGATCTCCTTTATCAACTCCGCACCACCTATCAAAACTCTGGTGAGAAGATGTCAGATTATCTTTATCGATTGGACAAATTGGTGCATAGGGTCGTATCCAAGGGGGGACTTAGGCCCGAACAAGTTGATCAGTGTCGTTTAGAACAAGTGCTCCGAGGAGCTCTGACTCACGATCCCATTGCTCAACGACTGAGGTGTTGCGACAAAGGGCAGATTCCCCGTTCTTTCCATCAGTTGCTTAAAGAAGTCAGACAAGAGGAAGCTCTCCTGGCCGCCAGAGAACAAGTGACCCAGCGAGTGGCTGCTGCCCCTGTACATCTTGAATCCAGCCATCGAGAGGGAGAGTTCTTGAAGGTCATTGAGAGGCAAGGGGAACAGCTTGCCCAACTTCTAGCTGCCCAGGCTCTGAAGGTTGACCAGCTAAAGCAAATTGTTGAGACAGCTGTCAAGAGTCAAAGACCGCCTTTGCAAGTGGCAAGTGATGACCACAGTCTGGTAGAAGATACAAAGCCAGAAGAATGTTTTGTCTGTGGGAGCACCCATCATATGGCTCGCCAGTGTCCGAAGAGGTGGAATTTGAAGAGATCTCGGGACCCCCCACCTAACAAGAAGGAGCAGACGGGAAACGGGAAAGGGGGCCAGTAGAGTCCTATACTGGCCCCCCTTCAAAATCAGAGGTATATTCTACTGCTCCATCTAACCCTGTCCAGTCAGAGCAATTTCCTAAAGGTCTCGTAGGACCAGCACCACATGTACCGGCCTGTATCAATGGGCAGCCATGCACTGTATTACTGGATAGTGGTTCACAAGTGTCCATCATTTTTGAGAAGTGGTACAGAAAATACTTGTCAGACGTGCCCTTGCAACCCCTATCTGGACTTGTAGTCTGGGGTTTGAGTGAAAACAGTTACCCCTACAAAGGATACGTGGCTGTCACACTACGATTCCCAGAGACTATAGCTGGGGTGGAAAGAGAGGTTCCCATCATTGCATTAGTCTGTCCAGACACTGATGAAGACCGGGAAACAGTGCCTGCCATAGTCGGGACAAATGCCAACCTATTCCGTACTCTTGCTCAGTGGTGTCGCAAAATTGGAGGTAATAGATACTCGCAGGCCCTCACAATCCATCCTGTCTGTTTGGCTGCTTATGAGAAGAAAGAGGAAGAGGAAAGGAAGGAACTACGTCCTGAACATTTTGACCTCTGTTTTGAAGGTAGTGATCTGAAGAAGGAGGAAAAGCAGTCAGTGATAAATGGTATGATGAAGCGTGCCGGAACCTTCTCATTGGGTGATTGGGACCTGGGCCTTGCAAGAGGAGTGGAGCATCACATCCGGCTGACTGATGAGAAGCCATTTCGAGAAAGATCCCGACGATTGGCTCCCGCCGATGTGGAGGATGTTCGAAAGCATTTACGGGGTTTACTGGACACTGGAGTCATAATAGAGTCCAACAGCCCATACGCATCTCCGATAGTGATCGCTCGGAAGAAGAATGGAGCTATTAGGATGTGTGTGGATTATCGCACCCTGAACAAACGCACTGTGCCTGATCAGTATACTGTGCCCAAGATTGATGAAGCTTTAGATTGCCTGCAGGGAAGCCAGTGGTTTTCTGTGTTAGATCTTCGGAGTGGATATTACCAGATACCCATGAGCAAGGAGGATCAGGAGAAGACTGCTTTCATTTGCCCTATCGGTTTCTATGAGTTTCAACGGATGCCGCAAGGAGTGACCGGTGCCCCTGCTACTTTCCAGAGATGTATGGACAAGGTGATGGGAGACATGAACTTTCGTGAGGTCCTGGTTTACCTGGATGATCTGATTGTATTTGGCCACACCTTGGAAGAGCACAACCTGAGGTTATTTAAGGTGTTGGACCGGCTAGAGGAAGCTGGGTTAAAACTATCCCTCGACAAGTGCCTGTTCTGCCAGAAATCTGTGAAGTATGTAGGACACATTGTCAGCCGAGAAGGAATCTCCACGCATCCAGGCAAAATAGAAGCTGTGATGGAGTGGCCCAAACCCACCAAATTGGGGGAGCTTAGATCTTTTCTAGGTTTCAGCGGGTACTACAGAAGATTTGTGCCACAATATTCCAAGATCGCAAAGCCATTGACAGCCCTCACTCAAGGGTATCCCCCACCTCGAGGGACAGCTCGCTCCAAGAAACCTGCAACAAAAACCTACTTTAAGGTGAATGAGCCTTTCGGAGAGAGATGGACATCAGAGTGTGATGAAGCCTTTGAGAAACTCAAGTCCTGCTTGACCCAGGCACCTGTACTGGCCTATGCAGACCCCAAGAAGCCATACGTACTTCATGTGGATGCTTCTTTTGATGGACTTGGAGCAGTCTTATACCAGGAGCACTATGGCGTCCTGCGGCCAGTCTACTACATCAGTCGTGGATTGTCTCCGAGTGAGCGCAATTACCCAGCACATAAACTGGAGTTCTTGGCCTTGAAATGGGCTGTGGTGGACAAGCTGCATGACCACCTCTATGGAGTGCATTTCCAAGTTCATACTGACAACAATCCACTGACCTATGTGAGGACTACAGCAAAGCTGGATGCTACTGGCCATAGATGGCTCGCCGCGCTAGCTATATATGATTTCAGCCTGAAGTACCGACCTGGTGCCACCAACATCGATGCAGATGCTCTGTCCCGCCTGCCCAGGCAGATGGTGAATGAAGAAGAAGAAGCTTGGATTGAGGTTCCAGCCCCAGAGGTGAAAGCTATGTGTCATCGACATCAAGGAAGGATTGCTCAATCAGGGGGCTGTGCTACCTTCTTAGGGGCTCCAGAGGAAGCTCTTCCACTATTGTTCTGTCAACTGACCAACGTTGATGCTGGCTCCCTGCCTCAACTGACTCAAAACCAGATTGAAAAGGCTCAGCAGGAAGATCCTTCTGTGGGAGTTGTTCGATGGTGGGTGAAAAGGGGCCAAAAGCCTGAGAGGAATGCTCTGAAGACACAAGAGTCTGTTCTCTTGACCCGACAGTTAGACTTTCTGGTGGTGAAAAATGGATTGCTGCACCGCGAGGTCAAACGCCAAAATCGAGAAGTTCGTGTCCAGTTGGTGCTTCCTGCTCAGTTCCGTGAGATGGTCATAAGGGCACTGCATGATGATCATGGACACCTTGGGGTGGAAAAGACCACCAGCCTCATAGCAGATCGGTTCTATTGGCCAAAGATGGAAGCTGACATTGAACAATACTGTAAATCTTGTAAGCGGTGTATCCTAAGGAAAACCTTACCTTCTCGGTCCGCCCCCCTTGTCAACATAACCAGTGATGGCCCCCTTGATTTAGTGTGTATCGACTTCCTTTCCATTGAGCCTGATGAAGGAAACGTCAGCAACGTTCTAGTGGTCACCGATCATTTCACAAGATATGCTCAAGCTTACACCACTAGAGATCAGAAGGCAACCACTGTGGCTAAAACCTTGTGGGAGAAATTCTTTGTGCATTATGGGCTGCCAGCACGCATCCATTCTGACCAAGGGAGAGATTTTGAGAGTCGGCTAATTAAGGAGTTGTGTGAGGTCTGTGGGATCAAGAAGTCCAGGACCACACCATTTCATCCGCAAGGAGACCCTCAGCCTGAAAGATTCAACCGTACCCTTCTTAACATGCTGGGCACTTTGGATTCAAAACAGAAAGGAAGGTGGAGTCGACACATAAGTCAATTAGTTCACGCCTACAACTGCACCAAAAATGAGTCAACAGGGTACTCGCCCTACTTCCTCATGTTTGGAAGGGAAGCCAGACTACCTGTGGATATTAGTTTTGGAGTGTCCCCTGGCAATTCATCTGGGAAGAACTACCTGAAGTATGTGTCACAGCTGAAGGAACAATTAAAGGAGGCCTACAAGTTGGCTGATGAGGCCTCTGGTCGATCCGGGAGGCGAAACAAAATGTACTACGACCGCAGAGTCCGGGACCAAGTCCTGCAACCTGGAGATAGGGTCCTCATCCGTCAGTTGGGCCTCCATGGAAAACTCAAGCTTTCTGATCGATGGCGTTCAGAACCTTATGTGGTGGTAGAGAAGTTGCATGGCATCCCAGTCTACAGAGTGAAGCCTGAGAAAGGCGGGGGGGGTGTTAAGACCTATCATCGTCAGCATTTGCTACCTATAGGACAGAATGTCCGATTCCAGTTGCCACAACGCACCGAAGCCCATGCAACCACCCGATCTCACCGAAGGAGTCTTCGGCCGCCGCAAGCGACTCATCCTGTGGTCCCTCCTGAAGGTAGTGAGAGTGATTCCAGTGATGAATGTGGACCATGCTTCAGATGGACAAGTGACCCAGGTTCTGTAATTCCAGATCATACAGACCAACCAGCTGAAGAAGTGTCCCAAGACGAGTGTGGTCCGGCACCAAACCCATGTTGCGATCAGTCGGGGGAGAGTTTAGAAAATGCAGAGCTGCCAAGTGAAGAGGTTGCTGTCATAGAGCCTGAAAGTCAAGAGCTAGGGGTCGATGAGGGGGTCCCTGTCCCTGCCGTGCACACTCGTCCAAAACGGGACATTAGACCCCCCATGATGCTGACATATGACCAGATGGGGCAAGTCACTGAGGTTCCTAGAGTAGTACACCCCTATTCCAACTATGCGTGGCCCTATTTCCCCCCTACAGCTATGTGGCCTGTTAGTGATTTGGGTGTAACTAGTTGTGGTGTTAGTCAGGATGCTTTAACACAAAATTTCCTTCCAGGTGGTGAGTCTTCATTTTGTGCTTGGGAGCCTACAGCGACTCACCAGGGGGAGAGTGTGACACCTGCTTTGGGAGCGATCTATAGTGTTCCACCCACATTCACCTCTACAGATGCTGCTTCTTTGGTTGAACTGGAGAATACTACAATTCCCAAAGTGCCTTGCAAATCTGGGGGAGGAGGAAACAGGACGGAGGGGTGGAAGGGAGCTGAGTCATCTTGGAGGCGGGAAGCTGCAACTGGGTGTGAGGAGAGACCGTCTAAGAAAGTGACAGAGGGCACCATTAGCAGGAGCTGCGGCCTTCCAGGTTTACCACACCGAAGAAGGATTTTGCCTGCTGTACCAACTCCCTCCCAGACATTGAATCCAGACGCCCCAGTGTGGAATAGTCTGAGAGAACAGGCCTGCTGCAGACAGAAGTGAGTAGGACATTGCTGTGACTTGTAGTTCTACAGTTTGAGAAGTGTGCTGGAGCAAATTACAAGGCCTTGCTAGAGAGGACTTTTGACTGCACTAACTGGGAGTTTGTATAGGACCAGCCCTGGGGAAACACTGCCTTCATTACTTTAAGTGCACCAACGTACTGCAAGCGCGCCAACATCCGCGGCAACTGGGGCCCCAATTTGGGACTGTGTCAATTGTGAGGCTGCAGCTGTTAGTTGGTAGATTGTAAGTAGTCAGCAGAGTGTGTGGTGTAGGTTAAAGAGGAAGCATTACCCCTAACCTTCAGGTTTATTACAAAGAGCCCTTCCTGCATTTTTGTAGAATACTGCATAACAATACCTGTCGTTTCACTGTTATTTGCTTTTTATCCCTGCAATTACCATTGTCATCCTCCTGCAAATAAACCTGTTAAGATTTCTAACCTCAGTTATTGTGAGTGTGTACGGAGCGTGGGTAGGGGTTTCCCGAGTCGACCCCTAGCAGAAGACAAAGACCCTTCTGCATTCCACCAGAGCTCCTAGCAAGATTCGGGTGGAGGCACTGCGTCATATCAAGGTGAGAACAACCGAACACCCTGCCCCAGCGGCAAATTAAAGGGGTGTTACATAAGCACCCCTTATATAGGGTGTTGATGTCATTACACCGCACCCCTCCTCATTACAGAGATGCACATCACCTGATTTACTTCATTGGTAGTTGGCTCTCAGCCTATACAGCTTGGAGTAGGACGACATGTATAACAAGTATCATGTGATCAACTACTCATCTGCCTAATAATTCTGCACACAGTGTATATACTGTATATATATATACATATATATATATATATATATATATATATATATATAAAATATATACCTGTTTACAGAATTACCCCATTTTTCATACTCCCTTTGAGATTTAATGATTGTATTTTGGGGCTCTTTGTGCTGATACATGATATCTTCCATCTTCAGTGGTTCTATTATTTATCAATTATGCTACTATTTTAATTTGAGCACATTTTTCTACTTATTATATCTACCTGTCCTAGTGTCTTTTATGTCCTCTTTATTTCCACTGTTGTTATCACGTCCATCTAGTTTTTAACCCCTTCAGCCCCTAGGCACTTTCCGTTTTTGTTTTTTGCTCCCCTTCTTCCGAGAGTTGTAACTTTTTTATTTTTCCGTCAATCTCACCATATGAGGGCTTGTTTTTTGCGGGACGAGTTGTACTTTTAAATGAAGCCATACGTTTTACTATATAGTGTACTGGAAAACAGCAAAAAAAAATTCCAAGTGGGAAAAAACTGCAAAAAAAGTGTGATCGCACAATAGTGTTCGGGATGTTTTATTCACAGTGTTCACTATATGGTAAAACTGATGTGTGGGTGTGATGCCTGAGGTCGGTGCGAGTTTGTAGACACCAAACATGTAAAGGTTTACTTGTATCTAAGGGGTTAAAAAACATTCACAAGCTTGTCCAATAAATGTGGCATATGTTTTGCGCCATTTTCCGAAACCCATAGCGTTCTCATATTTTGGGATCTATGGCTCATTGACGACTTATTTTTTGCGTCTCGACCAAAAAACGTAATTTTGGTGTTTGGAATTTTTTTTGCCACTACGCCGATTACCAATCAGATTAATTGATTTTATATTTTGATAGATCAGGCGTTTCTGAACGCAGCGATACCAAATATGTGTATATATATATATATATATATATATATATATAATTTTATTTTTTTTTTAATTTTTTTTAACCCTTTAATTTTCAATGGGGTGAAAGAGGGGTGATTTGAACTTTTAGGTTTTTTTATTTTTTAAAACTTTTTTTTTACTTTTTTATTTTTTTATTTTACTAGTCCCCCTAGGGGGCTATAGCGATCAGCAATCCGATCGCTCTGTCCTATCTGCTGATCACAGCTATACAGCTGTAAACAGCAGATATGATCACTTCCTGATTCATTCGGCTTCGGGCCGAGTGAAACTGAGAGTGACTTGTCATAGCTACAGGCGTCATCACATGACCCTGTGCGACCATGGCAACCACCGAAAGTCAGAAAGTCATGTGATCACGCACGTGACTTCCGGTGGTGGCAGCGGTAAGTGAAAATCATGGCCACGTGCATATACATCTCGCTGCCAGACTTTGGCAGCGAGATGTAAGGGGTTAAATGTTGCGAGTGGAAGCGATTCCACTCGTAACATGCAGGCACACAGGTCAGCTGTTGAAAAAAGCTGATATGTGCGCAAATCGCCGCATCCTGCCCGCGCCAAGGGGCGGGGCTTAACATCACACGCTCCATGACGGATAGATCCGTCAAGGGTCGTGAAGGGGTTAATTATATTAATACAAAATTATTTTTTTCATCTAATGTATGTCTTTGGCGCATTTTCCTTATATGATCTACAGTGGTCTTGCGCTAACACAGGGTCCATACTGCCTTTCTACTTAGACCTTTTGTGAGCAAGGTTTAGATCAGTTAGGAGCTAGCCTAGGAGCAGAGAGGTCGTGGTGGTGTTTGCTGCTACTGTCGGCTGCGGTTTGTTACCAGTTGTTTGTTTTTGTACTCTCTCCTTTCCCTTATTTTTCCTTACCTGACTATCCTTGGTTGTTCCTTGTGTAGGTTTTAGGTGTGTATTAGGTATATTTAACCCGTCTGTATTACATTATTGGTGGGGTTTTTGGGATCTCCATCCTGGACTTTGTTGTCAGAGCCAGGACAGGGGTCAGGAATAGGTCGGAGGCATGGACCTCCCTACCTTTAAGGCTACCTCCATGAGTTAGGGTGGGCTCAGGGACCCCAGTCTCATGGTCTGCATAGGGTTTCCTGTGTCTCCTGGCCATCCATTACTCCCCCAACTGTGACACAATAACCAGCCTTACCATTTTCTTTTGGTCATGTCCAGTATGACTCAGGCTGCACGGTGGGCCCATCTTGCGCAGAAGATCGCGGACTAGGTGAGGTGTCTGCGTTCCGAGATTGTGCAGCAGCTGCATTAGTTCATGGGTGGTGGATGTATCTGCACCTGAATCTAAGGTGGCCCTCCCTGATAAGTTTTCAGGGGGGAGGGATAGGTTCAGGGTATTTGAAGGAGCCTGTCACTTGTATTTTAGGCTTCGTCCTCATTCTTCGGGGACTGAGGCCCAGCGTCTGGTGGTCCTCATATCTTCGTTGCTGGGCGATCCTCAATCCTGGACCTTCTCTCTACCGGCGATTCGGAGGCTAAGCGGTCGGTAGATGATTTCTTCGCGGCTGTGGTCCCGGTCTATGGTGAGCCTGATGGCGTGTCCCTGGCAGAATCCCAGCTCCATGTGGTGTGGCCTTTGTCGTCAGGGCCCGGACAGGAGGCAGGGCCAGGTTTGAGGCCCAGACCTCCCCTCCTTTAAAGGTACCTTCGGGTGTGAGTGTGAGGTCAGTGGTCTGCATAGGGTTTCTGTTTCCCCTGGCCATCCATTACACATCTGGCTGTGACATTGTAACTAGTGATGAGCGGGCACTACCATGCTCGGGTGCTCAGTACTCATAACTAGTGATGAGCGGGCACTACCATGCTTGGTTGCTCTGTACTCATAACTAGTGATGAGCGGGCACTACCATGCTCGGTTGCTCTGTACTCGTAACTGGTAACTAATCCTGACCCAGTTCTCTAGCGATCTCCTCCATCCAGTGTTACTGTCCCTTTAATGCTTCCAATAGCCGCAATTGACTGTGAGGAGCAAGGTTTTTTCTACCATTTGCCAGGGTCACCGACCTCCTGGACTGCGCAATTCCTCTGAGCAATCAATAAGCTGCATTAGTAGGACACCGACGCAAATTTAGTTTAACCCATTTAAGTTCCTGAATCCTCCCTTCACATATGGAAGATCAGAGAAATGCCGACATATCCATCCAGGGTGTTTAGGTTGGGGGAGGGGAATAGGCCCATGTCTGACTCTTCTGCTGTCGATGGCTTGAAGACACAAGACATGGGTGACCTGGAAAGTGGATGATGGACAGAGGACTGGACCTGGAAAGTGGATGATGGACAGAGGACTGGACCTGGAAAGTGGATGATGGACAGGGGACTGGACCTGGAAAGTGGATGATGGACAGGGGACTGGATCTGGAAAGTGGATGATGGACAGGGGACTGGATCTGGAAAGTGGATGATGGACAGGGGACTGGACCTGGAAAGTGGATGATGGATAGGGGACTGGATCTGGAAAGTGGATGATGGACAGGGGACTGGATCTGGAAAGTGGATGATGGACAGGGGACTGGACCTGGAAAGTGGATGATGGACAGGGGACTGGACCTGGAAAGTGGATGATGGTCAGGGGACTAGATATGGAAAGTGGATGATGGACAGGGGACTGGATATGAAACGTGGATGATGGACAGTGACTGGACCTGGAAAGTGGATGATGGACAGGGGACTAGATCTGTAAAGTGGATGATGGACAGGGGACTAGATCTGGAAAGTGGATGATGGACAGGGGACTGGATGTGGAAAGTGGATGATGGACAGGGGACTGTACCTGGAATGTGGATGATGGACAGGGGACTAGATCTGGAAAGTGGATGATGGACAGGGGACTGGATGTGGAAAGCGGATGATGGACAGGGGACTGTACCTGGAATGTGGATGATGGACAGGGGACTAGATCTGGAAAGTGGATGATGGACAGGGGACTGGATCTGGAAAGTGGATGATGGACAGGGGACTAGATATGGAAAGTGGATGATGGACAGGGACTGGTCAGGAATATGAAGGATCATCGATGTATCCTGGTCACTTTGTGATATAATAATTTGCCGAGAAGAAAAACACTGAGACCGATTCTTGTTTTAAATTTCTTTATTAGCATTAGGCAGTGAACCAATAATTATAATAATCAATAATAATAATTTAACTGTATTAAAATTGATCAAAAAGGGTTGTTCAGTATTAGAGAAGTATAAGTATTTGGGAATTCCAGGCTCAAGCATTAGAGAAGTATGGCTGACCTCTTCCCTTGTCTATAGGGTATATCTGAATTGCAGATCTGGACCTTTTAGACTATGTGCCCACGCTGCGGAAAATGCACGGATTTTGCTGCGGATTTCTCGCGGGAAAGCCGCGGATTTTCCAGAAATATGCAGCACAGCTACTCCCCAGCCATTTCTATGGCATTTGGGAAATGCTGTGCCCACGCTGCGGATTTTTCCGCAGCGGAAATCGTGCGGATTTTCGTGCGGAAAAATCTGCAGCATGTCAATTATTGTTGCGGATTTTCGTGCGGATTTTGCCTATTCAGTTGAATAACAATCGCAAAATCCGCAACAAAATCCGCGTCAAATCCACGTCAAATCCGCACAAAATCCGCACCTATGAAAAGGTGCGGATTCCGGGGGAAAGCTGCGGATTTTGATGCAGAAAAATCCGCAGATACAGAGTCCCGTGGGCACATAGCCTTAGGCTTTGTTCACACTTTGCGTATTTAGTGCGGATTTTACAACTGGATTAATAAAATTAAATCTGCAGTGTTTATGCGTGGAGAAAAAAAAATCCTCCATATTTCATGCCAGGCCGGCAGATTACCTGCAAGATTTAAGGATCCACAGTGAAATGAATATGTAAAATCCGCTACAGAAATCGGCATGCTGTAAATAAAAAAATAAAAACAGCATAAAAAAAGCCGATTTCCATATGGATTGTGCCCCACACAGACTGGAATGGGGGTGAGAGGAAGATAAACTCACCCACTTTCCTGGGGCGGAAAAATAAGTTGTGTGTAAAATCCACATCAAACCTGCGAGGTGTGAACGCAGCCTAAAAGAGCGGAACTGCCCCAGATTAAATAAATAGACGACAGCGATCTTTCCCCAATACTGATCGCCCCCTTTTGTTGTATGTCTTTGGAGTGTGGGAGGAAACCGGAGACCCCGGAGGAAACCCACGCAAACACGGGGAGAACATACAAACTCCTTGCAGATGTTGTCCGAGGACCCCAGCGCTGCAAAGCACCAGTGTAAATCACCACTGAGCCACCGTGCCGCCCATACTGCCTGCCTGATGCCGCACATGCAATACAATTTACACTCCAGGAATATCGTCCTCACCTCTTAATGACTTTAGGACAAAAACGGAACAAATAAATATGGAAAAAAACCATCTCTACGAGAAAAAGGGTCAAAAATATCGCAGATGGATGATAAACGGTAAAAAACGTGTCTGGTCATTGAGAGGTTAAGGCTCACAATGTACATAATATACAAATATACACTTAACTATTAATTAGGATAAGGCTCAAAATATACATAATATACATAATATACATAATATACATAATATACAATAAACAACTAATTGTCTGTGGTGAACCAGCTCTGTCCGTGTATGAGCGTCCATGTCGTGTGACGTCAGTCTGTGAGCGACCATGTCATATGACGTCAGTCTGTGAGCGTCCATGTCATATGACGTCAGTCTGTGAGCGTCCATGTCGTGTCACGTCAGTCTGATAGCGTCCATGTCATATGACGTCAGTCTGTGAGCGTCCATGTCGTGTCACGTCAGTCTGATAGCGTCCATGTCATGTGACGTCAGTCTGTGAGCGTCCATGTAGTGTGACGTCAGTCTGTGAGAGTCCATGTCGTGTGACGTCAGTCTGTGAGCGTCCATGTCATGTGACATCAGTCTGTGAGCGTCCATGTAGTGTGACATCAGTCTGAGCGTCCATGTCGTGTGATGTCAGTCTGTGAGAGTCCATCTCGTGTGACGTCAGTCTGTGAGCGTCCATGTCGTGTGACATCAGTCTGTGAGCGTCCATGTAGTGTCACGTCAGTCTGATAGCGTCCATGTCATGTGACATCAGTCTGTGAGCGTCCATGTAGTGTCACGTCAGTCTGTGAGCGTCCATGTCATGTGACATCAGTCTGTGAGCGTCCATGTAGTGTGACGTCAGTCTGTGAGAGTCCATGTCGTGTGACATCAGTCTGTGAGCGTCCATGTAGTGTCACGTCAGTCTGTGAGCGTCCATGTCATGTGACATCAGTATGTGAGCGTCCATGTAGTGTCACGTCAGTCTGTGAGCGTCCATGTCATGTGACATCAGTCTGTGAGGGTCCATGTAGTGTGACGTCAGTCTGTGAGAGTCCATGTCGTGTGACGTCAGTCTGTGAGCGTCCATGTAGTGTGACATCAGTCTGAGCGTCCATGTCGTGTGATGTCAGTCTGTGAGAGTCCATCTCGTGTGACGTCAGTCTGTGAGCGTCCATGTCGTGTGACATCAGTCTGTGAGCGTCCATGTAGTGTGACGTCAGTCTGAGCGTCCATGTAGTGTGACGTCAGTCTGTGAGCGTCCATCTCGTGTGACATCAGTCTGTGAGCGTCCATGTAGTGTGACATCAGTCTGTGAGCGTCCATGTCGTGTGACGTCAGTCTGTGAGCGTCCATGTCATGTGACGTCCGTCTATAAGAGTCCACGTATTATAACATCAGTCTGTGAGCGTCCATGTCGTGTGACGTCAGTCTGTGAGCGTCCATGTCATGTGACGTCCGTCTATAAGAGTCCACGTCATATGACATCAGTCTGTGAGCGTCCATGTCGTGTGACATCAGTATATAAGAGTCCTCGTCGTGTGACGTCCGTCTGTGTTCTGCAATGTTTAAGGTATGTTCACACTGTGTCTTTTTTTTTCCCGCCCCTAAAACCGTCGGGGATGAAGCGCTCGAGCATATTTTTTTGCTTTTTATTAGCGTCTTCCCGTTTTATCCATCGGATTAAAAAGAAGTACAAAAATGCTGATAAAAAGCAAAAAAAAACGGGAAAAAGGGATAAAATTTACACTGAAAGATTATCGTGAACAAGCGAGCGTTCGCTCACGACATCTTTGCATGCACACTGGCGATCACTCCATGATCAACCAAGACGCTCGTTTGTAGGGTGAAACGAGATTGTGCAACAAAAAAGCTCTTCATTGTTCGCGGTGGTGCATTGTCCTGTGTAAACAGCAGTCGCATCGGTGAGAACAATGGCGGCCTATGCGCCCTCAGCGATCTATTACCGATCATTCAGGGTGCATTGTCTTAATCTTGGGATATGGTAAGGTTTGTTACACTGAAACTGGTGTAACCCCAACATGCCCCTGTAACGCCTGCCTGGATCAACAGACTCAGGTGGAATGTAATGATGAATCGGGCCCCGCTACAAAAACTCCATATATAATAAGCAACAGAATAAAAAATACGCCCCGATGACGCCTTTTTTACTCGTTTTGTGTTTTTGGCCGAAAAATGGCCGTAAAAAGTTGTCAAAAAAAAATATTGAAAAGCGTTACTCAAAAACGGAAAAAGCGTCGTCAAAGCGCTTTAGGAAATGAACAAAAATGTTCAGACGCCGAAAAAACGCCAGAAATAAGTGATCGTCCTGAAAAACGGATGATCACTTAAGAGAAGACACAATGTGCTCACCCATGTAGTGTGTGCTACGTCTTGTGATCGTTTTGAGGCTTCAGATGGAGACTGTCCCAAGAGCGGTATTTTCATTGACTTGTCCGCCCAATTCGTGGCTTCACTCTCACTAGCGGGAACTGAAAACAGAGAATTTTTATTAGAAGACATGAAAAAATAATGTTATTAGCACCAAAAACCCCTGAACGTGCCCTAAGAATACAGACCCCTCCATACATACCTGCTGGTGTCGTCCTCATTGCTTTGTGAGTGTTATACAAGAATGGAAAGGTCCAGAACCAAATCGAAGCGTCTGTAAGAAAAGATTACTTATATCAAAGCAAGATCATAGATTCAGGGAAGAAAGAAGTGATGGGAGGAGAGAGATGGAGGAGGAACGATGGTACAACCGGGAGAGATGGAGGAGGAACGATGGTACAACCGGGAGAGATGGAGGAGGAACGATCGTACAACCGGGAGAGATGGAGGAGGAACAATCGTACAACCAGGAGAGATGGAGGAGGAACGATCGTACAACTGGGAGAGATGGAGGAGGAACCATCGTACAACTGGAAGAATTGGAGGAGTAACGATGGTACAACTGTGAGAATTGGAGGAGGACCGCTGGTACAACCAGGAGAGATGGAGGAGGAACCATCGTACAACCGAGAGAATTGGAAGAGGAACGCTGGTACAACCGGGAGAGATGGAGGAGGAATCATCGTACAACTGGGAGAAATGGAGGAGGAACGATGGTACAAATGGGAGAAATACACACTACAAAGACATTGTACTTCCCCTGACATGTAACATACAGGACACATGTATATACAGATATACACTACAAAGACATTGTACTGCACCTCACATGTAACATACAGGATATAACCCTAACACTAGCCTTGCTGAAAAATTTCCAGATCATCACCGATCCTACACCAAATTTCACAGTGGGTGCAAGACACTGTGGCTTGTACACCTCTCCAGTTCTCCGTCTAACCATTAGATGACCAGGTGTTGGACAAAGCTGAAAATTAGACTCATCAGGGAAGATTACCTTACTCTAGAAATTGGGCAGATTAAACTTTGCGAAGGACGTATTAATAAAGCCACATACAAGGTTATCCTGGACAAACAGCTGCTTCCTTCTGCTCAGGCAATGTTCCCCAACTCTGAGGACTAGTTTTTCCAGCAGGACAATGTGCCATGACACACAGCTAGGTCAATCAATGTGTGGATGAAGGACCACCACATCAAAACCCTGTCATGGCCAGCCCAATCTCCAGACCTGAACCCCATTGAAAACCTCTGGAATATAATCAAGAGGAAGATGGATAGTCACAAGCCATCAAACAAAGGATTGCTTAAATTTTTACACCAAGAGTGGTATACGGTCACCCAAAAGCAGCGTGAAAGACTGGTGGAAAGCAGCCAAGACGCATGAAAGCTGTGATTATAAATCATGGTTATTCCACAAAATATTGATTTCTGAACTTTTCCTGAGATAAAACATTATTAGTATTGTTGTTTCTTAATGATTATCAACTTTTTTGCCAGAGCTGTACAGTATGTGAGGATGGTGGGTGTGTCGCTGTGGTACATACCTTTTAGGAGCCTTTTAGGAGCCTTTTAGGAGCCTTTTAGGCTAGAGTCACACTAGCATATGGCATCCAATGCCTATCATCCGATACGATATGCCAGTGACCGAGGTCATGTGAGTGTGTACACACCCTGTGATAAGGTTTCTGCTGTAGATGAGCTCCCCCACAGGTAGCCTGTAATATGCACAGGACATAATCCATGTGCAGGTTGATGTTTCTTACACACTCACATTGTGACTCTAACCTCACCACGAATCGCCTCCATCTTCGTCCTCTGTGTCCATGTGAATATGCAGATCTGACTGCGTGTGACGTTCTTATGGAACTAGGTCATTGTGATGTCATAGCATAAAACGTCTGGATCCTCGTGATGTCATAGAAGGCAGTGATGTCATCAGACCTTTTGATGCCACGTGGTCTTTTTATTTGATAGCAGTAAATAGGGAATAAAAGACAAGTAAAGAAATCTAGTTAAATATCTTCAAAATAAAGAAATATACCCCCTTATAAAGAAACCATGAAATATCATCTAATATAAAAGAAAAATAGTGCACAAAGAACCAAAAAACAGATGACTCCGATGGCCTCCCCCCACTATGAACCCTCAGCCCCCACGTGTAAAGGAAAGGGTCAGAGACTAAGGTATCAGGAGGACCCCTAACAAACCCCCTCTCCAATGGCCCCCAATGGGGCAGGTACAAGCTCTGACAACCACTTACACTAGTATTGTGACCTTTTTAATAAAAAAACCAGCAAAAATAATAAAAGTGGTGTAACTTTAGATGTGAGGCTCAATAGGGAGTGGTTCTCAGAGTTAGATATAGAGTCATTCATTCTTTGTGGGACATTTCCACAATACCAGGGACCATCAGCAATATCCATCCCTGCATCCTGTATTTTATATGTCACACCCCAGGACAGTTATGGAAACTAATATAACCTCACTAGAACCGGGGACCTTTTGGTTTCACATTTGGTTTTCAGAATTTGGTGAACACCGTAATGGAAACTAAACAGACCCCGTTAGACATTAAGGGATAAGTATTATTTTTTTTTAAAGTCCATCATGTGACTAATACAGTTCACAACAAAACTGCCTACTATGTTGTCCTCTCCAAACTGTACCCCACTCCTCACATTGTCCCCCTACACAGTATGATGGCTACCACAGCCGCCCATATAGTATATCCACAACAGCCCCCTAATATACACTATGATGTCTACCACAGCCCCCCCATGCAGTACGATATCCACCAGAGTCTCCAAATATATAGTATGGTAACCGCCACAGCCCCCCATATATACAATGATGTCCTCCATCATTCCCTATATACAGTATAATGCCCACGACAGCACCACACAGTATGATATCCACTACAGCCACTTAGTATATAATATGATGTCCACCACAGTCCCATATACAATATGGTCACCACAGCCGCATATAGAGTATAATGTCCCCCACAGATCTTTATATAGTATGGTCAGCGTATCCCAAAATTTAAGGTCAATAACAGTCGTTAATAAAGTATGGTCCCCTACAGCCCCCTATACAGTATTGTCACCGCAGTCCCCGTTACAGTATGAAGTTTCTATAGCACCCAGTATATTATCCTATGTAGTATGCTTTCCCCACAGCTCCCAGTATAATGTCCCCTACATATCCTATGTAGTATGCTATCCCCACAGCCCCCTGTATAATGTCCCCTACATATCCTATGTAGTATTCTATCCCCACAGCCCCCCAGTATAATGTCCCCTACATATCCTATGTAGTATGCTTTCCCCACAGCTCCCAGTATAATGTCCACCACATATCCTATGTAGTATGCTATCCCCACAGCTCCCAGTATAATGTCCCCTTCATATCCTATGTAGTATGCTATCCCCACAGCCCCCAGTATAATGTCCCCTACATATCCTATGCAGTATTTTATCCCCACAGCCTCCAATATAATGTCTTCCACATATACTATGTAGTATGCTATCCCCACAGCTCCCAGTATAATGTCCTCCACATATCCTATGTAGAATGCTATCCCGACAGCCCCCAGTATAATATCCCCCACATATCCTATGTAGTATGCTATCCCCACAGCCCCCAGTATAATATCCCCCACATATCCTATGCAGTATTTTATCCCCACAGCCTCCAATATAATGTCTTCCACATATACTATGTAGTATGCTATCCCCACAGCTCCCAGTATAATGTCCTCCACATATCCTATGTAGAATGCTATCCCGACAGCCCCCAGTATAATATCCCCCACATATCCTATGTAGTATGCTATCCCCACAGCCCCCAGTATAATATCCCCCACATATCCTTTCTAGTATTCTATCCCCACAGCTCCTAGTATAATCTCCCACACATATCCTATGTAGTATGTTATCCCCACAGTCTCCCATATAATATGGTCTCGTTACAGGAATTAGAATTAATATTGTTGTAAAATAATGACGATATGGGGGTGATAAGAGACATCGCTGGATGAGAGCTATGACAGGGGTGTTAATATACAGGGTGGGCTAGGGGGTTTGTTTACATGTAAAATCATCCCTAAAACCCATCCTACATTCATGATATATGTGAGACTCATGAAAAAGTAGAGTCCCTGTGGCTGGAGATAAAAGGAGAGAGAAAGAATAATAAAATACTGATAGGGGCATGTTATAATGTAGGAAGGCATGGACGCTGGGCCGTACAGGCTTTCTGCTCCTTCACCAGAGAGAGTCAATGTGTGTGTATAGTTCAGTGGTGTGTGCGACACTTATTGGTTTCTTCAGGCTGATGTCTATCACCCGCTGCCTGTCCCCATCGTAGATGAAGTAGTGAAACACGTGACACTGGAGTTCTCTTGGCAAACCAAACTTTAACAGTTTATTCTTTTCACTGCATTGATAGACATGGCCTGAACTTCTCATGGTCTTGCTGATACTGCATATTGGGGTACTCTCTCTCGACCTATCCCCGGTAACTTGGATCTTGTCTGTATTGTCCCCACAGCCAGCCCCTCTTGTAATGTCCCCACAGCCAGCCCCTCTTGTAATGTCCCCACAGCCAACCCCTCTTGTAATGTCCCCACAGCCAGCCCCTCTGTAATGTCCCCACAGACAGCCCCTCTTGTAATGTCTCCACAGCCAGCCCCTCTGTAATGTCCCCACAGACAGCCCCTCTTGTAATGTCCCCACAGACAACCCCTCTTGTAATGTCTCCACAGCCAGCCCAACTTGTAATGTCCCCACAGACAGCCCCTCTTGTAATGTCCACTCAGCCAGCCCGTCTTGTAATGTCCCCACAGCCAGCCCGTCTTGTAATGTCCCCACAGCCAGCCCCTCTTGTAATGTCCCCACAGCCAGCCCCTCTTGTAATGTCCCCACAGCCAGCCCCTCTTGTAATGTCCCCACAGCCAGCCCCTCTTGTAATGTCCCCACAGACAGCCCATCTTGTAATGTCCCCACAGCCAGCCCCTCTTGTAATGTCCCCACAGACAGCCCATCTTGTAATGTCTCCACAGCCAGCCCCTCTGTAATGTCCCCACAGCCAGCCCCTCTTGTAATGTTCCCACATCCAGCCCCTTTTGTAATGTCCCTACAGACAGCCCCTCTTGTAATGTCCCCACAGCCAGCCCCTCTTGTAATGTCCTTACAGACAGCCCCTCTAATGTCCCCATAGCCAGCCCCTCTAATGTCCCCAGAGCCAGCCCCTCTTGTAATGTTCCCACATCCAGCCCCTCTTGTAATGTCCTTACAGACAGCCCCTCTTGTAATGTCCCCATAGAGAGCCCCTCTGTAATGTCGCCACAGACAGCCCCTCTTGTAATGTCCCTTGTAATGATCCGGAACCATGGAAGACCACCATAAATCATTGGTAAAAGGTGACAAGAGCATTGGCAACTAATCTGGCCACCAGCCCCTTACTAACCATCAACACTAGAAGTAGCCGAGGGGTGAACTAACATCCCGTGCACAGCAAACCCAGCCGGAGAACTAGCTATCCTAAAGGAAGGAAAGATGAATAACTCTCTGCCTCAGAAAATAGATAAAGAATAGCAAGCCCCCCACATTCATAGACTGCGGTGATATAGGAAAACACAATACACAGATAGATGATAGGATTAGCAAAAGTGAAGCCCTACTGACTAAATAGGACAGGATAGGAAAGGGACTGATGGTGGCCAGAGAAAAACCCTACAAAAATCCAAAAACCTGATAATACAAAAAGCCCTCAGATCGCTAGATCTGAACTCCGTCCTATACCAGGCGCTCGTCATACCAATGAACAGAAAGCAGGAACCATACAAATTCAAGAAGCAACAAACCCATGGACTTATAGGAGCAATACTCCAAACATAGCTGCAGGGAGTGTCCCAGCTAAGCAACTGATAGGGAAGATCCCTGCATGCAAATAAACTGAAAACAACCAAAGTAAATGACAAACTCAGATACGAGCAAAAAGAACCAAACAACAAATAAAGAGCCAAGCACTTATCTGGGGTAGATGTGGTCTGGAGCAGGATGAAGCAGGCTGGTGTACAAAGAACAACTGACATCGGCATAGCCTGCTAGCAGACCAGGGTTTAAATAGGCAGAGAATTAGCAATGGAAACGCCCATTGTTCAACACACCTGGTCTCTGTCCAAACCATTCCTGGCCACAAGAGGGAGCCTCACAGCAGCAAAAGCATAACTGACTTTAACAATAGTACCCCCCCTTGAGGAGGGGTCACCGAACCCTCACCAATACCACCGGGTTGCTCAGGATGAGCATGATGGAAGGCGCGAACCAACCTTTCCATATGAATGTCAGAAGCCACAACCCAAGAGTTATCCTGCCCATAACCTTTCCATTTCACAAGGTACTGAAGCTTTCGCCTGCTGCGACGGGAATCCAGAATTTTTTCAACCTCATACTCCACATCCCCTTGTACCAAAACAGGGTCAGGAGGCGCTGCTGCAGGAATTGTTGGCTCCACATGTTTCATCAACAAGGACTTATGGAAGACATTGTGAATCTTAAATGACACAGGCAGAGTCAAACGGAAAGATACAGGGTTGATAATCTCCGAAATCTTATAAGGTCCAATAAATTTGGGCTTAAATTTAAGAGATGGAACTCTCATAGGAATATTTTTAGAGGACAACCACACCATGTCCCCCACTTTAAACTGGGGACCAACAGTCCGACGCCGGTTGGCAAATTTCTGGGCAGATTCTTGGGATTGAAATAATTTATCCACTACCTGCCCCCAAATCTGCTGCATTCTGTGTACCACCGAATCCACCCCTGGACAGTCAGACGCCTCAAGCTGCCCCGAGAGGAACCTGGGGTGATACCCAAAATTTCAGAAAAAGGGGGACACCAATGTGGTAGAGCTAGCTCTATTGTTAAGGGCAAATTCAGCCAAAGGCAAAAACGAAACCCGATCATCCTGATCCGCAGAAACAAAACACCGTAAATAGGTCTCCAGGGTCTGGTTAGCCCTTTCAGTCTGACCGTTGGTCTGAGGATGAAACGCCGAGGAGAAAGACAGCTGAACACCCAGTTTGGAGCAAAAAATCCTCCAAAATCTGGATACAAACTGCACCCCTCTGTCAGAAACAATGTTTTCGGGAATACCATGGAAACTAACAACATGTTGGAAAAACAAAAGCACCAACTCTGATGAAGACGGCAACTTAGATAGGGGAACCAAGTGGACCATCTTGGAAAATCTATCACAGATCACCCAATTCACAGTCATTTTCTGAGAGACGGGAAGCTCTGAAATAAAATCCATAGAGATGTGCGTCCAAGGTCTCTTAGGTACCGGCAAAGGCAATAATAGCCCACTAGAACGTGAACAACAGGGCTTGGACCTAGAACAAACTCCACACGACTGCACAAAACTACGGACATCCCGGGACAGGGAAAGCCACCAAAAAGAGCGTCTCACAAGATCCCGAGTACCAAAAATGCCAGGATGACCTGCCAAAACAGAGCAATGAACCTCAGAGACAACTCGGTCGCTCCATTGGTCCGGGACAAACAGTTTCCCCGTAGGACATCTCTCAGGTTTATCCCCCTGAAATTCCGCCAGTGCCAACCGCAGATGAGGCGAAATGGCCGAGAGAACTACACCATCATTCAGGATAGTAGACGGCTCGGGAACTTCCAAAGAGTCAGCACAGAAACTCCTGGAAAGGGCATCGGCCTTAACATTCTTGGTGCCTGGCACAAAAGAGACCACAAAATCAAACCGGGTGAAAAACAAAGCCCACCTGGCCTGCCGAGGATTCAACCTCTTAGCAGATTCTAGATAGGTAAAATTCTTGTGGTCCGTAAGCACCACAACTTGATGTCTAGCCACCTCCAACCAATGTCTCCACTCTTCAAATGCCCACTTCATAGCCAATAATTCCCGGTTCCACACATCATAATTCCGATCAGAAGGAGCAAACTTCGCCAGCATGAAGTGGGCTTGGGCCTGCGTACTCCGACACATCCTGCCGCGTTGGAATCCAGGAACGGGTTGCCGCAGAGTCCTGGCGTCCCTGCTCTTCACAGCATCAGATACATGCCGCTGATCTTCACCCGCTCCCCCTTGGTCTTTTTGTGGCACTCCCTTCTTCTGACGATCAGTTTCATTTTTCGACTGCTCGCTTTGATGCACGGCCGAGTTCCCAGGGGGCGGGGCTTCAACTCTCGCGCTCTTTTCGTGAGGAAGAAGGCTTTAGCGGGAATCTTCGCGCCAAAAGATGGCGGTAAGATGGCGGATTCTGAAATTTTTCAACGGATCACCGCTGCCTTCCACTTCAAGGCGCACTTCACCAGGTAGGTGATTAGGTAACTATCCTGTTTGTGACACCAGAAGAGTCGATGTGTACCGCCCCGCGCTCGGCTGCAGCCGAGTTGTTCGGATCCAGGCTCGTCGATGGGAGGCTCGAGCGCCTCCGGACCCGGGGTCACTTCGTTCTGAAAGGGGCTGGCGCTTTGAAGGGGTTAGGTTTACGGCCGGAGTCGTGGTTTTGGTTAAATTCGTGACGCCACCCACGGGTTGTGGTGAATGTGGACACCACCGCTGCTGTTTACTAGGCGCCCGAGGGAGATGTTGCGCAGCAAAGGCATTAACCCCTCCGTGGGCAGGGGGTGATGGCACTGGGACCCGATTGGGATGGTATGTCGGTGCTTGGCAGGGCAGTGCGCGGCCCGAGGGCACAGTTGTACTCACTATGATTGATGCAGAAGAGTCTCTGGTAAATCAAGATGATGGTGGTCGGTGCCCGCAGCCGGCTGCGTCTGGTCCCCCACTCGGGTTGGTGGTCTCCGCCTTTCTCCTGCACCTTGTACTGTAGCTTTGGGCTGCCTGTGCTTCAGCAACGGGAGCCCGCTCCCCGGCGTTGTGTATGTCGGGAGAGCCCATTTGCTCGCAGAGGCTGGCCCGTGGGATCTCTCTGCCTATGCGGTGGCTTTCTATCCCTCTCGGTGGGCTGTTGTCTTCAGTCAGGACTTGGGTGGGAAAGGACCTAAAGTCCAGACCTCAATCAGTTAATTAACGTGGTCCACTGGTTTCTGGACCTCGTTTCAGGGTCTGAGTACCCCCCTTTGTGCTCCGGTTTCCAGTCAGTTCCCCGGTTCGGTACCGGCGGGCCACTACCCTGTCCCGGTGCCTTACGATTCCACAGAGCCGTCTTCCCGGCTCCTGCAGGCTGAGGCCACTGTATGCCTCCTAACCAGAGGTGACTGGGCTCCAACCCAGACACCTGGTGTTAGACTGCGGCAGACCCGGGCACAGGTCTGCTTCTGCACTTGAACTTCACCACTTCACTGTCAAAGCTCAACTGTTTGTTTTTCCTGCCTCAGGACCTGTGAACTCCTCGGTGGGCGTGTCCAACCGCCTGGGCACGCCCCCTGGTGTGTCCATCAAACCCTGAGGGAGGTGACTAGGGTTTTAAGGTTGGCTGATGTTACCTTATTAGGGGACAGGTGTTATGCAAGGGCCTACCTGTGACTACCTGGCTAGTCCAGGGCGTCACATTCCCCCTTGGTTTAATACAGACCATCCGCGGGCTGTCCGACCACCCCTGGTTTATTTTTGAACTGAAAAAGATAAAAAGGAAAACATGTACAAACATAATAACTTTTTACATTTTTAAGCAGACTTAAGAATCGTCCCTTACGGGAAGCATTTTGCTTTAACGTTGCAAACATATAAAAACATTTTTATTACACGGGAACGGGATGGGACCGGGTCCTTTCATTTGCCCACCCAAGCAAACCTACACCTTGATGCTGCCTCTAAGAACAGGTCAGCACCCCTTTTCCCCAGTCCAGGAATCGGGTTCAGGTCCGGGTATTGCCCACAACGGGCCGGGTACAAAGTTCCATACCCGGCAGTCTCTCTGAGGCCCCACGTCCGGGGGACCCCTGGCCCCGGAGGATAGTCACCGGTTGCCATGGTGACGGGACCCCGGCCTACTCTGCCGCAGGCCCTTCCTCCAACCAGCCTCTCCGGAGACTGTAGATGTGATAGGGTGGTTCAAGGGGCTATTTACAAAGCCCAAAAGTGCAAGTTCTCGGCCTTGTCTTTATTTAAATCGGGGTAAAACAATGGGACGTCAACAAAGTACCAACGGGGACGGGAACATGGTAGACGGGAACGGCTACCTACCTCTTATAAACGCGGGCATGCACATCCGCTCTCCTGCTCAGGAGCCAGGCCCACTTGGGTGCCCCCGGCACCGGCTACAACCAGCCTCTCTTAGAGGTCCTTGAACTGGGACTGTCCTTCTCTCCAGTGGCAAGCTTTGACCTGTTCACTGGAATCAAGGATATCCAATTATTTGGGAGAAAGTTACTTTTAAAGAAGTTTTTTGCTAGGAGAGATACGGGGATCCCAGATGACTTCTCCAAAGAAGAGAGAGAGGCATTACACATCCTGGAGTCCTTATTAAAGGAACAGGAAGGGGGTAATAGTGATGATTTTCCCTTACATATCAAAAAGAGATCAACCGCCTTCCCACCCCTGTCAGCCTGCTCAACAATAGAGATGTTTGTCAAAATGGTCATCCAGGAATTTAAAAATCTACCTGTGAAACGTACACATGACAATCTTAACAAACAACAGAGACATGCATTAAATGAATTAAAATCTATGAAAGATATAGTAATTAAGCAGGCTGACAAGGGTGGAAACGTGGTGATCTGGTCCACAGAGGCCTATGAACATGAGGCTATGAAACAGCTAAATGACAAGCAGTGTTATAAGAGATTGGAAGGGAATCCCACACATAGATTCAGGAATGAATTGGAAAAAATTCTATATGATGCCTTCGAGAAGGGTATAATTCCCAAATCTGTTCTCGAGGGGCTCATATTAGATTTTCCAAGGGTACCTACAATATACTTTGTGCCCAAAATACATAAGGACCCATTACAACCACCTGGCAGGCCAATTGTATCCGGAAATGAAGGCCTTTGCGAACCAGTATGCAAATTTCTGGATCACTATTTAAAATCTATAGTGACCACACTGCCATCTTACATTCGAGATTCGACAGAATTCCTTAATGGAATTCAAGATATCACTTTAGAGACAAACATGATGATGGTAACAGCTGATGTGCAATCATTATACACCTCAATTGCACACAAAGATGGGATCACTGCGGTAGAATATTTTTTAAAAATGTCCAATTTAGATGATCAGCTGGTGAGTCTCCTAATACAACTGTTGGAATTCATTCTAACACACAATTATTTTTTATTTAAGGACCGCTACTACCTCCAGGAGAGGGGGACCGCGATGGGGGCGTCTTGTGCGCCCTCTTACGCGAACCTCTTTCTTGGATGGTGGGAGCGGTCCATACAATTTCCATCTGAATCATGTGGCGCAGTCCATTTATGGCTGCGCTACATAGATGACATTTTTTTGATTTGGGAAGGGGAGACTCACCGGCTGAATCAGTTTATGGATCAACTAAATAAGAATGATCATAACATCAGACTTACTTATACTTACAGTCAAGAAAATATTGACTTTTTGGACATCAAGATATTCAAGGAACGAGATGGATGTCTGAAGACGGACATATACCGAAAAAAGACAGCTGTTAACTCATTACTAAGCGCGAAATCTTCTCACCCAACACAGACAATTAGAGGGATCCCTACAGGTCAGTTCCTAAGGGCACGACGCATCTGCTCAAGTGACATCCTCTTTGAGGCACAAGCTCATGATCTAAAAAAACGATTTCACTTTCGCCAATACAGGAATCAGGATATTGAAAGAGGATACAAAAGAGCGAAAGAGACATCACGTATGGAGCTTCTAAAATCAACCAAGAAAGAGCAGGCAGATCAAAAGGTGAGATTTATAACTCCATACCATGCCCAATGGAGAGAGATGTGTGACATATTAAATAAATATTGGCCCATATTACTCACGGATAATGACCTAGCCCCAATCTTAACATCAAAAGCAGCGGTCACATCCAAAAGAGCCAAAACAATCAAAGATATGGTTGTGAGAAGTCACTACATTCCCCCACAAAAAAATCTGTGGGGCCTCAATACAAAGCCTAGATGGGGTACATACCCCTGTGGAGACTGTGGTGCATGTACCCAAGTAGAGAGATCTCAGGTGTTCCATGACTCAACCCACTCAACCACATACACCATAGTGCACCATATCAACTGTCGCACGACTGGGGTGATATATTGGGCATACTGCCCCTGTGGTTTAATTTATGTGGGATTGACGTCCCGAGAATTTAGAGTTCGTGTCATGGAACACATTCGAGATATCAAAAATGCAGCCAAAGCAAAGAAACCAGAGGACATTGAAAAATTAAAAAACATCCCAAGACATTTTAGAGATAAGCATCAATATAATTGGAGATTGCTGAAATTTAGAGGCATAGATAGGGTACAATTGGGAGCCAGAGGGGGTGATATAAAGAAAAATCTAGCCCAAAAGGAGGCACGTTGGATAACAGTGCTAAATACTACTAAACCAAATGGATTAAATGACGCTATTAGCTTCAAACCATTTCTATGACACTATAGCAACATGGGGTGGTGATATGCAGCCTGTTTCTCTATTTTCTATTTTAACTGTGTTTTTAAATTTATGTTTGTTATGATTATGTATTATTAACAGGATTATGGTGGCAAGACATCCTTCTTCGTTATGAGTGACAACCCATTTAAAAAGAACCAAAAAAGAATACAGAATGGATCCATATGGATGAATATAATGCTCAATATTACAGGGAAAATGCAATACATGTATGCACCCTTAGGGGGCGGAGATGGACTTCAGCCACGTTATAATTACGTATATAAAACAAAATAAGAATGAAGGACTATGCCCTATACACACTATGAATAATATACTAATATACAATATGAAGCGATTAAATCTAATCGCTGTGGCTGGACTCTATCTCTGCCCTTTTACTTGCCCTAATGTAAGATGGAGGAATGTTAAAGCACTGTATGTGCGCGCGCGTGTCACCTGACCTCCTCCTTCCATGTTACGCCCGGCGTCCAATGAGATCGAATTACTGTGCGCATGCGCAGTGGCGATTTCCGGACGCCGGGCGCGACGGCGAACGGGGAGGCGGATGGGACGTGTGCGCCAACGATACAGGTGTTACATGGCGATAATAATAAGTATGTATATAAGGATGCCGCTTGCGCCATACCTGCACCTCCAGGACGAAGCTCTAGTCGAAACGCGTCGAGGTGCAGGGTGACGTGATCCACATAACTCCCATCCCCACATTGGTGGGTTTTCACTAAGTATTAATTGTTCTACCCCTGGAACAAGGTTCAGTGGTGAGCTTGATAATGTTCTTTCCTGTGCTGCTGACTGCGGCAACACAGGACTATGTGTAAATGTTTACAATCCATGCTGCTCTGCACTAAGCACTTTATATATATATTTATATGCAATTTTGATTGATATATGCTGAGAGTTATGCGGACATTGCACTGTATTAGGCACTTTCTATATACCTATATTTGAAGGAAATGTTCTCACCTACAATATGAACCAGTGATATCTATGAGATGTGTGGATCATGCTACCCTGTTTTGTAAATATCCTCTGACTGTATTTTTAAAGAATTTTTAGCTACTTTTTCACCTCTGTGCACTGTGTGACGTTTAATTTTTGAACTAAATAAAAATTATTGATAAGCAATTCTACTTAGAATAATTTATTATCATAGAGAATTATACATATGAAAAATGTGGGATAATGGGTCAGTTATAGGTTGTATATGCTTAATTGAGGATCCAGTCTAAAGAAATATATTTTTGAAATGGACCTAAGTGTTCTTTTGGTTAAACCAGCCTCTCATACTGCCGTGGGCCCTACCGATCAGTGGCCTGCTCCGCCTCTCTGCAGCTCCACAGCCGGGATGGGGTACTTGGGAGTGGAGAGCACCGTGGCCGGGGTAGACTTCCAGTCGGGTGCTGCCTCCGTCGCGGCCGGGCGGACTGCCGGGGCCGTCGTCATCTCCGTCGCGGCCGGGCGGACTGCCCGGGCCGTCGTCATCCCTGTCGCGGCCATGCTCGGGGCTGGGTGAGATGTCATCAGCGGTGCTGGAGCGATGGTGACGGTAAGGCCTGAGGGCCCAGTAGCTGGGTCCTCCCCCGTAGATGGTACGGGCTCCGGTCGGGGCGGTGGCTGCGGACACGGGCGACGAGGGAGACGGTGTGGCGGGCAGGAGCAGGTCGGGTCCCTCAGCCAAGATGGCCGGTTCCTGGGGAACATAGGGGCGTGGGTCACTGCTTACCCACTCCTCCGAGATCATTTCCACTTCGCGCGCCCGGACAGCTGCAGCCAGACCCTTCATCTCCGACGCCCACTTCGCCAGCATGAAGTGGGCTTCGGCCTGGATCTTCCGACACATCCTGCCGCTTTGGTGTCCAGGAACGGGTTTCTGCAGAGTCCTAGCGTCCCTGCACTCCACAGCGTTAATTACTGTACATGGCGCTGATCTTCACCCGCTCCCCCTTGGTCTTTTCGCGGCACTCCCTTCTTCGGCCGATCAGTTTCGCTTTTCACCTCTCCCTTTGCTGCACAGGCGCATTCCCAGGGGGCGGGGCTTCAGTTTTTTGCGCCCTTTCTGCGGAGAAGACGACTCCGGCGGGAATCTTCGTGCCAAAAGATGGCAGGAACGGATCACCGCTGACTTCACTTCAAGACGTACTTCACTAGATAAGTGAATAGGCAAGTATCCTGTTCGTGACTCCAGAAGGGTCGATGTGTACCGCCCTGTGCTCGGTTGCAGCCGAGCCGCTCGGTTCCGGGCTCGTTGGTGGGTGGCTCGAGCGCCTCCGGACCCGTGGTCACTTCACTCTGAAAGGAGGTGCTGGCGCTTTTGGTGGGGGTTAGGTAGGTGCACGGCCGGAGCCGTGCTTGAGTTCGTGACGCCCACGGGTCGTGGTGAAGTTGGACACCACCGCTGCGATTACTGGGCACCCGGGGGAGATGGTGGTGCAGCAAGATGTTAACCCCTCCGTGGGTAGGGGTGATGGCCCCGGGACCCGTTGGGGATAGCTGGGTGGTGCAGGGCGGTACGCGGCCGGATGGCACTGTTGTACTCACGGTTATTGACACACACAAGTCTCTGGTAAACCAAGTTGATGGTGGTCGGTGCCCGCAGCCCGCTGCGTCTGGTCCCCCACCCAGTTCGGTGGTCTTGGCCTTTCTCCTGCACAGTGTTGTGTATCTGTGGACTGCCTGCGCTTCAGCGAAGGGAGTCCGCTCCCCGGCTTTGTGAATGTCGGGAGAGCCCTTTTGCCCGCACACGCTGGCCCGTGGGATCTCTCTGCCTGTGCGGTGGCTTTCTATCCCCCTCGGTGGGCTGTTGTCTTCAGTCGGGACTTGGGTGGGAAAGGACCTATAGTCCAGACCGCAATCAGTTAATTAACTCAGTCCAGTGGATTCTAGACCTCGTTTCAGGGTCTAAGTACCCCCCTGTGTGCTCCGGTTTCCGAGTCGGTTCCCCGGGTCGGTACCGGCGGGCCACTACCCTGTCCCGGTCCACCACGGTTCCACTGAGCCGTCTTCCCGACTCCTGCAGGCTAAGACCACCGTTTGCCTCCTAGCCAAAGGTGCCCGGGCTCCAACCCCAGCACCTGTCAATCTGTCACAGGCCTGTCCCACAGGCCTGACCTCCTCCACTGCTCAATGTGACACCCTGGACTAGTCAGGTTGTCCCAGGTAGTCACACACACACACACCCTCCCTCCCCGATTAGGTGACAGCAGCCAACCTAGAAACCCTTGTCACCACCCTCCAGGTTTGATGTCCACACCAGGGGGGTGGAGCCAGGCAGTTGGCTCTGCCCACCGAGGAGTTCACAGGCCTTGAGGCGGGAAAACAAACACACAAGTTGTAGTGCAGAGTAGAGAGAAGTCAAGTTCAAGGGCAGACCTGTGTCCAGGCCTGCCAACAGACTACTCCGGTGGCTGGGTCGGAGCCCAGTCACCTTTGGCAAGGAGGCAGACGGTGGTGGCTGCCTGCAGGAGTTGGGATTACAGCCGGTGGAACCGTAGGAACTGAGGTCGGGCGGTGGCCCGCCGGTACCGAACCGGGGAACCGATTAGAAACCGGAGCACCAGGAGGGGTACTCAGACCCAGTACAAAGCCCTGAACCGACAGGGCTGAGTCAAATCAACTGATTGAGGACTGGACTTAAGGACCTTTCCCACATAAGACCCGTTAGAAGACAACAGCCCAACCATACAGGGTAAAGCCACCGCCAAGGCATAGAGACCCAAAGGGCCAGCGTCTGCGCGCAAACGGTCTCCTACGGCATATGCAAGTCGGGAGGCGGACTACCGTTGCTTAGGCATAGGAGTCAAAACATTCATACAAGGAGGTGCAGGAGAAAGGCGGAAACCACCAACCTATTCTGGAAGAAGCTGCAGCCGGCTGCGGGCCCCGTTCATCATCCCATTTGGTTTACCAGAGACTCCAGTGTATTGTGTCATAGTGAGTACACCAGTGCCTTTTGGCTGCGCACCGCGCCGCACAGCATCAGCACCCAGCACGTACCCGCTCCCCTGCCTCAGTACCTCCCTCGGGCCCCCGTGACCATCGCCCCTACCCACGGAGGGGTCAACACCAAGCTGCGGAACACCGTCCCCAGAAGGCCCAGTTAATGGCAGCGGTGGTGTCCATCCATTCACCACAACCCGTGGGTGGCGTCACGAACTTACATCCCAAACCAAACCGCCGCGGCCCCGGTCGTGGAACTCCCCGTCAAGTCCATGCGTGTAGCGCCAACTCCCTTGCAGAGCGACGTGACCCCCGGATCCGTGAGAGGCTCGAGCCACCACCCACCGTACGAGCACGGATCCGAGCGGCTCGGCGGTCGCAAACGAGCCCGCGGGGCGGTACACTCAACACTAAAACTCATCTGCTTGTGTTTCCTGCCTAAGGCTATGTGCGCACTAGGCCGTTTTACCCGCGGATTTACCCGCGGATTTGCTGCGGAAATTTCTTGAGAAATGTCTGCAATCTTTGTGCAGACATTTCCCAGCACATCCTATGAGAAAAAAAAATAGCTGTGCGCACTGTGCGGATTTTTTTCAAGAAAATTTCTTGAGAAAATTTTCTCGAGAAACTTTCTTGAGAAAATGTGCATGTCCATTATTTTCCGCAGGTACCTGCGGAATACCCCCGGAATTTCGCTCCATTCACTGTAATGTAATCGCGAAATTCCGGGGGTATACCGCAGGTAGCAAATGATGTGCGGTATACCCCCGGTATAGCCGCGATTTACCTGCGGTAATGCTCATCGCTCCCTGCGGTTTTGCAGGAAGTGATGTCATTATGCCAGGAAGAGGAAGCGGAGAGAGTAAACACAGACGTCACACTCCCTGGACGCCGCACAGAAGCACTTCCGTGTGACCTCCAGGTGCCCGTGCAGTCTGTGTCCCGCTCCAGCCTCGCGGCTGCCTGCACTGCTGTGTGTCAGTGTGTGCCCGCAGTATCAGCAGCTTGTCACCCGACAGCGCAGGCAGACACTGACACACAGCAGTGCAGTGTCAGTGTCTGCCTGTGCCAGTGTCTGCCTGCGCTGCCGGGTGACAAGCTGCCGATACTGCGGGCACACACTGACACACAGCAGTGCTGGCAGCCGCGGGGATGACGATCGCTGCTGTCAGGAGGTGAGATCATTACCTGCTGTGACGATCTCCTGCCTCCTGACGTCACCGCGGTCACTGCTGTCTATGCCCGTCTCGCGGGCGGCCCGAGACTGTCACTAGCGGTGACGTCACGGGCTCTCGCGATACTTCTGACAACGTGAGAGTCAGTGACAGCGGTGACGTCAGCAGTACAGGAGATGATCACAGCAGGTAATGATCTCATCTATGCTCCTGATGGCAGCGCTCGGCATCCCCTGCAGTGACCTGGGCTGACCTATTGATGTTAGCTCAGGTCACTGCATTGCTCTCCCAGCCAATGGGGAACATTCTGTTCTTCATTGACTGGGACAGTGACTATGGTATGGATCGCCGTGGGACCCCCCCCACCCTTATTGGATTACGCCGGACGTGGATTGATTGTTCTTTTCAATAAATTGGTTAAAGAGGCTATTTGGGGAGTGTTTTTTCAAATAAAACTTTTTTTGTTGTCTATTGTTTAATTATTACTGACTGGGTTGGTGATGTCGGGTATCTGATAAACGCCTGACCTCACCAACCCCAGGGCTTGATGCCAGGTGACATTACACATCTGGCATCAACCCCATATATTACCTCGTTTGCCAACGCACCAGGGCAACGGGATGAGTTAGGGCGAAGCGCCAGGATTGGCACGTCTAATGGATGCGCCACTTCTGGGGCGGCTGCGGCCTGCTATTTTTAGGCTGGGGCGTGTCCAATAACAGTGGACCTCCCTAGTCTGAGAATATCAGACGCCAGCTGTCCGCTTTACCTTGGCTGGTGATCCAATATGGGGGGGACCGCACGTTTTTTGTTTTAAATTATTTATATAATTTAAAATAACAGCGTGGGGTGCCCACTGTTTTGGATTATCAGCCAAGGTAAAGCTGCCAGCTGTAGTCTGCAGGCTGCAGCCGTCTGCTTTACCCTAGCTGGCTACAAAAAATGGGGGGACCTCACGTCGTTTTTTTTAAATTATTTATTTATTTTATGGCTAAATACAAGGCTAAGCACCCTTTAGTGCCACATGAAAGTCACTAAAGGGTGCCAGCTTAGAAAATGCAGGGAGGTGGAACATTATATAGGTTTTTCTCATCTATCTATCTATCTATCTATCTATCTATCTATCTATCTATCTATCCCTCTATCTATCCCTCTATCTATCCCTCTATCTATCTATCTATCCATCTATCCATCTATCCCTCTATCTATCCATCTATCCCTCTATCTATCTATCTATTCATCTATTCATCTATCTATCTATCCCTCTATCTATCTATTCATCTATTCATCTATTCATCTATCCCTCTATCCATTATCTGTCTATCGATTATCTTTATTATTTATTGCAGGGACAAACCTGCGGTAAATCCGCGGTAAATCCGCGGCAAATCCGCGGCAAATCCGCATGCGTTTTTCCCGCGGATTTTTCCGCAGGTCCGGAAATCTTTCACCCCCAGAAGTTTCTCAAGAAATTTTCTTGAGAAACTTCACATTTCTAGTGCGCACATAGCCTAAGGCCCTCTGAACTCCTGGGCGTGGCCAACCGCCTGGCTCCGCCCCCTGGTGTGTTCATCAAGTACTGAGAGAGGTGACTAGGGTTTGGGGGACAGGCGTAGTGCGGGGGTCTACCTGTTACTACCTGGCTAGTCCAGGGCGTCACAAGTGTATTCCCAGTGTGAGGAGCGGTAACCACTAGTGATTGTTTCCTCCAGCTGTCTCATCTTGTTCACTGTGCCAGGGATTATGGGTATTGTAGTCCTGCAAGTACCATCTGTGCTTGTGCACCAACGGGAGGAGACTACATCTCCTAGAATCCCTCACGCGTGACGTCTACGTTGCCGTTCTGGCGCTAAGTCTGAGGTGAAACCAAATGCTGAATAGACGGGAAGAAGCCGCGGAGCCTTGTGTGTGCGGAGACGCCGGGTGGACGGTCTGCAGCCGCCGCTAGTGCTTTCCTGGCCTCCGTGATCATCGTCGCGTGTGGTGACGTCATTACCAATGGCGGGGTAAACAGAGGGGAGCGTGCTCATTGATGCCCAGGACTCTCTTATAGTCTCCATGACAACCAAGCAGCCATTATTTCTTAATGGAAGTGTTACTATTAATATTTGTAGTAATTGTTGCCATTTTCCACAGAGTATTGGGACGGAAATTACCATCTTTATGGCCAGAATGATGCACTTTATCTATGGGCTTTCATTAGAAACTTGGGCTTTGATCACGTGACATTCACCTGAATTAAAGGGATTGTCCATATCTTGGAAACCTTTGCAGCGGGAGGTGAGCATCATCGTCATGGCTACATATACCTGTGTAGTGAGCGGCAACGAATAATCCCTTTAATTCAGTCAAATGTTGTGATCGCTCTGTGAATTGCAGGGCATGCAGCAAGCAAGGCGCCATCATTCCTTGCGGGTCATGATGTGCTCCCTCTTCCCCCATGGGTCCTTTGCCCAGGTTAGGCTCCGTTGCTCGTGGCTTATGATGGGATTGTTTCAATGGTTACAGGTCGGCCGACGCAGATAAGATCGCTGCTTTGTGTTATGAACATTACCGCACCAAACTTCCTAAACAGGGTCGATCGGATCCCGGCAAGGAATGAACCCTGATGGCGGCGGTGATCCAGGTGGAGTCTGCGCCCGACGTCAAGAAAGGTGATGCTGACGCTCAGCCCCGACGTGTGTGTGTATAATTATATACAGTATATATATATATATATATATACACATACATACAGTGTGTCCACCCATATCCACCCGTTAACTTGAGAACGGTGGCAGCTATAGGCATAGAAGTGGTGTCTAGGTATAGTAAAGTAGCCATGCGGTACGCAATGAAACCACCTATAGCGCCACTTGGTGGAAAACAACGGAGTAAGGGCGGCTTTGCACGTTGCGACATTGCACGTGCGATGTCGATGGGGTCAAATCGAAAGTGACGCACATCCGGCGTCGCAGTCGATATCGCAACGTGTAAAACCTTTTTGATACGATGAAAGAGCGCAAAAGCGTCGTTATCATATCATCGCTGCAGCCTCCGACATTTCCATAATGCCGATGGTGCGACAGGTACGATGTTGTTCCTCGTTCCTGCGGCAGCACACATCGCTGTGTGTAAAGCCGCAGGAGCGAGGAACTTCACCTTACCTGCCGCCGGCTGCAATGAGAAGGACGGAGGTGGGCGGGATGTTTACATCCTGCTCATCTCCGCCCCTCCGCTTCAATTGGCCGCCTGCCGTGTGACATCACTGTGACGCCGCACGACCCGCCCCCTAAGGAAGGAGGCGGGTCGTCGGCCAGAGGGACGATGCACGGCAGGTATGTGCGTGTAAAGCTGCCGTAGCGATAATAATCGCTACGGCAGCTTTCACTAGATATCGCCCGTGCGACGGGGGCGGGACTATCGCTGCAGCATCGGTAACACATTGTTACCGATGTCGCAACGTGCAAAGCCCGCCTAAGCATTTTTATCTTGAAACGGAACGAGATAGAGAAAAAAAGTGAATTACAAAGTTGTAGGGCATCATCAATTCAATACGAATCGACACCTTGCATACAGAAATGCTATGATATGAAACCAATGACCCCCCCAATATATATATATATACACCGTGTGCAGAATTATTAGGCAAGTTGTATTTTAGGGGAATTTTTTTTATTATTGATCAACAACTCTGTTCTCAATCAACCCAAAAGACTCATAAATATCAAAGCTTAATATTTTTGGAAGTTGGAGGGGTTTTTTTTAGATTTGGCTATCTTAGGAGGATTCTGTTTGTGCAGGTAACTATTACTGTGCAGAATTATTAGGCAACTTAATAAAAACCAAATATATTCCCATCTCACTTGTTTATTTTCACCAGGTAAACCAATATAACCGCACAAAATTTAGAAATAAACATTTCTGCCATGCAAAAACAAAACCCCAAAAAAGAGTGACCAATATAGCCGCCTTTCTTTCTGATGACAATCAGCAGCCGGTCAACATTGCATGCAGCAGCCACCACAGCCTCCAGACACTGCTCCCAGAGGTGGACTGTTTTCCCTCCATGTAGATCTCACATTTTGTGAGGGACCACAGGTTCTCTATGGGGTTCAGATCAGGTGAACAAGGGGGCCATGTCATTATTTTTTCATCTTTTAGACCTTTACTGGCCAGCCACGCTGTGGAGTAGTTGGATGCATGTGATGGAGCATTGTCCTGCATGAAAATGGTTTTTTTTTAACTATACCGACTTCTTCCTGTACCACTGCTTGAAGAAGTTGTCTTCCAGAAACTGGTAGTAGGTCTGGGAGTTGAGCTTCACTCCATCCTCAACCCGGAAAGGTCCCACAAGTTGATCTTTGATGATCCCAGCCCATACCAGTCCCCACCTCCACCTTGCTGGCGTCTGAGTTGGAGTGGAGCTCTCTGCCCTTTACTGATCCAGCCTCTGGCCCATCCATCTGGCCCATCAAGAGTCACTCTCATTTCATCAGTCCATAAAACCTGTGAAAAATCAGTCTTAAGATATTTCTTGGCCCAGTCTTGACGTTTTATCTTCTGTTTCTTGTTCAGAGGTGGTGGTTTTTCAGCCTTCCTTATTTTGGCCATGTCCCTGAGTATGGCACACCTTGTGCTTTTTGATACTCCAGTAACGTTGCAGCTCTGAAATATGGCCAAACTGGTGGCAAATGGCATCTTGGCATCTTCACGCTTGATTTTCCTCAATTCATGGGCAGTTATTTTGCGCCTTTTTTGCCCATCACGCTTCTTGCGACCCTGTTGGCTATTTGCCATGAAACGCTTGATTGTTCGGTGATCACGCTTCAAAAGTTTGGCAATTTCAAGACTGCTGCATCCCTCTACAAGACATCTCACAATTGTGGACTTTTCAGAGCCCGTCAAATCTCTCTTCTGACCCATTTTGCCAAAGCAAAGAAGTTGCCTAATAATTAAGCACCCCTTATATAGGGTGTTGATGTCATTACACCGCACCCCTCCTCATTACAGAGATGCACATCACCTGATTTACTTCATTGGTAGTTGGCTCTCAGCCTATACAGCTTGGAGTAGGACGACATGTATAACAAGTATCATGTGATCAACTACTCATCTGCCTAATAATTCTGCACACAGTGTATATACTGTATATATATACATATATATATATATATATATATATATATATATATATAATATATACCTGTTTACAGAATTACCCCATTTTTCATACTCCCTTTGAGATTTAATGATTGTATTTTGGGGCTCTTTGTGCTGATACATGACCAGCTGAGGGAGTATTCTCCGGTCGTGATGTCTGTGTTACCAAACCCCTTATACTATAAATAAACACACGGACTGCATGCGACTTGGTTCAAATGGCCACAGCAGCCTTTTATTGCCTATTGTTCACAAACTAAGCACCTTAGGGACGCCGTCCAACGGGCGACCCAAAACAACACACATATAACAATAGACAATGCCAATTACATGACCCTCCCGGGGGCAGGCCCAGTCCATAACTACTACTCCCCCTGCCCCTGGCCGCAACACACCGACCCAGAGACGAGGTGCCAATCACCCACGGATTGACACCCCCACACTTTGGCAGAACCCCGTGCCTGCCACATCCCGGAACCGAGAGCCACCATACCGAGACAATGACTCCCGGTCCAGTTACCAGTCACTTCCAACCTCTGGACCAGACCTACCCCCCCCGCCGCTGTGACAAATAGCATCCCAACATCCCAAACCACGTCCCCCAGATGACAACACAAAAAGGGAGGGTGGGCGGGGATCTCTTGGCGTCCGGGAGAAGAAGAGGAGGTAACCCCCTCCTCTCCCAGACTAACCCTTTCCCTACTCCTCCTCTTCCTCCCAAGCTAAACCACCCCTTAATGCCATATTAGGCCTGCCAAGCAAACTGTCCCTATTAACCCCATCACTCCCTAACTCCCCCTTGGTCATGTCGCCCCTCCTCCCCAGGGGATCCATGGCTGTCTTGATATCTTCCATCTTCAGTGGTTCTATTATTTATCAATTATGCTACTATTTTAATTTGAGCACATTTTTCTACGTATTATATCTACCTGTCCTAGTGTCTTTTATGTCCTCTTTATTTCCACTGTTGTTATCACGTCCATCTAGTTTTTAACCCCTTCAGCCCCTAGGCACTTTCCGTTTTTATTTTTTGCTCCCCTTCTTCCGAGAGTTGTAACTTTTTTATTTTTCCGTCAATCTCGCCATATGAGGGCTTGTTTTTTGCGGGACGAGTTGTACTTTTAAATGAAGCCATACGTTTTACCATATAGTGTACTGGAAAACAGCAAAAAAAATTCCAAGTGGGAAAAAACTGCAAAAAAAGTGTGATCGCACAATAGTGTTCGGGATGTTTTATTCACGGTGTTCACTATATGGTAAAACTGATGTGTGGGTGTGATGCCTGAGGTCGGTGCGAGTTTGTAGACACCAAACATGTAAAGGTTTACTTGTATCTAAGGGGTTAAAAAACATTCACAAGCTTGTCCAATAAATGTGGCATATGTTTTGCGCCATTTTCCGAAACCCATAGCGTTCTCATATTTTGGGATCTATGGCTCATTGACGACTTATTTTTTGCGTCTCGACCAAAAAACGTAATTTTGGTGTTTGGAATTTTTTTTGCCACTATGCCGATTACCAATCAGATTAATTGATTTTATATTTTGATAGATCAGGCGTTTCTGAACGCAGCGATACCAAATATGTGTATATATATATATATATATATATATATAATTTTATTTTTTTTTTTATTTTTTTTAACCCTTTAATTTTCAATGGGGTGAAAGAGGGGTGATTTGAACTTTTAGGTTTTTTTATTTTTTAAAACTTTTTTTTTACTTTTTTATTTTTTTATTTTACTAGTCCCCCTAGGGGGCTATAGCGATCAGCAATCCGATCGCTCTGTCCTATCTGCTGATCACAGCTATACAGCTGTAAACAGCAGATATGATCACTTCCTGATTCATTCGGCTTCGGGCCGAGTGAAACTGAGAGTGACTTGTCATAGCTACAGGCGTCATCACATGACCCTGTGCGACCATGGCAACCACCGAAAGTCAGAAAGTCATGTGATCACGCACGTGACTTCCGGTGGGGGCAGCGGTAAGTGAAAATCATGGCCACGTGCATATACATCTCGCTGCCAGACTTTGGCAGCGAGATGTAAGGGGTTAAATGTTGCGAGTGGAAGCGATTCAGAGAGTGCGAGGTACTGAAGTAAAGGGAGGCGACTGAAGATAAGTGTGTCTTAGTTTTAACACAATCTCATAGTGGTGATAACTGTAGCTGTTTAATTTCATTAGGGAATTGTTGTCTGTGTTTGTCTGGGGTACTGTTAAAAAGCAAAAAAAAAAAAAAAAAAAAAAAAAAAAAAAAAAAAAAGTGTGTCTAGTGATTTAATCAGTAGTATTAGCCACACTTGTTTCTAGAAGCTTCTAGCAGCTTCTAGTAGTCCTTGTAGAACTATATAAACCAGCCAGAGCTAGCGAGGTGCTGAGAGTGCGAGGTACTGAAGTAAAGGGAGGCGACTGAAGATAAGTGTGGCATAGTTTTAACACAATCTCATAGTGGTAATAACTGTAGCTGTTTAAGAAGAGAAGAGTCGCCGTAAGCTGATCGATTGCTGGGACTTGCCGGGTCTCGCTGTTTGAGGACATCGCAAAACCGCGCGCCTGACGGCGCGCGACTTTCGCCTGGCATACGCTACATCAGCATTATGGAAGAGAAGAAAATCCACATGGTCACCTGCAACACATGCTACATGTTTACGGATCTGCCGCACAAAAAATCCAACTTCACCTGTCAAAAGTGCAAACTTGTTGCCCTCTTAGAGGAAAAGGTGCAGGGACTGGAAGAAAGAATAGCAACTTTGAAGCTAATTAAAGAACATGAGGACTTCTTGGACGAGGCAGAAGCAACAATTCAGGATATGGAAAGTGAGAAAAGCTTCAGAACACATACAGAGGCTGAAAAGTGGACACATGTGACCAAAAGAAGCCAGCGGATCAAGTGGTCGGCACCACCCACACAGCTTAGCAACCAATATGAAGCCCTCATGCTGGAGAAGGAAAATGGCAGAGCTCAGGATGATACCGTCTCTACAGGAGAAGACACAGTATCATCAAAAGAAGTTACTTTGTCAACAAAAGCAGAAACAAAAGACACTCAAAAACACTCAGGAGCAACAAGCAGTGCGTCCAGAAAGAAAAGAAGAGTGGTAGTTATGGGCGACTCACTACTAAGAGGCACGGAGGCAACTATCTGCAGGCCGGACATAACCGCACGAGAAGTATGCTGCCTCCCGGGAGCAAAAGTCAAGGATGTGGCCAACAGGATACCAACTATCCTCGGATCCAAGGACGAATACCCGTTCCTATTGATACATGTAGGAACAAACGACACGGCAAGAAATGATCTACCAACTATTTGTGAAGACTTTGAAATTCTGGGGAAGAGAATTAAGGAACGGAACGTACAGGTTGTTTTCTCATCAATCCTCCCAGTCGATGGCCATGGTGTCAGAAGATGGAATAGGATACTAGATTTGAACAACTGGCTACGACGGTGGTGCAGGCAGCAAGGATTTGGATTCTTGGACCATGGAGTGAATTACCTCTACGATGGACTTCTCGCAAGAGACGGGATACACCTCACAAAACCTGGGAAACACACGTTCGCCAGAAGGCTTGCCACACTCATCAGGAGGGCTTTAAACTAGAAGAAGAGGGGATGGGAGAAAAATCAGCAGACAAGAACATGCAACAGAAGGACAAACTAATCAAGGATACTAGATGCCGTAAAGAGGACCCAAGGCAGGGTAATCAGAAGGAAGCTAAGAAAAGGGGAGCAAAACTTCTTTCCTGCATGCTGACCAATGCAAGAAGCCTGACCAATAAGATGGAAGAACTGGAGCTGGTAATGTATGAGGAAAAATACGACATAGTAGCAATAACTGAGACATGGTTAGATGATAGTTATGACTGGGCGGCTAACCTGCAAGGATATGAATTGTTTAGGAGGGATCGTAAAAAAAGGAAAGGGGGTGGAGTCTGTCTATATATAAAGTCCAGTTTAAAGCCCAGACTAAGAGAAGATATTCAAGAGGGAAATGAAGAGGTGGAGTCTCTATGGGTGGAGATACAAGGAGGGAAAACTAATAAAATCCTCATAGGGGTTTGTTATAAGCCACCAAATATAACAGAAACTACTGAAAATATATTATTGAAACAAATAGACAAAGCAGCAAATCACAATGAGGTGATTATTATGGGGGACTTCAACTACCCCGATATAGACTGGGAAACTGAAACCTGCGTATCTCAGAAAGGAAACCGTTTTCTGTCAGTAACTAAGGATAATTATCTGTCCCAACTTGTGCCGGGTCCAACTAGAGGGGCAGCCCTTCTGGACTTAATTTTAAGCAACAGGCCAGATAGAATAACAGACGTACGAGTGGATGGGCACCTAGGGAATAGTGACCACAATATAATACAATTCCACTTGTCCTTCAGTAAGGTGCCTTGGAGGGGGGTTACAAAAATGCTGAATTTCAGGAAAGCAAAGTTTGATCTGCTTAGAGAAGACCTTCGCCAAATTGATTGGGACAATGTCCTCAAAAATGGGAGCACAGAAAATAAGTGGGAAATTTTTAAATCGGTATTAAACACCCACTGCGAGCGAGCCATACCGTACGGAAATAAAAGGGCTAGGAACAGGAGAAAACCAATGTGGCTAAATAAGGATGTAAAAGGGGCAATGAATAATAAGAAAAAGGCATTTAAAAAGCTAAAACAAGAAGGCAGCGAGGAAGCATTAAAAATATATAGAGAAAAAAATAAAATGTGTAAAAAACAAATATATTTAGCAAAAATAGAAACTGAGAGACTCATTGCTAATGAAAGCAAAGCAAATCCCAAACTATTCTTTAATTATATAAACAGAAAAAAGATTAAAATTGATGGTGTTGGCCCTTTAAAGAATAATGAGGGTAAAATCATAGAAAGCGATGTGGGAAAAGCAAATGTTTTAAATACTTTTTTCTCAACTGTGTTCACACAGGAAAAGCATATGCCAGGGGAAATGCAGAGTGATCATGTAAATGCCCCATTAAGTATGACCTGCCTAACCCAGGAAGAAGTGCAGAACCGACTTAGTAACATTAAAATTGACAAATCACCAGGCCCTGATGGCATTCACCCTCGGGTATTAAGGGAGTTAAGTAATGTGATAGACAGGCCTCTATTCCTTTTATTTAAAGACTCTATAGAAACTGGGTCTGTTCCACTGGATTGGCGGCTAGCAAATGTGGTACCAATATTCAAAAAAGGGTGCAAAAGGGAACCTGGAAACTATAGGCCGGTAAGCTTAACATCAGTTGTGGGTAAAATGTTTGAAGGGTTTTTAAGGGATACTATTATGGAATGTCTCAATGTTAATAACAGTTTAACTCCATATCAACATGGATTTATGAAGGATCGCTCCTGTCAAACTAACCTGATCAGCTTCTATGAGGATGTAAGCTCTCACATGGACCGAGGAGAATCATTGGATGTCATTTATCTCGACTTCGGTAAAGCATTTGACACTGTCCCACATAAAAGACTGATAAGTAAAATGAGAAAGCTTGGGCTCGGGGAAAATGTGTGTAGATGGGTAGGTAGCTGGCTTAGTGGTAGAAAACAAAGAGTGGTTATTAATGGCACATACTCAGATTGGGCCAGGGTTACTAGTGGGGTGCCACAGGGGTCTGTATTGGGCCCCCTACTATTTAATATATTTATTAATGATCTGGTGGATGGTTTACAGAGTAAAATATCAGTATTTGCAGATGATACAAAACTATGTAAGGTAGTTAACACAAAGGAGGACAGTTTGCAACTACAGATGGATTTGAGTAAATTGGAGAATTGGGCTGAAAAATGGCAAATGAGGTTTAACACAGATAAGTGTAAGGTTATGCACATGGGAAGGAGAAACAGATGCTACGATTACTTACTAAATGGGAAACTGCTGGGGAAATCAGACATGGAAAAAGACTTAGGCATCTTAGTGAATAAGAATCTAAATTGGAGTGCCCAGTGTCAGGCAGCAGCCACCAAAGCAAATAGGGTGATGGGATGCATTAGAAGAGGTTTGGGGGCACGAGATGAAAACATCATTCTCCCTCTGTACAAATCACTCGTCAGACCACACTTGGAGTATTGTGTGCAATTTTGGGCGCCGGTGCTGAAGAAAGACATTACTGAACTTGAAAGGGTTCAGAGGCGAGCTACTAAAATAATAAATGGAATGGGTGCATTACAATACACGGAAAGGTTATCAAAATTAGGTCTATTTACTCTAGAAAAGAGAAGACTTAGGGGAGACCTAATAAATATGTACAAATATATCAGAGGGCTATATAGAGATCTCTCCCATGATCTGTTTGTACCAAGGACTATGACAAGAACAAGGGGGCATTCTTTTCGATTGGAGGAAAGAAAATTCCTACATCAGCATAGAAGAGGGTTCTTCACGGTAAGAGCAGTGAGGCTCTGGAACTCTCTTCCTGAGGAAGTGGTGATGGCCAACTCACTGAATGAATTTAAGAGAGGAATGGATGCATTTCTGGTTAGCAAAAGTATAGAAGGTTATAAATAGCATAATCTTACAGGTAGATAGAAGAGCGACCAAGATTATTAGAGGAATGGGTGGGCTGCAATACCAAGACAGGTTATTAAACTTGGGGTTAGTTAGTTAGGAAAAACAAAGGCTTAGGGGGATCTAATCACAATGTATAAATATATGAGGGGACAGTACAGAGACCTTTCCAAAGATCTCTTTACACCTAGGCCTGCGACTGGAACACGGGGGCATCCGCTACGTCTTGAGGAAAGAATGTTTAATCATAATCACAGATGAGGATTCTTTACTGTGCGAGCAGTGAGACTATGGAGCTCTCTGCCGTATGATGTTGTAATGAGGGATTCACTAGTAAAATTTAAGCAGAGCCTGAACGCATTTCTTGAAAAATATAATATTACCAGTTATGTATATTAGATTTTATGACAGGGTGTTGATCCAGGGAACTAGTCTGATTGCCGTATGTGGAGTCAGGAAGGAATTTTTTTCCCCATTGGAGCTTATTTGACACATTGGGGTTTTTTTGCCTTCCTCTGGATCAACATGTTAGGCTACAGGTTGAACTAGATAGACTTAGAGTCTCCCTTCAACCTTAAAAACTATGAAAAACTATGATTCCACTCGTAACATGCAGGCACACAGGTCAGCTGTTGAAAAAAGCTGATATGTACGCAAATCGCCGCATCCTGCCCGCGCCAAGGGGCGGGGCTTAACATCACACGCTCCATGACGGATAGATCCGTCAAGGGTCGTGAAGGGGTTAATTATATTAATACAAAATTATTTTTTTCATCAAATGTATGTCATTTTCCTTATATGATCTACAGTGGTCTTGCGCTAACACAGGGTCCATACTGCCTTTCTACTTAGACCTTTTGTGAGCAAGGTTTAGATCAGTTAGGAGCTAGCCTAGGAGCAGAGAGGTCGTGGTGGTGTTTGCTGCTACTGTCGGCTGCGGTTTGTTACCAGTTGTTTGTTTTTGTACTCTCTCCTTTCCCTTATTTTTCCTTACCTGACTATCCTTGGTTGTTCCTTGTGTAGGTTTTAGGTGTGTATTAGGTATATTTAACCCGTCTGTATTACATTATTGGTGGGGTTTTTGGGATCTCCATCCTGGACTTTGTTGTCAGAGCCAGGACAGGGGTCAGGAATAGGTCAGAGGGACGGACCTCCCTACCTTTAAGGCTACCTCCATGAGTTAGGGTGGGCTCAGGGACCCCAGTCTCATGGTCTGCATAGGGTTTCCTGTGTCTCCTGGCCATCCATTACTCCCCCAACTGTGACACAATAACCAGCCTTACCATTTTCTTTTGGTCATGTCCAGTATGACTCAGGCTGCACGGTGGGCCCATCTTGCGCAGAAGATCGCGGACTAGGTGAGGTGTCTGCGTTCCGAGATTGTGCAGCAGCTGCATTAGTTCATGGGTGGCGGATGTATCTGCACCTGAATCTAAGGTGGCCCTCCCTGATAAGTTTTCAGGGGGGAGGGATAGGTTCAGGGTATTTGAAGGAGCCTGTAACTTGTATTTTAGGCTTCGTCCTCATTCTTCGGGGACTGAGGCCCAGCGTCTGGTGGTCCTCATATCTTCGTTGCTGGGCGATCCTCAATCCTGGACCTTCTCTCTACCGGCGATTCGGAGGCTAAGCGGTCGGTAGATGATTTCTTCGCGGCTGTGGTCCCGGTCTATGGTGAGCCTGATGGCGTGTCCCTGGCAGAATCCCAGCTCCATGTGGTGTGGCCTTTGTCGTCAGGGCCCGGACAGGAGGCAGGGCCAGGTTTGAGGCCCAGACCTCCCCTCCTTTAAAGGTACCTTCGGGTGTGAGTGTGAGGTCAGTGGTCTGCATAGGGTTTCTGTTTCCCCTGGCCATCCATTACACATCTGGCTGTGACATTGTAACTAGTGATGAGCGGGCACTACCATGCTCGGGTGCTCAGTACTCATAACTAGTGATGAGCGGGCACTACCATGCTTGGTTGCTCTGTACTCGTAACTAGTGATGAGCGGGCACTACCATGCTCGGGGGCTCTGTACTCGTAACTAGTGATGAGCGGGCACTACCATGCTTGGTTGCTCTGTACTCATAACTAGTGATGAGCGGGCACTACCATGCTCGGTTGCTCTGTACTTGTAACTGGTAACTAATCCTGACCCAGTTCTCTAGCGATCTCCTCCATCCAGTGTTACTGTCCCTTTAATGCTTCCAATAGCCGCAATTGACTGTGAGGAGCAAGGTTTTTTCTACCATTTGCCAGGGTCACCGACCTCCTGGACTGCGCAATTCCTCTGAGCAATCAATAAGCTGCATTAGTAGGACACCGACTCTGTGCAAATTTAGTTTAACCCATTTAAGTTCCTGAATCCTCCCTTCACATATGGAAGATCAGAGAAATGCCGACATATCCATCCAGGGTGTTTAGGTTGGGGGAGGGGAATAGGCCCATGTCTGACTCTTCTGCTGTCGATGGCTTGAAGACACAAGACATGGGTGACCTGGAAAGTGGATGATGGACAGAGGACTGGACCTGGAAAGTGGATGATGGACAGAGGACTGGACCTGGAAAGTGGATGATGGACAGGGGACTGGACCTGGAAAGTGGATGATGGACAGGGGACTGGATCTGGAAAGTGGATGATGGACAGGGGACTGGATCTGGAAAGTGGATGATGGACAGGGGACTGGACCTGGAAAGTGGATGATGGACAGGGGACTGGATCTGGAAAGTGGATGATGGACAGGGGACTGGATCTGGAAAGTGGATGATGGACAGGGGACTGGACCTGGAAAGTGGATGATGGACAGGGGACTGGACCTGGAAAGTGGATGATGGTCAGGGGACTAGATATGGAAAGTGGATGATGGACAGGGGACTGGATATGAAACGTGGATGATGGACAGTGACTGGACCTGGAAAGTGGATGATGGACAGGGGACAAGATCTGGAAAGTGGATGATGGACAGGGGACTAGATCTGGAAAGTGGATGATGGACAGGGGACTGGATGTGGAAAGTGGATGATGGACAGGGGACTGTACCTGGAATGTGGATGATGGACAGGGGACTAGATCTGGAAAGTGGATGATGGACAGGGGACTGGATGTGGAAAGTGGATGATGGACAGGGGACTGTACCTGGAATGTGGATGATGGACAGGGGACTAGATCTGGAAAGTGGATGATGGACAGGGGACTGGATCTGGAAAGTGGATGATGGACAGGGGACTAGATATGGAAAGTGGATGATGGACAGGGACTGGTCAGGAATATGAAGGATCATCGATGTATCCTGGTCACTTTGTGATATAATAATTTGCCGAGAAGAAAAACACTGAGACCGATTCTTGTTTTAAATTTCTTTATTAGCATTAGGCAGTGAACCAATAATTATAATAATCAATAATAATAATTTAACTGTATTAAAATTGATCAAAAAGGGTTGTTCAGTATTAGAGAAGTATAAGTATTTGGGAATTCCAGGCTCAAGCATTAGAGAAGTATGGCTGACCTCTTCCCTTGTCTATAGGGTATATCTGAATTGCAGATCTGGACCTTTTAGACTATGTGCCCACGCTGCGGAAAATGCACGGATTTTGCCGCGGATTTCTCGCGGGAAAGCCGCGGATTTTCCAGAAATATGCAGCACAGCTACTCCCCAGCCATTTCTATGGCATTTGGGAAATGCTGTGCCCACGCTGCGGATTTTTCCGCAGCGGAAATCGTGCGGATTTTCGTGCGGAAAAATCTGCAGCATGTCAATTATTGTTGCGGATTTTCGTGCGGATTTTGCCTATTCAGTTGAATAAAAATCGCAAAATCCGCAACAAAATCCGCGTCAAATCCACGTCAAATCCGCACAAAATCCGCACCTATGAAAAGGTGCGGATTCCGGGGGAAAGCTGCGGATTTTGATGCAGAAAAATCCGCAGATACAGAGTCCCGTGGGCACATAGCCTTAGGCTTTGTTCACACTTTGCGTATTTGGTGCGGATTTTACAACTGGATTAATAAAATTAAATCTGCAGTGTTTATGCGTGGAGAAAAAAAAATCCTCCATATTTCATGCCAGGCCGGCAGATTACCTGCAAGATTTAAGGATCCACAGTGAAATGAATATGTAAAATCCGCTACAGAAATCGGCATGCTGTAAATAAAAAAATAAAAACAGCATAAAAAAAGCCGATTTCCATATGGATTGTGCCCCACACAGACTGGAATGGGGGTGAGAGGAAGATAAACTCACCCACTTTCCTGGGGCGGAAAAATAAGTTGTGTGTAAAATCCACATCAAACCTGCGAGATGTGAACGCAGCCTAAAAGAGCGGAACTGCCCCAGATTAAATAAATAGACGACAGCGATCTTTCTCCAATACTGATCGCCCCCTTTTGTTGTATGTCTTTGGAGTGTGGGAGGAAACCGGAGACCCCGGAGGAAACCCACGCAAACACGGGGAGAACATACAAACTCCTTGCAGATGTTGTCCGAGGACCCCAGCGCTGCAAAGCACCAGTGTAAATCACCACTGAGCCACCGTGCCGCCCATACTGCCTGCCTGATGCCGCACATGCAATACAATTTACACTCCAGGAATATCGTCCTCACCTCTTAATGACTTTAGGACAAAAACGGAACAAATAAATATGGAAAAAAACCATCTCTACGAGAAAAAGGGTCAAAAATATCGCAGATGGATGATAAACGGTAAAAAACGTGTCTGGTCATTGAGAGGTTAAGGCTCACAATGTACATAATATACAAATATACACTTAACTATTAATTAGGATAAGGCTCAAAATATACATAATATACATAATATACATAATATACATAATATACAATAAACAACTAATTGTCTGTGGTGAACCAGCTCTGTCCGTGTATGAGCGTCCATGTCGTGTGACGTCAGTCTGTGAGCGACCATGTCATATGACGTCAGTCTGTGAGCGTCCATGTCATATGACGTCAGTCTGTGAGCGTCCATGTCGTGTCACGTCAGTCTGATAGCGTCCATGTCATATGACGTCAGTCTGTGAGCGTCCATGTCGTGTCACGTCAGTCTGATAGCGTCCATGTCATGTGACGTCAGTCTGTGAGCGTCCATGTAGTGTGACGTCAGTCTGTGAGAGTCCATGTCGTGTGACGTCAGTCTGTGAGCGTCCATGTCATGTGACATCAGTCTGTGAGCGTCCATGTAGTGTGACATCAGTCTGAGCGTCCATGTCGTGTGATGTCAGTCTGTGAGAGTCCATCTCGTGTGACGTCAGTCTGTGAGCGTCCATGTCGTGTGACATCAGTCTGTGAGCGTCCATGTAGTGTCACGTCAGTCTGTGAGCGTCCATGTCATGTGACATCAGTCTGTGAGCGTCCATGTAGTGTCACGTCAGTCTGTGAGCGTCCATGTCATGTGACATCAGTCTGTGAGCGTCCATGTAGTGTGACGTCAGTCTGTGAGAGTCCATGTCGTGTGACGTCAGTCTGTGAGCGTCCATGTAGTGTGACATCAGTCTGAGCGTCCATGTCGTGTGATGTCAGTCTGTGAGAGTCCATCTCGTGTGACGTCAGTCTGTGAGCGTCCATGTCGTGTGACATCAGTCTGTGAGCGTCCATGTAGTGTGACGTCAGTCTGAGCGTCCATGTAGTGTGACGTCAGTCTGTGAGCGTCCATCTCGTGTGACGTCAGTCTGTGAGCGTCCATGTCGTGTGACGTCAGTCTGTGAGTGTCCATGTCATGTGACATCAGTCTGTGAGCGTCCATGTAGTGTGACATCAGTCTGTGAGCGTCCATGTCGTGTGACGTCAGTCTGTGAGCGTCCATGTCATGTGACGTCCGTCTATAAGAGTCCACGTATTATAACATCAGTCTGTGAGCGTCCATGTCGTGTGACGTCAGTCTGTGAGCGTCCATGTCATGTGACGTCCGTCTATAAGAGTCCACGTCATATGACATCAGTCTGTGAGCGTCCATGTCGTGTGACATCAGTATATAAGAGTCCTCGTCGTGTGACGTCCGTCTGTGTTCTGCAATGTTTAAGGTATGTTCACACTGTGTCTTTTTTTTTCCCGCCCCTAAAACCGTCGGGGATGAAGCGCTCGAGCATATTTTTTTGCTTTTTATTAGCGTCTTCCCGTTTTATCCATCGGATTAAAAAGAAGTACAAAAATGCTGATAAAAAGCAAAAAAAACGGGAAAAAGGGATAAAATTTACACTGAAAGATTATCGTGAACAAGCGAGCGTTCGCTCACGACATCTTTGCATGCACACTGGCGATCACTCCATGATCAACCAAGACGCTCGTTTGTAGGGTGAAACGAGATTGTGCAACAAAAAAGCTCTTCATTGTTCGCGGTAGTGCATTGTCCTGTGTAAACAGCAGTCGCATCGGTGAGAACAATGGCGGCCTATGCGCCCTCAGCGATCTATTACCGATCATTCAGGGTGCATTGTCTTAATCTTGGGATATGGTAAGGTTTGTTACACTGAAACTGGTGTAACCCCAACATGCCCCTGTAACGCCTGCCTGGATCAACAGACTCAGGTGGAATGTAATGATGAATCGGGCCCCGCTACAAAAACTCCATATATAATAAGCAACAGAATAAAAAATACGCCCCGATGACGCCTTTTTTACTCGTTTTGTGTTTTTGGCCGAAAAATGGCCGTAAAAAGTTGTCAAAAAAAAATATTGAAAAGCGTTACTCAAAAACGGAAAAAGCGTCGTCAAAGCGCTTTAGGAAATGAACAAAAATGTTCAGACGCCGAAAAAACGCCAGAAATAAGTGATCGTCCTGAAAAACGGATGATCACTTAAGAGAAGACACAATGTGCTCACCCATGTAGTGTGTGCTACGTCTTGTGATCGTTTTGAGGCTTCAGATGGAGACTGTCCCAAGAGCGGTATTTTCATTGACTTGTCCGCCCAATTCGTGGCTTCACTCTCACTAGCGGGAACTGAAAACAGAGAATTTTTATTAGAAGACATGAAAAAATAATGTTATTAGCACCAAAAACCCCTGAACGTGCCCTAAGAATACAGACCCCTCCATACATACCTGCTGGTGTCGTCCTCATTGCTTTGTGAGTGTTATACAAGAATGGAAAGGTCCAGAACCAAATCGAAGCGTCTGTAAGAAAAGATTACTTATATCAAAGCAAGATCATAGATTCAGGGAAGAAAGAAGTGATGGGAGGAGAGAGATGGAGGAGGAACGATGGTACAACCGGGAGAGATGGAGGAGGAACGATGGTACAACCGGGAGAGATGGAGGAGGAACGATCGTACAACCGGGAGAGATGGAGGAGGAACAATCGTACAACCAGGAGAGATGGAGGAGGAACGATCGTACAACTGGGAGAGATGGAGGAGGAACCATCGTACAACTGGAAGAATTGGAGGAGTAACGATGGTACAACTGTGAGAATTGGAGGAGGACCGCTGGTACAACCAGGAGAGATGGAGGAGGAACCATCGTACAACCGAGAGAATTGGAAGAGGAACGCTGGTACAACTGGGAGAGATGGAGGAGGAATCATCGTACAACTGGGAGAAATGGAGGAGGAACGATGGTACAAATGGGAGAAATACACACTACAAAGACATTGTACTTCCCCTGACATGTAACATACAGGACACATGTATATACAGATATACACTACAAAGACATTGTACTGCACCTCACATGTAACATACAGGATATAACCCTAACCCTAGCCTTGCTGAAAAATTTCCAGATCATCACCGATCCTACACCAAATTTCACAGTGGGTGCAAGACACTGTGGCTTGTACACCTCTCCAGTTCTCCGTCTAACCATTAGATGACCAGGTGTTGGACAAAGCTGAAAATTAGACTCATCAGGGAAGATTACCTTACTCTAGAAATTGGGCAGATTAAACTTTGCGAAGGACGTATTAATAAAGCCACATACAAGGTTATCCTGGACAAACAGCTGCTTCCTTCTGCTCAGGCAATGTTCCCCAACTCTGAGGACTAGTTTTTCCAGCAGGACAATGTGCCATGACACACAGCTAGGTCAATCAATGTGTGGATGAAGGACCACCACATCAAAACCCTGTCATGGCCAGCCCAATCTCCAGACCTGAACCCCATTGAAAACCTCTGGAATATAATCAAGAGGAAGATGGATATTCACAAGCCATCAAACAAAGGATTGCTTAAATTTTTACACCAAGAGTGGTATACGGTCACCCAAAAGCAGCGTGAAAGACTGGTGGAAAGCAGCCAAGACGCATGAAAGCTGTGATTATAAATCATGGTTATTCCACAAAATATTGATTTCTGAACTTTTCCTGAGATAAAAAATTATTAGTATTGTTGTTTCTTAATGATTATCAACTTTTTTGCCAGAGCTGTACAGTATGTGAGGATGGTGGGTGTGTCGCTGTGGTACATACCTTTTAGGAGCCTTTTAGGAGCCTTTTAGGAGCCTTTTAGGCTAGAGTCACACTAGCATATGGCATCCAATGCCTATCATCCGATACGATATGCCAGTGACCGAGGTCATGTGAGTGTGTACACACCCTGTGATAAGGTTTCTGCTGTAGATGAGCTCCCCCACAGGTAGCCTGTAATATGCACAGGACATAATCCATGTGCAGGTTGATGTTTCTTACACACTCACATTGTGACTCTAACCTCACCACGAATCGCCTCCATCTTCGTCCTCTGTGTCCATGTGAATATGCAGATCTGACTGCGTGTGACGTTCTTATGGAACTAGGTCATTGTGATGTCATAGCATAGAACGTCTGGATCCTCGTGATGTCATAGAAGGCAGTGATGTCATCAGACCTTTTGATGCCACGTGGTCTTTTTATTTGATAGCAGTAAATAGGGAATAAAAGACAAGTAAAGAAATCTAGTTAAATATCTTCAAAATAAAGAAATATACCCCCTTATAAAGAAACCATGAAATATCATCTAATATAAAAGAAAAATAGTGCACAAAGAACCAAAAAACAGATGACTCCGATGGCCTCCCCCCACTATGAACCCTCAGCCCCCACGTGTAAAGGAAAGGGTCAGAGACTAAGGTATCAGGAGGACCCCTAACAAACCCCCTCTCCAATGGCCCCCAATGGGGCAGGTACAAGCTCTGACAACCACTTACACTAGTATTGTGACCTTTTTAATAAAAAAACCAGCAAAAATAATAAAAGTGGTGTAACTTTAGATGTGAGGCTCAATAGGGAGTGGTTCTCAGAGTTAGATATAGAGTCATTCATTCTTTGTGGGACATTTCCACAATACCAGGGACCATCAGCAATATCCATCCCTGCATCCTGTATTTTATATGTCACACCCCAGGACAGTTATGGAAACTAATATAACCTCACTAGAACCGGGGACCTTTTGGTTTCACATTTGGTTTTCAGAATTTGGTGAACACCGTAATGGAAACTAAACAGACCCCGTTAGACATTAAGGGATAAGTATTATTTTTTTTTAAAGTCCATCATGTGACTAATACAGTTCACAACAAAACTGCCTACTATGTTGTCCTCTCCAAACTGTACCCCACTCCTCACATTGTCCCCCTACACAGTATGATGGCTACCACAGCCGCCCATATAGTATATCCACAACAGCCCCCTAATATACACTATGATGTCCACCACAGCCCCCCCCATGCAGTACGATATCCACCAGAGTCTCCAAATATATAGTATGGTAACCGCCACAGCCCCCCATATATACAATGATGTCCTCCATCATTCCCTATATACAGTATAATGCCCACGACAGCACCACACAGTATGATATCCACTACAGCCACTTAGTATATAATATGATGTCCACCACAGTCCCATATACAATATGGTCACCACAGCCGCATATAGAGTATAATGTCCCCCACAGATCTTTATATAGTATGGTCAGCGTATCCCAAAATTTAAGGTCAATAACAGTCGTTAATAAAGTATGGTCCCCTACAGCCCCCTATACAGTATTGTCACCGCAGTCCCCGTTACAGTATGAAGTTTCTATAGCACCCAGTATATTATCCTATGTAGTATGCTTTCCCCACAGCTCCCAGTATAATGTCCCCTACATATCCTATGTAGTATGCTATCCCCACAGCCCCCTGTATAATGTCCCCTACATATCCTATGTAGTATTCTATCCCCACAGCCCCCCAGTATAATGTCCCCTACATATCCTATGTAGTATGCTTTCCCCACAGCTCCCAGTATAATGTCCACCACATATCCTATGTAGTATGCTATCCCCACAGCTCCCAGTATAATGTCCCCTTCATATCCTATGTAGTATGCTATCCCCACAGCCCCCAGTATAATGTCCCCTACATATCCTATGCAGTATTTTATCCCCACAGCCTCCAATATAATGTCTTCCACATATACTATGTAGTATGCTATCCCCACAGCTCCCAGTATAATGTCCTCCACATATCCTATGTAGAATGCTATCCCGACAGCCCCCAGTATAATATCCCCCACATATCCTATGTAGTATGCTATCCCCACAGCCCCCAGTATAATATCCCCCACATATCCTTTCTAGTATTCTATCCCCACACCTCCTAGTATAATCTCCCACACATATCCTATGTAGTATGTTATCCCCACAGTCTCCCATATAATATGGTCTCGTTACAGGAATTAGAATTAATATTGTTGTAAAATAATGACGATATATGGGGGTGATAAGAGACATCGCTGGATGAGAGCTATGACAGGGGTGTTAATATACAGGGTGGGCTAGGGGGTTTGTTTACATGTAAAATCATCCCTAAAACCCATCCTACATTCATGATATATGTGAGACTCATGAAAAAGTAGAGTCCCTGTGGCTGGAGATAAAAGGAGAGAGAAAGAATAATAAAATACTGATAGGGGCATGTTATAATGTAGGAAGGCATGGACGCTGGGCCGTACAGGCTTTCTGCTCCTTCACCAGAGAGAGTCAATGTGTGTGTATAGTTCGGTGGTATGTGCGACACTTATTGGTTTCTTCAGGCTGATGTCTATCACCCGCTGCCTGTCCCCATCGTAGATGAAGTAGTGAAACACGTGACACTGGAGTTCTCTTGGCAAACCAAACTTTAACAGTTTATTCTTTTCACTGCATTGATAGACATGGCCTGAACTTCTCATGGTCTTGCTGATACTGCATATTGGGGTACTCTCTCTCGACCTATCCCCGGTAACTTGGATCTTGTCTGTATTGTCCCCACAGCCAGCCCCTCTTGTAATGTCCCCACAGCCAGCCCCTCTTGTAATGTCCCCACAGCCAACCCCTCTTGTAATGTCCCCACAGCCAGCCCCTCTGTAATGTCCCCACAGACAGCCCCTCTTGTAATGTCTCCACAGCCAGCCCCTCTGTAATGTCCCCACAGACAGCCCCTCTTGTAATGTCCCCACAGACAACCCCTCTTGTAATGTCTCCACAGCCAGCCCAACTTGTAATGTCCCCACAGACAGCCCCTCTTGTAATGTCCACTCAGCCAGCCCGTCTTGTAATGTCCCCACAGCCAGCCCGTCTTGTAATGTCCCCACAGCCAGCCCCTCTTGTAATGTCCCCACAGCCAGCCCCTCTTGTAATGTCCCCACAGCCAGCCCCTCTTGTAATGTCCCCACAGCCAGCCCCTCTTGTAATGTCCCCACAGACAGCCCATCTTGTAATGTCCCCACAGCCAGCCCCTCTTGTAATGTCCCCACAGACAGCCCATCTTGTAATGTCTCCACAGCCAGCCCCTCTGTAATGTCCCCACAGCCAGCCCCTCTTGTAATGTTCCCACATCCAGCCCCTTTTGTAATGTCCCTACAGACAGCCCCTCTTGTAATGTCCCCACAGCCAGCCCCTCTTGTAATGTCCTTACAGACAGCCCCTCTAATGTCCCCACAGCCAGCCCCTCTAATGTCCCCAGAGCCAGCCCCTCTTGTAATGTTCCCACATCCAGCCCCTCTTGTAATGTCCTTACAGACAGCCCCTCTTGTAATGTCCCCATAGAGAGCCCCTCTGTAATGTCGCCACAGACAGCCCCTCTTGTAATGTCCCTTGTAATGATCCGGAACCATGGAAGACCACCATAAATCATTGGTAAAAGGTGACAAGAGCATTGGCAACTAATCTGGCCACCAGCCCCTTACTAACCATCAACACTAGAAGTAGCCGAGGGGTGAACTAACATCCCGTGCACAGCAAACCCAGCCGGAGAACTAGCTATCCTAAAGGAAGGAAAGATGAATAACTCTCTGCCTCAGAAAATAGATAAAGAATAGCAAGCCCCCCACATTCATAGACTGCGGTGATATAGGAAAACACAATACACAGATAGATGATAGGATTAGCAAAAGTGAAGCCCTACTGACTAAATAGGACAGGATAGGAAAGGGACTGATGGTGGCCAGAGAAAAACCCTACAAAAATCCAAAAACCTGATAATACAAAAAGCCCTCAGATCGCTAGATCTGAACTCCGTCCTATACCAGGCGCTCGTCATACCAATGAACAGAAAGCAGGAACCATACAAATTCAAGAAGCAACAAACCCATGGACTTATAGGAGCAATACTCCAAACATAGCTGCAGGGAGTGTCCCAGCTAAGCAACTGATAGGGAAGATCCCTGCATGCAAATAAACTGAAAACAACCAAAGTAAATGACAAACTCAGATACGAGCAAAAAGAACCAAACAACAAATAAAGAGCCAAGCACTTATCTGGGGTAGATGTGGTCTGGAGCAGGATGAAGCAGGCTGGTGTACAAAGAACAACTGACATCGGCATAGCCTGCTAGCAGACCAGGGTTTAAATAGGCAGAGAATTAGCAATGGAAACGCCCATTGTTCAACACACCTGGTCTCTGTCCAAACCATTCCTGGCCACAAGAGGGAGCCTCACAGCAGCAAAAGCATAACTGACTTTAACAATAGTACCCCCCCTTGAGGAGGGGTCACCGAACCCTCACCAATACCACCGGGTTGCTCAGGATGAGCATGATGGAAGGCGCGAACCAACCTTTCCATATGAATGTCAGAAGCCACAACCCAAGAGTTATCCTGCCCATAACCTTTCCATTTCACAAGGTACTGAAGCTTTCGCCTGCTGCGACGGGAATCCAGAATTTTTTCAACCTCATACTCCACATCCCCTTGTACCAAAACAGGGTCAGGAGGCGCTGCTGCAGGAATTGTTGGCTCCACATGTTTCATCAACAAGGACTTATGGAAGACATTGTGAATCTTAAATGACACAGGCAGAGTCAAACGGAAAGATACAGGGTTGATAATCTCCGAAATCTTATAAGGTCCAATAAATTTGGGCTTAAATTTAAGAGATGGAACTCTCATAGGAATATTTTTAGAGGACAACCACACCATGTCCCCCACTTTAAACTGGGGACCAACAGTCCGACGCCGGTTGGCAAATTTCTGGGCAGATTCTTGGGATTGAAATAATTTATCCACTACCTGCCCCCAAATCTGCTGCATTCTGTGTACCACCGAATCCACCCCTGGACAGTCAGACGCCTCAAGCTGCCCCGAGAGGAACCTGGGGTGATACCCAAAATTTCAGAAAAAGGGGGACACCAATGTGGTAGAGCTAGCTCTATTGTTAAGGGCAAATTCAGCCAAAGGCAAAAACGAAACCCAATAATCCTGATCCGCAGAAACAAAACACCGTAAATAGGTCTCCAGGGTCTGGTTAGCCCTTTCAGTCTGACCGTTGGTCTGAGGATGAAACGCCGAGGAGAAAGACAGCTGAACACCCAGTTTGGAGCAAAAAATCCTCCAAAATCTGGATACAAACTGCACCCCTCTGTCAGAAACAATGTTTTCGGGAATACCATGGAAACTAACAACATGTTGGAAAAACAAAAGCACCAACTCTGATGAAGACGGCAACTTAGATAGGGGAACCAAGTGGACCATCTTGGAAAATCTATCACAGATCACCCAATTCACAGTCATTTTCTGAGAGACGGGAAGCTCTGAAATAAAATCCATAGAGATGTGCGTCCAAGGTCTCTTAGGTACCGGCAAAGGCAATAATAGCCCACTAGAACGTGAACAACAGGGCTTGGACCTAGAACAAACTCCACACGACTGCACAAAACTACGGACATCCCGGGACAGGGAAGGCCACCAAAAAGAGCGTCTCACAAGATCCCGAGTACCAAAAATGCCAGGATGACCTGCCAAAACAGAGCAATGAACCTCAGAGACAACTCGGTCGCTCCATTGGTCCGGGACAAACAGTTTCCCCGTAGGACATCTCTCAGGTTTATCCCCCTGAAATTCCGCCAGTGCCAACCGCAGATGAGGCGAAATGGCCGAGAGAACTACACCATCATTCAGGATAGTAGACGGCTCGGGAACTTCCAAAGAGTCAGCACAGAAACTCCTGGAAAGGGCATCGGCCTTAACATTCTTGGTGCCTGGCACAAAAGAGACCACAAAATCAAACCGGGTGAAAAACAAAGCCCACCTGGCCTGCCGAGGATTCAACCTCTTAGCAGATTCTAGATAGGTAAAATTCTTGTGGTCCGTAAGCACCACAACTTGATGTCTAGCCACCTCCAACCAATGTCTCCACTCTTCAAATGCCCACTTCATAGCCAATAATTCCCGGTTCCACACATCATAATTCCGATCAGAAGGAGCAAACTTCGCCAGCATGAAGTGGGCTTGGGCCTGCGTACTCCGACACATCCTGCCGCGTTGGAATCCAGGAACGGGTTGCCGCAGAGTCCTGGCGTCCCTGCTCTTCACAGCATCAGATACATGCCGCTGATCTTCACCCGCTCCCCCTTGGTCTTTTTGTGGCACTCCCTTCTTCTGACGATCAGTTTCATTTTTCGACTGCTCGCTTTGATGCACGGCCGAGTTCCCAGGGGGCGGGGCTTCAACTCTCGCGCTCTTTTCGTGAGGAAGAAGGCTTTAGCGGGAATCTTCGCGCCAAAAGATGGCGGTAAGATGGCGGATTCTGAAATTTTTCAACGGATCACCGCTGCCTTCCACTTCAAGGCGCACTTCACCAGGTAGGTGATTAGGTAACTATCCTGTTCGTGACACCAGAAGAGTCGATGTGTACCGCCCCGCGCTCGGCTGCAGCCGAGTTGTTCGGATCCAGGCTCGTCGATGGGAGGCTCGAGCGCCTCCGGACCCGGGGTCACTTCGTTCTGAAAGGGGCTGGCGCTTTGAAGGGGTTAGGTTTACGGCCGGAGTCGTGGTTTTGGTTAAATTCGTGACGCCACCCACGGGTTGTGGTGAATGTGGACACCACCGCTGCTGTTTACTAGGCGCCCGAGGGAGATGTTGCGCAGCAAAGGCATTAACCCCTCCGTGGGCAGGGGGTGATGGCACTGGGACCCGATTGGGATGGTATGTCGGTGCTTGGCAGTGCAGGGCAGTGCGCGGCCCGAGGGCACAGTTGTACTCACTATGATTGATGCAGAAGAGTCTCTGGTAAATCAAGATGATGGTGGTCGGTGCCCGCAGCCGGCTGCGTCTGGTCCCCCACTCGGGTTGGTGGTCTCCGCCTTTCTCCTGCACCTTGTACTGTAGCTTTGGGCTGCCTGTGCTTCAGCAACGGGAGCCCGCTCCCCGGCGTTGTGTATGTCGGGAGAGCCCATTTGCTCGCAGAGGCTGGCCCGTGGGATCTCTCTGCCTATGCGGTGGCTTTCTATCCCTCTCGGTGGGCTGTTGTCTTCAGTCAGGACTTGGGTGGGAAAGGACCTAAAGTCCAGACCTCAATCAGTTAATTAACGTGGTCCACTGGTTTCTGGACCTCGTTTCAGGGTCTGAGTACCCCCCTTTGTGCTCCGGTTTCCAGTCAGTTCCCCGGTTCGGTACCGGCGGGCCACTACCCTGTCCCGGTGCCTTACGATTCCACAGAGCCGTCTTCCCGGCTCCTGCAGGCTGAGGCCACTGTATGCCTCCTAACCAGAGGTGACTGGGCTCCAACCCAGACACCTGGTGTTAGACTGCGGCAGACCCGGGCACAGGTCTGCTTCTGCACTTGAACTTCACCACTTCACTGTCAAAGCTCAACTGTTTGTTTTTCCTGCCTCAGGACCTGTGAACTCCTCGGTGGGCGTGTCCAACCGCCTGGGCACGCCCCCTGGTGTGTCCATCAAACCCTGAGGGAGGTGACTAGGGTTTTAAGGTTGGCTGATGTTACCTTATTAGGGGACAGGTGTTATGCAAGGGCCTACCTGTGACTACCTGGCTAGTCCAGGGCGTCACATTCCCCCTTGGTTTAATACAGACCATCCGCGGGCTGTCCGACCACCCCTGGTTTATTTTTGAACTGAAAAAGATAAAAAGGAAAACATGTACAAACATAATAACTTTTTACATTTTTAAGCAGACTTAAGAATCGTCCCTTACGGGAAGCATTTTGCTTTAACGTTGCAAACATATAAAAACATTTTTATTACACGGGAACGGGATGGGACCGGGTCCTTTCATTTGCCCACCCAAGCAAACCTACACCTTGATGCTGCCTCTAAGAACAGGTCAGCACCCCTTTTCCCCAGTCCAGGAATCGGGTTCAGGTCCGGGTATTGCCCACAACGGGCCGGGTACAAAGTTCCATACCCGGCAGTCTCTCTGAGGCCCCACGTCCGGGGGACCCCTGGCCCCGGAGGATAGTCACCGGTTGCCATGGTGACGGGACCCCGGCCTACTCTGCCGCAGGCCCTTCCTCCAACCAGCCTCTCCGGAGACTGTAGATGTGATAGGGTGGTTCAAGGGGCTATTTACAAAGCCCAAAAGTGCAAGTTCTCGGCCTTGTCTTTATTTAAATCGGGGTAAAACAATGGGACGTCAACAAAGTACCAACGGGGACGGGAACATGGTAGACGGGAACGGCTACCTACCTCTTATAAACGCGGGCATGCACATCCGCTCTCCTGCTCAGGAGCCAGGCCCACTTGGGTGCCCCCGGCACCGGCTACAACCAGCCTCTCATACTGCCGTGGGCCCTACCGATCAGTGGCCTGCTCCGCCTCTCTGCAGGTGTACACCGGCTGCTCCACAGCCGGGATGGGGTACTTGGGAGTGGAGAGCACCGTGGCCGGGGTAGACTTTCAGTCGGGTGCTGCCTCCGTCGCGGCCGGGCGGACTGCCGGGGCCGTCGTCATCTCCGTCGCGGCCGGGCGGACTGCCCGGGCCGTCGTCATCCCTGTCGCGGCCATGCTCGGGGCTGGGTGAGATGTCATCAGCGGTGCTGGAGCGATGGTGACGGTAAGGCCTGAGGGCCCAGTAGCTGGGTCCTCCCCCGTAGATGGTACGGGCTCCGGTCGGGGCGGTGGCTGCGGACACGGGCGACGAGGGAGACGGTGTGGCGGGCAGGAGCAGGTCGGGTCCCTCAGCCAAGATGGCCGGTTCCTGGGGAACATAGGGGCGTGGGTCACTGCTTACCCGCTCCTCCGAGATCATTTCCACTTCGCGCGCCCGGACAGCTGCAGCCAGACCCTTCATCTCCGACGCCCACTTCGCCAGCATGAAGTGGGCTTCGGCCTGGATCTTCCGACACATCCTGCCGCTTTGGTGTCCAGGAACGGGTTTCTGCAGAGTCCTAGCGTCCCTGCACTCCACAGCGTTAATTACTGTACATGGCGCTGATCTTCACCCGCTCCCCCTTGGTCTTTTCACGGCACTCCCTTCTTCGGCCGATCAGTTTCGCTTTTCACCTCTCCCTTTGCTGCACAGGCGCATTCCCAGGGGGCGGGGCTTCAGTTTTTTGCGCCCTTTCTGCGGAGAAGACGACTCCGGCGGGAATCTTCGTGCCAAAAGATGGCAGGAACGGATCACCGCTGACTTCACTTCAAGACGTACTTCACTAGATAAGTGAATAGGCAAGTATCCTGTTCGTGACTCCAGAAGGGTCGATGTGTACCGCCCTGCGCTCGGCTGCAGCCGAGCCGCTCGGTTCCGGGCTCGTTGGTGGGTGGCTCGAGCGCCTCCGGACCCGTGGTCACTTCACTCTGAAAGGAGGTGCTGGCGCTTTTGGTGGGGGTTAGGTAGGTGCACGGCCGGAGCCGTGCTTGAGTTCGTGACGCCCACGGGTCGTGGTGAAGTTGGACACCACCGCTGCGATTACTGGGCACCCGGGGGAGATGGTGGTGCAGCAAGATGTTAACCCCTCCGTGGGTAGGGGTGATGGCCCCGGGACCCGTTGGGGATAGCTGGGTGGTGCAGGGCGGTACGCGGCCGGATGGCACTGTTGTACTCACGGTTATTGACACACACAAGTCTCTGGCAAACCAAGTTGATGGTGGTCGGTGCCCGCAGCCCGCTGCGTCTGGTCCCCCACCCAGTTCGGTGGTCTTGGCCTTTCTCCTGCACAGTGTTGTGTATCTGTGGACTGCCTGCGCTTCAGCGACGGGAGTCCGCTCCCCGGCTTTGTGAATGTCGGGAGAGCCCTTTTGCCCGCACACGCTGGCCCGTGGGATCTCTCTGCCTGTGCGGTGGCTTTCTATCCCCCTCGGTGGGCTGTTGTCTTCAGTCGGGACTTGGGTGGGAAAGGACCTATAGTCCAGACCGCAATCAGTTAATTAACTCAGTCCAGTGGATTCTAGACCTCGTTTCAGGGTCTAAGTACCCCCCTGTGTGCTCCGGTTTCCGAGTCGGTTCCCCGGGTCGGTACCGGCGGGCCACTACCCTGTCCCGGTCCACCACGGTTCCACTGAGCCGTCTTCCCGACTCCTGCAGGCTAAGACAACCATTTGCCTCCTAGCCAAAGGTGCCCGGGCTCCAACCCCAGCACCTGTCAATCTGTCACAGGCCTGTCCCACAGGCCTGACCTCCTCCACTGCTCAATGTGACACCCTGGACTAGTCAGGTTGTCCCAGGTAGTCACACACACACACACCCTCCCTCCCCGATTAGGTGACAGCAGCCAACCTAGAAACCCTTGTCACCACCCTCCAGGTTTGATGTCCACACCAGGGGGGTGGAGCCAGGCAGTTGGCTCTGCCCACCGAGGAGTTCACAGGCCTGGAGGCGGGAAAACAAACACACAAGTTGTAGTGCAGAGTAGAGAGAAGTCAAGTTCAAGGGCAGACCTGTGTCCAGGCCTGCCAACAGACTACTCCGGTGGCTGGGTCGGAGCCCAGTCACCTTTGGCAAGGAGGCAGACGGTGGTGGCTGCCTGCAGGAGTTGGGATTACAGCCGGTGGAACCGTAGGAACTGAGGTCGGGCGGTGGCCCGCCGGTACCGAACCGGGGAACCGATTAGAAACCGGAGCACCAGGAGGGGTACTCAGACCCAGTACAAAGCCCTGAACCGACAGGGCTGAGTCAAATCAACTGATTGAGGACTGTACTTAAGGACCTTTCCCACATAAGACCCGTTAGAAGACAACAGCCCAACCATACAGGGTAAAGCCACCGCCAAGGCATAGAGACCCAAAGGGCCAGCGTCTGCGCGCAAACGGTCTCCTACGGCATATACAAGTCGGGAGGCGGACTACCGTTGCTTAGGCATAGGAGTCAAAACATTCATACAAGGAGGTGCAGGAGAAAGGCGGAAACCACCAACCTATTCTGGAAGAAGCTGCAGCCGGCTGCGGGCCCCGTTCATCATCCCATTTGGTTTACCAGAGACTCCAGTGTATTGTGTCATAGTGAGTACACCAGTGCCTTTTGGCTGCGCACCGCGCCGCACAGCATCAGCACCCAGCACGTACCCGCTCCCCTGCCTCAGTACCTCCCTCGGGCCCCCGTGACCATCGCCCCTACCCACGGAGGGGTCAACACCAAGCTGCGGAACACCGTCCCCAGAAGGCCCAGTTAATGGCAGCGGTGGTGTCCATCCATTCACCACAACCCGTGGGTGGCGTCACGAACTTACATCCCAAACCAAACCGCTGCGGCCCCGGTCGTGGAACTCCCCGTCAAGTCCCTGCGTGTAGCGCCAACTCCCTTGCAGAGCGACGTGACCCCCGGATCCGTGAGAGGCTCGAGCCACCACCCACCGTACGAGCACGGATCCGAGCGGCTCGGCGGTCGCAAACGAGCCCGCGGGGCGGTACACTCAACACTAAAACTCATCTGCTTGTGTTTCCTGCCTAAGGCTATGTGCGCACTAGGCCGTTTTACCCGCGGATTTACCCGCGGATTTGCTGCGGAAATTTCTTGAGAAATGTCTGCAATCTTTGTGCAGACATTTCCCAGCACATCCTATGAGAAAAAAAAATAGCTGTGCGCACTGTGCGGATTTTTCTCAAGAAAATTTCTTGAGAAAATTTTCTCGAGAAACTTTCTTGAGAAAATGTGCATGTCCATTATTTTCCGCAGAATACCCCCGGAATTTCGCTCCATTCACTGTAATGTAATCGCGAAATTCCGGGGGTATACCGCAGGTAGCAAATGATGTGCGGTATACCCCCGGTATAGCCGCGATTTACCTGCGGTAATGCTCATCGCTCCCTGCGGTTTTGCAGGAAGTGATGTCATTATGCCAGGAAGAGGAAGCGGAGAGAGTAAACACAGACGTCACACTCCCTGGACGCCGCACAGAAGCACTTCCGTGTGACCTCCAGGTGCCCGTGCAGTCTGTGTCCCGCTCCAGCCTCGCGGCTGCCTGCACTGCTGTGTGTCAGTATGTGCCCGCAGTATCAGCAGCTTGTCACCCGACAGCGCAGGCAGACACTGACACACAGCAGTGCAGTGTCAGTGTCTGCCTGTGCCAGTGTCTGCCTGCGCTGCCGGGTGACAAGCTGCCGATACTGCGGGCACACACTGACACACAGCAGTGCTGGCAGCCGCGGGGATGACGATCGCTGCTGTCAGGAGGTGAGATCATTACCTGCTGTGACGATCTCCTGCCTCCTGACGTCACCGCGGTCACTGCTGTCTATGCCCGTCTCGCGGGCGGCCCGAGACTGTCACTAGCGGTGACGTCACGGGCTCTCGCGATACTTCTGACAACGTGAGAGTCAGTGACAGCGGTAACGTCAGCAGTACAGGAGATGATCACAGCAGGTAATGATCTCATCTATGCTCCTGATGGCAGCGCTCGGCATCCCCTGCAGTGACCTGGGATGACCTATTGATGTTAGCTCAGGTCACTGCATTGCTCTCCCAGCCAATGGGGAACATTCTGTTCTTCATTGACTGGGACAGTGACTATGGTATGGATCGCCGTGGGACCCCCCCCACCCTTATTGGATTACGCCGGACGTGGATTGATTGTTCTTTTCAATAAATTGGTTAAAGAGGCTATTTGGGGAGTGTTTTTTCAAATAAAACTTTTTTTGTTGTCTATTTTTTAATTATTACTGACTGGGTTGGTGATGTCGGGTATCTGATAAACGCCTGACCTCACCAACCCCAGGGCTTGATGCCAGGTGACATTACACATCTGGCATCAACCCCATATATTACCTCGTTTGCCAACGCACCAGGGCAACGGGATGAGTTAGGGCGAAGCGCCAGGATTGGCACGTCTAATGGATGCGCCACTTCTGGGGCGGCTGCGGCCTGCTATTTTTAGGCTGGGGAGTGTCCAATAACAGTGGACCTCCCTAGTCTGAGAATATCAGACGCCAGCTGTCCGCTTTACCTTGGCTGGTGATCCAATATGGGGGGGACCGCACGTTTTTTGTTTTAAATTATTTATATAATTTAAAATAACAGCGTGGGGTGCCCACTGTTTTGGATTATCAGCCAAGGTAAAGCTGCCAGCTGTAGTCTGCAGGCTGCAGCCGTCTGCTTTACCCTAGCTGGCTACAAAAAATGGGGGGACCTCACGTCGTTTTTTTTAAATTATTTATTTATTTTATGGCTAAATACAAGGCTAAGCACCCTTTAGTGCCACATGAAAGTCACTAAAGGGTGCCAGCTTAGAAAATGCAGGGAGGTGGAACATTATATAGGTTTTTCTCATCTATCTATCTATCTATCTATCTATCTATCTATCCCTCTATCTATCTATCCCTCTATCTATCTATCTATCCATCTATCCATCTATCCCTCTATCTATCCATCTATCCATCTATCCCTCTATCTATCCATCTATCCCTCTATCTATCTATCTATTCATCTATTCATCTATCTATCTATCCCTCTATCTATCTATTCATCTATTCATCTATTCATCTATCCCTCTATCCATTATCTGTCTATCGATTATCTTTATTATTTATTGCAGGGACAAACCTGCGGTAAATCTGCGGTAAATCCGCGGCAAATCCGCGGCAAATCCGCATGCGTTTTTCCCGCGGATTTTTCCGCAGGTCCGGAAATCTTTCACTCCCAGAAGTTTCTCAAGAAATTTTCTTGAGAAACTTCACATTTCTAGTGCGCACATAGCCTAAGGCCCTCTGAACTCCTGGGCATGGCCAACCGCCTGGCTCCGCCCCCTGGTGTGTTCATCAAGCACTGAGAGAGGTGACTAGGGTTTGGGGGACAGGCGTAGTGCGGGGGTCTACCTGTTACTACCTGGCTAGTCCAGGGCGTCACAATTGTATTCCCAGTGTGAGGAGCGGTAACCACTAGTGATTGTTTCCTCCAGCTGTCTCATCTTGTTCACTGTGCCAGGGATTATGGGTATTGTAGTCCTGCAAGAACCATCTGTGCTTGTGCACCAACGGGAGGAGACTACATCTCCTAGAATCCCTCAAGCGTGACGTCTACGTTGCCGTTCTGGCGCTAAGTCTGAGGTGAAACCAAATGCTGAATAGACGGGAAGAAGCCGCGGAGCCTCGTGTGTGCGGAGACGCCGGGTGGACGGTCTGCAGCCGCCGCTAGCGCTTTCCTGGCCTCCGTGATCATCGTCGCGTGTGGTGACGTCATTACCAATGGCGGGGTAAACAGAGGGGAGCGTGCTCAGTGATGCCCAGGACTCTCTTATAGTCTCCATAACAACCAAGCAGCCATTATTTCTTAATGGAAGTGTTACTATTAATATTTGTAGTAATTGTTGCCATTTTCCACAGAGTATTGGGACGGAAATTACCATCTTTATGGCCAGAATGATGCACTTTATCTATGGGCTTTCATTAGAAACTTGGGCTTTGATCACGTGACATTCACCTGAATTAAAGGGATTGTCCATATCTTGGAAACCTTTGCAGCGGGAGGTGAGCATCATCGTCATGGCTACATATACCTGTGTAGTGAGCGGCAACGAACAATCCCTTTAATTCAGTCAAATGTTGTGATCGCTCTGTGAATTGCAGGGCATGCAGCAAGCAAGGCGCCATCATTCCTTGCGGGTCATGATGTGCTCCCTCTTCCCCCATGGGTCCTTTGCCCAGGTTAGGCTCCGTTGCTCGTGGCTTATGATGGGATTGTTTCTATGGTTACAGGTCGGCCGACGCAGATAAGATCGCTGCTTTGTGTTATGAACATTACCGCATCAAACTTCCTAAACAGGGTCGATCGGATCCCGGCAAGGAATGGACCCTGATGGCGGCGGTGATCCAGGTGGAGTCTGCGCCCGACGTCAAGAAAGGTGATGCTGACGCTCAGCCCCGACGTGTGTGTGTATAATTATATACAGTATATATATATATATATACACATACATACAGTGTGTCCACCCATATCCACCCGTTAACTTGAGAATGGTGGCAGCTATAGGCATAGAAGTGGTGTCTAGGTATAGTAAAGTAGCCATGCGGTACGCAATGAAACCACCTATAGCGCCACCTGGTGGAAAACAACGGAGTAAGGGCGGCTTTGCACGTTGCGACATTGCACGTGCGATGTCGATGGGGTCAAATCGAAAGTGACGCACATCCGGCGTCGCAGTCGATATCGCAACGTGTAAAACCTTTTTGATACGATGAACGAGCGCAAAAGCGTCGTTATCGTATCATCGCTGCAGCCTCCGACATTTCCATAATGCCGATGGTGCGACAGGTACGATGTTGTTCCTCGTTCCTGCGGCAGCACACATCGCTGTGTGTAAAGCCGCAGGAGCGAGGAACTTCACCTTACCTGCCGCCGGCTACAATGAGAAGGACGGAGGTGGGCGGGATGTTTACATCCTGCTCATCTCCGCCCCTCCGCTTCAATTGGCCGCCTGCCGTGTGACGTCACTGTGACGCCGCACGACCCGCCCCCTAAGGAAGGAGGCGGGTCGTCGGCCAGAGGGACGTTGCACGGCAGGTATGTGCGTGTAAAGCTGCCGTAGCGATAATAATCGCTACGGCAGCTTTCACTAGATATCGCCCGTGCGACGGGGGCGGGACTATCGCTGCAGCATCGGTAACACATTGTTACCGATGTCGCAACGTGCAAAGCCCGCCTAAGCATTTTTATCTTGAAACGGAACGAGATAGAGAAAAAAAGTGAATTACAAAGTTGTAGGGCATCATCAATTCAATACGAATCGACACCTTGCATACAGAAATGCTATGATATGAAACCAATGACCCCCCCAATATATATATATACACCGTGTGCAGAATTATTAGGCAAGTTGTATTTTAGGGGAATTTTTTTTATTATTGATCAACAACTCTGTTCTCAATCAACCCAAAAGACTCATAAATATCAAAGCTTAATATTTTTGGAAGTTGGAGGGTTTTTTTTAGATTTGGCTATCTTAGGAGGATTCTGTTTGTGCAGGTAACTATTACTGTGCAGAATTATTAGGCAACTTAATAAAAACCAAATATATTCCCATCTCACTTGTTTATTTTCACCAGGTAAACCAATATAACCGCACAAAATTTAGAAATAAACATTTCTGCCATGCAAAAACAAAACCCCAAAAAAGAGTGACCAATATAGCCGCCTTTCTTTCTGATGACACTCAGCAGCCGGTCAACATTGCATGCAGCAGCCACCACAGCCTCCAGACACTGCTCCCAGAGGTGGACTGTTTTCCCTCCATGTAGATCTCACATTTTGTGAGGGACCACAGGTTCTCTATGGGGTTCAGATCAGGTGAACAAGGGGGCCATGTCATTATTTTTTCATCTTTTAGACCTTTACTGGCCAGCCACGCTGTGGAGTAGTTGGATGCATGTGATGGAGCATTGTCCTGCATGAAAATGTTTTTTTTTGAACGATACCGACTTCTTCCTGTACCACTGCTTGAAGAAGTTGTCTTCCAGAAACTGGTAGTAGGTCTGGGAGTTGAGCTTCACTCCATCCTCAACCCGGAAAGGTCCCACAAGTTGATCTTTGATGATCCCAGCCCATACCAGTCCCCACCTCCACCTTGCTGGCGTCTGAGTTGGAGTGGAGCTCTCTGCCCTTTACTGATCCAGCCTCTGGCCCATCCATCTGGCCCATCAAGAGTCACTCTCATTTCATCAGTCCATAAAACCTGTGAAAAATCAGTCTTAAGATATTTCTTGGCCCAGTCTTGACGTTTTATCTTCTGTTTCTTGTTCAGAGGTGGTGGTTTTTCAGCCTTCCTTACCTTGGCCATGTCCCTGAGTATGGCACACCTTGTGCTTTTTGATACTCCAGTAACGTTGCAGCTCTGAAATATGGCCAAACTGGTGGCAAATGGCATCTTGGCAGCTTCACGCTTGATTTTTCTCAATTCATGGGCAGTTATTTTGCGCCTTTTTTGCCCATCACGCTTCTTGCGACCCTGTTGGCTATTTGCCATGAAACGCTTGATTGTTCGGTGATCACGCTTCAAAAGTTTGGCAATTTCAAGACTGCTGCATCCCTCTGCAAGACATCTCACAATTGTGGACTTTTCAGAGCCCGTCAAATCTCTCTTCTGACCCATTTTGCCAAAGCAAAGAAGTTGCCTAATAATTAAGTGTGACACCTGCTTTTCGAGCGATCTATAGTGTTCCACCCACATTCACCTCTACAGATGCTGCTTCTTTGGTTGAACTGGAGAATACTACAATTCCCAAAGTGCCTTGCAAATCTGGGGGAGGAGGAAACAGGACGGAGGGGTGGAAGGGAGCTGAGTCATCTTGGAGGCGGGAAGCTGCAACTGGGTGTGAGGAGAGACCGTCTAAGAAAGTGACAGGAGGCACCATTAGCAGGAGCTGCGGCCTTCCAGGTTTACCACACCGAAGAAGGATTTTGCCTGCTGTACCAACTCCCTCCCAGACATTGAATCCAGACGCCCCAGTGTGGAATAGTCTGAGAGAACAGGCCTGCTGCAGACAGAAGTGAGTAGGACATTGCTGTGACTTGTAGTTCTACAGTTTGAGAAGTGTGCTGGAGCAAATTACAAGGCCTTGCTAGAGAGGACTTTTGACTGCACTAACTGGGAGTTTGTATAGGACCAGCCCTGGGGAAACACTGCCTTCATTACTTTAAGTGCACCAACGTACTGCAAGCGCGCCAACATCCGCGGCAACTGGGGCCCCAATTTGGGACTGTGTCAATTGTGAGGCTGCAGCTGTTAGTTGGTAGATTGTAAGTAGTCAGCAGAGTGTGTGGTGTAGGTTAAAGAGGAAGCATTACCCCTAACCTTCAGGTTTATTACAAAGAGCCCTTCCTGCATTTTTGTAGAATACTGCATAACAATACCTGTCGTTTCACTGTTATTTGCTTTTTATCCCTGCAATTACCATTGTCATCCTCCTGCAAATAAACCTGTTAAGATTTCTAACCTCAGTTATTGTGAGTGTGTACGGAGCGTGGGTAGGGGTTTCCCGAGTCGACCCCTAGCAGAAGACAAAGACCCTTCTGCATTCCACCAGAGCTCCTAGCAAGATTCGGGTGGAGGCACTGCGTCATATCAAGGTGAGAACAACCGAACACCCTGCCCCAGCGGCAAATTAAAGGGGTGTTACAGTGGAGGCACTGCTGAGATCGATCAAGACAGGTATCGCTGACATGGAGGCTTTAACTGAAGCACAGGTGTCCACATGGTGTGGGGAAAGAAGTATACTTGAAGAACACAGTTTTGCAGTATGCGGTGAACTCTCCAAGGTACCGGATGAAGAAATACTGAAGATTGTGAACCAAGTTCATGGAGTTGTCCATCCCAGAGTGGTTGACAGAAGGACTGATGAAGGGAGTCCATTATCAGCAGCTCTAATCACTACTGAGGGGACACTGGATAAAGGGTACTTTCCATCTGTCATAGCTGTGCCATTAAAACATGGACCACATTGGAAGATCACCTGGCCTGTGAGGTCCGAAGCAGGGACATCATCTTCGGGTGCAAGTTCACAGCCTAGGAGATCTAGTCGATGTCTACCTTCCACTCCTACTCGGGACAAATCTGAAGAAACAACCATGATGGTTGACGTGGTAGTGGCAGCCATGGAGAAGTTAGTCACCCAATTTACAAAATTGCAACCTGAAGGGGCCTACCGTCGTCTGAGAACCTTCTCGGGTGTCACTCCTGTCCCAGCTGGTGAAGAAGGGTATGACACGTGGAGGGATGTTACTCTGCAATATCTGGAAGAATGGCAGTGTACTGATGCAGTGAAGAAGCAGAGAATTGTGCAGAGTCTGAAGGGGCCTGCTATGGAAGTGGTGCAGGCTGCTTGGAGAAGTCAGTCAGAGACAACTTCTAAAGATTACATGACTGCTCTTGAAGATGCTTTTGGATCCCCAGAGGATGCCACTGATCTCCTTTATCAACTCCGCACCACCTATCAAAACTCTGGTGAGAAGATGTCAGATTATCTTTATCGATTGGACAAATTGGTGCATAGGGTCGTATCCAAGGGGGGACTTAGGCCCGAACAAGTTGATCAGTGTCGTTTAGAACAAGTGCTCCGAGGAGCTCTGACTCACGATCCCATTGCTCAACGACTGAGGTGTTGCGACAAAGGGCAGATTCCCCGTTCTTTCCATCAGTTGCTTAAAGAAGTCAGACAAGAGGAAGCTCTCCTGGCCGCCAGAGAACAAGTGACCCAGCGAGTGGCTGCTGCCCCTGTACATCTTGAATCCAGCCATCGAGAGGGAGAGTTCTTGAAGGTCATTGAGAGGCAAGGGGAACAGCTTGCCCAACTTCTAGCTGCCCAGGCTCTGAAGGTTGACCAGCTAAAGCAAATTGTTGAGACAGCTGTCAAGAGTCAAAGACCGCCTTTGCAAGTGGCAAGTGATGACCACAGTCTGGTAGAAGATACAAAGCCAGAAGAATGTTTTGTCTGTGGGAGCACCCATCATATGGCTCGCCAGTGTCCGAAGAGGTGGAATTTGAAGAGATCTCGGGACCCCCCACCTAACAAGAAGGAGCAGACGGGAAACGGGAAAGGGGGCCAGTAGAGTCCTATACTGGCCCCCCTTCAAAATCAGAGGTATATTCTACTGCTCCATCTAACCCTGTCCAGTCAGAGCAATTTCCTAAAGGTCTCGTAGGACCAGCACCACATGTACCGGCCTGTATCAATGGGCAGCCATGCACTGTATTACTGGATAGTGGTTCACAAGTGTCCATCATTTTTGAGAAGTGGTACAGAAAATACTTGTCAGACGTGCCCTTGCAACCCCTATCTGGACTTGTAGTCTGGGGTTTGAGTGAAAACAGTTACCCCTACAAAGGATACGTGGCTGTCACACTACGATTCCCAGAGACTATAGCTGGGGTGGAAAGAGAGGTTCCCATCATTGCATTAGTCTGTCCAGACACTGATGAAGACCGGGAAACAGTGCCTGCCATAGTCGGGACAAATGCCAACCTATTCCGTACTCTTGCTCAGTGGTGTCGCAAAATTGGAGGTAATAGATACTCGCAGGCCCTCACAATCCATCCTGTCTGTTTGGCTGCTTATGAGAAGAAAGAGGAAGAGGAAAGGAAGGAACTACGTCCTGAACATTTTGACCTCTGTTTTGAAGGTAGTGATCTGAAGAAGGAGGAAAAGCAGTCAGTGATAAATGGTATGATGAAGCGTGCCGGAACCTTCTCATTGGGTGATTGGGACCTGGGCCTTGCAAGAGGAGTGGAGCATCACATCCGGCTGACTGATGAGAAGCCATTTCGAGAAAGATCCCGACGATTGGCTCCCGCCGATGTGGAGGATGTTCGAAAGCATTTACGGGGTTTACTGGACACTGGAGTCATAATAGAGTCCAACAGCCCATACGCATCTCCGATAGTGATCGCTCGGAAGAAGAATGGAGCTATTAGGATGTGTGTGGATTATCGCACCCTGAACAAACGCACTGTGCCTGATCAGTATACTGTGCCCAAGATTGATGAAGCTTTAGATTGCCTGCAGGGAAGCCAGTGGTTTTCTGTGTTAGATCTTCGGAGTGGATATTACCAGATACCCATGAGCAAGGAGGATCAGGAGAAGACTGCTTTCATTTGCCCTATCGGTTTCTATGAGTTTCAACGGATGCCGCAAGGAGTGACCGGTGCCCCTGCTACTTTCCAGAGATGTATGGACAAGGTGATGGGAGACATGAACTTTCGTGAGGTCCTGGTTTACCTGGATGATCTGATTGTATTTGGCCACACCTTGGAAGAGCACAACCTGAGGTTATTTAAGGTGTTGGACCGGCTAGAGGAAGCTGGGTTAAAACTATCCCTCGACAAGTGCCTGTTCTGCCAGAAATCTGTGAAGTATGTAGGACACATTGTCAGCCGAGAAGGAATCTCCACGCATCCAGGCAAAATAGAAGCTGTGATGGAGTGGCCCAAACCCACCAAATTGGGGGAGCTTAGATCTTTTCTAGGTTTCAGCGGGTACTACAGAAGATTTGTGCCACAATATTCCAAGATCGCAAAGCCATTGACAGCCCTCACTCAAGGGTATCCCCCACCTCGAGGGACAGCTCGCTCCAAGAAACCTGCAACAAAAACCTACTTTAAGGTGAATGAGCCTTTCGGAGAGAGATGGACATCAGAGTGTGATGAAGCCTTTGAGAAACTCAAGTCCTGCTTGACCCAGGCACCTGTACTGGCCTATGCAGACCCCAAGAAGCCATACGTACTTCATGTGGATGCTTCTTTTGATGGACTTGGAGCAGTCTTATACCAGGAGCACTATGGCGTCCTGCGGCCAGTCTACTACATCAGTCGTGGATTGTCTCCGAGTGAGCGCAATTACCCAGCACATAAACTGGAGTTCTTGGCCTTGAAATGGGCTGTGGTGGACAAGCTGCATGACCACCTCTATGGAGTGCATTTCCAAGTTCATACTGACAACAATCCACTGACCTATGTGAGGACTACAGCAAAGCTGGATGCTACTGGCCATAGATGGCTCGCCGCGCTAGCTATATATGATTTCAGCCTGAAGTACCGACCTGGTGCCACCAACATCGATGCAGATGCTCTGTCCCGCCTGCCCAGGCAGATGGTGAATGAAGAAGAAGAAGCTTGGATTGAGGTTCCAGCCCCAGAGGTGAAAGCTATGTGTCATCGACATCAAGGAAGGATTGCTCAATCAGGGGGCTGTGCTACCTTCTTAGGGGCTCCAGAGGAAGCTCTTCCACTATTGTTCTGTCAACTGACCAACGTTGATGCTGGCTCCCTGCCTCAACTGACTCAAAACCAGATTGAAAAGGCTCAGCAGGAAGATCCTTCTGTGGGAGTTGTTCGATGGTGGGTGAAAAGGGGCCAAAAGCCTGAGAGGAATGCTCTGAAGACACAAGAGTCTGTTCTCTTGACCCGACAGTTAGACTTTCTGGTGGTGAAAAATGGATTGCTGCACCGCGAGGTCAAACGCCAAAATCGAGAAGTTCGTGTCCAGTTGGTGCTTCCTGCTCAGTTCCGTGAGATGGTCATAAGGGCACTGCATGATGATCATGGACACCTTGGGGTGGAAAAGACCACCAGCCTCATAGCAGATCGGTTCTATTGGCCAAAGATGGAAGCTGACATTGAACAATACTGTAAATCTTGTAAGCGGTGTATCCTAAGGAAAACCTTACCTTCTCGGTCCGCCCCCCTTGTCAACATAACCAGTGATGGCCCCCTTGATTTAGTGTGTATCGACTTCCTTTCCATTGAGCCTGATGAAGGAAACGTCAGCAACGTTCTAGTGGTCACCGATCATTTCACAAGATATGCTCAAGCTTACACCACTAGAGATCAGAAGGCAACCACTGTGGCTAAAACCTTGTGGGAGAAATTCTTTGTGCATTATGGGCTGCCAGCACGCATCCATTCTGACCAAGGGAGAGATTTTGAGAGTCGGCTAATTAAGGAGTTGTGTGAGGTCTGTGGGATCAAGAAGTCCAGGACCACACCATTTCATCCGCAAGGAGACCCTCAGCCTGAAAGATTCAACCGTACCCTTCTTAACATGCTGGGCACTTTGGATTCAAAACAGAAAGGAAGGTGGAGTCGACACATAAGTCAATTAGTTCACGCCTACAACTGCACCAAAAATGAGTCAACAGGGTACTCGCCCTACTTCCTCATGTTTGGAAGGGAAGCCAGACTACCTGTGGATATTAGTTTTGGAGTGTCCCCTGGCAATTCATCTGGGAAGAACTACCTGAAGTATGTGTCACAGCTGAAGGAACAATTAAAGGAGGCCTACAAGTTGGCTGATGAGGCCTCTGGTCGATCCGGGAGGCGAAACAAAATGTACTACGACCGCAGAGTCCGGGACCAAGTCCTGCAACCTGGAGATAGGGTCCTCATCCGTCAGTTGGGCCTCCATGGAAAACTCAAGCTTTCTGATCGATGGCGTTCAGAACCTTATGTGGTGGTAGAGAAGTTGCATGGCATCCCAGTCTACAGAGTGAAGCCTGAGAAAGGCGGGGGGGGTGTTAAGACCTATCATCGTCAGCATTTGCTACCTATAGGACAGAATGTCCGATTCCAGTTGCCACAACGCACCGAAGCCCATGCAACCACCCGATCTCACCGAAGGAGTCTTCGGCCGCCGCAAGCGACTCATCCTGTGGTCCCTCCTGAAGGTAGTGAGAGTGATTCCAGTGATGAATGTGGACCATGCTTCAGATGGACAAGTGACCCAGGTTCTGTAATTCCAGATCATACAGACCAACCAGCTGAAGAAGTGTCCCAAGACGAGTGTGGTCCGGCACCAAACCCATGTTGCGATCAGTCGGGGGAGAGTTTAGAAAATGCAGAGCTGCCAAGTGAAGAGGTTGCTGTCATAGAGCCTGAAAGTCAAGAGCTAGGGGTCGATGAGGGGGTCCCTGTCCCTGCCGTGCACACTCGTCCAAAACGGGACATTAGACCCCCCATGATGCTGACATATGACCAGATGGGGCAAGTCACTGAGGTTCCTAGAGTAGTACACCCCTATTCCAACTATGCGTGGCCCTATTTCCCCCCTACAGCTATGTGGCCTGTTAGTGATTTGGGTGTAACTAGTTGTGGTGTTAGTCAGGATGCTTTAACACAAAATTTCCTTCCAGGTGGTGAGTCTTCATTTTGTGCTTGGGAGCCTACAGCGACTCACCAGGGGGAGAGTGTGACACCTGCTTTGGGAGCGATCTATAGTGTTCCACCCACATTCACCTCTACAGATGCTGCTTCTTTGGTTGAACTGGAGAATACTACAATTCCCAAAGTGCCTTGCAAATCTGGGGGAGGAGGAAACAGGACGGAGGGGTGGAAGGGAGCTGAGTCATCTTGGAGGCGGGAAGCTGCAACTGGGTGTGAGGAGAGACCGTCTAAGAAAGTGACAGGAGGCACCATTAGCAGGAGCTGCGGCCTTCCAGGTTTACCACACCGAAGAAGGATTTTGCCTGCTGTACCAACTCCCTCCCAGACATTGAATCCAGACGCCCCAGTGTGGAATAGTCTGAGAGAACAGGCCTGCTGCAGACAGAAGTGAGTAGGACATTGCTGTGACTTGTAGTTCTACAGTTTGAGAAGTGTGCTGGAGCAAATTACAAGGCCTTGCTAGAGAGGACTTTTGACTGCACTAACTGGGAGTTTGTATAGGACCAGCCCTGGGGAAACACTGCCTTCATTACTTTAAGTGCACCAACGTACTGCAAGCGCGCCAACATCCGCGGCAACTGGGGCCCCAATTTGGGACTGTGTCAATTGTGAGGCTGCAGCTGTTAGTTGGTAGATTGTAAGTAGTCAGCAGAGTGTGTGGTGTAGGTTAAAGAGGAAGCATTACCCCTAACCTTCAGGTTTATTACAAAGAGCCCTTCCTGCATTTTTGTAGAATACTGCATAACAATACCTGTCGTTTCACTGTTATTTGCTTTTTATCCCTGCAATTACCATTGTCATCCTCCTGCAAATAAACCTGTTAAGATTTCTAACCTCAGTTATTGTGAGTGTGTACGGAGCGTGGGTAGGGGTTTCCCGAGTCGACCCCTAGCAGAAGACAAAGACCCTTCTGCATTCCACCAGAGCTCCTAGCAAGATTCGGGTGGAGGCACTGCGTCATATCAAGGTGAGAACAACCGAACACCCTGCCCCAGCGGCAAATTAAAGGGGTGTTACAGTGGAGGCACTGCTGAGATCGATCAAGACAGGTATCGCTGACATGGAGGCTTTAACTGAAGCACAGGTGTCCACATGGTGTGGGGAAAGAAGTATACTTGAAGAACACAGTTTTGCAGTATGCGGTGAACTCTCCAAGGTACCGGATGAAGAAATACTGAAGATTGTGAACCAAGTTCATGGAGTTGTCCATCCCAGAGTGGTTGACAGAAGGACTGATGAAGGGAGTCCATTATCAGCAGCTCTAATCACTACTGAGGGGACACTGGATAAAGGGTACTTTCCATCTGTCATAGCTGTGCCATTAAAACATGGACCACATTGGAAGATCACCTGGCCTGTGAGGTCCGAAGCAGGGACATCATCTTCGGGTGCAAGTTCACAGCCTAGGAGATCTAGTCGATGTCTACCTTCCACTCCTACTCGGGACAAATCTGAAGAAACAACCATGATGGTTGACGTGGTAGTGGCAGCCATGGAGAAGTTAGTCACCCAATTTACAAAATTGCAACCTGAAGGGGCCTACCGTCGTCTGAGAACCTTCTCGGGTGTCACTCCTGTCCCAGCTGGTGAAGAAGGGTATGACACGTGGAGGGATGTTACTCTGCAATATCTGGAAGAATGGCAGTGTACTGATGCAGTGAAGAAGCAGAGAATTGTGCAGAGTCTGAAGGGGCCTGCTATGGAAGTGGTGCAGGCTGCTTGGAGAAGTCAGTCAGAGACAACTTCTAAAGATTACATGACTGCTCTTGAAGATGCTTTTGGATCCCCAGAGGATGCCACTGATCTCCTTTATCAACTCCGCACCACCTATCAAAACTCTGGTGAGAAGATGTCAGATTATCTTTATCGATTGGACAAATTGGTGCATAGGGTCGTATCCAAGGGGGGACTTAGGCCCGAACAAGTTGATCAGTGTCGTTTAGAACAAGTGCTCCGAGGAGCTCTGACTCACGATCCCATTGCTCAACGACTGAGGTGTTGCGACAAAGGGCAGATTCCCCGTTCTTTCCATCAGTTGCTTAAAGAAGTCAGACAAGAGGAAGCTCTCCTGGCCGCCAGAGAACAAGTGACCCAGCGAGTGGCTGCTGCCCCTGTACATCTTGAATCCAGCCATCGAGAGGGAGAGTTCTTGAAGGTCATTGAGAGGCAAGGGGAACAGCTTGCCCAACTTCTAGCTGCCCAGGCTCTGAAGGTTGACCAGCTAAAGCAAATTGTTGAGACAGCTGTCAAGAGTCAAAGACCGCCTTTGCAAGTGGCAAGTGATGACCACAGTCTGGTAGAAGATACAAAGCCAGAAGAATGTTTTGTCTGTGGGAGCACCCATCATATGGCTCGCCAGTGTCCGAAGAGGTGGAATTTGAAGAGATCTCGGGACCCCCCACCTAACAAGAAGGAGCAGACGGGAAACGGGAAAGGGGGCCAGTAGAGTCCTATACTGGCCCCCCTTCAAAATCAGAGGTATATTCTACTGCTCCATCTAACCCTGTCCAGTCAGAGCAATTTCCTAAAGGTCTCGTAGGACCAGCACCACATGTACCGGCCTGTATCAATGGGCAGCCATGCACTGTATTACTGGATAGTGGTTCACAAGTGTCCATCATTTTTGAGAAGTGGTACAGAAAATACTTGTCAGACGTGCCCTTGCAACCCCTATCTGGACTTGTAGTCTGGGGTTTGAGTGAAAACAGTTACCCCTACAAAGGATACGTGGCTGTCACACTACGATTCCCAGAGACTATAGCTGGGGTGGAAAGAGAGGTTCCCATCATTGCATTAGTCTGTCCAGACACTGATGAAGACCGGGAAACAGTGCCTGCCATAGTCGGGACAAATGCCAACCTATTCCGTACTCTTGCTCAGTGGTGTCGCAAAATTGGAGGTAATAGATACTCGCAGGCCCTCACAATCCATCCTGTCTGTTTGGCTGCTTATGAGAAGAAAGAGGAAGAGGAAAGGAAGGAACTACGTCCTGAACATTTTGACCTCTGTTTTGAAGGTAGTGATCTGAAGAAGGAGGAAAAGCAGTCAGTGATAAATGGTATGATGAAGCGTGCCGGAACCTTCTCATTGGGTGATTGGGACCTGGGCCTTGCAAGAGGAGTGGAGCATCACATCCGGCTGACTGATGAGAAGCCATTTCGAGAAAGATCCCGACGATTGGCTCCCGCCGATGTGGAGGATGTTCGAAAGCATTTACGGGGTTTACTGGACACTGGAGTCATAATAGAGTCCAACAGCCCATACGCATCTCCGATAGTGATCGCTCGGAAGAAGAATGGAGCTATTAGGATGTGTGTGGATTATCGCACCCTGAACAAACGCACTGTGCCTGATCAGTATACTGTGCCCAAGATTGATGAAGCTTTAGATTGCCTGCAGGGAAGCCAGTGGTTTTCTGTGTTAGATCTTCGGAGTGGATATTACCAGATACCCATGAGCAAGGAGGATCAGGAGAAGACTGCTTTCATTTGCCCTATCGGTTTCTATGAGTTTCAACGGATGCCGCAAGGAGTGACCGGTGCCCCTGCTACTTTCCAGAGATGTATGGACAAGGTGATGGGAGACATGAACTTTCGTGAGGTCCTGGTTTACCTGGATGATCTGATTGTATTTGGCCACACCTTGGAAGAGCACAACCTGAGGTTATTTAAGGTGTTGGACCGGCTAGAGGAAGCTGGGTTAAAACTATCCCTCGACAAGTGCCTGTTCTGCCAGAAATCTGTGAAGTATGTAGGACACATTGTCAGCCGAGAAGGAATCTCCACGCATCCAGGCAAAATAGAAGCTGTGATGGAGTGGCCCAAACCCACCAAATTGGGGGAGCTTAGATCTTTTCTAGGTTTCAGCGGGTACTACAGAAGATTTGTGCCACAATATTCCAAGATCGCAAAGCCATTGACAGCCCTCACTCAAGGGTATCCCCCACCTCGAGGGACAGCTCGCTCCAAGAAACCTGCAACAAAAACCTACTTTAAGGTGAATGAGCCTTTCGGAGAGAGATGGACATCAGAGTGTGATGAAGCCTTTGAGAAACTCAAGTCCTGCTTGACCCAGGCACCTGTACTGGCCTATGCAGACCCCAAGAAGCCATACGTACTTCATGTGGATGCTTCTTTTGATGGACTTGGAGCAGTCTTATACCAGGAGCACTATGGCGTCCTGCGGCCAGTCTACTACATCAGTCGTGGATTGTCTCCGAGTGAGCGCAATTACCCAGCACATAAACTGGAGTTCTTGGCCTTGAAATGGGCTGTGGTGGACAAGCTGCATGACCACCTCTATGGAGTGCATTTCCAAGTTCATACTGACAACAATCCACTGACCTATGTGAGGACTACAGCAAAGCTGGATGCTACTGGCCATAGATGGCTCGCCGCGCTAGCTATATATGATTTCAGCCTGAAGTACCGACCTGGTGCCACCAACATCGATGCAGATGCTCTGTCCCGCCTGCCCAGGCAGATGGTGAATGAAGAAGAAGAAGCTTGGATTGAGGTTCCAGCCCCAGAGGTGAAAGCTATGTGTCATCGACATCAAGGAAGGATTGCTCAATCAGGGGGCTGTGCTACCTTCTTAGGGGCTCCAGAGGAAGCTCTTCCACTATTGTTCTGTCAACTGACCAACGTTGATGCTGGCTCCCTGCCTCAACTGACTCAAAACCAGATTGAAAAGGCTCAGCAGGAAGATCCTTCTGTGGGAGTTGTTCGATGGTGGGTGAAAAGGGGCCAAAAGCCTGAGAGGAATGCTCTGAAGACACAAGAGTCTGTTCTCTTGACCCGACAGTTAGACTTTCTGGTGGTGAAAAATGGATTGCTGCACCGCGAGGTCAAACGCCAAAATCGAGAAGTTCGTGTCCAGTTGGTGCTTCCTGCTCAGTTCCGTGAGATGGTCATAAGGGCACTGCATGATGATCATGGACACCTTGGGGTGGAAAAGACCACCAGCCTCATAGCAGATCGGTTCTATTGGCCAAAGATGGAAGCTGACATTGAACAATACTGTAAATCTTGTAAGCGGTGTATCCTAAGGAAAACCTTACCTTCTCGGTCCGCCCCCCTTGTCAACATAACCAGTGATGGCCCCCTTGATTTAGTGTGTATCGACTTCCTTTCCATTGAGCCTGATGAAGGAAACGTCAGCAACGTTCTAGTGGTCACCGATCATTTCACAAGATATGCTCAAGCTTACACCACTAGAGATCAGAAGGCAACCACTGTGGCTAAAACCTTGTGGGAGAAATTCTTTGTGCATTATGGGCTGCCAGCACGCATCCATTCTGACCAAGGGAGAGATTTTGAGAGTCGGCTAATTAAGGAGTTGTGTGAGGTCTGTGGGATCAAGAAGTCCAGGACCACACCATTTCATCCGCAAGGAGACCCTCAGCCTGAAAGATTCAACCGTACCCTTCTTAACATGCTGGGCACTTTGGATTCAAAACAGAAAGGAAGGTGGAGTCGACACATAAGTCAATTAGTTCACGCCTACAACTGCACCAAAAATGAGTCAACAGGGTACTCGCCCTACTTCCTCATGTTTGGAAGGGAAGCCAGACTACCTGTGGATATTAGTTTTGGAGTGTCCCCTGGCAATTCATCTGGGAAGAACTACCTGAAGTATGTGTCACAGCTGAAGGAACAATTAAAGGAGGCCTACAAGTTGGCTGATGAGGCCTCTGGTCGATCCGGGAGGCGAAACAAAATGTACTACGACCGCAGAGTCCGGGACCAAGTCCTGCAACCTGGAGATAGGGTCCTCATCCGTCAGTTGGGCCTCCATGGAAAACTCAAGCTTTCTGATCGATGGCGTTCAGAACCTTATGTGGTGGTAGAGAAGTTGCATGGCATCCCAGTCTACAGAGTGAAGCCTGAGAAAGGCGGGGGGGGTGTTAAGACCTATCATCGTCAGCATTTGCTACCTATAGGACAGAATGTCCGATTCCAGTTGCCACAACGCACCGAAGCCCATGCAACCACCCGATCTCACCGAAGGAGTCTTCGGCCGCCGCAAGCGACTCATCCTGTGGTCCCTCCTGAAGGTAGTGAGAGTGATTCCAGTGATGAATGTGGACCATGCTTCAGATGGACAAGTGACCCAGGTTCTGTAATTCCAGATCATACAGACCAACCAGCTGAAGAAGTGTCCCAAGACGAGTGTGGTCCGGCACCAAACCCATGTTGCGATCAGTCGGGGGAGAGTTTAGAAAATGCAGAGCTGCCAAGTGAAGAGGTTGCTGTCATAGAGCCTGAAAGTCAAGAGCTAGGGGTCGATGAGGGGGTCCCTGTCCCTGCCGTGCACACTCGTCCAAAACGGGACATTAGACCCCCCATGATGCTGACATATGACCAGATGGGGCAAGTCACTGAGGTTCCTAGAGTAGTACACCCCTATTCCAACTATGCGTGGCCCTATTTCCCCCCTACAGCTATGTGGCCTGTTAGTGATTTGGGTGTAACTAGTTGTGGTGTTAGTCAGGATGCTTTAACACAAAATTTCCTTCCAGGTGGTGAGTCTTCATTTTGTGCTTGGGAGCCTACAGCGACTCACCAGGGGGAGAGTGTGACACCTGCTTTGGGAGCGATCTATAGTGTTCCACCCACATTCACCTCTACAGATGCTGCTTCTTTGGTTGAACTGGAGAATACTACAATTCCCAAAGTGCCTTGCAAATCTGGGGGAGGAGGAAACAGGACGGAGGGGTGGAAGGGAGCTGAGTCATCTTGGAGGCGGGAAGCTGCAACTGGGTGTGAGGAGAGACCGTCTAAGAAAGTGACAGGAGGCACCATTAGCAGGAGCTGCGGCCTTCCAGGTTTACCACACCGAAGAAGGATTTTGCCTGCTGTACCAACTCCCTCCCAGACATTGAATCCAGACGCCCCAGTGTGGAATAGTCTGAGAGAACAGGCCTGCTGCAGACAGAAGTGAGTAGGACATTGCTGTGACTTGTAGTTCTACAGTTTGAGAAGTGTGCTGGAGCAAATTACAAGGCCTTGCTAGAGAGGACTTTTGACTGCACTAACTGGGAGTTTGTATAGGACCAGCCCTGGGGAAACACTGCCTTCATTACTTTAAGTGCACCAACGTACTGCAAGCGCGCCAACATCCGCGGCAACTGGGGCCCCAATTTGGGACTGTGTCAATTGTGAGGCTGCAGCTGTTAGTTGGTAGATTGTAAGTAGTCAGCAGAGTGTGTGGTGTAGGTTAAAGAGGAAGCATTACCCCTAACCTTCAGGTTTATTACAAAGAGCCCTTCCTGCATTTTTGTAGAATACTGCATAACACTACCTGTCGTTTCACTGTTATTTGCTTTTTATCCCTGCAATTACCATTGTCATCCTCCTGCAAATAAACCTGTTAAGATTTCTAACCTCAGTTATTGTGAGTGTGTACGGAGCGTGGGTAGGGGTTTCCCGAGTCGACCCCTAGCAGAAGACAAAGACCCTTCTGCATTCCACCAGAGCTCCTAGCAAGATTCGGGTGGAGGCACTGCGTCATATCAAGGTGAGAACAACCGAACACCCTGCCCCAGCGGCAAATTAAAGGGGTGTTACATAAGCACCCCTTATATAGGGTGTTGATGTCATTACACCGCACCCCTCCTCATTACAGAGATGCACATCACCTGATTTACTTCATTGGTAGTTGGCTCTCAGCCTATACAGCTTGGAGTAGGACGACATGTATAACAAGTATCATGTGATCAACTACTCATCTGCCTAATAATTCTGCACACAGTGTATATACTGTATATATATATACATATATATATATATATATATATATATATATATATATATATATATATATATATATAAAATATATACCTGTTTACAGAATTACCCCATTTTTCATACTCCCTTTGAGATTTAATGATTGTATTTTGGGGCTCTTTGTGCTGATACATGATATCTTCCATCTTCAGTGGTTCTATTATTTATCAATTATGCTACTATTTTAATTTGAGCACATTTTTCTACTTATTATATCTACCTGTCCTAGTGTCTTTTATGTCCTCTTTATTTCCACTGTTGTTATCACGTCCATCTAGTTTTTAACCCCTTCAGCCCCTAGGCACTTTCCGTTTTTGTTTTTTGCTCCCCTTCTTCCGAGAGTTGTAACTTTTTTATTTTTCCGTCAATCTCACCATATGAGGGCTTGTTTTTTGCGGGACGAGTTGTACTTTTAAATGAAGCCATACGTTTTACTATATAGTGTACTGGAAAACAGCAAAAAAAAATTCCAAGTGGGAAAAAACTGCAAAAAAAGTGTGATCGCACAATAGTGTTCGGGATGTTTTATTCACAGTGTTCACTATATGGTAAAACTGATGTGTGGGTGTGATGCCTGAGGTCGGTGCGAGTTTGTAGACACCAAACATGTAAAGGTTTACTTGTATCTAAGGGGTTAAAAAACATTCACAAGCTTGTCCAATAAATGTGGCATATGTTTTGCGCCATTTTCCGAAACCCATAGCGTTCTCATATTTTGGGATCTATGGCTCATTGACGACTTATTTTTTGCGTCTCGACCAAAAAACGTAATTTTGGTGTTTGGAATTTTTTTTGCCACTACGCCGATTACCAATCAGATTAATTGATTTTATATTTTGATAGATCAGGCGTTTCTGAACGCAGCGATACCAAATATGTGTATATATATATATATATATATATATATATATAATTTTATTTTTTTTTTAATTTTTTTTAACCCTTTAATTTTCAATGGGGTGAAAGAGGGGTGATTTGAACTTTTAGGTTTTTTTATTTTTTAAAACTTTTTTTTTACTTTTTTATTTTTTTATTTTACTAGTCCCCCTAGGGGGCTATAGCGATCAGCAATCCGATCGCTCTGTCCTATCTGCTGATCACAGCTATACAGCTGTAAACAGCAGATATGATCACTTCCTGATTCATTCGGCTTCGGGCCGAGTGAAACTGAGAGTGACTTGTCATAGCTACAGGCGTCATCACATGACCCTGTGCGACCATGGCAACCACCGAAAGTCAGAAAGTCATGTGATCACGCACGTGACTTCCGGTGGTGGCAGCGGTAAGTGAAAATCATGGCCACGTGCATATACATCTCGCTGCCAGACTTTGGCAGCGAGATGTAAGGGGTTAAATGTTGCGAGTGGAAGCGATTCCACTCGTAACATGCAGGCACACAGGTCAGCTGTTGAAAAAAGCTGATATGTGCGCAAATCGCCGCATCCTGCCCGCGCCAAGGGGCGGGGCTTAACATCACACGCTCCATGACGGATAGATCCGTCAAGGGTCGTGAAGGGGTTAATTATATTAATACAAAATTATTTTTTTCATCTAATGTATGTCTTTGGCGCATTTTCCTTATATGATCTACAGTGGTCTTGCGCTAACACAGGGTCCATACTGCCTTTCTACTTAGACCTTTTGTGAGCAAGGTTTAGATCAGTTAGGAGCTAGCCTAGGAGCAGAGAGGTCGTGGTGGTGTTTGCTGCTACTGTCGGCTGCGGTTTGTTACCAGTTGTTTGTTTTTGTACTCTCTCCTTTCCCTTATTTTTCCTTACCTGACTATCCTTGGTTGTTCCTTGTGTAGGTTTTAGGTGTGTATTAGGTATATTTAACCCGTCTGTATTACATTATTGGTGGGGTTTTTGGGATCTCCATCCTGGACTTTGTTGTCAGAGCCAGGACAGGGGTCAGGAATAGGTCGGAGGCATGGACCTCCCTACCTTTAAGGCTACCTCCATGAGTTAGGGTGGGCTCAGGGACCCCAGTCTCATGGTCTGCATAGGGTTTCCTGTGTCTCCTGGCCATCCATTACTCCCCCAACTGTGACACAATAACCAGCCTTACCATTTTCTTTTGGTCATGTCCAGTATGACTCAGGCTGCACGGTGGGCCCATCTTGCGCAGAAGATCGCGGACTAGGTGAGGTGTCTGCGTTCCGAGATTGTGCAGCAGCTGCATTAGTTCATGGGTGGTGGATGTATCTGCACCTGAATCTAAGGTGGCCCTCCCTGATAAGTTTTCAGGGGGGAGGGATAGGTTCAGGGTATTTGAAGGAGCCTGTCACTTGTATTTTAGGCTTCGTCCTCATTCTTCGGGGACTGAGGCCCAGCGTCTGGTGGTCCTCATATCTTCGTTGCTGGGCGATCCTCAATCCTGGACCTTCTCTCTACCGGCGATTCGGAGGCTAAGCGGTCGGTAGATGATTTCTTCGCGGCTGTGGTCCCGGTCTATGGTGAGCCTGATGGCGTGTCCCTGGCAGAATCCCAGCTCCATGTGGTGTGGCCTTTGTCGTCAGGGCCCGGACAGGAGGCAGGGCCAGGTTTGAGGCCCAGACCTCCCCTCCTTTAAAGGTACCTTCGGGTGTGAGTGTGAGGTCAGTGGTCTGCATAGGGTTTCTGTTTCCCCTGGCCATCCATTACACATCTGGCTGTGACATTGTAACTAGTGATGAGCGGGCACTACCATGCTCGGGTGCTCAGTACTCATAACTAGTGATGAGCGGGCACTACCATGCTTGGTTGCTCTGTACTCATAACTAGTGATGAGCGGGCACTACCATGCTCGGTTGCTCTGTACTCGTAACTGGTAACTAATCCTGACCCAGTTCTCTAGCGATCTCCTCCATCCAGTGTTACTGTCCCTTTAATGCTTCCAATAGCCGCAATTGACTGTGAGGAGCAAGGTTTTTTCTACCATTTGCCAGGGTCACCGACCTCCTGGACTGCGCAATTCCTCTGAGCAATCAATAAGCTGCATTAGTAGGACACCGACGCAAATTTAGTTTAACCCATTTAAGTTCCTGAATCCTCCCTTCACATATGGAAGATCAGAGAAATGCCGACATATCCATCCAGGGTGTTTAGGTTGGGGGAGGGGAATAGGCCCATGTCTGACTCTTCTGCTGTCGATGGCTTGAAGACACAAGACATGGGTGACCTGGAAAGTGGATGATGGACAGAGGACTGGACCTGGAAAGTGGATGATGGACAGAGGACTGGACCTGGAAAGTGGATGATGGACAGGGGACTGGACCTGGAAAGTGGATGATGGACAGGGGACTGGATCTGGAAAGTGGATGATGGACAGGGGACTGGATCTGGAAAGTGGATGATGGACAGGGGACTGGACCTGGAAAGTGGATGATGGATAGGGGACTGGATCTGGAAAGTGGATGATGGACAGGGGACTGGATCTGGAAAGTGGATGATGGACAGGGGACTGGACCTGGAAAGTGGATGATGGACAGGGGACTGGACCTGGAAAGTGGATGATGGTCAGGGGACTAGATATGGAAAGTGGATGATGGACAGGGGACTGGATATGAAACGTGGATGATGGACAGTGACTGGACCTGGAAAGTGGATGATGGACAGGGGACTAGATCTGTAAAGTGGATGATGGACAGGGGACTAGATCTGGAAAGTGGATGATGGACAGGGGACTGGATGTGGAAAGTGGATGATGGACAGGGGACTGTACCTGGAATGTGGATGATGGACAGGGGACTAGATCTGGAAAGTGGATGATGGACAGGGGACTGGATGTGGAAAGCGGATGATGGACAGGGGACTGTACCTGGAATGTGGATGATGGACAGGGGACTAGATCTGGAAAGTGGATGATGGACAGGGGACTGGATCTGGAAAGTGGATGATGGACAGGGGACTAGATATGGAAAGTGGATGATGGACAGGGACTGGTCAGGAATATGAAGGATCATCGATGTATCCTGGTCACTTTGTGATATAATAATTTGCCGAGAAGAAAAACACTGAGACCGATTCTTGTTTTAAATTTCTTTATTAGCATTAGGCAGTGAACCAATAATTATAATAATCAATAATAATAATTTAACTGTATTAAAATTGATCAAAAAGGGTTGTTCAGTATTAGAGAAGTATAAGTATTTGGGAATTCCAGGCTCAAGCATTAGAGAAGTATGGCTGACCTCTTCCCTTGTCTATAGGGTATATCTGAATTGCAGATCTGGACCTTTTAGACTATGTGCCCACGCTGCGGAAAATGCACGGATTTTGCTGCGGATTTCTCGCGGGAAAGCCGCGGATTTTCCAGAAATATGCAGCACAGCTACTCCCCAGCCATTTCTATGGCATTTGGGAAATGCTGTGCCCACGCTGCGGATTTTTCCGCAGCGGAAATCGTGCGGATTTTCGTGCGGAAAAATCTGCAGCATGTCAATTATTGTTGCGGATTTTCGTGCGGATTTTGCCTATTCAGTTGAATAACAATCGCAAAATCCGCAACAAAATCCGCGTCAAATCCACGTCAAATCCGCACAAAATCCGCACCTATGAAAAGGTGCGGATTCCGGGGGAAAGCTGCGGATTTTGATGCAGAAAAATCCGCAGATACAGAGTCCCGTGGGCACATAGCCTTAGGGTTTGTTCACACTTTGCGTATTTAGTGCGGATTTTACAACTGGATTAATAAAATTAAATCTGCAGTGTTTATGCGTGGAGAAAAAAAAATCCTCCATATTTCATGCCAGGCCGGCAGATTACCTGCAAGATTTAAGGATCCACAGTGAAATGAATATGTAAAATCCGCTACAGAAATCGGCATGCTGTAAATAAAAAAATAAAAACAGCATAAAAAAAGCCGATTTCCATATGGATTGTGCCCCACACAGACTGGAATGGGGGTGAGAGGAAGATAAACTCACCCACTTTCCTGGGGCGGAAAAATAAGTTGTGTGTAAAATCCACATCAAACCTGCGAGGTGTGAACGCAGCCTAAAAGAGCGGAACTGCCCCAGATTAAATAAATAGACGACAGCGATCTTTCCCCAATACTGATCGCCCCCTTTTGTTGTATGTCTTTGGAGTGTGGGAGGAAACCGGAGACCCCGGAGGAAACCCACGCAAACACGGGGAGAACATACAAACTCCTTGCAGATGTTGTCCGAGGACCCCAGCGCTGCAAAGCACCAGTGTAAATCACCACTGAGCCACCGTGCCGCCCATACTGCCTGCCTGATGCCGCACATGCAATACAATTTACACTCCAGGAATATCGTCCTCACCTCTTAATGACTTTAGGACAAAAACGGAACAAATAAATATGGAAAAAAACCATCTCTACGAGAAAAAGGGTCAAAAATATCGCAGATGGATGATAAACGGTAAAAAACGTGTCTGGTCATTGAGAGGTTAAGGCTCACAATGTACATAATATACAAATATACACTTAACTATTAATTAGGATAAGGCTCAAAATATACATAATATACATAATATACATAATATACATAATATACAATAAACAACTAATTGTCTGTGGTGAACCAGCTCTGTCCGTGTATGAGCGTCCATGTCGTGTGACGTCAGTCTGTGAGCGACCATGTCATATGACGTCAGTCTGTGAGCGTCCATGTCATATGACGTCAGTCTGTGAGCGTCCATGTCGTGTCACGTCAGTCTGATAGCGTCCATGTCATATGACGTCAGTCTGTGAGCGTCCATGTCGTGTCACGTCAGTCTGATAGCGTCCATGTCATGTGACGTCAGTCTGTGAGCGTCCATGTAGTGTGACGTCAGTCTGTGAGAGTCCATGTCGTGTGACGTCAGTCTGTGAGCGTCCATGTCATGTGACATCAGTCTGTGAGCGTCCATGTAGTGTGACATCAGTCTGAGCGTCCATGTCGTGTGATGTCAGTCTGTGAGAGTCCATCTCGTGTGACGTCAGTCTGTGAGCGTCCATGTCGTGTGACATCAGTCTGTGAGCGTCCATGTAGTGTCACGTCAGTCTGATAGCGTCCATGTCATGTGACATCAGTCTGTGAGCGTCCATGTAGTGTCACGTCAGTCTGTGAGCGTCCATGTCATGTGACATCAGTCTGTGAGCGTCCATGTAGTGTGACGTCAGTCTGTGAGAGTCCATGTCGTGTGACATCAGTCTGTGAGCGTCCATGTAGTGTCACGTCAGTCTGTGAGCGTCCATGTCATGTGACATCAGTCTGTGAGCGTCCATGTAGTGTCACGTCAGTCTGTGAGCGTCCATGTCATGTGACATCAGTCTGTGAGGGTCCATGTAGTGTGACGTCAGTCTGTGAGAGTCCATGTCGTGTGACGTCAGTCTGTGAGCGTCCATGTAGTGTGACATCAGTCTGAGCGTCCATGTCGTGTGATGTCAGTCTGTGAGAGTCCATCTCGTGTGACGTCAGTCTGTGAGCGTCCATGTCGTGTGACATCAGTCTGTGAGCGTCCATGTAGTGTGACGTCAGTCTGAGCGTCCATGTAGTGTGACGTCAGTCTGTGAGCGTCCATCTCGTGTGACATCAGTCTGTGAGCGTCCATGTAGTGTGACATCAGTCTGTGAGCGTCCATGTCGTGTGACGTCAGTCTGTGAGCGTCCATGTCATGTGACGTCCGTCTATAAGAGTCCACGTATTATAACATCAGTCTGTGAGCGTCCATGTCGTGTGACGTCAGTCTGTGAGCGTCCATGTCATGTGACGTCCGTCTATAAGAGTCCACGTCATATGACATCAGTCTGTGAGCGTCCATGTCGTGTGACATCAGTATATAAGAGTCCTCGTCGTGTGACGTCCGTCTGTGTTCTGCAATGTTTAAGGTATGTTCACACTGTGTCTTTTTTTTTCCCGCCCCTAAAACCGTCGGGGATGAAGCGCTCGAGCATATTTTTTTGCTTTTTATTAGCGTCTTCCCGTTTTATCCATCGGATTAAAAAGAAGTACAAAAATGCTGATAAAAAGCAAAAAAAACGGGAAAAAGGGATAAAATTTACACTGAAAGATTATCGTGAACAAGCGAGCGTTCGCTCACGACATCTTTGCATGCACACTGGCGATCACTCCATGATCAACCAAGACGCTCGTTTGTAGGGTGAAACGAGATTGTGCAACAAAAAAGCTCTTCATTGTTCGCGGTGGTGCATTGTCCTGTGTAAACAGCAGTCGCATCGGTGAGAACAATGGCGGCCTATGCGCCCTCAGCGATCTATTACCGATCATTCAGGGTGCATTGTCTTAATCTTGGGATATGGTAAGGTTTGTTACACTGAAACTGGTGTAACCCCAACATGCCCCTGTAACGCCTGCCTGGATCAACAGACTCAGGTGGAATGTAATGATGAATCGGGCCCCGCTACAAAAACTCCATATATAATAAGCAACAGAATAAAAAATACGCCCCGATGACGCCTTTTTTACTCGTTTTGTGTTTTTGGCCGAAAAATGGCCGTAAAAAGTTGTCAAAAAAAAATATTGAAAAGCGTTACTCAAAAACGGAAAAAGCGTCGTCAAAGCGCTTTAGGAAATGAACAAAAATGTTCAGACGCCGAAAAAACGCCAGAAATAAGTGATCGTCCTGAAAAACGGATGATCACTTAAGAGAAGACACAATGTGCTCACCCATGTAGTGTGTGCTACGTCTTGTGATCGTTTTGAGGCTTCAGATGGAGACTGTCCCAAGAGCGGTATTTTCATTGACTTGTCCGCCCAATTCGTGGCTTCACTCTCACTAGCGGGAACTGAAAACAGAGAATTTTTATTAGAAGACATGAAAAAATAATGTTATTAGCACCAAAAACCCCTGAACGTGCCCTAAGAATACAGACCCCTCCATACATACCTGCTGGTGTCGTCCTCATTGCTTTGTGAGTGTTATACAAGAATGGAAAGGTCCAGAACCAAATCGAAGCGTCTGTAAGAAAAGATTACTTATATCAAAGCAAGATCATAGATTCAGGGAAGAAAGAAGTGATGGGAGGAGAGAGATGGAGGAGGAACGATGGTACAACCGGGAGAGATGGAGGAGGAACGATGGTACAACCGGGAGAGATGGAGGAGGAACGATCGTACAACCGGGAGAGATGGAGGAGGAACAATCGTACAACCAGGAGAGATGGAGGAGGAACGATCGTACAACTGGGAGAGATGGAGGAGGAACCATCGTACAACTGGAAGAATTGGAGGAGTAACGATGGTACAACTGTGAGAATTGGAGGAGGACCGCTGGTACAACCAGGAGAGATGGAGGAGGAACCATCGTACAACCGAGAGAATTGGAAGAGGAACGCTGGTACAACCGGGAGAGATGGAGGAGGAATCATCGTACAACTGGGAGAAATGGAGGAGGAACGATGGTACAAATGGGAGAAATACACACTACAAAGACATTGTACTTCCCCTGACATGTAACATACAGGACACATGTATATACAGATATACACTACAAAGACATTGTACTGCACCTCACATGTAACATACAGGATATAACCCTAACACTAGCCTTGCTGAAAAATTTCCAGATCATCACCGATCCTACACCAAATTTCACAGTGGGTGCAAGACACTGTGGCTTGTACACCTCTCCAGTTCTCCGTCTAACCATTAGATGACCAGGTGTTGGACAAAGCTGAAAATTAGACTCATCAGGGAAGATTACCTTACTCTAGAAATTGGGCAGATTAAACTTTGCGAAGGACGTATTAATAAAGCCACATACAAGGTTATCCTGGACAAACAGCTGCTTCCTTCTGCTCAGGCAATGTTCCCCAACTCTGAGGACTAGTTTTTCCAGCAGGACAATGTGCCATGACACACAGCTAGGTCAATCAATGTGTGGATGAAGGACCACCACATCAAAACCCTGTCATGGCCAGCCCAATCTCCAGACCTGAACCCCATTGAAAACCTCTGGAATATAATCAAGAGGAAGATGGATAGTCACAAGCCATCAAACAAAGGATTGCTTAAATTTTTACACCAAGAGTGGTATACGGTCACCCAAAAGCAGCGTGAAAGACTGGTGGAAAGCAGCCAAGACGCATGAAAGCTGTGATTATAAATCATGGTTATTCCACAAAATATTGATTTCTGAACTTTTCCTGAGATAAAACATTATTAGTATTGTTGTTTCTTAATGATTATCAACTTTTTTGCCAGAGCTGTACAGTATGTGAGGATGGTGGGTGTGTCGCTGTGGTACATACCTTTTAGGAGCCTTTTAGGAGCCTTTTAGGAGCCTTTTAGGCTAGAGTCACACTAGCATATGGCATCCAATGCCTATCATCCGATACGATATGCCAGTGACCGAGGTCATGTGAGTGTGTACACACCCTGTGATAAGGTTTCTGCTGTAGATGAGCTCCCCCACAGGTAGCCTGTAATATGCACAGGACATAATCCATGTGCAGGTTGATGTTTCTTACACACTCACATTGTGACTCTAACCTCACCACGAATCGCCTCCATCTTCGTCCTCTGTGTCCATGTGAATATGCAGATCTGACTGCGTGTGACGTTCTTATGGAACTAGGTCATTGTGATGTCATAGCATAAAACGTCTGGATCCTCGTGATGTCATAGAAGGCAGTGATGTCATCAGACCTTTTGATGCCACGTGGTCTTTTTATTTGATAGCAGTAAATAGGGAATAAAAGACAAGTAAAGAAATCTAGTTAAATATCTTCAAAATAAAGAAATATACCCCCTTATAAAGAAACCATGAAATATCATCTAATATAAAAGAAAAATAGTGCACAAAGAACCAAAAAACAGATGACTCCGATGGCCTCCCCCCACTATGAACCCTCAGCCCCCACGTGTAAAGGAAAGGGTCAGAGACTAAGGTATCAGGAGGACCCCTAACAAACCCCCTCTCCAATGGCCCCCAATGGGGCAGGTACAAGCTCTGACAACCACTTACACTAGTATTGTGACCTTTTTAATAAAAAAACCAGCAAAAATAATAAAAGTGGTGTAACTTTAGATGTGAGGCTCAATAGGGAGTGGTTCTCAGAGTTAGATATAGAGTCATTCATTCTTTGTGGGACATTTCCACAATACCAGGGACCATCAGCAATATCCATCCCTGCATCCTGTATTTTATATGTCACACCCCAGGACAGTTATGGAAACTAATATAACCTCACTAGAACCGGGGACCTTTTGGTTTCACATTTGGTTTTCAGAATTTGGTGAACACCGTAATGGAAACTAAACAGACCCCGTTAGACATTAAGGGATAAGTATTATTTTTTTTTAAAGTCCATCATGTGACTAATACAGTTCACAACAAAACTGCCTACTATGTTGTCCTCTCCAAACTGTACCCCACTCCTCACATTGTCCCCCTACACAGTATGATGGCTACCACAGCCGCCCATATAGTATATCCACAACAGCCCCCTAATATACACTATGATGTCTACCACAGCCCCCCCATGCAGTACGATATCCACCAGAGTCTCCAAATATATAGTATGGTAACCGCCACAGCCCCCCATATATACAATGATGTCCTCCATCATTCCCTATATACAGTATAATGCCCACGACAGCACCACACAGTATGATATCCACTACAGCCACTTAGTATATAATATGATGTCCACCACAGTCCCATATACAATATGGTCACCACAGCCGCATATAGAGTATAATGTCCCCCACAGATCTTTATATAGTATGGTCAGCGTATCCCAAAATTTAAGGTCAATAACAGTCGTTAATAAAGTATGGTCCCCTACAGCCCCCTATACAGTATTGTCACCGCAGTCCCCGTTACAGTATGAAGTTTCTATAGCACCCAGTATATTATCCTATGTAGTATGCTTTCCCCACAGCTCCCAGTATAATGTCCCCTACATATCCTATGTAGTATGCTATCCCCACAGCCCCCTGTATAATGTCCCCTACATATCCTATGTAGTATTCTATCCCCACAGCCCCCCAGTATAATGTCCCCTACATATCCTATGTAGTATGCTTTCCCCACAGCTCCCAGTATAATGTCCACCACATATCCTATGTAGTATGCTATCCCCACAGCTCCCAGTATAATGTCCCCTTCATATCCTATGTAGTATGCTATCCCCACAGCCCCCAGTATAATGTCCCCTACATATCCTATGCAGTATTTTATCCCCACAGCCTCCAATATAATGTCTTCCACATATACTATGTAGTATGCTATCCCCACAGCTCCCAGTATAATGTCCTCCACATATCCTATGTAGAATGCTATCCCGACAGCCCCCAGTATAATATCCCCCACATATCCTATGTAGTATGCTATCCCCACAGCCCCCAGTATAATATCCCCCACATATCCTATGCAGTATTTTATCCCCACAGCCTCCAATATAATGTCTTCCACATATACTATGTAGTATGCTATCCCCACAGCTCCCAGTATAATGTCCTCCACATATCCTATGTAGAATGCTATCCCGACAGCCCCCAGTATAATATCCCCCACATATCCTATGTAGTATGCTATCCCCACAGCCCCCAGTATAATATCCCCCACATATCCTTTCTAGTATTCTATCCCCACAGCTCCTAGTATAATCTCCCACACATATCCTATGTAGTATGTTATCCCCACAGTCTCCCATATAATATGGTCTCGTTACAGGAATTAGAATTAATATTGTTGTAAAATAATGACGATATGGGGGTGATAAGAGACATCGCTGGATGAGAGCTATGACAGGGGTGTTAATATACAGGGTGGGCTAGGGGGTTTGTTTACATGTAAAATCATCCCTAAAACCCATCCTACATTCATGATATATGTGAGACTCATGAAAAAGTAGAGTCCCTGTGGCTGGAGATAAAAGGAGAGAGAAAGAATAATAAAATACTGATAGGGGCATGTTATAATGTAGGAAGGCATGGACGCTGGGCCGTACAGCCTTTCTGCTCCTTCACCAGAGAGAGTCAATGTGTGTGTATAGTTCAGTGGTGTGTGCGACACTTATTGGTTTCTTCAGGCTGATGTCTATCACCCGCTGCCTGTCCCCATCGTAGATGAAGTAGTGAAACACGTGACACTGGAGTTCTCTTGGCAAACCAAACTTTAACAGTTTATTCTTTTCACTGCATTGATAGACATGGCCTGAACTTCTCATGGTCTTGCTGATACTGCATATTGGGGTACTCTCTCTCGACCTATCCCCGGTAACTTGGATCTTGTCTGTATTGTCCCCACAGCCAGCCCCTCTTGTAATGTCCCCACAGCCAGCCCCTCTTGTAATGTCCCCACAGCCAACCCCTCTTGTAATGTCCCCACAGCCAGCCCCTCTGTAATGTCCCCACAGACAGCCCCTCTTGTAATGTCTCCACAGCCAGCCCCTCTGTAATGTCCCCACAGACAGCCCCTCTTGTAATGTCCCCACAGACAACCCCTCTTGTAATGTCTCCACAGCCAGCCCAACTTGTAATGTCCCCACAGACAGCCCCTCTTGTAATGTCCACTCAGCCAGCCCGTCTTGTAATGTCCCCACAGCCAGCCCGTCTTGTAATGTCCCCACAGCCAGCCCCTCTTGTAATGTCCCCACAGCCAGCCCCTCTTGTAATGTCCCCACAGCCAGCCCCTCTTGTAATGTCCCCACAGCCAGCCCCTCTTGTAATGTCCCCACAGACAGCCCATCTTGTAATGTCCCCACAGCCAGCCCCTCTTGTAATGTCCCCACAGACAGCCCATCTTGTAATGTCTCCACAGCCAGCCCCTCTGTAATGTCCCCACAGCCAGCCCCTCTTGTAATGTTCCCACATCCAGCCCCTTTTGTAATGTCCCTACAGACAGCCCCTCTTGTAATGTCCCCACAGCCAGCCCCTCTTGTAATGTCCTTACAGACAGCCCCTCTAATGTCCCCATAGCCAGCCCCTCTAATGTCCCCAGAGCCAGCCCCTCTTGTAATGTTCCCACATCCAGCCCCTCTTGTAATGTCCTTACAGACAGCCCCTCTTGTAATGTCCCCATAGAGAGCCCCTCTGTAATGTCGCCACAGACAGCCCCTCTTGTAATGTCCCTTGTAATGATCCGGAACCATGGAAGACCACCATAAATCATTGGTAAAAGGTGACAAGAGCATTGGCAACTAATCTGGCCACCAGCCCCTTACTAACCATCAACACTAGAAGTAGCCGAGGGGTGAACTAACATCCCGTGCACAGCAAACCCAGCCGGAGAACTAGCTATCCTAAAGGAAGGAAAGATGAATAACTCTCTGCCTCAGAAAATAGATAAAGAATAGCAAGCCCCCCACATTCATAGACTGCGGTGATATAGGAAAACACAATACACAGATAGATGATAGGATTAGCAAAAGTGAAGCCCTACTGACTAAATAGGACAGGATAGGAAAGGGACTGATGGTGGCCAGAGAAAAACCCTACAAAAATCCAAAAACCTGATAATACAAAAAGCCCTCAGATCGCTAGATCTGAACTCCGTCCTATACCAGGCGCTCGTCATACCAATGAACAGAAAGCAGGAACCATACAAATTCAAGAAGCAACAAACCCATGGACTTATAGGAGCAATACTCCAAACATAGCTGCAGGGAGTGTCCCAGCTAAGCAACTGATAGGGAAGATCCCTGCATGCAAATAAACTGAAAACAACCAAAGTAAATGACAAACTCAGATACGAGCAAAAAGAACCAAACAACAAATAAAGAGCCAAGCACTTATCTGGGGTAGATGTGGTCTGGAGCAGGATGAAGCAGGCTGGTGTACAAAGAACAACTGACATCGGCATAGCCTGCTAGCAGACCAGGGTTTAAATAGGCAGAGAATTAGCAATGGAAACGCCCATTGTTCAACACACCTGGTCTCTGTCCAAACCATTCCTGGCCACAAGAGGGAGCCTCACAGCAGCAAAAGCATAACTGACTTTAACAATAGTACCCCCCCTTGAGGAGGGGTCACCGAACCCTCACCAATACCACCGGGTTGCTCAGGATGAGCATGATGGAAGGCGCGAACCAACCTTTCCATATGAATGTCAGAAGCCACAACCCAAGAGTTATCCTGCCCATAACCTTTCCATTTCACAAGGTACTGAAGCTTTCGCCTGCTGCGACGGGAATCCAGAATTTTTTCAACCTCATACTCCACATCCCCTTGTACCAAAACAGGGTCAGGAGGCGCTGCTGCAGGAATTGTTGGCTCCACATGTTTCATCAACAAGGACTTATGGAAGACATTGTGAATCTTAAATGACACAGGCAGAGTCAAACGGAAAGATACAGGGTTGATAATCTCCGAAATCTTATAAGGTCCAATAAATTTGGGCTTAAATTTAAGAGATGGAACTCTCATAGGAATATTTTTAGAGGACAACCACACCATGTCCCCCACTTTAAACTGGGGACCAACAGTCCGACGCCGGTTGGCAAATTTCTGGGCAGATTCTTGGGATTGAAATAATTTATCCACTACCTGCCCCCAAATCTGCTGCATTCTGTGTACCACCGAATCCACCCCTGGACAGTCAGACGCCTCAAGCTGCCCCGAGAGGAACCTGGGGTGATACCCAAAATTTCAGAAAAAGGGGGACACCAATGTGGTAGAGCTAGCTCTATTGTTAAGGGCAAATTCAGCCAAAGGCAAAAACGAAACCCGATCATCCTGATCCGCAGAAACAAAACACCGTAAATAGGTCTCCAGGGTCTGGTTAGCCCTTTCAGTCTGACCGTTGGTCTGAGGATGAAACGCCGAGGAGAAAGACAGCTGAACACCCAGTTTGGAGCAAAAAATCCTCCAAAATCTGGATACAAACTGCACCCCTCTGTCAGAAACAATGTTTTCGGGAATACCATGGAAACTAACAACATGTTGGAAAAACAAAAGCACCAACTCTGATGAAGACGGCAACTTAGATAGGGGAACCAAGTGGACCATCTTGGAAAATCTATCACAGATCACCCAATTCACAGTCATTTTCTGAGAGACGGGAAGCTCTGAAATAAAATCCATAGAGATGTGCGTCCAAGGTCTCTTAGGTACCGGCAAAGGCAATAATAGCCCACTAGAACGTGAACAACAGGGCTTGGACCTAGAACAAACTCCACACGACTGCACAAAACTACGGACATCCCGGGACAGGGAAAGCCACCAAAAAGAGCGTCTCACAAGATCCCGAGTACCAAAAATGCCAGGATGACCTGCCAAAACAGAGCAATGAACCTCAGAGACAACTCGGTCGCTCCATTGGTCCGGGACAAACAGTTTCCCCGTAGGACATCTCTCAGGTTTATCCCCCTGAAATTCCGCCAGTGCCAACCGCAGATGAGGCGAAATGGCCGAGAGAACTACACCATCATTCAGGATAGTAGACGGCTCGGGAACTTCCAAAGAGTCAGCACAGAAACTCCTGGAAAGGGCATCGGCCTTAACATTCTTGGTGCCTGGCACAAAAGAGACCACAAAATCAAACCGGGTGAAAAACAAAGCCCACCTGGCCTGCCGAGGATTCAACCTCTTAGCAGATTCTAGATAGGTAAAATTCTTGTGGTCCGTAAGCACCACAACTTGATGTCTAGCCACCTCCAACCAATGTCTCCACTCTTCAAATGCCCACTTCATAGCCAATAATTCCCGGTTCCACACATCATAATTCCGATCAGAAGGAGCAAACTTCGCCAGCATGAAGTGGGCTTGGGCCTGCGTACTCCGACACATCCTGCCGCGTTGGAATCCAGGAACGGGTTGCCGCAGAGTCCTGGCGTCCCTGCTCTTCACAGCATCAGATACATGCCGCTGATCTTCACCCGCTCCCCCTTGGTCTTTTTGTGGCACTCCCTTCTTCTGACGATCAGTTTCATTTTTCGACTGCTCGCTTTGATGCACGGCCGAGTTCCCAGGGGGCGGGGCTTCAACTCTCGCGCTCTTTTCGTGAGGAAGAAGGCTTTAGCGGGAATCTTCGCGCCAAAAGATGGCGGTAAGATGGCGGATTCTGAAATTTTTCAACGGATCACCGCTGCCTTCCACTTCAAGGCGCACTTCACCAGGTAGGTGATTAGGTAACTATCCTGTTTGTGACACCAGAAGAGTCGATGTGTACCGCCCCGCGCTCGGCTGCAGCCGAGTTGTTCGGATCCAGGCTCGTCGATGGGAGGCTCGAGCGCCTCCGGACCCGGGGTCACTTCGTTCTGAAAGGGGCTGGCGCTTTGAAGGGGTTAGGTTTACGGCCGGAGTCGTGGTTTTGGTTAAATTCGTGACGCCACCCACGGGTTGTGGTGAATGTGGACACCACCGCTGCTGTTTACTAGGCGCCCGAGGGAGATGTTGCGCAGCAAAGGCATTAACCCCTCCGTGGGCAGGGGGTGATGGCACTGGGACCCGATTGGGATGGTATGTCGGTGCTTGGCAGGGCAGTGCGCGGCCCGAGGGCACAGTTGTACTCACTATGATTGATGCAGAAGAGTCTCTGGTAAATCAAGATGATGGTGGTCGGTGCCCGCAGCCGGCTGCGTCTGGTCCCCCACTCGGGTTGGTGGTCTCCGCCTTTCTCCTGCACCTTGTACTGTAGCTTTGGGCTGCCTGTGCTTCAGCAACGGGAGCCCGCTCCCCGGCGTTGTGTATGTCGGGAGAGCCCATTTGCTCGCAGAGGCTGGCCCGTGGGATCTCTCTGCCTATGCGGTGGCTTTCTATCCCTCTCGGTGGGCTGTTGTCTTCAGTCAGGACTTGGGTGGGAAAGGACCTAAAGTCCAGACCTCAATCAGTTAATTAACGTGGTCCACTGGTTTCTGGACCTCGTTTCAGGGTCTGAGTACCCCCCTTTGTGCTCCGGTTTCCAGTCAGTTCCCCGGTTCGGTACCGGCGGGCCACTACCCTGTCCCGGTGCCTTACGATTCCACAGAGCCGTCTTCCCGGCTCCTGCAGGCTGAGGCCACTGTATGCCTCCTAACCAGAGGTGACTGGGCTCCAACCCAGACACCTGGTGTTAGACTGCGGCAGACCCGGGCACAGGTCTGCTTCTGCACTTGAACTTCACCACTTCACTGTCAAAGCTCAACTGTTTGTTTTTCCTGCCTCAGGACCTGTGAACTCCTCGGTGGGCGTGTCCAACCGCCTGGGCACGCCCCCTGGTGTGTCCATCAAACCCTGAGGGAGGTGACTAGGGTTTTAAGGTTGGCTGATGTTACCTTATTAGGGGACAGGTGTTATGCAAGGGCCTACCTGTGACTACCTGGCTAGTCCAGGGCGTCACATTCCCCCTTGGTTTAATACAGACCATCCGCGGGCTGTCCGACCACCCCTGGTTTATTTTTGAACTGAAAAAGATAAAAAGGAAAACATGTACAAACATAATAACTTTTTACATTTTTAAGCAGACTTAAGAATCGTCCCTTACGGGAAGCATTTTGCTTTAACGTTGCAAACATATAAAAACATTTTTATTACACGGGAACGGGATGGGACCGGGTCCTTTCATTTGCCCACCCAAGCAAACCTACACCTTGATGCTGCCTCTAAGAACAGGTCAGCACCCCTTTTCCCCAGTCCAGGAATCGGGTTCAGGTCCGGGTATTGCCCACAACGGGCCGGGTACAAAGTTCCATACCCGGCAGTCTCTCTGAGGCCCCACGTCCGGGGGACCCCTGGCCCCGGAGGATAGTCACCGGTTGCCATGGTGACGGGACCCCGGCCTACTCTGCCGCAGGCCCTTCCTCCAACCAGCCTCTCCGGAGACTGTAGATGTGATAGGGTGGTTCAAGGGGCTATTTACAAAGCCCAAAAGTGCAAGTTCTCGGCCTTGTCTTTATTTAAATCGGGGTAAAACAATGGGACGTCAACAAAGTACCAACGGGGACGGGAACATGGTAGACGGGAACGGCTACCTACCTCTTATAAACGCGGGCATGCACATCCGCTCTCCTGCTCAGGAGCCAGGCCCACTTGGGTGCCCCCGGCACCGGCTACAACCAGCCTCTCTTAGAGGTCCTTGAACTGGGACTGTCCTTCTCTCCAGTGGCAAGCTTTGACCTGTTCACTGGAATCAAGGATATCCAATTATTTGGGAGAAAGTTACTTTTAAAGAAGTTTTTTGCTAGGAGAGATACGGGGATCCCAGATGACTTCTCCAAAGAAGAGAGAGAGGCATTACACATCCTGGAGTCCTTATTAAAGGAACAGGAAGGGGGTAATAGTGATGATTTTCCCTTACATATCAAAAAGAGATCAACCGCCTTCCCACCCCTGTCAGCCTGCTCAACAATAGAGATGTTTGTCAAAATGGTCATCCAGGAATTTAAAAATCTACCTGTGAAACGTACACATGACAATCTTAACAAACAACAGAGACATGCATTAAATGAATTAAAATCTATGAAAGATATAGTAATTAAGCAGGCTGACAAGGGTGGAAACGTGGTGATCTGGTCCACAGAGGCCTATGAACATGAGGCTATGAAACAGCTAAATGACAAGCAGTGTTATAAGAGATTGGAAGGGAATCCCACACATAGATTCAGGAATGAATTGGAAAAAATTCTATATGATGCCTTCGAGAAGGGTATAATTCCCAAATCTGTTCTCGAGGGGCTCATATTAGATTTTCCAAGGGTACCTACAATATACTTTGTGCCCAAAATACATAAGGACCCATTACAACCACCTGGCAGGCCAATTGTATCCGGAAATGAAGGCCTTTGCGAACCAGTATGCAAATTTCTGGATCACTATTTAAAATCTATAGTGACCACACTGCCATCTTACATTCGAGATTCGACAGAATTCCTTAATGGAATTCAAGATATCACTTTAGAGACAAACATGATGATGGTAACAGCTGATGTGCAATCATTATACACCTCAATTGCACACAAAGATGGGATCACTGCGGTAGAATATTTTTTAAAAATGTCCAATTTAGATGATCAGCTGGTGAGTCTCCTAATACAACTGTTGGAATTCATTCTAACACACAATTATTTTTTATTTAAGGACCGCTACTACCTCCAGGAGAGGGGGACCGCGATGGGGGCGTCTTGTGCGCCCTCTTACGCGAACCTCTTTCTTGGATGGTGGGAGCGGTCCATACAATTTCCATCTGAATCATGTGGCGCAGTCCATTTATGGCTGCGCTACATAGATGACATTTTTTTGATTTGGGAAGGGGAGACTCACCGGCTGAATCAGTTTATGGATCAACTAAATAAGAATGATCATAACATCAGACTTACTTATACTTACAGTCAAGAAAATATTGACTTTTTGGACATCAAGATATTCAAGGAACGAGATGGATGTCTGAAGACGGACATATACCGAAAAAAGACAGCTGTTAACTCATTACTAAGCGCGAAATCTTCTCACCCAACACAGACAATTAGAGGGATCCCTACAGGTCAGTTCCTAAGGGCACGACGCATCTGCTCAAGTGACATCCTCTTTGAGGCACAAGCTCATGATCTAAAAAAACGATTTCACTTTCGCCAATACAGGAATCAGGATATTGAAAGAGGATACAAAAGAGCGAAAGAGACATCACGTATGGAGCTTCTAAAATCAACCAAGAAAGAGCAGGCAGATCAAAAGGTGAGATTTATAACTCCATACCATGCCCAATGGAGAGAGATGTGTGACATATTAAATAAATATTGGCCCATATTACTCACGGATAATGACCTAGCCCCAATCTTAACATCAAAAGCAGCGGTCACATCCAAAAGAGCCAAAACAATCAAAGATATGGTTGTGAGAAGTCACTACATTCCCCCACAAAAAAATCTGTGGGGCCTCAATACAAAGCCTAGATGGGGTACATACCCCTGTGGAGACTGTGGTGCATGTACCCAAGTAGAGAGATCTCAGGTGTTCCATGACTCAACCCACTCAACCACATACACCATAGTGCACCATATCAACTGTCGCACGACTGGGGTGATATATTGGGCATACTGCCCCTGTGGTTTAATTTATGTGGGATTGACGTCCCGAGAATTTAGAGTTCGTGTCATGGAACACATTCGAGATATCAAAAATGCAGCCAAAGCAAAGAAACCAGAGGACATTGAAAAATTAAAAAACATCCCAAGACATTTTAGAGATAAGCATCAATATAATTGGAGATTGCTGAAATTTAGAGGCATAGATAGGGTACAATTGGGAGCCAGAGGGGGTGATATAAAGAAAAATCTAGCCCAAAAGGAGGCACGTTGGATAACAGTGCTAAATACTACTAAACCAAATGGATTAAATGACGCTATTAGCTTCAAACCATTTCTATGACACTATAGCAACATGGGGTGGTGATATGCAGCCTGTTTCTCTATTTTCTATTTTAACTGTGTTTTTAAATTTATGTTTGTTATGATTATGTATTATTAACAGGATTATGGTGGCAAGACATCCTTCTTCGTTATGAGTGACAACCCATTTAAAAAGAACCAAAAAAGAATACAGAATGGATCCATATGGATGAATATAATGCTCAATATTACAGGGAAAATGCAATACATGTATGCACCCTTAGGGGGCGGAGATGGACTTCAGCCACGTTATAATTACGTATATAAAACAAAATAAGAATGAAGGACTATGCCCTATACACACTATGAATAATATACTAATATACAATATGAAGCGATTAAATCTAATCGCTGTGGCTGGACTCTATCTCTGCCCTTTTACTTGCCCTAATGTAAGATGGAGGAATGTTAAAGCACTGTATGTGCGCGCGCGTGTCACCTGACCTCCTCCTTCCATGTTACGCCCGGCGTCCAATGAGATCGAATTACTGTGCGCATGCGCAGTGGCGATTTCCGGACGCCGGGCGCGACGGCGAACGGGGAGGCGGATGGGACGTGTGCGCCAACGATACAGGTGTTACATGGCGATAATAATAAGTATGTATATAAGGATGCCGCTTGCGCCATACCTGCACCTCCAGGACGAAGCTCTAGTCGAAACGCGTCGAGGTGCAGGGTGACGTGATCCACATAACTCCCATCCCCACATTGGTGGGTTTTCACTAAGTATTAATTGTTCTACCCCTGGAACAAGGTTCAGTGGTGAGCTTGATAATGTTCTTTCCTGTGCTGCTGACTGCGGCAACACAGGACTATGTGTAAATGTTTACAATCCATGCTGCTCTGCACTAAGCACTTTATATATATATTTATATGCAATTTTGATTGATATATGCTGAGAGTTATGCGGACATTGCACTGTATTAGGCACTTTCTATATACCTATATTTGAAGGAAATGTTCTCACCTACAATATGAACCAGTGATATCTATGAGATGTGTGGATCATGCTACCCTGTTTTGTAAATATCCTCTGACTGTATTTTTAAAGAATTTTTAGCTACTTTTTCACCTCTGTGCACTGTGTGACGTTTAATTTTTGAACTAAATAAAAATTATTGATAAGCAATTCTACTTAGAATAATTTATTATCATAGAGAATTATACATATGAAAAATGTGGGATAATGGGTCAGTTATAGGTTGTATATGCTTAATTGAGGATCCAGTCTAAAGAAATATATTTTTGAAATGGACCTAAGTGTTCTTTTGGTTAAACCAGCCTCTCATACTGCCGTGGGCCCTACCGATCAGTGGCCTGCTCCGCCTCTCTGCAGCTCCACAGCCGGGATGGGGTACTTGGGAGTGGAGAGCACCGTGGCCGGGGTAGACTTCCAGTCGGGTGCTGCCTCCGTCGCGGCCGGGCGGACTGCCGGGGCCGTCGTCATCTCCGTCGCGGCCGGGCGGACTGCCCGGGCCGTCGTCATCCCTGTCGCGGCCATGCTCGGGGCTGGGTGAGATGTCATCAGCGGTGCTGGAGCGATGGTGACGGTAAGGCCTGAGGGCCCAGTAGCTGGGTCCTCCCCCGTAGATGGTACGGGCTCCGGTCGGGGCGGTGGCTGCGGACACGGGCGACGAGGGAGACGGTGTGGCGGGCAGGAGCAGGTCGGGTCCCTCAGCCAAGATGGCCGGTTCCTGGGGAACATAGGGGCGTGGGTCACTGCTTACCCACTCCTCCGAGATCATTTCCACTTCGCGCGCCCGGACAGCTGCAGCCAGACCCTTCATCTCCGACGCCCACTTCGCCAGCATGAAGTGGGCTTCGGCCTGGATCTTCCGACACATCCTGCCGCTTTGGTGTCCAGGAACGGGTTTCTGCAGAGTCCTAGCGTCCCTGCACTCCACAGCGTTAATTACTGTACATGGCGCTGATCTTCACCCGCTCCCCCTTGGTCTTTTCGCGGCACTCCCTTCTTCGGCCGATCAGTTTCGCTTTTCACCTCTCCCTTTGCTGCACAGGCGCATTCCCAGGGGGCGGGGCTTCAGTTTTTTGCGCCCTTTCTGCGGAGAAGACGACTCCGGCGGGAATCTTCGTGCCAAAAGATGGCAGGAACGGATCACCGCTGACTTCACTTCAAGACGTACTTCACTAGATAAGTGAATAGGCAAGTATCCTGTTCGTGACTCCAGAAGGGTCGATGTGTACCGCCCTGTGCTCGGCTGCAGCCGAGCCGCTCGGTTCCGGGCTCGTTGGTGGGTGGCTCGAGCGCCTCCGGACCCGTGGTCACTTCACTCTGAAAGGAGGTGCTGGCGCTTTTGGTGGGGGTTAGGTAGGTGCACGGCCGGAGCCGTGCTTGAGTTCGTGACGCCCACGGGTCGTGGTGAAGTTGGACACCACCGCTGCGATTACTGGGCACCCGGGGGAGATGGTGGTGCAGCAAGATGTTAACCCCTCCGTGGGTAGGGGTGATGGCCCCGGGACCCGTTGGGGATAGCTGGGTGGTGCAGGGCGGTACGCGGCCGGATGGCACTGTTGTACTCACGGTTATTGACACACACAAGTCTCTGGTAAACCAAGTTGATGGTGGTCGGTGCCCGCAGCCCGCTGCGTCTGGTCCCCCACCCAGTTCGGTGGTCTTGGCCTTTCTCCTGCACAGTGTTGTGTATCTGTGGACTGCCTGCGCTTCAGCGAAGGGAGTCCGCTCCCCGGCTTTGTGAATGTCGGGAGAGCCCTTTTGCCCGCACACGCTGGCCCGTGGGATCTCTCTGCCTGTGCGGTGGCTTTCTATCCCCCTCGGTGGGCTGTTGTCTTCAGTCGGGACTTGGGTGGGAAAGGACCTATAGTCCAGACCGCAATCAGTTAATTAACTCAGTCCAGTGGATTCTAGACCTCGTTTCAGGGTCTAAGTACCCCCCTGTGTGCTCCGGTTTCCGAGTCGGTTCCCCGGGTCGGTACCGGCGGGCCACTACCCTGTCCCGGTCCACCACGGTTCCACTGAGCCGTCTTCCCGACTCCTGCAGGCTAAGACCACCGTTTGCCTCCTAGCCAAAGGTGCCCGGGCTCCAACCCCAGCACCTGTCAATCTGTCACAGGCCTGTCCCACAGGCCTGACCTCCTCCACTGCTCAATGTGACACCCTGGACTAGTCAGGTTGTCCCAGGTAGTCACACACACACACACCCTCCCTCCCCGATTAGGTGACAGCAGCCAACCTAGAAACCCTTGTCACCACCCTCCAGGTTTGATGTCCACACCAGGGGGGTGGAGCCAGGCAGTTGGCTCTGCCCACCGAGGAGTTCACAGGCCTTGAGGCGGGAAAACAAACACACAAGTTGTAGTGCAGAGTAGAGAGAAGTCAAGTTCAAGGGCAGACCTGTGTCCAGGCCTGCCAACAGACTACTCCGGTGGCTGGGTCGGAGCCCAGTCACCTTTGGCAAGGAGGCAGACGGTGGTGGCTGCCTGCAGGAGTTGGGATTACAGCCGGTGGAACCGTAGGAACTGAGGTCGGGCGGTGGCCCGCCGGTACCGAACCGGGGAACCGATTAGAAACCGGAGCACCAGGAGGGGTACTCAGACCCAGTACAAAGCCCTGAACCGACAGGGCTGAGTCAAATCAACTGATTGAGGACTGGACTTAAGGACCTTTCCCACATAAGACCCGTTAGAAGACAACAGCCCAACCATACAGGGTAAAGCCACCGCCAAGGCATAGAGACCCAAAGGGCCAGCGTCTGCGCGCAAACGGTCTCCTACGGCATATGCAAGTCGGGAGGCGGACTACCGTTGCTTAGGCATAGGAGTCAAAACATTCATACAAGGAGGTGCAGGAGAAAGGCGGAAACCACCAACCTATTCTGGAAGAAGCTGCAGCCGGCTGCGGGCCCCGTTCATCATCCCATTTGGTTTACCAGAGACTCCAGTGTATTGTGTCATAGTGAGTACACCAGTGCCTTTTGGCTGCGCACCGCGCCGCACAGCATCAGCACCCAGCACGTACCCGCTCCCCTGCCTCAGTACCTCCCTCGGGCCCCCGTGACCATCGCCCCTACCCACGGAGGGGTCAACACCAAGCTGCGGAACACCGTCCCCAGAAGGCCCAGTTAATGGCAGCGGTGGTGTCCATCCATTCACCACAACCCGTGGGTGGCGTCACGAACTTACATCCCAAACCAAACCGCCGCGGCCCCGGTCGTGGAACTCCCCGTCAAGTCCATGCGTGTAGCGCCAACTCCCTTGCAGAGCGACGTGACCCCCGGATCCGTGAGAGGCTCGAGCCACCACCCACCGTACGAGCACGGATCCGAGCGGCTCGGCGGTCGCAAACGAGCCCGCGGGGCGGTACACTCAACACTAAAACTCATCTGCTTGTGTTTCCTGCCTAAGGCTATGTGCGCACTAGGCCGTTTTACCCGCGGATTTACCCGCGGATTTGCTGCGGAAATTTCTTGAGAAATGTCTGCAATCTTTGTGCAGACATTTCCCAGCACATCCTATGAGAAAAAAAAATAGCTGTGCGCACTGTGCGGATTTTTTTCAAGAAAATTTCTTGAGAAAATTTTCTCGAGAAACTTTCTTGAGAAAATGTGCATGTCCATTATTTTCCGCAGGTACCTGCGGAATACCCCCGGAATTTCGCTCCATTCACTGTAATGTAATCGCGAAATTCCGGGGGTATACCGCAGGTAGCAAATGATGTGCGGTATACCCCCGGTATAGCCGCGATTTACCTGCGGTAATGCTCATCGCTCCCTGCGGTTTTGCAGGAAGTGATGTCATTATGCCAGGAAGAGGAAGCGGAGAGAGTAAACACAGACGTCACACTCCCTGGACGCCGCACAGAAGCACTTCCGTGTGACCTCCAGGTGCCCGTGCAGTCTGTGTCCCGCTCCAGCCTCGCGGCTGCCTGCACTGCTGTGTGTCAGTGTGTGCCCGCAGTATCAGCAGCTTGTCACCCGACAGCGCAGGCAGACACTGACACACAGCAGTGCAGTGTCAGTGTCTGCCTGTGCCAGTGTCTGCCTGCGCTGCCGGGTGACAAGCTGCCGATACTGCGGGCACACACTGACACACAGCAGTGCTGGCAGCCGCGGGGATGACGATCGCTGCTGTCAGGAGGTGAGATCATTACCTGCTGTGACGATCTCCTGCCTCCTGACGTCACCGCGGTCACTGCTGTCTATGCCCGTCTCGCGGGCGGCCCGAGACTGTCACTAGCGGTGACGTCACGGGCTCTCGCGATACTTCTGACAACGTGAGAGTCAGTGACAGCGGTGACGTCAGCAGTACAGGAGATGATCACAGCAGGTAATGATCTCATCTATGCTCCTGATGGCAGCGCTCGGCATCCCCTGCAGTGACCTGGGCTGACCTATTGATGTTAGCTCAGGTCACTGCATTGCTCTCCCAGCCAATGGGGAACATTCTGTTCTTCATTGACTGGGACAGTGACTATGGTATGGATCGCCGTGGGACCCCCCCCACCCTTATTGGATTACGCCGGACGTGGATTGATTGTTCTTTTCAATAAATTGGTTAAAGAGGCTATTTGGGGAGTGTTTTTTCAAATAAAACTTTTTTTGTTGTCTATTGTTTAATTATTACTGACTGGGTTGGTGATGTCGGGTATCTGATAAACGCCTGACCTCACCAACCCCAGGGCTTGATGCCAGGTGACATTACACATCTGGCATCAACCCCATATATTACCTCGTTTGCCAACGCACCAGGGCAACGGGATGAGTTAGGGCGAAGCGCCAGGATTGGCACGTCTAATGGATGCGCCACTTCTGGGGCGGCTGCGGCCTGCTATTTTTAGGCTGGGGCGTGTCCAATAACAGTGGACCTCCCTAGTCTGAGAATATCAGACGCCAGCTGTCCGCTTTACCTTGGCTGGTGATCCAATATGGGGGGGACCGCACGTTTTTTGTTTTAAATTATTTATATAATTTAAAATAACAGCGTGGGGTGCCCACTGTTTTGGATTATCAGCCAAGGTAAAGCTGCCAGCTGTAGTCTGCAGGCTGCAGCCGTCTGCTTTACCCTAGCTGGCTACAAAAAATGGGGGGACCTCACGTCGTTTTTTTTAAATTATTTATTTATTTTATGGCTAAATACAAGGCTAAGCACCCTTTAGTGCCACATGAAAGTCACTAAAGGGTGCCAGCTTAGAAAATGCAGGGAGGTGGAACATTATATAGGTTTTTCTCATCTATCTATCTATCTATCTATCTATCTATCTATCCCTCTATCTATCCCTCTATCTATCCCTCTATCTATCTATCTATCCATCTATCCATCTATCCCTCTATCTATCCATCTATCCCTCTATCTATCTATCTATTCATCTATTCATCTATCTATCTATCCCTCTATCTATCTATTCATCTATTCATCTATTCATCTATCCCTCTATCCATTATCTGTCTATCGATTATCTTTATTATTTATTGCAGGGACAAACCTGCGGTAAATCCGCGGTAAATCCACGGCAAATCCGCGGCAAATCCGCATGCGTTTTTCCCGCGGATTTTTCCGCAGGTCCGGAAATCTTTCACCCCCAGAAGTTTCTCAAGAAATTTTCTTGAGAAACTTCACATTTCTAGTGCGCACATAGCCTAAGGCCCTCTGAACTCCTGGGCGTGGCCAACCGCCTGGCTCCGCCCCCTGGTGTGTTCATCAAGTACTGAGAGAGGTGACTAGGGTTTGGGGGACAGGCGTAGTGCGGGGGTCTACCTGTTACTACCTGGCTAGTCCAGGGCGTCACAAGTGTATTCCCAGTGTGAGGAGCGGTAACCACTAGTGATTGTTTCCTCCAGCTGTCTCATCTTGTTCACTGTGCCAGGGATTATGGGTATTGTAGTCCTGCAAGTACCATCTGTGCTTGTGCACCAACGGGAGGAGACTACATCTCCTAGAATCCCTCACGCGTGACGTCTACGTTGCCGTTCTGGCGCTAAGTCTGAGGTGAAACCAAATGCTGAATAGACGGGAAGAAGCCGCGGAGCCTTGTGTGTGCGGAGACGCCGGGTGGACGGTCTGCAGCCGCCGCTAGCGCTTTCCTGGCCTCCGTGATCATCGTCGCGTGTGGTGACGTCATTACCAATGGCGGGGTAAACAGAGGGGAGCGTGCTCATTGATGCCCAGGACTCTCTTATAGTCTCCATGACAACCAAGCAGCCATTATTTCTTAATGGAAGTGTTACTATTAATATTTGTAGTAATTGTTGCCATTTTCCACAGAGTATTGGGACGGAAATTACCATCTTTATGGCCAGAATGATGCACTTTATCTATGGGCTTTCATTAGAAACTTGGGCTTTGATCACGTGACATTCACCTGAATTAAAGGGATTGTCCATATCTTGGAAACCTTTGCAGCGGGAGGTGAGCATCATCGTCATGGCTACATATACCTGTGTAGTGAGCGGCAACGAATAATCCCTTTAATTCAGTCAAATGTTGTGATCGCTCTGTGAATTGCAGGGCATGCAGCAAGCAAGGCGCCATCATTCCTTGCGGGTCATGATGTGCTCCCTCTTCCCCCATGGGTCCTTTGCCCAGGTTAGGCTCCGTTGCTCGTGGCTTATGATGGGATTGTTTCAATGGTTACAGGTCGGCCGACGCAGATAAGATCGCTGCTTTGTGTTATGAACATTACCGCACCAAACTTCCTAAACAGGGTCGATCGGATCCCGGCAAGGAATGAACCCTGATGGCGGCGGTGATCCAGGTGGAGTCTGCGCCCGACGTCAAGAAAGGTGATGCTGACGCTCAGCCCCGACGTGTGTGTGTATAATTATATACAGTATATATATATATATATATATACACATACATACAGTGTGTCCACCCATATCCACCCGTTAACTTGAGAACGGTGGCAGCTATAGGCATAGAAGTGGTGTCTAGGTATAGTAAAGTAGCCATGCGGTACGCAATGAAACCACCTATAGCGCCACTTGGTGGAAAACAACGGAGTAAGGGCGGCTTTGCACGTTGCGACATTGCACGTGCGATGTCGATGGGGTCAAATCGAAAGTGACGCACATCCGGCGTCGCAGTCGATATCGCAACGTGTAAAACCTTTTTGATACGATGAAAGAGCGCAAAAGCGTCGTTATCATATCATCGCTGCAGCCTCCGACATTTCCATAATGCCGATGGTGCGACAGGTACGATGTTGTTCCTCGTTCCTGCGGCAGCACACATCGCTGTGTGTAAAGCCGCAGGAGCGAGGAACTTCACCTTACCTGCCGCCGGCTGCAATGAGAAGGACGGAGGTGGGCGGGATGTTTACATCCTGCTCATCTCCGCCCCTCCGCTTCAATTGGCCGCCTGCCGTGTGACGTCACTGTGACGCCGCACGACCCGCCCCCTAAGGAAGGAGGCGGGTCGTCGGCCAGAGGGACGATGCACGGCAGGTATGTGCGTGTAAAGCTGCCGTAGCGATAATAATCGCTACGGCAGCTTTCACTAGATATCGCCCGTGCGACGGGGGCGGGACTATCGCTGCAGCATCGGTAACACATTGTTACCGATGTCGCAACGTGCAAAGCCCGCCTAAGCATTTTTATCTTGAAACGGAACGAGATAGAGAAAAAAAGTGAATTACAAAGTTGTAGGGCATCATCAATTCAATACGAATCGACACCTTGCATACAGAAATGCTATGATATGAAACCAATGACCCCCCCAATATATATATATATACACCGTGTGCAGAATTATTAGGCAAGTTGTATTTTAGGGGAATTTTTTTTATTATTGATCAACAACTCTGTTCTCAATCAACCCAAAAGACTCATAAATATCAAAGCTTAATATTTTTGGAAGTTGGAGGGGTTTTTTTTAGATTTGGCTATCTTAGGAGGATTCTGTTTGTGCAGGTAACTATTACTGTGCAGAATTATTAGGCAACTTAATAAAAACCAAATATATTCCCATCTCACTTGTTTATTTTCACCAGGTAAACCAATATAACCGCACAAAATTTAGAAATAAACATTTCTGCCATGCAAAAACAAAACCCCAAAAAAGAGTGACCAATATAGCCGCCTTTCTTTCTGATGACAATCAGCAGCCGGTCAACATTGCATGCAGCAGCCACCACAGCCTCCAGACACTGCTCCCAGAGGTGGACTGTTTTCCCTCCATGTAGATCTCACATTTTGTGAGGGACCACAGGTTCTCTATGGGGTTCAGATCAGGTGAACAAGGGGGCCATGTCATTATTTTTTCATCTTTTAGACCTTTACTGGCCAGCCACGCTGTGGAGTAGTTGGATGCATGTGATGGAGCATTGTCCTGCATGAAAATGGTTTTTTTTTAACTATACCGACTTCTTCCTGTACCACTGCTTGAAGAAGTTGTCTTCCAGAAACTGGTAGTAGGTCTGGGAGTTGAGCTTCACTCCATCCTCAACCCGGAAAGGTCCCACAAGTTGATCTTTGATGATCCCAGCCCATACCAGTCCCCACCTCCACCTTGCTGGCGTCTGAGTTGGAGTGGAGCTCTCTGCCCTTTACTGATCCAGCCTCTGGCCCATCCATCTGGCCCATCAAGAGTCACTCTCATTTCATCAGTCCATAAAACCTGTGAAAAATCAGTCTTAAGATATTTCTTGGCCCAGTCTTGACGTTTTATCTTCTGTTTCTTGTTCAGAGGTGGTGGTTTTTCAGCCTTCCTTATTTTGGCCATGTCCCTGAGTATGGCACACCTTGTGCTTTTTGATACTCCAGTAACGTTGCAGCTCTGAAATATGGCCAAACTGGTGGCAAATGGCATCTTGGCATCTTCACGCTTGATTTTCCTCAATTCATGGGCAGTTATTTTGCGCCTTTTTTGCCCATCACGCTTCTTGCGACCCTGTTGGCTATTTGCCATGAAACGCTTGATTGTTCGGTGATCACGCTTCAAAAGTTTGGCAATTTCAAGACTGCTGCATCCCTCTACAAGACATCTCACAATTGTGGACTTTTCAGAGCCCGTCAAATCTCTCTTCTGACCCATTTTGCCAAAGCAAAGAAGTTGCCTAATAATTAAGCACCCCTTATATAGGGTGTTGATGTCATTACACCGCACCCCTCCTCATTACAGAGATGCACATCACCTGATTTACTTCATTGGTAGTTGGCTCTCAGCCTATACAGCTTGGAGTAGGACGACATGTATAACAAGTATCATGTGATCAACTACTCATCTGCCTAATAATTCTGCACACAGTGTATATACTGTATATATATACATATATATATATATATATATATATATATATATATATATATAATATATACCTGTTTACAGAATTACCCCATTTTTCATACTCCCTTTGAGATTTAATGATTGTATTTTGGGGCTCTTTGTGCTGATACATGACCAGCTGAGGGAGTATTCTCCGGTCGTGATGTCTGTGTTACCAAACCCCTTATACTATAAATAAACACACGGACTGCATGCGACTTGGTTCAAATGGCCACAGCAGCCTTTTATTGCCTATTGTTCACAAACTAAGCACCTTAGGGACGCCGTCCAACGGGCGACCCAAAACAACACACATATAACAATAGACAATGCCAATTACATGACCCTCCCGGGGGCAGGCCCAGTCCATAACTACTACTCCCCCTGCCCCTGGCCGCAACACACCGACCCAGAGACGAGGTGCCAATCACCCACGGATTGACACCCCCACACTTTGGCAGAACCCCGTGCCTGCCACATCCCGGAACCGAGAGCCACCATACCGAGACAATGACTCCCGGTCCAGTTACCAGTCACTTCCAACCTCTGGACCAGACCTACCCCCCCCGCCGCTGTGACAAATAGCATCCCAACATCCCAAACCACGTCCCCCAGATGACAACACAAAAAGGGAGGGTGGGCGGGGATCTCTTGGCGTCCGGGAGAAGAAGAGGAGGTAACCCCCTCCTCTCCCAGACTAACCCTTTCCCTACTCCTCCTCTTCCTCCCAAGCTAAACCACCCCTTAATGCCATATTAGGCCTGCCAAGCAAACTGTCCCTATTAACCCCATCACTCCCTAACTCCCCCTTGGTCATGTCGCCCCTCCTCCCCAGGGGATCCATGGCTGTCTTGATATCTTCCATCTTCAGTGGTTCTATTATTTATCAATTATGCTACTATTTTAATTTGAGCACATTTTTCTACGTATTATATCTACCTGTCCTAGTGTCTTTTATGTCCTCTTTATTTCCACTGTTGTTATCACGTCCATCTAGTTTTTAACCCCTTCAGCCCCTAGGCACTTTCCGTTTTTATTTTTTGCTCCCCTTCTTCCGAGAGTTGTAACTTTTTTATTTTTCCGTCAATCTCGCCATATGAGGGCTTGTTTTTTGCGGGACGAGTTGTACTTTTAAATGAAGCCATACGTTTTACCATATAGTGTACTGGAAAACAGCAAAAAAAATTCCAAGTGGGAAAAAACTGCAAAAAAAGTGTGATCGCACAATAGTGTTCGGGATGTTTTATTCACGGTGTTCACTATATGGTAAAACTGATGTGTGGGTGTGATGCCTGAGGTCGGTGCGAGTTTGTAGACACCAAACATGTAAAGGTTTACTTGTATCTAAGGGGTTAAAAAACATTCACAAGCTTGTCCAATAAATGTGGCATATGTTTTGCGCCATTTTCCGAAACCCATAGCGTTCTCATATTTTGGGATCTATGGCTCATTGACGACTTATTTTTTGCGTCTCGACCAAAAAACGTAATTTTGGTGTTTGGAATTTTTTTTGCCACTATGCCGATTACCAATCAGATTAATTGATTTTATATTTTGATAGATCAGGCGTTTCTGAACGCAGCGATACCAAATATGTGTATATATATATATATATATATATATATAATTTTATTTTTTTTTTATTTTTTTTAACCCTTTAATTTTCAATGGGGTGAAAGAGGGGTGATTTGAACTTTTAGGTTTTTTTATTTTTTAAAACTTTTTTTTTACTTTTTTATTTTTTTATTTTACTAGTCCCCCTAGGGGGCTATAGCGATCAGCAATCCGATCGCTCTGTCCTATCTGCTGATCACAGCTATACAGCTGTAAACAGCAGATATGATCACTTCCTGATTCATTCGGCTTCGGGCCGAGTGAAACTGAGAGTGACTTGTCATAGCTACAGGCGTCATCACATGACCCTGTGCGACCATGGCAACCACCGAAAGTCAGAAAGTCATGTGATCACGCACGTGACTTCCGGTGGGGGCAGCGGTAAGTGAAAATCATGGCCACGTGCATATACATCTCGCTGCCAGACTTTGGCAGCGAGATGTAAGGGGTTAAATGTTGCGAGTGGAAGCGATTCCACTCGTAACATGCAGGCACACAGGTCAGCTGTTGAAAAAAGCTGATATGTACGCAAATCGCCGCATCCTGCCCGCGCCAAGGGGCGGGGCTTAACATCACACGCTCCATGACGGATAGATCCGTCAAGGGTCGTGAAGGGGTTAATTATATTAATACAAAATTATTTTTTTCATCAAATGTATGTCATTTTCCTTATATGATCTACAGTGGTCTTGCGCTAACACAGGGTCCATACTGCCTTTCTACTTAGACCTTTTGTGAGCAAGGTTTAGATCAGTTAGGAGCTAGCCTAGGAGCAGAGAGGTCGTGGTGGTGTTTGCTGCTACTGTCGGCTGCGGTTTGTTACCAGTTGTTTGTTTTTGTACTCTCTCCTTTCCCTTATTTTTCCTTACCTGACTATCCTTGGTTGTTCCTTGTGTAGGTTTTAGGTGTGTATTAGGTATATTTAACCCGTCTGTATTACATTATTGGTGGGGTTTTTGGGATCTCCATCCTGGACTTTGTTGTCAGAGCCAGGACAGGGGTCAGGAATAGGTCAGAGGGACGGACCTCCCTACCTTTAAGGCTACCTCCATGAGTTAGGGTGGGCTCAGGGACCCCAGTCTCATGGTCTGCATAGGGTTTCCTGTGTCTCCTGGCCATCCATTACTCCCCCAACTGTGACACAATAACCAGCCTTACCATTTTCTTTTGGTCATGTCCAGTATGACTCAGGCTGCACGGTGGGCCCATCTTGCGCAGAAGATCGCGGACTAGGTGAGGTGTCTGCGTTCCGAGATTGTGCAGCAGCTGCATTAGTTCATGGGTGGCGGATGTATCTGCACCTGAATCTAAGGTGGCCCTCCCTGATAAGTTTTCAGGGGGGAGGGATAGGTTCAGGGTATTTGAAGGAGCCTGTAACTTGTATTTTAGGCTTCGTCCTCATTCTTCGGGGACTGAGGCCCAGCGTCTGGTGGTCCTCATATCTTCGTTGCTGGGCGATCCTCAATCCTGGACCTTCTCTCTACCGGCGATTCGGAGGCTAAGCGGTCGGTAGATGATTTCTTCGCGGCTGTGGTCCCGGTCTATGGTGAGCCTGATGGCGTGTCCCTGGCAGAATCCCAGCTCCATGTGGTGTGGCCTTTGTCGTCAGGGCCCGGACAGGAGGCAGGGCCAGGTTTGAGGCCCAGACCTCCCCTCCTTTAAAGGTACCTTCGGGTGTGAGTGTGAGGTCAGTGGTCTGCATAGGGTTTCTGTTTCCCCTGGCCATCCATTACACATCTGGCTGTGACATTGTAACTAGTGATGAGCGGGCACTACCATGCTCGGGTGCTCAGTACTCATAACTAGTGATGAGCGGGCACTACCATGCTTGGTTGCTCTGTACTCGTAACTAGTGATGAGCGGGCACTACCATGCTTGGTTGCTCTGTACTCGTAACTAGTGATGAGCGGGCACTACCATGCTCGGGGGCTCTGTACTCGTAACTAGTGATGAGCGGGCACTACCATGCTTGGTTGCTCTGTACTCATAACTAGTGATGAGCGGGCACTACCATGCTCGGTTGCTCTGTACTTGTAACTGGTAACTAATCCTGACCCAGTTCTCTAGCGATCTCCTCCATCCAGTGTTACTGTCCCTTTAATGCTTCCAATAGCCGCAATTGACTGTGAGGAGCAAGGTTTTTTCTACCATTTGCCAGGGTCACCGACCTCCTGGACTGCGCAATTCCTCTGAGCAATCAATAAGCTGCATTAGTAGGACACCGACTCTGTGCAAATTTAGTTTAACCCATTTAAGTTCCTGAATCCTCCCTTCACATATGGAAGATCAGAGAAATGCCGACATATCCATCCAGGGTGTTTAGGTTGGGGGAGGGGAATAGGCCCATGTCTGACTCTTCTGCTGTCGATGGCTTGAAGACACAAGACATGGGTGACCTGGAAAGTGGATGATGGACAGAGGACTGGACCTGGAAAGTGGATGATGGACAGAGGACTGGACCTGGAAAGTGGATGATGGACAGGGGACTGGACCTGGAAAGTGGATGATGGACAGGGGACTGGATCTGGAAAGTGGATGATGGACAGGGGACTGGATCTGGAAAGTGGATGATGGACAGGGGACTGGACCTGGAAAGTGGATGATGGACAGGGGACTGGATCTGGAAAGTGGATGATGGACAGGGGACTGGATCTGGAAAGTGGATGATGGACAGGGGACTGGACCTGGAAAGTGGATGATGGACAGGGGACTGGACCTGGAAAGTGGATGATGGTCAGGGGACTAGATATGGAAAGTGGATGATGGACAGGGGACTGGATATGAAACGTGGATGATGGACAGTGACTGGACCTGGAAAGTGGATGATGGACAGGGGACAAGATCTGGAAAGTGGATGATGGACAGGGGACTAGATCTGGAAAGTGGATGATGGACAGGGGACTGGATGTGGAAAGTGGATGATGGACAGGGGACTGTACCTGGAATGTGGATGATGGACAGGGGACTAGATCTGGAAAGTGGATGATGGACAGGGGACTGGATGTGGAAAGTGGATGATGGACAGGGGACTGTACCTGGAATGTGGATGATGGACAGGGGACTAGATCTGGAAAGTGGATGATGGACAGGGGACTGGATCTGGAAAGTGGATGATGGACAGGGGACTAGATATGGAAAGTGGATGATGGACAGGGACTGGTCAGGAATATGAAGGATCATCGATGTATCCTGGTCACTTTGTGATATAATAATTTGCCGAGAAGAAAAACACTGAGACCGATTCTTGTTTTAAATTTCTTTATTAGCATTAGGCAGTGAACCAATAATTATAATAATCAATAATAATAATTTAACTGTATTAAAATTGATCAAAAAGGGTTGTTCAGTATTAGAGAAGTATAAGTATTTGGGAATTCCAGGCTCAAGCATTAGAGAAGTATGGCTGACCTCTTCCCTTGTCTATAGGGTATATCTGAATTGCAGATCTGGACCTTTTAGACTATGTGCCCACGCTGCGGAAAATGCACGGATTTTGCCGCGGATTTCTCGCGGGAAAGCCGCGGATTTTCCAGAAATATGCAGCACAGCTACTCCCCAGCCATTTCTATGGCATTTGGGAAATGCTGTGCCCACGCTGCGGATTTTTCCGCAGCGGAAATCGTGCGGATTTTCGTGCGGAAAAATCTGCAGCATGTCAATTATTGTTGCGGATTTTCGTGCGGATTTTGCCTATTCAGTTGAATAAAAATCGCAAAATCCGCAACAAAATCCGCGTCAAATCCACGTCAAATCCGCACAAAATCCGCACCTATGAAAAGGTGCGGATTCCGGGGGAAAGCTGCGGATTTTGATGCAGAAAAATCCGCAGATACAGAGTCCCGTGGGCACATAGCCTTAGGCTTTGTTCACACTTTGCGTATTTGGTGCGGATTTTACAACTGGATTAATAAAATTAAATCTGCAGTGTTTATGCGTGGAGAAAAAAAAATCCTCCATATTTCATGCCAGGCCGGCAGATTACCTGCAAGATTTAAGGATCCACAGTGAAATGAATATGTAAAATCCGCTACAGAAATCGGCATGCTGTAAATAAAAAAATAAAAACAGCATAAAAAAAGCCGATTTCCATATGGATTGTGCCCCACACAGACTGGAATGGGGGTGAGAGGAAGATAAACTCACCCACTTTCCTGGGGCGGAAAAATAAGTTGTGTGTAAAATCCACATCAAACCTGCGAGGTGTGAACGCAGCCTAAAAGAGCGGAACTGCCCCAGATTAAATAAATAGACGACAGCGATCTTTCTCCAATACTGATCGCCCCCTTTTGTTGTATGTCTTTGGAGTGTGGGAGGAAACCGGAGACCCCGGAGGAAACCCACGCAAACACGGGGAGAACATACAAACTCCTTGCAGATGTTGTCCGAGGACCCCAGCGCTGCAAAGCACCAGTGTAAATCACCACTGAGCCACCGTGCCGCCCATACTGCCTGCCTGATGCCGCACATGCAATACAATTTACACTCCAGGAATATCGTCCTCACCTCTTAATGACTTTAGGACAAAAACGGAACAAATAAATATGGAAAAAAACCATCTCTACGAGAAAAAGGGTCAAAAATATCGCAGATGGATGATAAACGGTAAAAAACGTGTCTGGTCATTGAGAGGTTAAGGCTCACAATGTACATAATATACAAATATACACTTAACTATTAATTAGGATAAGGCTCAAAATATACATAATATACATAATATACATAATATACATAATATACAATAAACAACTAATTGTCTGTGGTGAACCAGCTCTGTCCGTGTATGAGCGTCCATGTCGTGTGACGTCAGTCTGTGAGCGACCATGTCATATGACGTCAGTCTGTGAGCGTCCATGTCATATGACGTCAGTCTGTGAGCGTCCATGTCGTGTCACGTCAGTCTGATAGCGTCCATGTCATATGACGTCAGTCTGTGAGCGTCCATGTCGTGTCACGTCAGTCTGATAGCGTCCATGTCATGTGACGTCAGTCTGTGAGCGTCCATGTAGTGTGACGTCAGTCTGTGAGAGTCCATGTCGTGTGACGTCAGTCTGTGAGCGTCCATGTCATGTGACATCAGTCTGTGAGCGTCCATGTAGTGTGACATCAGTCTGAGCGTCCATGTCGTGTGATGTCAGTCTGTGAGAGTCCATCTCGTGTGACGTCAGTCTGTGAGCGTCCATGTCGTGTGACATCAGTCTGTGAGCGTCCATGTAGTGTCACGTCAGTCTGTGAGCGTCCATGTCATGTGACATCAGTCTGTGAGCGTCCATGTAGTGTCACGTCAGTCTGTGAGCGTCCATGTCATGTGACATCAGTCTGTGAGCGTCCATGTAGTGTGACGTCAGTCTGTGAGAGTCCATGTCGTGTGACGTCAGTCTGTGAGCGTCCATGTAGTGTGACATCAGTCTGAGCGTCCATGTCGTGTGATGTCAGTCTGTGAGAGTCCATCTCGTGTGACGTCAGTCTGTGAGCGTCCATGTCGTGTGACATCAGTCTGTGAGCGTCCATGTAGTGTGACGTCAGTCTGAGCGTCCATGTAGTGTGACGTCAGTCTGTGAGCGTCCATCTCGTGTGACGTCAGTCTGTGAGCGTCCATGTCGTGTGACGTCAGTCTGTGAGTGTCCATGTCATGTGACATCAGTCTGTGAGCGTCCATGTAGTGTGACATCAGTCTGTGAGCGTCCATGTCGTGTGACGTCAGTCTGTGAGCGTCCATGTCATGTGACGTCCGTCTATAAGAGTCCACGTATTATAACATCAGTCTGTGAGCGTCCATGTCGTGTGACGTCAGTCTGTGAGCGTCCATGTCATGTGACGTCCGTCTATAAGAGTCCACGTCATATGACATCAGTCTGTGAGCGTCCATGTCGTGTGACATCAGTATATAAGAGTCCTCGTCGTGTGACGTCCGTCTGTGTTCTGCAATGTTTAAGGTATGTTCACACTGTGTCTTTTTTTTTCCCGCCCCTAAAACCGTCGGGGATGAAGCGCTCGAGCATATTTTTTTGCTTTTTATTAGCGTCTTCCCGTTTTATCCATCGGATTAAAAAGAAGTACAAAAATGCTGATAAAAAGCAAAAAAAACGGGAAAAAGGGATAAAATTTACACTGAAAGATTATCGTGAACAAGCGAGCGTTCGCTCACGACATCTTTGCATGCACACTGGCGATCACTCCATGATCAACCAAGACGCTCGTTTGTAGGGTGAAACGAGATTGTGCAACAAAAAAGCTCTTCATTGTTCGCGGTAGTGCATTGTCCTGTGTAAACAGCAGTCGCATCGGTGAGAACAATGGCGGCCTATGCGCCCTCAGCGATCTATTACCGATCATTCAGGGTGCATTGTCTTAATCTTGGGATATGGTAAGGTTTGTTACACTGAAACTGGTGTAACCCCAACATGCCCCTGTAACGCCTGCCTGGATCAACAGACTCAGGTGGAATGTAATGATGAATCGGGCCCCGCTACAAAAACTCCATATATAATAAGCAACAGAATAAAAAATACGCCCCGATGACGCCTTTTTTACTCGTTTTGTGTTTTTGGCCGAAAAATGGCCGTAAAAAGTTGTCAAAAAAAAATATTGAAAAGCGTTACTCAAAAACGGAAAAAGCGTCGTCAAAGCGCTTTAGGAAATGAACAAAAATGTTCAGACGCCGAAAAAACGCCAGAAATAAGTGATCGTCCTGAAAAACGGATGATCACTTAAGAGAAGACACAATGTGCTCACCCATGTAGTGTGTGCTACGTCTTGTGATCGTTTTGAGGCTTCAGATGGAGACTGTCCCAAGAGCGGTATTTTCATTGACTTGTCCGCCCAATTCGTGGCTTCACTCTCACTAGCGGGAACTGAAAACAGAGAATTTTTATTAGAAGACATGAAAAAATAATGTTATTAGCACCAAAAACCCCTGAACGTGCCCTAAGAATACAGACCCCTCCATACATACCTGCTGGTGTCGTCCTCATTGCTTTGTGAGTGTTATACAAGAATGGAAAGGTCCAGAACCAAATCGAAGCGTCTGTAAGAAAAGATTACTTATATCAAAGCAAGATCATAGATTCAGGGAAGAAAGAAGTGATGGGAGGAGAGAGATGGAGGAGGAACGATGGTACAACCGGGAGAGATGGAGGAGGAACGATGGTACAACCGGGAGAGATGGAGGAGGAACGATCGTACAACCGGGAGAGATGGAGGAGGAACAATCGTACAACCAGGAGAGATGGAGGAGGAACGATCGTACAACTGGGAGAGATGGAGGAGGAACCATCGTACAACTGGAAGAATTGGAGGAGTAACGATGGTACAACTGTGAGAATTGGAGGAGGACCGCTGGTACAACCAGGAGAGATGGAGGAGGAACCATCGTACAACCGAGAGAATTGGAAGAGGAACGCTGGTACAACCGGGAGAGATGGAGGAGGAATCATCGTACAACTGGGAGAAATGGAGGAGGAACGATGGTACAAATGGGAGAAATACACACTACAAAGACATTGTACTTCCCCTGACATGTAACATACAGGACACATGTATATACAGATATACACTACAAAGACATTGTACTGCACCTCACATGTAACATACAGGATATAACCCTAACCCTAGCCTTGCTGAAAAATTTCCAGATCATCACCGATCCTACACCAAATTTCACAGTGGGTGCAAGACACTGTGGCTTGTACACCTCTCCAGTTCTCCGTCTAACCATTAGATGACCAGGTGTTGGACAAAGCTGAAAATTAGACTCATCAGGGAAGATTACCTTACTCTAGAAATTGGGCAGATTAAACTTTGCGAAGGACGTATTAATAAAGCCACATACAAGGTTATCCTGGACAAACAGCTGCTTCCTTCTGCTCAGGCAATGTTCCCCAACTCTGAGGACTAGTTTTTCCAGCAGGACAATGTGCCATGACACACAGCTAGGTCAATCAATGTGTGGATGAAGGACCACCACATCAAAACCCTGTCATGGCCAGCCCAATCTCCAGACCTGAACCCCATTGAAAACCTCTGGAATATAATCAAGAGGAAGATGGATAGTCACAAGCCATCAAACAAAGGATTGCTTAAATTTTTACACCAAGAGTGGTATACGGTCACCCAAAAGCAGCGTGAAAGACTGGTGGAAAGCAGCCAAGACGCATGAAAGCTGTGATTATAAATCATGGTTATTCCACAAAATATTGATTTCTGAACTTTTCCTGAGATAAAAAATTATTAGTATTGTTGTTTCTTAATGATTATCAACTTTTTTGCCAGAGCTGTACAGTATGTGAGGATGGTGGGTGTGTCGCTGTGGTACATACCTTTTAGGAGCCTTTTAGGAGCCTTTTAGGAGCCTTTTAGGCTAGAGTCACACTAGCATATGGCATCCAATGCCTATCATCCGATACGATATGCCAGTGACCGAGGTCATGTGAGTGTGTACACACCCTGTGATAAGGTTTCTGCTGTAGATGAGCTCCCCCACAGGTAGCCTGTAATATGCACAGGACATAATCCATGTGCAGGTTGATGTTTCTTACACACTCACATTGTGACTCTAACCTCACCACGAATCGCCTCCATCTTCGTCCTCTGTGTCCATGTGAATATGCAGATCTGACTGCGTGTGACGTTCTTATGGAACTAGGTCATTGTGATGTCATAGCATAGAACGTCTGGATCCTCGTGATGTCATAGAAGGCAGTGATGTCATCAGACCTTTTGATGCCACGTGGTCTTTTTATTTGATAGCAGTAAATAGGGAATAAAAGACAAGTAAAGAAATCTAGTTAAATATCTTCAAAATAAAGAAATATACCCCCTTATAAAGAAACCATGAAATATCATCTAATATAAAAGAAAAATAGTGCACAAAGAACCAAAAAACAGATGACTCCGATGGCCTCCCCCCACTATGAACCCTCAGCCCCCACGTGTAAAGGAAAGGGTCAGAGACTAAGGTATCAGGAGGACCCCTAACAAACCCCCTCTCCAATGGCCCCCAATGGGGCAGGTACAAGCTCTGACAACCACTTACACTAGTATTGTGACCTTTTTAATAAAAAAACCAGCAAAAATAATAAAAGTGGTGTAACTTTAGATGTGAGGCTCAATAGGGAGTGGTTCTCAGAGTTAGATATAGAGTCATTCATTCTTTGTGGGACATTTCCACAATACCAGGGACCATCAGCAATATCCATCCCTGCATCCTGTATTTTATATGTCACACCCCAGGACAGTTATGGAAACTAATATAACCTCACTAGAACCGGGGACCTTTTGGTTTCACATTTGGTTTTCAGAATTTGGTGAACACCGTAATGGAAACTAAACAGACCCCGTTAGACATTAAGGGATAAGTATTATTTTTTTTTAAAGTCCATCATGTGACTAATACAGTTCACAACAAAACTGCCTACTATGTTGTCCTCTCCAAACTGTACCCCACTCCTCACATTGTCCCCCTACACAGTATGATGGCTACCACAGCCGCCCATATAGTATATCCACAACAGCCCCCTAATATACACTATGATGTCCACCACAGCCCCCCCCATGCAGTACGATATCCACCAGAGTCTCCAAATATATAGTATGGTAACCGCCACAGCCCCCCATATATACAATGATGTCCTCCATCATTCCCTATATACAGTATAATGCCCACGACAGCACCACACAGTATGATATCCACTACAGCCACTTAGTATATAATATGATGTCCACCACAGTCCCATATACAATATGGTCACCACAGCCGCATATAGAGTATAATGTCCCCCACAGATCTTTATATAGTATGGTCAGCGTATCCCAAAATTTAAGGTCAATAACAGTCGTTAATAAAGTATGGTCCCCTACAGCCCCCTATACAGTATTGTCACCGCAGTCCCCGTTACAGTATGAAGTTTCTATAGCACCCAGTATATTATCCTATGTAGTATGCTTTCCCCACAGCTCCCAGTATAATGTCCCCTACATATCCTATGTAGTATGCTATCCCCACAGCCCCCTGTATAATGTCCCCTACATATCCTATGTAGTATTCTATCCCCACAGCCCCCCAGTATAATGTCCCCTACATATCCTATGTAGTATGCTTTCCCCACAGCTCCCAGTATAATGTCCACCACATATCCTATGTAGTATGCTATCCCCACAGCTCCCAGTATAATGTCCCCTTCATATCCTATGTAGTATGCTATCCCCACAGCCCCCAGTATAATGTCCCCTACATATCCTATGCAGTATTTTATCCCCACAGCCTCCAATATAATGTCTTCCACATATACTATGTAGTATGCTATCCCCACAGCTCCCAGTATAATGTCCTCCACATATCCTATGTAGAATGCTATGCCGACAGCCCCCAGTATAATATCCCCCACATATCCTATGTAGTATGCTATCCCCACAGCCCCCAGTATAATATCCCCCACATATCCTTTCTAGTATTCTATCCCCACACCTCCTAGTATAATCTCCCACACATATCCTATGTAGTATGTTATCCCCACAGTCTCCCATATAATATGGTCTCGTTACAGGAATTAGAATTAATATTGTTGTAAAATAATGACGATATATGGGGGTGATAAGAGACATCGCTGGATGAGAGCTATGACAGGGGTGTTAATATACAGGGTGGGCTAGGGGGTTTGTTTACATGTAAAATCATCCCTAAAACCCATCCTACATTCATGATATATGTGAGACTCATGAAAAAGTAGAGTCCCTGTGGCTGGAGATAAAAGGAGAGAGAAAGAATAATAAAATACTGATAGGGGCATGTTATAATGTAGGAAGGCATGGACGCTGGGCCGTACAGGCTTTCTGCTCCTTCACCAGAGAGAGTCAATGTGTGTGTATAGTTCGGTGGTATGTGCGACACTTATTGGTTTCTTCAGGCTGATGTCTATCACCCGCTGCCTGTCCCCATCGTAGATGAAGTAGTGAAACACGTGACACTGGAGTTCTCTTGGCAAACCAAACTTTAACAGTTTATTCTTTTCACTGCATTGATAGACATGGCCTGAACTTCTCATGGTCTTGCTGATACTGCATATTGGGGTACTCTCTCTCGACCTATCCCCGGTAACTTGGATCTTGTCTGTATTGTCCCCACAGCCAGCCCCTCTTGTAATGTCCCCACAGCCAGCCCCTCTTGTAATGTCCCCACAGCCAACCCCTCTTGTAATGTCCCCACAGCCAGCCCCTCTGTAATGTCCCCACAGACAGCCCCTCTTGTAATGTCTCCACAGCCAGCCCCTCTGTAATGTCCCCACAGACAGCCCCTCTTGTAATGTCCCCACAGACAACCCCTCTTGTAATGTCTCCACAGCCAGCCCAACTTGTAATGTCCCCACAGACAGCCCCTCTTGTAATGTCCACTCAGCCAGCCCGTCTTGTAATGTCCCCACAGCCAGCCCGTCTTGTAATGTCCCCACAGCCAGCCCCTCTTGTAATGTCCCCACAGCCAGCCCCTCTTGTAATGTCCCCACAGCCAGCCCCTCTTGTAATGTCCCCACAGCCAGCCCCTCTTGTAATGTCCCCACAGACAGCCCATCTTGTAATGTCCCCACAGCCAGCCCCTCTTGTAATGTCCCCACAGACAGCCCATCTTGTAATGTCTCCACAGCCAGCCCCTCTGTAATGTCCCCACAGCCAGCCCCTCTTGTAATGTTCCCACATCCAGCCCCTTTTGTAATGTCCCTACAGACAGCCCCTCTTGTAATGTCCCCACAGCCAGCCCCTCTTGTAATGTCCTTACAGACAGCCCCTCTAATGTCCCCACAGCCAGCCCCTCTAATGTCCCCAGAGCCAGCCCCTCTTGTAATGTTCCCACATCCAGCCCCTCTTGTAATGTCCTTACAGACAGCCCCTCTTGTAATGTCCCCATAGAGAGCCCCTCTGTAATGTCGCCACAGACAGCCCCTCTTGTAATGTCCCTTGTAATGATCCGGAACCATGGAAGACCACCATAAATCATTGGTAAAAGGTGACAAGAGCATTGGCAACTAATCTGGCCACCAGCCCCTTACTAACCATCAACACTAGAAGTAGCCGAGGGGTGAACTAACATCCCGTGCACAGCAAACCCAGCCGGAGAACTAGCTATCCTAAAGGAAGGAAAGATGAATAACTCTCTGCCTCAGAAAATAGATAAAGAATAGCAAGCCCCCCACATTCATAGACTGCGGTGATATAGGAAAACACAATACACAGATAGATGATAGGATTAGCAAAAGTGAAGCCCTACTGACTAAATAGGACAGGATAGGAAAGGGACTGATGGTGGCCAGAGAAAAACCCTACAAAAATCCAAAAACCTGATAATACAAAAAGCCCTCAGATCGCTAGATCTGAACTCCGTCCTATACCAGGCGCTCGTCATACCAATGAACAGAAAGCAGGAACCATACAAATTCAAGAAGCAACAAACCCATGGACTTATAGGAGCAATACTCCAAACATAGCTGCAGGGAGTGTCCCAGCTAAGCAACTGATAGGGAAGATCCCTGCATGCAAATAAACTGAAAACAACCAAAGTAAATGACAAACTCAGATACGAGCAAAAAGAACCAAACAACAAATAAAGAGCCAAGCACTTATCTGGGGTAGATGTGGTCTGGAGCAGGATGAAGCAGGCTGGTGTACAAAGAACAACTGACATCGGCATAGCCTGCTAGCAGACCAGGGTTTAAATAGGCAGAGAATTAGCAATGGAAACGCCCATTGTTCAACACACCTGGTCTCTGTCCAAACCATTCCTGGCCACAAGAGGGAGCCTCACAGCAGCAAAAGCATAACTGACTTTAACAATAGTACCCCCCCTTGAGGAGGGGTCACCGAACCCTCACCAATACCACCGGGTTGCTCAGGATGAGCATGATGGAAGGCGCGAACCAACCTTTCCATATGAATGTCAGAAGCCACAACCCAAGAGTTATCCTGCCCATAACCTTTCCATTTCACAAGGTACTGAAGCTTTCGCCTGCTGCGACGGGAATCCAGAATTTTTTCAACCTCATACTCCACATCCCCTTGTACCAAAACAGGGTCAGGAGGCGCTGCTGCAGGAATTGTTGGCTCCACATGTTTCATCAACAAGGACTTATGGAAGACATTGTGAATCTTAAATGACACAGGCAGAGTCAAACGGAAAGATACAGGGTTGATAATCTCCGAAATCTTATAAGGTCCAATAAATTTGGGCTTAAATTTAAGAGATGGAACTCTCATAGGAATATTTTTAGAGGACAACCACACCATGTCCCCCACTTTAAACTGGGGACCAACAGTCCGACGCCGGTTGGCAAATTTCTGGGCAGATTCTTGGGATTGAAATAATTTATCCACTACCTGCCCCCAAATCTGCTGCATTCTGTGTACCACCGAATCCACCCCTGGACAGTCAGACGCCTCAAGCTGCCCCGAGAGGAACCTGGGGTGATACCCAAAATTTCAGAAAAAGGGGGACACCAATGTGGTAGAGCTAGCTCTATTGTTAAGGGCAAATTCAGCCAAAGGCAAAAACGAAACCCAATAATCCTGATCCGCAGAAACAAAACACCGTAAATAGGTCTCCAGGGTCTGGTTAGCCCTTTCAGTCTGACCGTTGGTCTGAGGATGAAACGCCGAGGAGAAAGACAGCTGAACACCCAGTTTGGAGCAAAAAATCCTCCAAAATCTGGATACAAACTGCACCCCTCTGTCAGAAACAATGTTTTCGGGAATACCATGGAAACTAACAACATGTTGGAAAAACAAAAGCACCAACTCTGATGAAGACGGCAACTTAGATAGGGGAACCAAGTGGACCATCTTGGAAAATCTATCACAGATCACCCAATTCACAGTCATTTTCTGAGAGACGGGAAGCTCTGAAATAAAATCCATAGAGATGTGCGTCCAAGGTCTCTTAGGTACCGGCAAAGGCAATAATAGCCCACTAGAACGTGAACAACAGGGCTTGGACCTAGAACAAACTCCACACGACTGCACAAAACTACAGACATCCCGGGACAGGGAAGGCCACCAAAAAGAGCGTCTCACAAGATCCCGAGTACCAAAAATGCCAGGATGACCTGCCAAAACAGAGCAATGAACCTCAGAGACAACTCGGTCGCTCCATTGGTCCGGGACAAACAGTTTCCCCGTAGGACATCTCTCAGGTTTATCCCCCTGAAATTCCGCCAGTGCCAACCGCAGATGAGGCGAAATGGCCGAGAGAACTACACCATCATTCAGGATAGTAGACGGCTCGGGAACTTCCAAAGAGTCAGCACAGAAACTCCTGGAAAGGGCATCGGCCTTAACATTCTTGGTGCCTGGCACAAAAGAGACCACAAAATCAAACCGGGTGAAAAACAAAGCCCACCTGGCCTGCCGAGGATTCAACCTCTTAGCAGATTCTAGATAGGTAAAATTCTTGTGGTCCGTAAGCACCACAACTTGATGTCTAGCCACCTCCAACCAATGTCTCCACTCTTCAAATGCCCACTTCATAGCCAATAATTCCCGGTTCCACACATCATAATTCCGATCAGAAGGAGCAAACTTCGCCAGCATGAAGTGGGCTTGGGCCTGCGTACTCCGACACATCCTGCCGCGTTGGAATCCAGGAACGGGTTGCCGCAGAGTCCTGGCGTCCCTGCTCTTCACAGCATCAGATACATGCCGCTGATCTTCACCCGCTCCCCCTTGGTCTTTTTGTGGCACTCCCTTCTTCTGACGATCAGTTTCATTTTTCGACTGCTCGCTTTGATGCACGGCCGAGTTCCCAGGGGGCGGGGCTTCAACTCTCGCGCTCTTTTCGTGAGGAAGAAGGCTTTAGCGGGAATCTTCGCGCCAAAAGATGGCGGTAAGATGGCGGATTCTGAAATTTTTCAACGGATCACCGCTGCCTTCCACTTCAAGGCGCACTTCACCAGGTAGGTGATTAGGTAACTATCCTGTTCGTGACACCAGAAGAGTCGATGTGTACCGCCCCGCGCTCGGCTGCAGCCGAGTTGTTCGGATCCAGGCTCGTCGATGGGAGGCTCGAGCGCCTCCGGACCCGGGGTCACTTCGTTCTGAAAGGGGCTGGCGCTTTGAAGGGGTTAGGTTTACGGCCGGAGTCGTGGTTTTGGTTAAATTCGTGACGCCACCCACGGGTTGTGGTGAATGTGGACACCACCGCTGCTGTTTACTAGGCGCCCGAGGGAGATGTTGCGCAGCAAAGGCATTAACCCCTCCGTGGGCAGGGGGTGATGGCACTGGGACCCGATTGGGATGGTATGTCGGTGCTTGGCAGTGCAGGGCAGTGCGCGGCCCGAGGGCACAGTTGTACTCACTATGATTGATGCAGAAGAGTCTCTGGTAAATCAAGATGATGGTGGTCGGTGCCCGCAGCCGGCTGCGTCTGGTCCCCCACTCGGGTTGGTGGTCTCCGCCTTTCTCCTGCACCTTGTACTGTAGCTTTGGGCTGCCTGTGCTTCAGCAACGGGAGCCCGCTCCCCGGCGTTGTGTATGTCGGGAGAGCCCATTTGCTCGCAGAGGCTGGCCCGTGGGATCTCTCTGCCTATGCGGTGGCTTTCTATCCCTCTCGGTGGGCTGTTGTCTTCAGTCAGGACTTGGGTGGGAAAGGACCTAAAGTCCAGACCTCAATCAGTTAATTAACGTGGTCCACTGGTTTCTGGACCTCGTTTCAGGGTCTGAGTACCCCCCTTTGTGCTCCGGTTTCCAGTCAGTTCCCCGGTTCGGTACCGGCGGGCCACTACCCTGTCCCGGTGCCTTACGATTCCACAGAGCCGTCTTCCCGGCTCCTGCAGGCTGAGGCCACTGTATGCCTCCTAACCAGAGGTGACTGGGCTCCAACCCAGACACCTGGTGTTAGACTGCGGCAGACCCGGGCACAGGTCTGCTTCTGCACTTGAACTTCACCACTTCACTGTCAAAGCTCAACTGTTTGTTTTTCCTGCCTCAGGACCTGTGAACTCCTCGGTGGGCGTGTCCAACCGCCTGGGCACGCCCCCTGGTGTGTCCATCAAACCCTGAGGGAGGTGACTAGGGTTTTAAGGTTGGCTGATGTTACCTTATTAGGGGACAGGTGTTATGCAAGGGCCTACCTGTGACTACCTGGCTAGTCCAGGGCGTCACATTCCCCCTTGGTTTAATACAGACCATCCGCGGGCTGTCCGACCACCCCTGGTTTATTTTTGAACTGAAAAAGATAAAAAGGAAAACATGTACAAACATAATAACTTTTTACATTTTTAAGCAGACTTAAGAATCGTCCCTTACGGGAAGCATTTTGCTTTAACGTTGCAAACATATAAAAACATTTTTATTACACGGGAACGGGATGGGACCGGGTCCTTTCATTTGCCCACCCAAGCAAACCTACACCTTGATGCTGCCTCTAAGAACAGGTCAGCACCCCTTTTCCCCAGTCCAGGAATCGGGTTCAGGTCCGGGTATTGCCCACAACGGGCCGGGTACAAAGTTCCATACCCGGCAGTCTCTCTGAGGCCCCACGTCCGGGGGACCCCTGGCCCCGGAGGATAGTCACCGGTTGCCATGGTGACGGGACCCCGGCCTACTCTGCCGCAGGCCCTTCCTCCAACCAGCCTCTCCGGAGACTGTAGATGTGATAGGGTGGTTCAAGGGGCTATTTACAAAGCCCAAAAGTGCAAGTTCTCGGCCTTGTCTTTATTTAAATCGGGGTAAAACAATGGGACGTCAACAAAGTACCAACGGGGACGGGAACATGGTAGACGGGAACGGCTACCTACCTCTTATAAACGCGGGCATGCACATCCGCTCTCCTGCTCAGGAGCCAGGCCCACTTGGGTGCCCCCGGCACCGGCTACAACCAGCCTCTCATACTGCCGTGGGCCCTACCGATCAGTGGCCTGCTCCGCCTCTCTGCAGGTGTACACCGGCTGCTCCACAGCCGGGATGGGGTACTTGGGAGTGGAGAGCACCGTGGCCGGGGTAGACTTCCAGTCGGGTGCTGCCTCCGTCGCGGCCGGGCGGACTGCCGGGGCCGTCGTCATCTCCGTCGCGGCCGGGCGGACTGCCCGGGCCGTCGTCATCCCTGTCGCGGCCATGCTCGGGGCTGGGTGAGATGTCATCAGCGGTGCTGGAGCGATGGTGACGGTAAGGCCTGAGGGCCCAGTAGCTGGGTCCTCCCCCGTAGATGGTACGGGCTCCGGTCGGGGCGGTGGCTGCGGACACGGGCGACGAGGGAGACGGTGTGGCGGGCAGGAGCAGGTCGGGTCCCTCAGCCAAGATGGCCGGTTCCTGGGGAACATAGGGGCGTGGGTCACTGCTTACCCGCTCCTCCGAGATCATTTCCACTTCGCGCGCCCGGACAGCTGCAGCCAGACCCTTCATCTCCGACGCCCACTTCGCCAGCATGAAGTGGGCTTCGGCCTGGATCTTCCGACACATCCTGCCGCTTTGGTGTCCAGGAACGGGTTTCTGCAGAGTCCTAGCGTCCCTGCACTCCACAGCGTTAATTACTGTACATGGCGCTGATCTTCACCCGCTCCCCCTTGGTCTTTTCGCGGCACTCCCTTCTTCGGCCGATCAGTTTCGCTTTTCACCTCTCCCTTTGCTGCACAGGCGCATTCCCAGGGGGCGGGGCTTCAGTTTTTTGCGCCCTTTCTGCGGAGAAGACGACTCCGGCGGGAATCTTCGTGCCAAAAGATGGCAGGAACGGATCACCGCTGACTTCACTTCAAGACGTACTTCACTAGATAAGTGAATAGGCAAGTATCCTGTTCGTGACTCCAGAAGGGTCGATGTTTTCCCGCCCTGCGCTCGGCTGCAGCCGAGCCGCTCGGTTCCGGGCTCGTTGGTGGGTGGCTCGAGCGCCTCCGGACCCGTGGTCACTTCACTCTGAAAGGAGGTGCTGGCGCTTTTGGTGGGGGTTAGGTAGGTGCACGGCCGGAGCCGTGCTTGAGTTCGTGACGCCCACGGGTCGTGGTGAAGTTGGACACCACCGCTGCGATTACTGGGCACCCGGGGGAGATGGTGGTGCAGCAAGATGTTAACCCCTCCGTGGGTAGGGGTGATGGCCCCGGGACCCGTTGAGGATAGCTGGGTGGTGCAGGGCGGTACGCGGCCGGATGGCACTGTTGTACTCACGGTTATTGACACACACAAGTCTCTGGTAAACCAAGTTGATGGTGGTCGGTGCCCGCAGCCCGCTGCGTCTGGTCCCCCACCCAGTTCGGTGGTCTTGGCCTTTCTCCTGCACAGTGTTGTGTATCTGTGGACTGCCTGCGCTTCAGCGACGGGAGTCCGCTCCCCGGCTTTGTGAATGTCGGGAGAGCCCTTTTACCCGCACACGCTGGCCCGTGGGATCTCTCTGCCTGTGCGGTGGCTTTATATCCCCCTCGGTGGGCTGTTGTCTTCAGTCGGGACTTGGGTGGGAAAGGACCTATAGTCCAGACCGCAATCAGTTAATTAACTCAGTCCAGTGGATTCTAGACCTCGTTTCAGGGTCTAAGTACCCCCCTGTGTGCTCCGGTTTCCGAGTCGGTTCCCCGGGTCGGTACCGGCGGGCCACTACCCTGTCCCGGTCCACCACGGTTCCACTGAGCCGTCTTCCCGACTCCTGCAGGCTAAGACCACCATTTGCCTCCTAGCCAAAGGTGCCCGGGCTCCAACCCCAGCACCTGTCAATCTGTCACAGGCCTGTCCCACAGGCCTGACCTCCTCCACTGCTCAATGTGACACCCTGGACTAGTCAGGTTGTCCCAGGTAGTCACACACACACACACACACCCTCCCTCCCCGATTAGGTGACAGCAGCCAACCTAGAAACCCTTGTCACCACCCTCCAGGTTTGATGTGCACACCAGGGGGGTGGAGCCAGGCAGTTGGCTCTGCCCACCGAGGAGTTCACAGGCCTGGAGGCGGGAAAACAAACACACAAGTTGTAGTGCAGAGTAGAGAGAAGTCAAGTTCAAGGGCAGACCTGTGTCCAGGCCTGCCAACAGACTACTCCGGTGGCTGGGTTGGAGCCCAGTCACCTTTGGCAAGGAGGCAGACGGTGGTGGCTGCCTGCAGGAGTTGGGATTACAGCCGGTGGAACCGTAGGAACTGAGGTCGGGCGGTGGCCCGCCGGTACCGAACCGGGGAACCGATTAGAAACCGGAGCACCAGGAGGGGTACTCAGACCCAGTACAAAGCCTTGAACCGACAGGGCTGAGTCAAATCAACTGATTGAGGACTGGACTTAAGGACCTTTCCCACATAAGACCCGTTAGAAGACAACAGCCCAACCATACAGGGTAAAGCCACCGCCAAGGCATAGAGACCCAAAGGGCCAGCGTCTGCGCGCAAACGGTCTCCTACGGCATATACAAGTCGGGAGGCGGACTACCGTTGCTTAGGCATAGGAGTCAAAACATTCATACAAGGAGGTGCAGGAGAAAGGCGGAAACCACCAACCTATTCTGGAAGAAGCTGCAGCCGGCTGCGGGCCCCGTTCATCATCCCATTTGGTTTACCAGAGACTCCAGTGTATTGTGTCATAGTGAGTACACCAGTGCCTTTTGGCTGCGCACCGCGCCGCACAGCATCAGCACCCAGCACGTACCCGCTCCCCTGCCTCAGTACCTCCCTCGGGCCCCCGTGACCATCGCCCCTACCCACGGAGGGGTCAACACCAAGCTGCGGAACACCGTCCCCAGAAGGCCCAGTTAATGGCAGCGGTGGTGTCCATCCATTCACCACAACCCGTGGGTGGCATCACGAACTTACATCCCAAACCAAACCGCCGCGGCCCCGGTCGTGGAACTCCCCGTCAAGTCCCTGCGTGTAGCGCCAACTCCCTTGCAGAGCGACGTGACCCCCGGATCCGTGAGAGGCTCGAGCCACCACCCACCGTACGAGCACGGATCCGAGCGGCTCGGCGGTCGCAAACGAGCCCGCGGGGCGGTACACTCAACACTAAAACTCATCTGCTTGTGTGGCGCCCCTGACCTGGTCAGGCACCACTGAGTACTGCACCCATGCTGGGGACAGTACAACACAGGTAATCCAGAAGGCTGACCGGGGTGTGGTACACAGGCGCATAGTGATCAGGTCTCACACATGTACCTTTGAGAGGACCCCTGGGGATCCCAGGAGGGGGAAAAGCCTTCACCTTCACTGGAATAGTGGAGGGGGCCAAAAGCCTCCATCTCCTCTCAAGGGGTGTGGTAAGAGAGTCTGGTTGCTAGGTGGCGTAGGCAGGCACAAAAGGGAAAAGAGAAGGAGGAGTAAAGAGTCAAGAGTCTGCAGCAGAGTGTGGAGGAGTGAGGAGCAGGAAAGTGAAGCTCAGACAGGAGCAGCAGTGAAGGTCCCAGATGTGAGCCGGTTCAGAGCAGAGTCCAGGGAGCTCCGAGGAGAGCTGACCCCTTCCCCTGGGCTGCTGTAGTCTGACAGCGTCCGCGCAGTGGCTACCGACGGGGGAGAACGGTCAACTAGGAGTGCTACCCGAAATCCATCTTCAGCTAGAGAGAGAGCAACGGAGTGGGAAGTAAGGAGACTGCTAGAGAGTACCAGGCCCAAACGGGCGTCAGATCCCGAAGCGGAGATAGATCCAGCTTTCTTTTGCTAAACCTGCCGGTGTGGGGCTCTCAAAGCCCACGCCACAACACCACAAAAGCCGCAGCCACGTAGCCACAGTTAGGGCCCATAGGTCACAGGAGGCAAGCAGCTGGAGTGGCCTGGTCCAGGCGACAAGCAAACGGCAAACGAAGGGGAGAGAGGCTGCAGCATCTTCCCTGGGTGACCCCCATAGGGACTAAAAGTCGGGGTCACCCCAAACCAAAAAGGGCTAAGGAAGGCGAGTTGGTAGTCACCATCAGAAGTCAGCCTGAAGGATACCTGGTTCCAGTCTGGTTAATCCCAGCTACGCCCGGGTTACTCACCCTATCAACTGTGAGTAAAAACCCTGAAAGACACTCTGCCTGTGTTGAGTCATTCTGCGCCTTGTAGTTCTACACATCTACGCAGGGCCCTGGGGCTTGCCTCACTCTCAGGAGGCTACTACAACTGGCTGCACCCACCATCAGCCCCAGGCATCCCTTAACCTGCAGTGGCGGTCCCCACTGACCGCAAATCTGAGAGTGGCGTCACGACAAACTATAAAGAAGGTTTCCTACCTGTGACCAGACAGATCCATCTACGTGGAGTCCCTGAAGGTAATGCACCGACACAGCGTCCCCGGGGCTTCACATCTGGCGTCACGAACAGGATAAGGACTAGACCTGTTCAGACAGGTGACCATGTGCCTGGGCGGTCCGCTTGAAAAATTGGAAGCGCCGCCATATTGCCACCATGAAAAGCGCGCTGAAAAACAACAGCAGCCCGCGCTGGAAGAAGTTACCGCCCACGAAGAGGTGTGGCTACCCAGAGATCCCCTGCAGAGTTCTGACCTTGCCAGCTATGAGAGTGGAAGCGTCCAGAGACGTCGGGACAGAAAGGGAGCCAGAAGCCTGCTGCTGGGAGAGGAGCTGCTGAAAGAGGCAGAGCGGAAACTGAACAGCTTGCTACTAGAGGCAACGGCGAGTCCACAGCTGGAGAGTCGTGCAGAAGAGGGCGCAGAAGAAATGGCGTCTGACCGCAGAAATCCAGAACCGGGCTCCGCTGCCTGGTGGTATCGGGAGCTGGCCCAGTTCTGCGACCGACTGGAGACCCGGGTCGTGGAGCAGATCCGAGAAGAACGTATGGAACTTCTGGAGATGGCTGCCGCGGTTCAGGCCTATGAGAGGGGAACCGCACGACGAGTGCCAGACCGGACGGCGACGACTCAGACCCCGATGCTGCCACCGATGGGTGAGTCCAGTATTACCCCTGCCGGCCCGGATGCCCCGACCCCTGCTGCCACGCTCGCGGTCCCTGAAGAGGCGCCCGGCGCGGCGACGCTGAGCCAGGCCGCAGCCACGCCAGGTGCGGCCCGCCAAGCCCCGGCCGCCGCAGCGATGCCCTGCTCGGCCCGCCAAGCCCCGGCCGCCGCAGCGATGCCCTGCTCGGCCCGCCAAGCCCCGGCCGCCGCAGCGATGCCCTGCTCGGCCCGCCAAGCCTCGGCCGCCGCAGCGATGCCCTGCTCGGCCCACCAAGACCCGGTCCCTGCAGCGACGCCCAGCCCAGCCTGCACCGATTCCATCGCGACAGCGACGCCGATCCAGGCCGCCGCCAAACAGGGCGCGGCCCGCCAAGACCAGGCCGCCGCCATGCCGGGCGCGGCCCGCCAAGACCAGGCCGCCGCCATACAGGGCGCGGCCCGCAAAGAGATTGCATCACCATTTACCCCGGCCTGCAAGGCCAGAGCAGACACCGCTCCCCAGTCCAAAGAGGTCCCTGCTAGGAAGTCCCTGATAGGAGAGGACCCCGAATACTGGAAGCTGAAGGCTGACCTAGAGGCCCAGTTCCCACAAGAGATGGTGGATCGGTATCTGCTCCCTCCGCACACCCCCAAGAGGGTTCCGGCAACCCCTGCAGCAACCACGCCAAAGAGTCCCCCGCCTGGGCCTGCTGAAGAAAGCCCATCCCCAGCACTGCCACCAAAGGAGTGCCAAGAAGAACTAAGGGGGAGAGGAGGCCAGGAAGCTGAGGAGCTGACTCCGGAGCCACCGGCAGTGGAGCAATACTCAGAGCCGGAGATGTTACCCTATTCCCGTTGGGATGAGGAGGACTTGACACCGTCTGCTGATGAAGACCAGCCCAGAAACCTCACCTGGGGCCCTGCAGGCATTGAGGTAACAGCCCAGCAGAACCCAGCCCGCAAGACAAGGCGTCGCAACAGAACAACGCTGTCCCCTGCACCACAGTCTCCAGAGCAGAGAGAAGTCACAGCCAGAGACCTACAAGAAAAACGGTCCCTGAGAAGAGCCAAAGCTCAGGTCAGAGGACCCCTTTGTAGAGGAGTTGTGGAAGACTTTAACTTGAAAAGCGGATACGGCTTTATTGTGGCACCAGGTATGAAAGAGGGCATTTTCGTTAATAGGAGGGATGTGAGAGCCCACCTGCCCAGAGGACACCCTGGAAGAAATTTGAAGATAGGAGATTCAGTGGAGTTTACCATGCATCAAGGAGAAAGAGGCTGGTATGCCCTAGATGTTGCACCATGTTCTAGAAGTCCTTGCAGAAGCCCTGCAGTCACAACAGAAGATGAAGACAGAGACACTGAAGAAGAAAGAAAATACAACGAACCCACAGACGAAGAAAGAGATCAAGAAACCAACAGGTGCCGCAGCCCTACAGGCCCAAGCCCTGGTATGGAAGAGTAGAGGAATCTGCATAAAGTAAAGCATACAGCAAGTTAAAGTTTTGAAAAGTTGGAAGTTTTGCAACGTTTACGTTTAAGTATGTGCCCACATAAACTTGTGTGAGAAAACCATAAACCTTAAGGCTATGAACTGGCTATAGCCACAAACTCTCGCAGTGTAAATAGTTACACCAGAGGGCACCACCACCACCAGAGTCAGCCTGTTTAGGGGCTTGGCTCGTCTGCAACCAGGAGGAGCCCGTCCGTATATAGGGCCTTGGCTCGCCTGCGACCAGAGAGCATGCCTGTTTATGGGGCCTGGCTCTCCACCACAAAGAGGGTACCTGGTCAGCACCAACTGTGGATTCCGCCTCTACATCCTGCCAGAAGAGGCTGAAGGCGCGGATCCACCAAGCCAGGTATACCCTGAGACCACCAGCCCATGAAAGCCGCCTCTACATCCTGCCAGAAGTGGCTGAAGGCGCGGCCAACGTGAGAGGGTTTTGGGTGGGTTAACGGACTTGTGGGTGGAGGGTGGTGATGTATGGTACCTGGTGCTTTTAAAATGTTTTACATGTTTTAATGTTTTATGCATTTTTTAAAATGTTGTCTTGCAGCCCGAGGACGTGCTGGTGATAACTAAAGGGGAATGTGGCGCCCCTGACCTGGTCAGGCACCACTGAGTACTGCACCCATGCTGGGGACAGTACAACACAGGTAATCCAGAAGGCTGACCGGGGTGTGGTACACAGGCGCATAGTGATCAGGTCTCACACATGTACCTTTGAGAGGACCCCTGGGGATCCCAGGAGGGGGAAAAGCCTTCACCTTCACTGGAATAGTGGAGGGGGCCAAAAGCCTCCATCTCCTCTCAAGGGGTGTGGTAAGAGAGTCTGGTTGCTAGGTGGCGTAGGCAGGCACAAAAGGGAAAAGAGAAGGAGGAGTAAAGAGTCAAGAGTCTGCAGCAGAGTGTGGAGGAGTGAGGAGCAGGAAAGTGAAGCTCAGACAGGAGCAGCAGTGAAGGTCCCAGATGTGAGCCGGTTCAGAGCAGAGTCCAGGGAGCTCCGAGGAGAGCTGACCCCTTCCCCTGGGCTGCTGTAGTCTGACAGCGTCCGCGCAGTGGCTACCGACGGGGGAGAACGGTCAACTAGGAGTGCTACCCGAAATCCATCTTCAGCTAGAGAGAGAGCAACGGAGTGGGAAGTAAGGAGACTGCTAGAGAGTACCAGGCCCAAACGGGCGGCAGATCCCGAAGCGGAGATAGATCCAGCTTTCTTTTGCTAAACCTGCCGGTGTGGGGCTCTCAAAGCCCACGCCACAACACCACAAAAGCCGCAGCCACGTAGCCACAGTTAGGGCCCATAGGTCACAGGAGGCAAGCAGCTGGAGTGGCCTGGTCCAGGCGACAAGCAAACGGCAAACGAAGGGGAGAGAGGCTGCAGCATCTTCCCTGGGTGACCCCCATAGGGACTAAAAGTCGGGGTCACCCCAAACCAAAAAGGGCTAAGGAAGGCGAGTTGGTAGTCACCATCAGAAGTCAGCCTGAAGGATACCTGGTTCCAGTCTGGTTAATCCCAGCTACGCCCGGGTTACTCACCCTATCAACTGTGAGTAAAAACCCTGAAAGACACTCTGCCTGTGTTGAGTCATTCTGCGCCTTGTAGTTCTACACATCTACGCAGGGCCCTGGGGCTTGCCTCACTCTCAGGAGGCTACTACAACTGGCTGCACCCACCATCAGCCCCAGGCATCCCTTAACCTGCAGTGGCGGTCCCCACTGACCGCAAATCTGAGAGTGGCGTCACGACAAACTATAAAGAAGGTTTCCTACCTGTGACCAGACAGATCCATCTACGTGGAGTCCCTGAAGGTAATGCACCGACACAGCGTCCCCGGGGCTTCACACTTGTGTTTCCTGCCTAAGGCTATGTGCGCACTAGGCCGTTTTACCCGCGGATTTACCCGCGGATTTGCTGCGGAAATTTCTTGAGAAATGTCTGCAATCTTTGTGCAGACATTTCCCAGCACATCCTATGAGAAAAAAAAATAGCTGTGCGCACTGTGCGGATTTTTCTCAAGAAAATTTCTTGAGAAAATTTTCTCGAGAAACTTTCTTGAGAAAATGTGCATGTCCATTATTTTCCGCAGAATACCCCCGGAATTTCGCTCCATTCACTGTAATGTAATCGCGAAATTCCGGGGGTATACCGCAGGTAGCAAATGATGTGCGGTATACCCCCGGTATAGCCGCGATTTACCTGCGGTAATGCTCATCGCTCCCTGCGGTTTTGCAGGAAGTGATGTCATTATGCCAGGAAGAGGAAGCGGAGAGAGTAAACACAGACGTCACACTCCCTGGACGCCGCACAGAAGCACTTCCGTGTGACCTCCAGGTGCCCGTGCAGTCTGTGTCCCGCTCCAGCCTCGCGGCTGCCTGCACTGCTGTGTGTCAGTGTGTGCCCGCAGTATCAGCAGCTTGTCACCCGACAGCGCAGGCAGACACTGACACACAGCAGTGCAGTGTCAGTGTCTGCCTGTGCCAGTGTCTGCCTGCGCTGCCGGGTGACAAGCTGCCGATACTGCGGGCACACACTGACACACAGCAGTGCTGGCAGCCACGGGGATGACGATCGCTGCTGTCAGGAGGTGAGATCATTACCTGCTGTGACGATCTCCTGCCTCCTGACGTCACCGCGGTCACTGCTGTCTATGCCCGTCTCGCGGGCGGCCCGAGACTGTCACTAGCGGTGACGTCACGGGCTCTCGCGATACTTCTGACAACGTGAGAGTCAGTGACAGCGGTAACGTCAGCAGTACAGGAGATGATCACAGCAGGTAATGATCTCATCTATGCTCCTGATGGCAGCGCTCGGCATCCCCTGCAGTGACCTGGGATGACCTATTGATGTTAGCTCAGGTCACTGCATTGCTCTCCCAGCCAATGGGGAACATTCTGTTCTTCATTGACTGGGACAGTGACTATGGTATGGATCGCCGTGGGACCCCCCCACCCTTATTGGATTACGCCGGACGTGGATTGATTGTTCTTTTCAATAAATTGGTTAAAGAGGCTATTTGGGGAGTGTTTTTTCAAATAAAACTTTTTTTGTTGTCTATTTTTTAATTATTACTGACTGGGTTGGTGATGTCGGGTATCTGATAAACGCCTGACCTCACCAACCCCAGGGCTTGATGCCAGGTGACATTACACATCTGGCATCAACCCCATATATTACCTCGTTTGCCAACGCACCAGGGCAACGGGATGAGTTAGGGCGAAGCGCCAGGATTGGCACGTCTAATGGATGCGCCACTTCTGGGGCGGCTGCGGCCTGCTATTTTTAGGCTGGGGAGTGTCCAATAACAGTGGACCTCCCTAGTCTGAGAATATCAGATGCCAGCTGTCCGCTTTACCTTGGCTGGTGATCCAATATGGGGGGGACCGCACGTTTTTTGTTTTAAATTATTTATATAATTTAAAATAACAGCGTGGGGTGCCCACTGTTTTGGATTATCAGCCAAGGTAAAGCTGCCAGCTGTAGTCTGCAGGCTGCAGCCGTCTGCTTTACCCTAGCTGGCTACAAAAAATGGGGGGACCTCACGTCGTTTTTTTAAATTATTTATTTATTTTATGGCTAAATACAAGGCTAAGCACCCTTTAGTGCCACATGAAAGTCACTAAAGGGTGCCAGCTTAGAAAATGCAGGGAGGTGGAACATTATATAGGTTTTTCTCATCTATCTATCTATCTATCTATCTATCCCTCTATCTATCTATCCCTCTATCTATCTATCTATCCATCTATCCATCTATCCCTCTATCTATCCATCTATCCCTCTATCTATCTATTCATCTATTCATCTATCTATCTATCCCTCTATCTATCTATTCATCTATTCATCTATTCATCTATCCCTCTATCCATTATCTGTCTATCGATTATCTTTATTATTTATTGCAGGGACAAACCTGCGGTAAATCTGCGGTAAATCCGCGGCAAATCCGCGGCAAATCCGCATGCGTTTTTCCCGCGGATTTTTCCGCAGGTCCGGAAATCTTTCACTCCCAGAAGTTTCTCAAGAAATTTTCTTGAGAAACTTCACATTTCTAGTGCGCACATAGCCTAAGGCCCTCTGAACTCCTGGGCGTGGCCAACCGCCTGGCTCCGCCCCCTGGTGTGTTCATCAAGCACTGAGAGAGGTGACTAGGGTTTGGGGGACAGGCGTAGTGCGGGGGTCTACCTGTTACTACCTGGCTAGTCCAGGGCGTCACAAGTGTATTCCCAGTGTGAGGAGCGGTAACCACTAGTGATTGTTTCCTCCAGCTGTCTCATCTTGTTCACTGTGCCAGGGATTATGGGTATTGTAGTCCTGCAAGTACCATCTGTGCTTGTGCACCAACGGGAGGAGACTACATCTCCTAGAATCCCTCACGCGTGACGTCTACGTTGCCGTTCTGGCGCTAAGTCTGAGGTGAAACCAAATGCTGAATAGACGGGAAGAAGCCGCGGAGCCTCGTGTGTGCGGAGACGCCGGGTGGACGGTCTGCAGCCGCCGCTAGCGCTTTCCTGGCCTCCGTGATCATCGTCGCGTGTGGTGACGTCATTACCAATGGCGGGGTAAACAGAGGGGAGCGTGCTCATTGATGCCCAGGACTCTCTTATAGTCTCCATGACAACCAAGCAGCCATTATTTCTTAATGGAAGTGTTACTATTAATATTTGTAGTAATTGTTGCCATTTTCCACAGAGTATTGGGACGGAAATTACCATCTTTATGGCCAGAATGATGCACTTTATCTATGGGCTTTCATTAGAAACTTGGGCTTTGATCACGTGACATTCACCTGAATTAAAGGGATTGTCCATATCTTGGAAACCTTTGCAGCGGGAGGTGAGCATCATCGTCATGGCTACATATACCTGTGTAGTGAGCGGCAACGAACAATCCCTTTAATTCAGTCAAATGTTGTGATCGCTCTGTGAATTGCAGGGCATGCAGCAAGCAAGGCGCCATAATTCCTTGCTGGTCATGATGTGCTCCCTCTTCCCCCATGGGTCCTTTGCCCAGGTTAGGCTCCGTTGCTCGTGGCTTATGATGGGATTGTTTCTATGGTTACAGGTCGGCCGACGCAGATAAGATCGCTGCTTTGTGTTATGAACATTACCGCATCAAACTTCCTAAACAGGGTCGATCGGATCCCGGCAAGGAATGGACCCTGATGGCGGCGGTGATCCAGGTGGAGTCTGCGCCCGACGTCAAGAAAGGTGATGCTGACGCTCAGCCCCGACGTGTGTGTGTATAATTATATACAGTATATATATATATATATACACATACATACAGTGTGTCCACCCATATCCACCCGTTAACTTGAGAATGGTGGCAGCTATAGGCATAGAAGTGGTGTCTAGGTATAGTAAAGTAGCCATGCGGTACCCAATGAAACCACCTATAGCGCCACCTGGTGGAAAACAACGGAGTAAGGGCGGCTTTGCACGTTGCGACATTGCACGTGCGATGTCGATGGGGTCAAATCGAAAGTGACGCACATCCGGCGTCGCAGTCGATATCGCAACGTGTAAAACCTTTTTGATACGATGAACGAGCGCAAAAGCGTCGTTATCGTATCATCGCTGCAGCCTCCGACATTTCCATAATGCCGATGGTGCGACAGGTACGATGTTGTTCCTCGTTCCTGCGGCAGCACACATCGCTGTGTGTAAAGCCGCAGGAGCGAGGAACTTCACCTTACCTGCCGCCGGCTGCAATGAGAAGGACGGAGGTGGGCGGGATGTTTACATCCTGCTCATCTCCGCCCCTCCGCTTCAATTGGCCGCCTGCCGTGTGACGTCACTGTGACGCCGCACGACCCGCCCCCTAAGGAAGGAGGCGGGTCGTCGGCCAGAGGGACGTTGCACGGCAGGTATGTGCGTGTAAAGCTGCCGTAGCGATAATAATCGCTACGGCAGCTTTCACTAGATATCGCCCGTGCGACGGGGGCGGGACTATCGCTGCAGCATCGGTAACACATTGTTACCGATGTCGCAACGTGCAAAGCCCGCCTAAGCATTTTTATCTTGAAACGGAACGAGATAGAGAAAAAAAGTGAATTACAAAGTTGTAGGGCATCATCAATTCAATACGAATCGACACCTTGCATACAGAAATGCTATGATATGAAACCAATGACCCCCCCAATATATATATATACACCGTGTGCAGAATTATTAGGCAAGTTGTATTTTAGGGGAATTTTTTTTATTATTGATCAACAACTCTGTTCTCAATCAACCCAAAAGACTCATAAATATCAAAGCTTAATATTTTTGGAAGTTGGAGGTTTTTTTTTAGATTTGGCTATCTTAGGAGGATTCTGTTTGTGCAGGTAACTATTACTGTGCAGAATTATTAGGCAACTTAATAAAAACCAAATATATTCCCATCTCACTTGTTTATTTTCACCAGGTAAACCAATATAACCGCACAAAATTTAGAAATAAACATTTCTGCCATGCAAAAACAAAACTCCAAAAAAGAGTGACCAATATAGCCGCCTTTCTTTCTGATGACACTCAGCAGCCGGTCAACATTGCATGCAGCAGCCACCACAGCCTCCAGACACTGCTCCCAGAGGTGGACTGTTTTCCCTCCATGTAGATCTCACATTTTGTGAGGGACCACAGGTTCTCTATGGGGTTCAGATCAGGTGAACAAGGGGGCCATGTCATTATTTTTTCATCTTTTAGACCTTTACTGGCCAGCCACGCTGTGGAGTAGTTGGATGCATGTGATGGAGCATTGTCCTGCATGAAAATGTTTTTTTTTGAACGATACCGACTTCTTCCTGTACCACTGCTTGAAGAAGTTGTCTTCCAGAAACTGGTAGTAGGTCTGGGAGTTGAGCTTCACTCCATCCTCAACCCGGAAAGGTCCCACAAGTTGATCTTTGATGATCCCAGCCCATACCAGTCCCCACCTCCACCTTGCTGGCGTCTGAGTTGGAGTGGAGCTCTCTGCCCTTTACTGATCCAGCCTCTGGCCCATCCATCTGGCCCATCAAGAGTCACTCTCATTTCATCAGTCCATAAAACCTGTGAAAAATCAGTCTTAAGATATTTCTTGGCCCAGTCTTGACGTTTTATCTTCTGTTTCTTGTTCAGAGGTGGTGGTTTTTCAGCCTTCCTTACCTTGGCCATGTCCCTGAGTATGGCACACCTTGTGCTTTTTGATACTCCAGTAACGTTGCAGCTCTGAAATATGGCCAAACTGGTGGCAAATGGCATCTTGGCAGCTTCACGCTTGATTTTTCTCAATTCATGGGCAGTTATTTTGCGCCTTTTTTGCCCATCACGCTTCTTGCGACCCTGTTGGCTATTTGCCATGAAACGCTTGATTGTTCGGTGATCACGCTTCAAAAGTTTGGCAATTTCAAGACTGCTGCATCCCTCTGCAAGACATCTCACAATTGTGGACTTTTCAGAGCCCGTCAAATCTCTCTTCTGACCCATTTTGCCAAAGCAAAGAAGTTGCCTAATAATTAAGTGTGACACCTGCTTTTCGAGCGATCTATAGTGTTCCACCCACATTCACCTCTACAGATGCTGCTTCTTTGGTTGAACTGGAGAATACTACAATTCCCAAAGTGCCTTGCAAATCTGGGGGAGGAGGAAACAGGACGGAGGGGTGGAAGGGAGCTGAGTCATCTTGGAGGCGGGAAGCTGCAACTGGGTGTGAGGAGAGACCGTCTAAGAAAGTGACAGGAGGCACCATTAGCAGGAGCTGCGGCCTTCCAGGTTTACCACACCGAAGAAGGATTTTGCCTGCTGTACCAACTCCCTCCCAGACTTTGAATCCAGACGCCCCAGTGTGGAATAGTCTGAGAGAACAGGCCTGCTGCAGACAGAAGTGAGTAGGACATTGCTGTGACTTGTAGTTCTACAGTTTGAGAAGTGTGCTGGAGCAAATTACAAGGCCTTGCTAGAGAGGACTTTTGACTGCACTAACTGGGAGTTTGTATAGGACCAGCCCTGGGGAAACACTGCCTTCATTACTTTAAGTGCACCAACGTACTGCAAGCGCGCCAACATCCGCGGCAACTGGGGCCCCAATTTGGGACTGTGTCAATTGTGAGGCTGCAGCTGTTAGTTGGTAGATTGTAAGTAGTCAGCAGAGTGTGTGGTGTAGGTTAAAGAGGAAGCATTACCCCTAACCTTCAGGTTTATTACAAAGAGCCCTTCCTGCATTTTTGTAGAATACTGCATAACAATACCTGTCGTTTCACTGTTATTTGCTTTTTATCCCTGCAATTACCATTGTCATCCTCCTGCAAATAAACCTGTTAAGATTTCTAACCTCAGTTATTGTGAGTGTGTACGGAGCGTGGGTAGGGGTTTCCCGAGTCGACCCCTAGCAGAAGACAAAGACCCTTCTGCATTCCACCAGAGCTCCTAGCAAGATTCGGGTGGAGGCACTGCGTCATATCAAGGTGAGAACAACCGAACACCCTGCCCCAGCGGCAAATTAAAGGGGTGTTACAGTGGAGGCACTGCTGAGATCGATCAAGACAGGTATCGCTGACATGGAGGCTTTAACTGAAGCACAGGTGTCCACATGGTGTGGGGAAAGAAGTATACTTGAAGAACACAGTTTTGCAGTATGCGGTGAACTCTCCAAGGTACCGGATGAAGAAATACTGAAGATTGTGAACCAAGTTCATGGAGTTGTCCATCCCAGAGTGGTTGACAGAAGGACTGATGAAGGGAGTCCATTATCAGCAGCTCTAATCACTACTGAGGGGACACTGGATAAAGGGTACTTTCCATCTGTCATAGCTGTGCCATTAAAACATGGACCACATTGGAAGATCACCTGGCCTGTGAGGTCCGAAGCAGGGACATCATCTTCGGGTGCAAGTTCACAGCCTAGGAGATCTAGTCGATGTCTACCTTCCACTCCTACTCGGGACAAATCTGAAGAAACAACCATGATGGTTGACGTGGTAGTGGCAGCCATGGAGAAGTTAGTCACCCAATTTACAAAATTGCAACCTGAAGGGGCCTACCGTCGTCTGAGAACCTTCTCGGGTGTCACTCCTGTCCCAGCTGGTGAAGAAGGGTATGACACGTGGAGGGATGTTACTCTGCAATATCTGGAAGAATGGCAGTGTACTGATGCAGTGAAGAAGCAGAGAATTGTGCAGAGTCTGAAGGGGCCTGCTATGGAAGTGGTGCAGGCTGCTTGGAGAAGTCAGTCAGAGACAACTTCTAAAGATTACATGACTGCTCTTGAAGATGCTTTTGGATCCCCAGAGGATGCCACTGATCTCCTTTATCAACTCCGCACCACCTATCAAAACTCTGGTGAGAAGATGTCAGATTATCTTTATCGATTGGACAAATTGGTGCATAGGGTCGTATCCAAGGGGGGACTTAGGCCCGAACAAGTTGATCAGTGTCGTTTAGAACAAGTGCTCCGAGGAGCTCTGACTCACGATCCCATTGCTCAACGACTGAGGTGTTGCGACAAAGGGCAGATTCCCCGTTCTTTCCATCAGTTGCTTAAAGAAGTCAGACAAGAGGAAGCTCTCCTGGCCGCCAGAGAACAAGTGACCCAGCGAGTGGCTGCTGCCCCTGTACATCTTGAATCCAGCCATCGAGAGGGAGAGTTCTTGAAGGTCATTGAGAGGCAAGGGGAACAGCTTGCCCAACTTCTAGCTGCCCAGGCTCTGAAGGTTGACCAGCTAAAGCAAATTGTTGAGACAGCTGTCAAGAGTCAAAGACCGCCTTTGCAAGTGGCAAGTGATGACCACAGTCTGGTAGAAGATACAAAGCCAGAAGAATGTTTTGTCTGTGGGAGCACCCATCATATGGCTCGCCAGTGTCCGAAGAGGTGGAATTTGAAGAGATCTCGGGACCCCCCAGCTAACAAGAAGGAGCAGACGGGAAACGGGAAAGGGGGCCAGTAGAGTCCTATACTGGCCCCCCTTCAAAATCAGAGGTATATTCTACTGCTCCATCTAACCCTGTCCAGTCAGAGCAATTTCCTAAAGGTCTCGTAGGACCAGCACCACATGTACCGGCCTGTATCAATGGGCAGCCATGCACTGTATTACTGGATAGTGGTTCACAAGTGTCCATCATTTTTGAGAAGTGGTACAGAAAATACTTGTCAGACGTGCCCTTGCAACCCCTATCTGGACTTGTAGTCTGGGGTTTGAGTGAAAACAGTTACCCCTACAAAGGATACGTGGCTGTCACACTACGATTCCCAGAGACTATAGCTGGGGTGGAAAGAGAGGTTCCCATCATTGCATTAGTCTGTCCAGACACTGATGAAGACCGGGAAACAGTGCCTGCCATAGTCGGGACAAATGCCAACCTATTCCGTACTCTTGCTCAGTGGTGTCGCAAAATTGGAGGTAATAGATACTCGCAGGCCCTCACAATCCATCCTGTCTGTTTGGCTGCTTATGAGAAGAAAGAGGAAGAGGAAAGGAAGGAACTACGTCCTGAACATTTTGACCTCTGTTTTGAAGGTAGTGATCTGAAGAAGGAGGAAAAGCAGTCAGTGATAAATGGTATGATGAAGCGTGCCGGAACCTTCTCATTGGGTGATTGGGACCTGGGCCTTGCAAGAGGAGTGGAGCATCACATCCGGCTGACTGATGAGAAGCCATTTCGAGAAAGATCCCGACGATTGGCTCCCGCCGATGTGGAGGATGTTCGAAAGCATTTACGGGGTTTACTGGACACTGGAGTCATAATAGAGTCCAACAGCCCATACGCATCTCCGATAGTGATCGCTCGGAAGAAGAATGGAGCTATTAGGATGTGTGTGGATTATCGCACCCTGAACAAACGCACTGTGCCTGATCAGTATACTGTGCCCAAGATTGATGAAGCTTTAGATTGCCTGCAGGGAAGCCAGTGGTTTTCTGTGTTAGATCTTCGGAGTGGATATTACCAGATACCCATGAGCAAGGAGGATCAGGAGAAGACTGCTTTCATTTGCCCTATCGGTTTCTATGAGTTTCAACGGATGCCGCAAGGAGTGACCGGTGCCCCTGCTACTTTCCAGAGATGTATGGACAAGGTGATGGGAGACATGAACTTTCGTGAGGTCCTGGTTTACCTGGATGATCTGATTGTATTTGGCCACACCTTGGAAGAGCACAACCTGAGGTTATTTAAGGTGTTGGACCGGCTAGAGGAAGCTGGGTTAAAACTATCCCTCGACAAGTGCCTGTTCTGCCAGAAATCTGTGAAGTATGTAGGACACATTGTCAGCCGAGAAGGAATCTCCACGCATCCAGGCAAAATAGAAGCTGTGATGGAGTGGCCCAAACCCACCAAATTGGGGGAGCTTAGATCTTTTCTAGGTTTCAGCGGGTACTACAGAAGATTTGTGCCACAATATTCCAAGATCGCAAAGCCATTGACAGCCCTCACTCAAGGGTATCCCCCACCTCGAGGGACAGCTCGCTCCAAGAAACCTGCAACAAAAACCTACTTTAAGGTGAATGAGCCTTTCGGAGAGAGATGGACATCAGAGTGTGATGAAGCCTTTGAGAAACTCAAGTCCTGCTTGACCCAGGCACCTGTACTGGCCTATGCAGACCCCAACAAGCCATACGTACTTCATGTGGATGCTTCTTTTGATGGACTTGGAGCAGTCTTATACCAGGAGCACTATGGCGTCCTGCGGCCAGTCTACTACATCAGTCGTGGATTGTCTCCGAGTGAGCGCAATTACCCAGCACATAAACTGGAGTTCTTGGCCTTGAAATGGGCTGTGGTGGACAAGCTGCATGACCACCTCTATGGAGTGCATTTCCAAGTTCATACTGACAACAATCCACTGACCTATGTGAGGACTACAGCAAAGCTGGATGCTACTGGCCATAGATGGCTCACCGCGCTAGCTATATATGATTTCAGCCTGAAGTACCGACCTGGTGCCACCAACATCGATGCAGATGCTCTGTCCCGCCTGCCCAGGCAGATGGTGAATGAAGAAGAAGAAGCCTGGATTGAGGTTCCAGCCCCAGAGGTGAAAGCTATGTGTCATCGACATCAAGGAAGGATTGCTCAATCAGGGGGCTGTGCTACCTTCTTAGGGGCTCCAGAGGAAGCTCTTCCACTATTGTTCTGTCAACTGACCAACGTTGATGCTGGCTCCCTGCCTCAACTGACTCAAAACCAGATTGAAAAGGCTCAGCAGGAAGATCCTTCTGTGGGAGTTGTTCGATGGTGGGTGAAAAGGGGCCAAAAGCCTGAGAGGAATGCTCTGAAGACACAAGAGTCTGTTCTCTTGACCCGACAGTTAGACTTTCTGGTGGTGAAAAATGGATTGCTGCACCGCGAGGTCAAACGCCAAAATCGAGAAGTTCGTGTCCAGTTGGTGCTTCCTGCTCAGTTCCGTGAGATGGTCATAAGGGCACTGCATGATGATCATGGACACCTTGGGGTGGAAAAGACCACCAGCCTCATAGCAGATCGGTTCTATTGGCCAAAGATGGAAGCTGACATTGAACAATACTGTAAATCTTGTAAGCGGTGTATCCTAAGGAAAACCTTACCTTCTCGGTCCGCCCCCCTTGTCAACATAACCAGTGATGGCCCCCTTGATTTAGTGTGTATCGACTTCCTTTCCATTGAGCCTGATGAAGGAAACGTCAGCAACGTTCTTTTTTTTTAAATCAGGTTCATTTTTATTTAACATCAAAATTATACAACACATAAAATAATTCCCTCCATAGAAATATCACAGAAAGGGAAAAAACCTTTAGTCAATAAGAAAAACCACACAAATAACATAATAAACAATGCACCCGCAGTCCACGTCTCATTTCAATATGGGTCTCAAAGTGCATATTATTTCCCAATATATTCTCCATAGTATAGCTTACCCAGCATCATTATGACATTATATATATATACACATATACATACACGCACGCACGCACGCACGCACACACATATACATGCACACACATATACATGCACACACATATACATGCACACACCTTCCAGCAGTACGCATATCACCCTATTTGAGGAAATTTGTTAACCGGTCAGAAGGAGAAGGACCTGGTCGCTCGCACTGTCCTGCAGTAACGCCGAGGAGGGAAGGCCTGGGGTATCCAACCATGCCCCCCAGATCTTATAGAACTTTTTCAATGCATTTCTTTTAAGGTATACTCCTCTCTCCAGTCAAAGTATAGCGTTTACTCTTTCCCTAAAATCCCCGATGACCGGAGGCGCTGGGTCCAACCAGTGGTAGGCCAACAGTTTCCTAGCCTGGTACAAGAGACGTGTAATACCGACCATTACCGGCGAACTCAAGTCCACCCCCCCCTCCAGTAGACCCAGGATACATATAATAGGTCTTGGCTGTAGACGGATATTGAAAACTTGTCTAACCAAATCTAGTACTGCCCTCCAGTAATCTTCAATGTTCCCACAGGACCACATCATATGCATCAGATTCGCACCTTCCTGTCCGCACCTAGGACACAGATCATCCATCCTAACTCCCATCTTATGCAATAGACTAGGTGTCCTATATACTCTATGTAACAGGAATAGCTGCGACAGTCGTTGGCCTTCAGATACAGCAAGGCTTGGAGTCTGAGACAGGACCTCACCCCACTGTTCCTCTGTCATAGGGCCTAGGTCCCTCTCACACTTCTCTCTAGCCTGCAAAGGGAATTTGTCGAGGTGTCTAGATAACATCACTGTATACAACCTAGAAATAATACCATAGGAGCGATCAGATGTCAACAATTCAGTAAGAGTGTGATTCCGCTCTATCCTAATGTCCATACGACGTGTCTGTGTCTCATAGGCATGACGGAGCTGCAGGTATTGGTAAAAGGAACTGTGCGGTATCCCAAACTCAGCTTGAAGCTGGTCAAATCTTTTAAGTATATTATTCTGAAGAATCTGAGACACCTGATGCACCCCCCTGCTCACCCACATTCTCCAACCCGGGAGTCTCTGCAGCTCCGCCAGTCCACGATTATGCCATAAGGGCCAGTACTCAGTCATTCCTGATATTCCCAGCAACTGCTTCCCTCTATCCCACACCTTGTACATCAATGATAATGTTGGATATAATGTTCCTCCTCTGGGTGAGTATCCTGCATCCAAAAAAGCCACTGGGTGTCCCCATTCTGCAAGGCCCCTCACCAATTTGCCCCCAGCGTCATATGCCTCATCCTTTCCCCACCCCCTGAAGTGCTGCATCTGTGCCGCAACATAATAAACCCACGGGTTGGGGACTGCCAGACCCCCATCCTCCTTCCCTCTCTGCAGGGTCTCAAGGCGGATTCTAGCCTGCTGCTTTTGCCACAAGAGTTCCCGAAACAAAGTGTTGATTTTACGGAAAAATTTCCAGTGGATCCATATTGGGGCGTTGTGGAGAAGATACAGAAGTTTGGGCATCAGTACCATTTTTAGTAGATTAGCACGGCCAATAAGGGACAGTGGGAGTCGACACCAGGCATCTATCTTGTTCCTAAACTGAGCCAACACTGGTTCCAGATTTTGAGAGTAGTAATCACGCGGTCGGGCACTAACCACAATCCCCAGGTATTTAAATTTATCCACCGTCGGAATTGGCAGCCCCAGAGTACTAAAATTAGATGGGAGTGGATCTATAGGGAGCAGGGCCGATTTCTTCCAGTTTATTAGGAGTCCCGAGCGCCTACCAAATTCTATAATAATATTTATTGCTGGGCCCACCGATGTCCCCACCTCCCTGAGATACAGCAACAAATCGTCCGCATAGAGGGAAACCTTATGCTCCAGACCGCCTATCTCAAACCCCTTTACGCCAGCGGATGCACGAAGCATAGCCGCCAATGGTTCAATTGCCGCTGCAAATAGTAATGGAGAGAGAGGACAGCCCTGTCTCGTGCCCCTGGCCAAATTAAAAGACGAGGAGGTACAACGATTAACTCGAATCCTGGCCCGCGGAGAGGCATATAACAATTTGACCCAGCCAATAAATCTGGAGCCAAGACCCAATTTCTCCAAAACTACCCATAGGAAATTCCATTCAATACTGTCAAAGGCTTTGGCTGCATCTAATGACAGGACTGCTCTCTCCTTGTTTCTCCCCTCAGAACTTAGCTGTATCCCCAGGAATAAACGTCGCAAATTAATGGAAGTAGATTTATTGGGGATGAATCCAGTCTGATCCTCGTGGATCACTGACGTGATCACCCGGGACAACCTGTTAGCTAGAATTTTAGCGATTAATTTAATATCTAATGTAAGCAGCGAGATTGGGCGATAGGAGTCAGGCGCGGTCGGATCTTTCCCGGGTTTTAAAATCAGAACAATAATAGCCTCCCTCATGGATGCAGGGAGGGATCCCTTCTCCTCAGCATCTCTGAACACATCCAAGAGTCTTGGCAGCAGCAGATGGGTATATAATTTGTAGAATTCACCCGGGAGTCCGTCCGCACCTGGGGCCTTTTCATTTTGGATTTGACCGAGCGCCTCCTCCAGCTCCTCCAGGTCTATATCTCTATTCAGGGAATCTCTCTCACTATCTGACAGACTGGGGAGAGTGATCTCCTCCACAAAGTCCCGCAGTTCCTCATCCCCATAATGCGATTTAGAGGAGTATAATTGGGTGTAATACTGTTGCATGACCTCCACAATCCTCCCGCTGTCCCTCACCTCCTCTCCAGTGTCAAGTTTCAATTTGGTGATATAGGTCAATCCCTCCTGCGCCCTAGCAATTGTAGCCAAGAGATGTCCCACACTCTCCCCCTCCGTAAAGTACCGCTGCTTAAGGAAAAAGCGTTTGTTAGTGGCCAAGGAAGTCATATGGTCTCTCAGAGCTCTCTGCGCCCTCTCTAAGTCCCGCTTGGCATCATCTGTAGGGTTAGATATAAGATGTTGTTCTGCATCACCTAAAGTGTCCGTCAGATACTTAGTGCGCTCTCTTGTTTTCGCCTTTCGGGTGCAAATTTCCCTAATATATGTCCCACGAACATACGCCTTCATTGCGTCCCACACTATATGTTTAGATGCCGTACCGTCATTTGTCACAAAATATTCCCGTATAGTGTCAGTCAGAGTGCCCCCTATCAGTTGTATCCAAAAAGGGTTGAGCCGCCAAGGTATCCCCGCCAGCCGGTCCGGGTCCCCAAGCCTTAGACGGACCTGTAGTGGGGAGTGGTCAGACACCCCCCTGGCCAGGTACGTGACTGAAGCTACACAAGGCAGCAGCTGAGCATTTCCAATGGCCAGGTCAATCCGGGACAGTGAATGATGAGAACTAGAATAGCATGAATACTGCCGGACCTGCGGGTTTCTAATACGCCAAATATCTACATATCCCACCTCCTCCATCAGTCTGGCAAGGGATGTAGCTGCCGCCCCCACTGAGATATTCCCTGTATGTAACTTATCCCAATACGGGTGCAAGTAATTGACTCGCCCACCCCAGGGCTATGGGACACCCGGTGCCGGGCCGGACTAGTCCGGTGGTAGTCAGTGGTGGCTGGGCCCGGCTCCGTGGCCCTGGTGGGTGTCAGTTGAATATGTGGCTGATGACTTTAATGTTTGTGTTCGTGACGCCACCTGTGGTATGCGGCTATTAAGCCGCCGCTGCTGTGTGAGGCCACCGGGATGATGTTATGGCAGCAATGTTAGTACTGCTCCCCACAGGTGGAGCAATGCCCGGGGCACAGTTGGTGCTTGTGGAAGTCTATGGTGCTGCGTGACTAACACGGTGCAGGGCCGACAAGCAATGAAAGAAACAGGCACAAACAGTAGTCTCTTTACCTTCTCCTCTTTTACTCGGCAGAAACTTAGTCCAGGGAGACCGTCACAGATGGTAAAGATGATCCGGCCGGCCTGGAAGTGCCTGGGGTGATCTTTGGCCAGTTGAGTATGAGGCCTACTCCTTAATCTTTCTCTGCTGTTTTAGGACACTGCACTTTGGGTTAGCAATTGCCCTCTTGCTGCTGGGACTTGTTGTTCGTCCCCTCTTCTGTGTGGTAGACTGCGCAGGCCCTCTCTGGTGCTTCTCTGCTGGAGCCCACACCAGGCCCTTGGGATGCAGTTGTACCTTCAGATTGCTTCTGGGGCAGGGGGCTTGCAGCTCTCCTGCCCTCCGGATTCAGCTACCAGGGATGGATTTTATGCCCTGGCAACTACAGACTCCGATGTCCGAGTCTCTGCTGTGCCTCTCTGCTCCCCTTGCTTCACTGGGCCAAGCTATCCCAGCTCTAGGCCCCAGTTTACAAGGCAGCACTACTCTGCGTCTGCACTCTTTCACTCCTGTCTCCAAACTAACTAACACTTCCTCCTTCCAGCCAGACTTAAGGAATGCTCCCTGAAGTTCCAGGTTCAGAGCTCCCCCTGCTGGCCGGAGGGAGAACTGTGTTGAGTGTTAACTTACTGGCCAATAGATCTCCCAATTACCTCCAGGCTCAGCATTAACCCTTTTGGGAGGGCAATGCTGTTGTGGCGACCAGGTCCTGGGGCGCCACACTCCCCCTTAGTTAAATTCAGTACTCCCGGACTGTAGAGACAAACATGACATGTTAGAACATTTCATCCCATTATGGGAGGCGCAATTACTTTAACGTTACAACCTTAAACATTACTATAAGAGTCCAGTGTGGCTCCCTGCCGGGTGTCCATTACACTGCTCCATGGGGGACCCGCCGCGTTCAAACCCCCAACGTAGGCTCTGGGCGTGCGTCAGAGCATTGATGACCCCACTCTATGCACGCCGGACGGGTTTTTCTTCAGGGGTGTTGAGCACACTGGTGCTAACTATGAACAATTTAGGTGTTGGCCACCCATAGTCCAGTGGCCCAATTGTCCATTTTCACAATCAAAGAAAAAGAAAACATTTTGTACACAACATGGCAGACATTTTGCATAACTATTTACATCCTAATAAGTACTCTTTCCCTTATACAGTTGACTCCCTATACCTTAGAGGGGGTTGTCCCCGAGTGCTGCGCTGGGACCTACGTAGCTCTGGTGTTTGCCCCTGACTACGTGGTGCGTCTTCTATCTCAGCACTACAGGTGGGCCTAACCCCCATAGGTAAGCGTGATGGTTGCCTTTGTGATCTAGGAGTCGCCAAGGGTATGACAGGTTCACCACTGACAGGGGGTTGATCCTCCTGCTCCACTGCTGGCGTGTCATCTCGTGCCGGAGCGGACGATTCTTTAGGTGGATCCGGAACCTTTTCTGTTTGTGGCTCGACCAACTGCGGAAACGTCAAAACTGGTACCACTATGGCATTGTTTATTCGGGTCCAAGTTTTGGGGAACTTTCCAAGGATGGTTTGAATCATCTCCCCTCCTTTCTCTTGACTTTGGGGACTTCCTTGTACTCCTTCCATTTCTCTTTGGATTCTGCACCGTTCAGGGCACGCTTTCAGGCGGTCTCGGGAAATTGCTTGATAGGTCTTGCCTTCATCTTTGCTTATGAGGCATACCTTACTATTGTCAAAGTTGGAGGGGATAATGGTGTAGGGCTCGTTTTCCCACTGATCATCCAATTTATGCGTCTTCCGCTTCTTCTTGAGGACTTGTTCTCCAGGTGCTAAGGGAGTTGCTGGGGCTGTTTGATTGTAATGCTGTTCTTGCCTCGTTCTTGCTTGAGACAGGCTCCTCTCTACGCACTCCTGGACCTTACGGTACCGCTGCTGCCGTTCTGTATCCCAATCCTCTATTTCTTGAACCGCCTCAGGCGACACAGTCCCCATCTCAAAGTCTACAGGCAACTTGCCTGGTCTGGCTCGCATCAGGTAAGCGGGGCTGCAGTTGGTCGAATTCACTGGGATGTGGTTGTACAGGTCTACCAGATCTGGCAACTTTTCTGGCCATTGGTTCCTTTCCTCCAGCGGCAGGGTCTTCAGCATATCAATAACCACATGGTTCATTTTCTCGCACAGTCCATTGGTTTGGGGGTGGTACGGTGTGGTTCGGATTTTCTTACAACCGTACATGTTACAGAACTCTTGGAACACTTCAGCCTCGAATGCAGGACCCTGATCAGTCAGTACCCTTTCCGGATAGCCGTGAGGTCGACAAAAGGATGCCTGGAACGCTCTAGCTGCTGTCCTGGCTGTCTGGTCCTTCACAGGCACTACTACCAGGAAACGAGAGTAATGGTCCACAATGGTGAGGGCGTACACATAGCCTGACCGGCTTGGTGTTAACTTCACGTGGTCCAGGGCCACCAACTCCAGGGGCTGCTTTGTGACAATTGGCTGTAGGGGAGACCTTTGGCTGGCATCGTCTTTCCGCCTCAGGTTACACGGGCCACAGTCTCGGCACCACTTCTCGATCATCTTTCTCATGTGCACCCAATAGAACCGATCACGGAGTAGGGCTTCCAACTTCTTCCACCCGAAGTGTCCTGCGTTATCATGATACGCTGCTAGGACCATTGGAGCATCTCTCTGCGGAACCACTATCTGCCAGACAAGTTCATTTGTTCGATAGTTGACATATCTCTTGCAGAGCTTGCCTTGGTAGGTGAACAGTCGTCCCCTCTCCTTCCACAGCTGCTGGGCTTCCTCTGGAGCGTCTGGGCCAAGATGGGTCTCAGCTTGCGCTAGCTTCTCTTTGACCAATCGCACGGCCGGGTCACCGTTCTGTGTTTCTTCCCAATTATGGTGGAGTAAGGGGTTGACCGAGACCCCGTGCTGGCTTGAGCGCTTCACTCCTACAGCATGCTCACACTGGGACACACCTTGGTGATGGAAAGCCGGTAACTCTATCTCTTCGAGTTCATCCATGTCTTCTCCAGACTCGGGCAAGTGAGGCATTCTGGACAGCGCATCAGCATTGTTATTCTTCTTGCCAGCCCGATACTTGATGGTAAAGTCAAAGTTAGACAGCCGGGCCATCCATCGCTGTTCCATCGCACCTAACTTGGCTGTTGCCAGGTGTGTCAACGGATTGTTGTCCGTGAAGATGGTGAACTTGGCCGATGCCAGATAGTGCTTGAAGCGTTCAGTCACTGCCCAAACAATAGCGAGGAACTCCAGCTTGAAGGAACTGTAGTTTTCTGGATTCCTTTCTGTGGGCCGAAGCTTCCTACTGGCGTACGCTATCACCCTCTCTCTGCCTCCCTGTACCTGGGACAGAACTGCTCCCAGTCCCACGTTGCTGGCGTCTGTATACAGTACAAACGGTTGGCTGTAGTCAGGGTAGGCCAGAATTTCTTCTCCCGTGAGAGCCCCTTTCAGCCGGACAAAGGATGTTTCCAGTTGGCTGCTCCATTCAAATGGAGGGCTCTGCTTCTTAGCCTGCTTTGGCTGGCCCACCAGGAGATCTTGAAGGGGCGCTGCTATCTTGGTGAAACCATCAATGAACCTTCGGTAGTAGCCCACCAGTCCAAGGAACTGCCGCACCTCCTTCACTGTGGTGGGTCTTGGCCAGTCCTTGATTACAGTGACTTTCTCCGGATCAGGTGCCACACCTTCTGCGCTGACCACATGACCCAGGTACTGTACCTTTGGCTTCAAGAGGTGACATTTGGACGGCTTGATCTTCAGGCCATATTTCGACAAGGATTCAAACACTTCTGCTAAGTGCTTCAGGTGGTCCTCATAAGTCTTGGAGTAGACTATTACGTCATCCAGGTACAACAGCACGGTTTCAAAGTTGTGATGGCCCAAGCAGCACTCCATCAACCTTTGGAATGTCCCTGGGGCGTTGCAGAGCCCGAATGGCATACAGTTGAACTCACAGAGACCCATTGGTGTCGTGAATGCAGTCTTCTCTTTGTCCGCCTCTGCCACGGGAACCTGCCAATACCCACTGGTGAGATCCAAGGTGGAGAAATAGTTAGCTGACTTTAAGGCTGTTAGTGACTCCTCTATTCTGGGCAGTGGATAAGCATCTTTATGTGTAATGCGGTTAATTTGCCTGTAATCTACACACATTCTCATTGTACCATCTTTTTTCTTTACGAGCACTAGTGGAGCTGCCCAGGGGCTACAACTATCTCTGATAACCCCAGCCTCCTTCATTTCCCGTAACATTTCCTTGGCACACTGATACTGTGCGGGGGGTACAGGGCGGTATCTCTCTTTAATGGGATGATGATCACCCGTGGGGATTTGATGTTTAACCCCTTTCACCTGCCCAAAATCTAGGGGGTGTTTGCTGAAGACCCGCTCGTACTCCTGTACCACCCGGTAAACCCCATGCTTTTGGTGCGAGGGGGTGGAGTCGGTGCCTACATGTAATTTTTGGCACCAGTCTTCCGGCTGCCCCTTGGAGCCATTGTCTTCCGCCTGGTCGGACGGGATCAAGGGTTCCACTGCTTTAATGGTATTGTTACTGACAGTGTACAGTTTTGCTACAGTGGCGTACCGGGGCAATTTGGCCTCCTCCTCCCCACAATTCAGGACACGGACGGGCACTCTCCCCTTGCGGACGTCCGCTACCCCTCTGGCTATCAGGACTCCAGGCCTACTGTCTGAATACACTGGTTCTACCAAGGCATGGTAATCCTGACCCTTGAGGCCTATTGCTGCCCGACACCATATCAACATTTCACTTCTTGGGGGTATTACAATGGGGAGGGGGTCACTTACCCTCACACTGCCAATTTCTCCTCCGGCTAGCTCTACTTGCTGCCTCCTCATCAGGGCTCTGATCTCCCTCTGTAGGACACGCTGCTGCCCGGAGCTGGCAGTTTCAGACGCCTGTTGCAACAAAATTATCACTTCGGCAATACAATTTTCTATCACATTTGTACCAAGGGTTAGCAGTGGGTCAGATTCTTTGCGATCAATATCTACAATTATCATCCCCTGACATGGCAATTCCACCCGCCCCACTTTAATGGTTACTTCTTTGTACCCAATTTGAGGTAAGGGCTGACCATTACTGGCCACAATCGTTAAATCATCATCTGGGCCATGGTCAATGTCTGAATCAGCCCAATATCTTTTGTACAGTTTGTGGGGGATGGTTGTTACCTGGGACCCCGTATCCAGGAGGGCATTCAAAGGGATCCCATCCAGCACAATGGGAAGGACCGGTCGTCCTCCCACATACTTGCTGCGGCTGGGGTTTGAGCCGGGCTTCCTCACACCTGGGGGTTGGCTCCTGGCCCCAGGCTCAGCCCGTTTAAAGGACAGCGTCGTGCAATGTGGCCCGCCTGGTTGCAGTGGCGGCAGATCGGTTGTCCTGTTGAATCATACCGGTCTGTGTCTCTGCCTCGGGTCGGCGGAATCCTCCTCTGTCGCATCCATGGGATGTCTTCTGGGCTGGAGGCCAACTCGATTTTTGCAGGCGAGGGGGTCATTTGTAGAGACTGCACGGTCTTGGCAAGGGCAGCCACAGTCTTGGTCAGCTCCTGGAACTGCTGTCTGAGCTCTGCCGTGGGATCCTTATCCAGGGACTGCGCCTCAGCCCCTGCAGTGGCTCGTGTTGCAGGCACCACCCCGGGGTACGTGATAGCAAGAGGCCGGAGGGGTACTGGGTCATTCGGTGTAGATTCTCTCAGTACCCTGATGGCCTGGTCCTTAAACTTTGCAAAGTCCAGAGCAGGGTTCTGCAGGACCATGATACGCAGCTGTGTCCTGTGGGCGTCTGACAGGAGCCCCTCTATGAACTGCTCAGTTAGGAGTTTGTGTTCCTCACGTACACTCTCTGGGTCCACCTGTTTAACTGCTTTCAGGGCCTCCTGCAAGTTTAAGGCATAGTCCCTTATGCTGTCTGTGGCCCGTTGCTTGCACCCAAAGAATCTCATCTTTATCTCTGCTGCGGTGCGGGTGTCAAAAGTGCTCTTTAGTTTGGCCAGTATCTGGGCTGCTGTCCCTTTATCTATATCAGGCCAGGACTTCACTTCACGCTGGGCTGCGCCGGCTAGCTGTCCCATTAATATGCCCACCTTCTGGCTCTCAGTCAGAGGATACACCCGGAACAAGCTGTGCAGCCTTTCTCTGAAGTCACTCAAGGTATGGGACTCCCCGGAGTACTGCGGCAGCCATTCTGCTCCTGGTATGTACGGCATGGTGATCGGCATTACCGGCGCTATAGTGGGGGCTGGGGCGACGGCGACTGGGACTACTTCGGCCGGTGCTGCGGCGCCCTGGGCGATGGCAGCCACCTGCTCTCCCTCGGATTCGGACATCTTCCTCCCCCTTAGTGAACCTTACCAGGCTCCGTTCACTTTTCAAATTTTCTTCCGGGTCGCGCGGGGTTAACAGCGCTCTGCTCTGATGGCGCGCTCCCTTCGCGCTCTTTGTCAGGCACGCCCCCCTTCTTCCTGCGCTCGGCGCGGCTAATGGCGGCGGCAATTTACAACCAGTACACAGTCTTTTACACAGTTCTTCAGGCGCACAGTACCCGGTGTGACCGGGCACGAAATCCTGTTCGTGACGCCAAAAGTTGACTCGCCCACCCCAGGGCTATGGGACACCCGGTGCCGGGCCGGACTAGTCCGGTGGTAGTCAGTGGTGGCTGGGCCCGGCTCCGTGGCCCTGGTGGGTGTCAGTTGAATATGTGGCTGATGACTTTAATGTTTGTGTTCGTGACGCCACCTGTGGTATGCGGCTATTAAGCCGCCGCTGCTGTGTGAGGCCACCGGGATGATGTTATGGCAGCAATGTTAGTACTGCTCCCCACAGGTGGAGCAATGCCCGGGGCACAGTTGGTGCTTGTGGAAGTCTATGGTGCTGCGTGACTAACACGGTGCAGGGCCGACAAGCAATGAAAGAAACAGGCACAAACAGTAGTCTCTTTACCTTCTCCTCTTTTACTCGGCAGAAACTTAGTCCAGGGAGACCGTCACAGATGGTAAAGATGATCCGGCCGGCCTGGAAGTGCCTGGGGTGATCTTTGGCCAGTTGAGTATGAGGCCTACTCCTTAATCTTTCTCTGCTGTTTTAGGACACTGCACTTTGGGTTAGCAATTGCCCTCTTGCTGCTGGGACTTGTTGTTCGTCCCCTCTTCTGTGTGGTAGACTGCGCAGGCCCTCTCTGGTGCTTCTCTGCTGGAGCCCACACCAGGCCCTTGGGATGCAGTTGTACCTTCAGATTGCTTCTGGGGCAGGGGGCTTGCAGCTCTCCTGCCCTCCGGATTCAGCTACCAGGGATGGATTTTATGCCCTGGCAACTACAGACTCCGATGTCCGAGTCTCTGCTGTGCCTCTCTGCTCCCCTTGCTTCACTGGGCCAAGCTATCCCAGCTCTAGGCCCCAGTTTACAAGGCAGCACTACTCTGCGTCTGCACTCTTTCACTCCTGTCTCCAAACTAACTAACACTTCCTCCTTCCAGCCAGACTTAAGGAATGCTCCCTGAAGTTCCAGGTTCAGAGCTCCCCCTGCTGGCCGGAGGGAGAACTGTGTTGAGTGTTAACTTACTGGCCAATAGATCTCCCAATTACCTCCAGGCTCAGCATTAACCCTTTTGGGAGGGCAATGCTGTTGTGGCGACCAGGTCCTGGGGCGCCACATAATTATTATAGTCTCCTACTAATAGGGTGGGGACCTCAGGGAGGGAAGCAACAAAATTGAGAATACGTTTCAATGGTTCCCCTGTGTATGGCGGCGGAATATAAATTGCAACTAGAACACAGCGCACATTATGAAGGACACAGTAAAGACATACAAATCTACCCTCCTGATCCACAGAAGCTTTAAGACACTCAAACGGCACTGTCCTGTGTATCAGGACACTCACCCCCCTGGAATGTGTGGTATATACAGAGTGATACTCATGGGCTATCCATTTTTTGTGGAGCAAGTGGAGCCGCTCCTTCACCAAGTGCGTTTCTGATAAGAATATTATGTCTGGCTTAAGCTGCTGTAGAAACAGAAAAACTGCACATCTTTTAGTGGCTTCACCCAATCCTCGCACATTCCAGGCCACTATATTAACCTCCTTCGCCATAAGGGTGAGTACACATATGTAACAGCAGGGGGCAGCAAGCGGGGACCTCCGGACCCATCTGCAGCAGTTCCCATAGATGAGCATAGACCAAACAGGTGCATAAAACGAAAAGGTCAAACAACATAAAAACATACACAGTAAACCAGGACATTCCTCTCAAACAGAGGGAAGTGGGGCTAAACATAACCCTAAGAGCACATAACGGTTTAAATTCCTGAACAGTCATCAACTGCATAGTAACCTATCTGGGTGGCTCCTGCCAACCGTCCATAAGTGTTCCAGCTGGGAAACATAGCACGTTCACCTCAGCAAGTCCAACAGCAAGGAATCCGCAATAATCCTCAGCGGTGATTTCTGCGCAGTCCTTTTTCATTGGTATCGAGCCATGCGGCTGCATCCTTTGGAGTGTCAAAAAACTTTGTCCCACCATCCGCCACCACTCGCAGCCTGGTAGGGTATAGCATTGAGTAAGAGATCTGCAGCTGCCTCAGGCGTTTTTTGACATCAATAAATTGCGCTCTCCTCTGCTGGATTTCAGTGGAAAAATCCGGGTACAGTGAGACCTTATGGCCGTCAATAGCCAGATCCTTAATCTCCCGGGCTCTGCGGAGCGCAGTGTCCCTGTCCCTGAAGTGCAGTAGCTTGAGGAGGATAGGACGAGGGGGTGCCCCTGGTGGTGGGGGTCTAGTGGGGACCCTATGTGCCCGCTCAATAGTGAAGAAAGGAGAAAACAGATCCATACCCAAAGTCTTGGGGAGCCACATTTCAAAAAAAGCTACTGGATTATTGCCTTCTGCCTTTTCTGGGACCCCGACCAGTCGGAGATTGCTTCTGCGGGATCTGTTTTCTAGATCGTCCACCTTAGCCCTAAGCAATGAGATATTGTGGATTGCTCTGCCAAGGTCCCGAGTCAGAGGGGGAAGCTTATCCTCTGTGGCACTGACCCGGTCTTCCAGGGCCCCCACCCGTACATTGACCCCCTGCAACTCGTGCCTGATAGATGAAATGTCCATTTTAATTCCTCCCATCTGTATGTTCAAAGTGGCTAGCATATTGTTGCAGGTATTTACTGCTGCAAGCACATCACTGAGGGTGGGCTCTGCACTCCCAGGATCTGTGTTTTCATCTGTAGCTCTAAGGTTGTCCCCCTGCTCCACATTATTGGCAGCAGCCAACATACTCACAGCTCCCTGCTGCTCTTCCTCCTCCATCAGTTCTTGTCCTGGGATCTCCTCCACGCTGAGGGCACACTGCTTAACAGCTCCAGGTATCTCAGGCTGATCTCGTGCAAACTTGCTGAGGCGAGCTATTGCATCAGACGCCCTGCCCCCACATGAAGCTCCAGCGTCCATGAGTGTGGCCTGTGTCCCGCGCTTCTTATCAGCCCGAGTTCTGGTCATATCACTCAGGTCTTTGAAGCCCCCTCAGTCTAGGAGAGGTCACCACTCCAGGAAAGCAGTAAAACAAACTTTAACCCCAGCTGGACAGGATTATACAGGAGTTTTTTGCAGGAGCTGTCTCTACACAGGTCTTCCTCACATGCTGCTCAGGCCACGCCCCCCACGTCAGCAACGTTCTAGTGGTCACCGATCATTTCACAAGATATGCTCAAGCTTACACCACTAGAGATCAGAAGGCAACCACTGTGGCTAAAACCTTGTGGGAGAAATTCTTTGTGCATTATGGGCTGCCAGCACGCATCCATTCTGACCAAGGGAGAGATTTTGAGAGTCGGCTAATTAAGGAGTTGTGTGAGGTCTGTGGGATCAAGAAGTCCAGGACCACACCATTTCATCCGCAAGGAGACCCTCAGCCTGAAAGATTCAACCGTACCCTTCTTAACATGCTGGGCACTTTGGATTCAAAACAGAAAGGAAGGTGGAGTCGACACATAAGTCAATTAGTTCACGCCTACAACTGCACCAAAAATGAGTCAACAGGGTACTCGCCCTACTTCCTCATGTTTGGAAGGGAAGCCAGACTACCTGTGGATATTAGTTTTGGAGTGTCCCCTGGCAATTCATCTGGGAAGAACTACCTGAAGTATGTGTCACAGCTGAAGGAACAATTAAAGGAGGCCTACAAGTTGGCTGATGAGGCCTCTGGTCGATCCGGGAGGCGAAACAAAATGTACTACGACCGCAGAGTCCGGGACCAAGTCCTGCAACCTGGAGATAGGGTCCTCATCCGTCAGTTGGGCCTCCATGGAAAACACAAGCTTTCTGATCGATGGCGTTCAGAACCTTATGTGGTGGTAGAGAAGTTGCATGGCATCCCAGTCTACAGAGTGAAGCCTGAGAAAGGCGGGGGGGGTGTTAAGACCTATCATCGTCAGCATTTGCTACCTATAGGACAGAATGTCCGATTCCAGTTGCCACAACGCACCGAAGCCCATGCAACCACCCGATCTCACCGAAGGAGTCTTCGGCCGCCGCAAGCGACTCATCCTGTGGTCCCTCCTGAAGGTAGTGAGAGTGATTCCAGTGATGAATGTGGACCATGCTTCAGATGGACAAGTGACCCAGGTTCTGTAATTCCAGATCATACAGACCAACCAGCTGAAGAAGTGTCCCAAGACGAGTGTGGTCCGGCACCAAACCCATGTTGCGATCAGTCGGGGGAGAGTTTAGAAAATGCAGAGCTGCCAAGTGAAGAGGTTGCTGTCATAGAGCCTGAAAGTCAAGAGCTAGGGGTCGATGAGGGGGTCCCTGTCCCTGCCGTGCACACTCGTCCAAAACGGGACATTAGACCCCCCATGATGCTGACATATGACCAGATGGGGCAAGTCACTGAGGTTCCTAGAGTAGTACACCCCTATTCCAACTATGCGTGGCCCTATTTCCCCCCTACAGCTATGTGGCCTGTTAGTGATTTGGGTGTAACTAGTTGTGGTGTTAGTCAGGATGCTTTAACACAAAATTTCCTTCCAGGTGGTGAGTCTTCATTTTGTGCTTGGGAGCCTACAGCGACTCACCAGGGGGAGAGTGTGACACCTGCTTTGGGAGCGATCTATAGTGTTCCACCCACATTCACCTCTACAGATGCTGCTTCTTTGGTTGAACTGGAGAATACTACAATTCCCAAAGTGCCTTGCAAATCTGGGGGAGGAGGAAACAGGACGGAGGGGTGGAAGGGAGCTGAGTCATCTTGGAGGCGGGAAGCTGCAACTGGGTGTGAGGAGAGACCGTCTAAGAAAGTGACAGGAGGCACCATTAGCAGGAGCTGCGGCCTTCCAGGTTTACCACACCGAAGAAGGATTTTGCCTGCTGTACCAACTCCCTCCCAGACATTGAATCCAGACGCCCCAGTGTGGAATAGTCTGAGAGAACAGGCCTGCTGCAGACAGAAGTGAGTAGGACATTGCTGTGACTTGTAGTTCTACAGTTTGAGAAGTGTGCTGGAGCAAATTACAAGGCCTTGCTAGAGAGGACTTTTGACTGCACTAACTGGGAGTTTGTATAGGACCAGCCCTGGGGAAACACTGCCTTCATTACTTTAAGTGCACCAACGTACTGCAAGCGCGCCAACATCCGCGGCAACTGGGGCCCCAATTTGGGACTGTGTCAATTGTGAGGCTGCAGCTGTTAGTTGGTAGATTGTAAGTAGTCAGCAGAGTGTGTGGTGTAGGTTAAAGAGGAAGCATTACCCCTAACCTTCAGGTTTATTACAAAGAGCCCTTCCTGCATTTTTGTAGAATACTGCATAACACTACCTGTCGTTTCACTGTTATTTGCTTTTTATCCCTGCAATTACCATTGTCATCCTCCTGCAAATAAACCTGTTAAGATTTCTAACCTCAGTTATTGTGAGTGTGTACGGAGCGTGGGTAGGGGTTTCCCGAGTCGACCCCTAGCAGAAGACAAAGACCCTTCTGCATTCCACCAGAGCTCCTAGCAAGATTCGGGTGGAGGCACTGCGTCATATCAAGGTGAGAACAACCGAACACCCTGCCCCAGCGGCAAATTAAAGGGGTGTTACATAAGCACCCCTTATATAGGGTGTTGATGTCATTACACCGCACCCCTCCTCATTACAGAGATGCACATCACCTGATTTACTTCATTGGTAGTTGGCTCTCAGCCTATACAGCTTGGAGTAGGACGACATGTATAACAAGTATCATGTGATCAACTACTCATCTGCCTAATAATTCTGCACACAGTGTATATACTGTATATATATACATATATATATATATATATATATATATATATATATATATAAAATATATACCTGTTTACAGAATTACCCCATTTTTCATACTCCCTTTGAGATTTAATGATTGTATTTTGGGGCTCTTTGTGCTGATACATGATATCTTCCATCTTCAGTGGTTCTATTATTTATCAATTATGCTACTATTTTAATTTGAGCACATTTTTCTACTTATTATATCTACCTGTCCTAGTGTCTTTTATGTCCTCTTTATTTCCACTGTTGTTATCACGTCCATCTAGTTTTTAACCCCTTCAGCCCCTAGGCACTTTCCGTTTTTGTTTTTTGCTCCCCTTCTTCCGAGAGTTGTAACTTTTTTATTTTTCCGTCAATCTCACCATATGAGGGCTTGTTTTTTGCGGGACGAGTTGTACTTTTAAATGAAGCCATACGTTTTACTATATAGTGTACTGGAAAACAGCAAAAAAAAATTCCAAGTGGGAAAAAACTGCAAAAAAAGTGTGATCGCACAATAGTGTTCGGGATGTTTTATTCACAGTGTTCACTATATGGTAAAACTGATGTGTGGGTGTGATGCCTGAGGTCGGTGCGAGTTTGTAGACACCAAACATGTAAAGGTTTACTTGTATCTAAGGGGTTAAAAAACATTCACAAGCTTGTCCAATAAATGTGGCATATGTTTTGCGCCATTTTCCGAAACCCATAGCGTTCTCATATTTTGGGATCTATGGCTCATTGACGACTTATTTTTTGCGTCTCGACCAAAAAACGTAATTTTGGTGTTTGGAATTTTTTTTGCCACTACGCCGATTCCCAATCAGATTAATTGATTTTATATTTTGATAGATCAGGCGTTTCTGAACGCAGTGATACCAAATATGTGTATATATATATATATAATTTTATTTTTTTTTTAATTTTTTTTAACCCTTTAATTTTCAATGGGGTGAAAGAGGGGTGATTTGAACTTTTAGGTTTTTTTATTTTTTAAAACTTTTTTTTTACTTTTTTATTTTTTTATTTTACTAGTCCCCCTAGGGGGCTATAGCGATCAGCAATCCGATCGCTCTGTCCTATCTGCTGATCACAGCTATACAGCTGTAAACAGCAGATATGATCACTTCCTGATTCATTCGGCTTCGGGCCGAGTGAAACTGAGAGTGACTTGTCATAGCTACAGGCGTCATCACATGACCCTGTGCGACCATGGCAACCACCGAAAGTCAGAAAGTCATGTGATCACGCACGTGACTTCCGGTGGGGGCAGCGGTAAGTGAAAATCATGGCCACGTGCATATACATCTCGCTGCCAGACTTTGGCAGCGAGATGTAAGGGGTTAAATGTTGCGAGTGGAAGCGATTCCACTCGTAACATGCAGGCACACAGGTCAGCTGTTGAAAAAAGCTGATATGTGCGCAAATCGCCGCATCCTGCCCGCGCCAAGGGGCGGGGCTTAACATCACACGCTCCATGACGGATAGATCCGTCAAGGGTCGTGAAGGGGTTAATTATATTAATACAAAATTATTTTTTTCATCTAATGTATGTCTTTGGCGCATTTTCCTTATATGATCTACAGTGGTCTTGCGCTAACACAGGGTCCATACTGCCTTTCTACTTAGACCTTTTGTGAGCAAGGTTTAGATCAGTTAGGAGCTAGCCTAGGAGCAGAGAGGTCGTGGTGGTGTTTGCTGCTACTGTCGGCTGCGGTTTGTTACCAGTTGTTTGTTTTTGTACTCTCTCCTTTCCCTTATTTTTCCTTACCTGACTATCCTTGGTTGTTCCTTGTGTAGGTTTTAGGTGTGTATTAGGTATATTTAACCCGTCTGTATTACATTATTGGTGGGGTTTTTGGGATCTCCATCCTGGACTTTGTTGTCAGAGCCAGGACAGGGGTCAGGAATAGGTCGGAGGCACGGACCTCCCTACCTTTAAGGCTACCTCCATGAGTTAGGGTGGGCTCAGGGACCCCAGTCTCATGGTCTGCATAGGGTTTCCTGTGTCTCCTGGCCATCCATTACTCCCCCAACTGTGACACAATAACCAGCCTTACCATTTTCTTTTGGTCATGTCCAGTATGACTCAGGCTGCACGGTGGGCCCATCTTGCGCAGAAGATCGCGGACTAGGTGAGGTGTCTGCGTTCCGAGATTGTGCAGCAGCTGCATTAGTTCATGGGTGGCGGATGTATCTGCACCTGAATCTAAGGTGGCCCTCCCTGATAAGTTTTCAGGGGGGAGGGATAGGTTCAGGGTATTTGAAGGAGCCTGTCACTTGTATTTTAGGCTTCGTCCTCATTCTTCGGGGACTGAGGCCCAGCGTCTGGTGGTCGTCATATCTTCGTTGCTGGGCGATCCTCAATCCTGGACCTTCTCTCTACCGGCGATTCGGAGGCTAAGCGGTCGGTAGATGATTTCTTCGCGGCTGTGGTCCCGGTCTATGGTGAGCCTGATGGCGTGTCCCTGGCAGAATCCCAGCTCCATGTGGTGTGGCCTTTGTCGTCAGGGCCCGGACAGGAGGCAGGGCCAGGTTTGAGGCCCAGACCTCCCCTCCTTTAAAGGTACCTTCGGGTGTGAGTGTGAGGTCAGTGGTCTGCATAGGGTTTCTGTTTCCCCTGGCCATCCATTACACATCTGGCTGTGACATTGTAACTAGTGATGAGCGGGCACTACCATGCTCGGGTGCTCAGTACTCATAACTAGTGATGAGCGGGCACTACCATGCTTGGTTGCTCTGTACTCATAACTAGTGATGAGCGGGCACTACCATGCTCGGTTGCTCTGTACTCGTAACTGGTAACTAATCCTGACCCAGTTCTCTAGCGATCTCCTCCATCCAGTGTTACTGTCCCTTTAATGCTTCCAATAGCCGCAATTGACTGTGAGGAGCAAGGTTTTTTCTACCATTTGCCAGGGTCACCGACCTCCTGGACTGCGCAATTCCTCTGAGCAATCAATAAGCTGCATTAGTAGGACACCGACTCTGTGCAAATTTAGTTTAACCCATTTAAGTTCCTGAATCCTCCCTTCACATATGGAAGATCAGAGAAATGCCGACATATCCATCCAGGGTGTTTAGGTTGGGGGAGGGGAATAGGCCCATGTCTGACTCTTCTGCTGTCGATGGCTTGAAGACACAAGACATGGGTGACCTGGAAAGTGGATGATGGACAGAGGACTGGACCTGGAAAGTGGATGATGGACAGAGGACTGGACCTGGAAAGTGGATGATGGACAGGGGACTGGACCTGGAAAGTGGATGATGGACAGGGGACTGGATCTGGAAAGTGGATGATGGACAGGGGACTGGATCTGGAAAGTGGATGATGGACAGGGGACTGGACCTGGAAAGTGGATGATGGATAGGGGACTGGATCTGGAAAGTGGATGATGGACAGGGGACTGGATCTGGAAAGTGGATGATGGACAGGGGACTGGACCTGGAAAGTGGATGATGGACAGGGGACTGGACCTGGAAAGTGGATGATGGACAGGAGACTGGACCTGGAAAGTGGATGATGGTCAGGGGACTAGATATGGAAAGTGGATGATGGACAGGGGACTGGATATGAAACATGGATGATGGACAGTGACTGGACCTGGAAAGTGGATGATGGACAGGGGACTAGATCTGTAAAGTGGATGATGGACAGGGGACTAGATCTGGAAAGTGGATGATGGACAGGGGACTGGATGTGGAAAGTGGATGATGGACAGGGGACTGTACCTGGAATGTGGATGATGGACAGGGGACTAGATCTGGAAAGTGGATGATGGACAGGGGACTGGATGTGGAAAGTGGATGATGGACAGGGGACTGTACCTGGAATGTGGATGATGGACAGTGGACTAGATCTGGAAAGTGGATGATGGACAGTGGACTGGATCTGGAAAGTGGATGATGGACAGGGGACTAGATATGGAAAGTTGATGATGGACAGGGACTGGTCAGGAATATGAAGGATCATCGATGTATCCTGGTCACTTTGTGATATAATAATTTGCCGAGAAGAAAAACACTGAGACCGATTCTTGTTTTAAATTTCTTTATTAGCATTAGGCAGTGAACCAATAATTATAATATTCAATAATAATAATTTAACTGTATTAAAATTGATCAAAAAGGGTTGTTCAGTATTAGAGAAGTATAAGTATTTGGGAATTCCAGGCTCAAGCATTAGAGAAGTATGGCTGACCTCTTCCCTTGTCTATAGGGTATATCTGAATTGCAGATCTGGACCTTTTAGACTATGTGCCCACGCTGCGGAAAATGCACGGATTTTGCTGCGGATTTCTCGCGGGAAAGCCGCGGATTTTCCAGAAATATGCAGCACAGCTACTCCCCAGCCATTTCTATGGCATTTGGGAAATGCTGTGCCCACGCTGCGGATTTTTCCGCAGCGGAAATCGTGCGGATTTTCGTGCGGAAAAATCTGCAGCATGTCAATTATTGTTGCGGATTTTCGTGCGGATTTTGCCTATTCAGTTGAATAAAAATCGCAAAATCCGCAACAAAATCCGCGTTAAATCCACGTCAAATCCGCACAAAATCCGCACCTATGAAAAGGTACGGATTCCGGGGGAAAGCTGCGGATTTTGATGCAGAAAAATCCGCAGATACAGAGACCCGTGGGCACATAGCCTTAGGCTTTGTTCACACTTTGCGTATTTAGTGCGGATTTTACAACTGGATTAATAAAATTAAATCTGCAGTGTTTATGCGTGGAGAAAAAAAAATCCTCCATATTTCATGCCAGGCCGGCAGATTACCTGCAAGATTTAAGGATCCACAGTGAAATGAATATGTAAAATCCGCTACAGAAATCGGCATGCTGTAAATAAAAAAATAAAAACAGCATAAAAAAAGCCGATTTCCATATGGATTGTGCCCCACACAGACTGGAATGGGGGTGAGAGGAAGATAAACTCACCCACTTTCCTGGGGCGGAAAAATAAGTTGTGTGTAAAATCCACATCAAACCTGCGAGGTGTGAACGCAGCCTAAAAGAGCGGAACTGCCCCAGATTAAATAAATAGACGACAGCGATCTTTCTCCAATACTGATCGCCCCCTTTTGTTGTATGTCTTTGGAGTGTGGGAGGAAACCGGAGACCCCGGAGGAAACCCACGCAAACACGGGGAGAACATACAAACTCCTTGCAGATGTTGTCCGAGGACCCCAGCGCTGCAAAGCACCAGTGTAAATCACCACTGAGCCACCGTGCCGCCCATACTGCCTGCCTGATGCCGCACATGCAATACAATTTACACTCCAGGAATATCGTCCTCACCTCTTAATGACTTTAGGACAAAAACGGAACAAATAAATATGGAAAAAAACCATCTCTACGAGAAAAAGGGTCAAAAATATCGCAGATGGATGATAAACGGTAAAAAACGTGTCTGGTCATTGAGAGGTTAAGGCTCACAATGTACATAATATACAAATATACACTTAACTATTAATTAGGATAAGGCTCAAAATATACATAATATACATAATATACATAATATACATAATATACAATAAACAACTAATTGTCTGTGGTGAACCAGCTCTGTCCGTGTATGAGCGTCCATGTCGTGTGACGTCAGTCTGTGAGCGACCATGTCATATGACGTCAGTCTGTGAGCGTCCATGTCATATGACGTCAGTCTGTGAGCGTCCATGTCGTGTCACGTCAGTCTGATAGCGTCCATGTCATATGACGTCAGTCTGTGAGCGTCCATGTCGTGTCACGTCAGTCTGATAGCGTCCATGTCATGTGACGTCAGTCTGTGAGCGTCCATGTAGTGTGACGTCAGTCTGTGAGAGTCCATGTCGTGTGACGTCAGTCTGTGAGCGTCCATGTCATGTGACATCAGTCTGTGAGCGTCCATGTAGTGTGACATCAGTCTGAGCGTCCATGTCGTGTGATGTCAGTCTGTGAGAGTCCATCTCGTGTGACGTCAGTCTGTGAGCGTCCATGTCGTGTGACATCAGTCTGTGAGCGTCCATGTAGTGTCACGTCAGTCTGATAGCGTCCATGTCATGTGACATCAGTCTGTGAGCGTCCATGTAGTGTCACGTCAGTCTGTGAGCGTCCATGTCATGTGACATCAGTCTGTGAGCGTCCATGTAGTGTGACGTCAGTCTGTGAGAGTCCATGTCGTGTGACGTCAGTCTGTGAGCGTCCATGTAGTGTGACATCAGTCTGAGCGTCCATGTCGTGTGATGTCAGTCTGTGAGAGTCCATCTCGTGTGACGTCAGTCTGTGAGCGTCCATGTCGTGTGACATCAGTCTGTGAGCGTCCATGTAGTGTGACGTCAGTCTGAGCGTCCATGTAGTGTGACGTCAGTCTGTGAGCGTCCATCTCGTGTGACGTCAGTCTGTGAGCGTCCATGTCGTGTGACGTCAGTCTGTGAGTGTCCATGTCATGTGACATCAGTCTGTGAGCGTCCATGTAGTGTGACATCAGTCTGTGAGCGTCCATGTCGTGTGACGTCAGTCTGTGAGCGTCCATGTCATGTGACGTCCGTCTATAAGAGTCCACGTATTATAACATCAGTCTGTGAGCGTCCATGTCGTGTGACGTCAGTCTGTGAGCGTCCATGTCATGTGACGTCCGTCTATAAGAGTCCACGTCATATGACATCAGTCTGTGAGCGTCCATGTCGTGTGACATCAGTATATAAGAGTCCTCGTCGTGTGACGTCCGTCTGTGTTCTGCAATGTTTAAGGTATGTTCACACTGTGTCTTTTTTTTTCCCGCCCCTAAAACCGTCGGGTATGAAGCGCTCGAGCATATTTTTTTGCTTTTTATTAGCGTCTTCCCGTTTTATCCATCGGATTAAAAAGAAGTACAAAAATGCTGATAAAAAGCAAAAAAAACGGGAAAAAGGGATAAAATTTACACTGAAAGATTATCGTGAACAAGCGAGCGTTCGCTCACGACATCTTTGCATGCACACTGGCGATCACTCCATGATCAACCAAGACGCTCGTTTGTAGGGTGAAACGAGATTGTGCAACAAAAAAGCTCTTCATTGTTCGCGGTAGTGCATTGTCCTGTGTAAACAGCAGTCGCATCGGTGAGAACAATGGCGGCCTATGCGCCCTCAGCGATCTATTACCGATCATTCAGGGTGCATTGTCTTAATCTTGGGATATGGTAAGGTTTGTTACACTGAAACTGGTGTAACCCCAACATGCCCCTGTAACGCCTGCCTGGATCAACAGACTCAGGTGGAATGTAATGATGAATCGGGCCCCCTACAAAAACTCCATATATAATAAGCAACAGAATAAAAAATACGCCCCGATGACGCCTTTTTTACTCGTTTTGTGTTTTTGGCCGAAAAATGGCCGTAAAAAGTTGTCAAAAAAAAATATTGAAAAGCGTTACTCAAAAACGGAAAAAGCGTCGTCAAAGCGCTTTAGGAAATGAACAAAAATGTTCAGACGCCGAAAAAACGCCAGAAATAAGTGATCGTCCTGAAAAACGGATGATCACTTAAGAGAAGACACAATGTGCTCACCCATGTAGTGTGTGCTACGTCTTGTGATCGTTTTGAGGCTTCAGATGGAGACTGTCCCAAGAGCGGTATTTTCATTGACTTGTCCGCCCAATTCGTGGCTTCACTCTCACTAGCGGGAACTGAAAACAGAGAATTTTTATTAGAAGACATGAAAAAATAATGTTATTAGCACCAAAAACCCCTGAACGTGCCCTAAGAATACAGACCCCTCCATACATACCTGCTGGTGTCGTCCTCATTGCTTTGTGAGTGTTATACAAGAATGGAAAGGTCCAGAACCAAATCGAAGCGTCTGTAAGAAAAGATTACTTATATCAAAGCAAGATCATAGATTCAGGGAAGAAAGAAGTGATGGGAGGAGAGAGATGGAGGAGGAACGATGGTACAACCGGGAGAGATGGAGGAGGAACGATGGTACAACCGGGAGAGATGGAGGAGGAACGATCGTACAACCGGGAGAGATGGAGGAGGAACAATCGTACAACCAGGAGAGATGGAGGAGGAACGATCGTACAACTGGGAGAGATGGAGGAGGAACCATCGTACAACTGGAAGAATTGGAGGAGTAACGATGGTACAACTGTGAGAATTGGAGGAGGACCGCTGGTACAACCAGGAGAGATGGAGGAGGAACCATCGTACAACCGAGAGAATTGGAAGAGGAACGCTGGTACAACCGGGAGAGATGGAGGAGGAATCATCGTACAACTGGGAGAAATGGAGGAGGAACGATGGTACAAATGGGAGAAATACACACTACAAAGACATTGTACTTCCCCTGACATGTAACATACAGGACACATGTATATACAGATATACACTACAAAGACATTGTACTGCACCTCACATGTAACATACAGGATATAACCCTAACCCTAGCCTTGCTGAAAAATTTCCAGATCATCACCGATCCTACACCAAATTTCACAGTGGGTGCAAGACACTGTGGCTTGTACACCTCTCCAGTTCTCCGTCTAACCATTAGATGACCAGGTGTTGGACAAAGCTGAAAATTAGACTCATCAGGGAAGATTACCTTACTCTAGAAATTGGGCAGATTAAACTTTGCGAAGGACGTATTAATAAAGCCACATACAAGGTTATCCTGGACAAACAGCTGCTTCCTTCTGCTCAGGCAATGTTCCCCAACTCTGAGGACTAGTTTTTCCAGCAGGACAATGTGCCATGACACACAGCTAGGTCAATCAATGTGTGGATGAAGGACCACCACATCAAAACCCTGTCATGGCCAGCCCAATCTCCAGACCTGAACCCCATTGAAAACCTCTGGAATATAATCAAGAGGAAGATGGATAGTCACAAGCCATCAAACAAAGGATTGCTTAAATTTTTACACCAAGAGTGGTATACGGTCACCCAAAAGCAGCGTGAAAGACTGGTGGAAAGCAGCCAAGACGCATGAAAGCTGTGATTATAAATCATGGTTATTCCACAAAATATTGATTTCTGAACTTTTCCTGAGATAAAAAATTATTAGTATTGTTGTTTCTTAATGATTATCAACTTTTTTGCCAGAGCTGTACAGTATGTGAGGATGGTGGGTGTGTCGCTGTGGTACATACCTTTTAGGAGCCTTTTAGGAGCCTTTTAGGAGCCTTTTAGGCTAGAGTCACACTAGCATATGGCATCCAATGCCTATCATCCGATACGATATGCCAGTGACCGAGGTCATGTGAGTGTGTACACACCCTGTGATAAGGTTTCTGCTGTAGATGAGCTCCCCCACAGGTAGCCTGTAATATGCACAGGACATAATCCATGTGCAGGTTGATGTTTCTTACACACTCACATTGTGACTCTAACCTCACCACGAATCGCCTCCATCTTCGTCCTCTGTGTCCATGTGAATATGCAGATCTGACTGCGTGTGACGTTCTTATGGAACTAGGTCATTGTGATGTCATAGCATAGAACGTCTGGATCCTCGTGATGTCATAGAAGGCAGTGATGTCATCAGACCTTTTGATGCCACGTGGTCTTTTTATTTGATAGCAGTAAATAGGGAATAAAAGACAAGTAAAGAAATCTAGTTAAATATCTTCAAAATAAAGAAATATACCCCCTTATAAAGAAACCATGAAATATCATCTAATATAAAAGAAAAATAGTGCACAAAGAACCAAAAAACAGATGACTCCGATGGCCTCCCCCCACTATGAACCCTCAGCCCCCACGTGTAAAGGAAAGGGTCAGAGACTAAGGTATCAGGAGGGCCCCTAACAAACCCCCTCTCCAATGGCCCCCAATGGGGCAGGTACAAGCTCTGACAACCACTTACACTAGTATTGTGACCTTTTTAATAAAAAAACCAGCAAAAATAATAAAATTGGTGTAACTTTAGATGTGAGGCTCAATAGGGAGTGGTTCTCAGAGTTAGATATAGAGTCATTCATTCTTTGTGGGACATTTCCACAATACCAGGGACCATCAGCAATATCCATCCCTGCATCCTGTATTTTATATGTCACACCCCAGGACAGTTATGGAAACTAATATAACCTCACTAGAACCGGGGACCTTTTGGTTTCACATTTGGTTTTCAGAATTTGGTGAACACCGTAATGGAAACTAAACAGACCCCATTAGACATTAAGGGATAAGTATTATTTTTTTTTAAAGTCCATCATGTGACTAATACAGTTCACAACAAAACTGCCTACTATGTTGTCCTCTCCAAACTGTACCCCCCTCCTCACATTGTCCCCCTACACAGTATGATGGCTACCACAGCCGCCCATATAGTATATCCACAACAGCCCCCTAATATACACTATGATGTCTACCACAGCCCCCCCATGCAGTACGATATCCACCAGAGTCTCCAAATATATAGTATGGTAACCGCCACAGCCCCCCATATATACAATGATGTCCTCCATCATTCCCTATATACAGTATAATGCCCACGACAGCACCACACAGTATGATATCCACTACAGCCACTTAGTATATAATATGATGTCCACCACAGTCCCATATACAATATGGTCACCACAGCCGCATATAGAGTATAATGTCCCCCACAGATCTTTATATAGTATGGTCAGCGTATCCCAAAATTTAAGGTCAATAACAGTCGTTAATAAAGTATGGTCCCCTACAGCCCACTATACAGTATTGTCACCGCAGTCCCCGTTACAGTATGAAGTTTCTATAGCACCCAGTATATTATCCTATGTAGTATGCTTTCCCCACAGCTCCCAGTATAATGTCCCCTACATATCCTATGTAGTATGCTATCCCCACAGCCCCCTGTATAATGTCCCCTACATATCCTATGTAGTATTCTATCCCCACAGCCCCCCAGTATAATGTCCCCTACATATCCTATGTAGTATGCTTTCCCCACAGCTCCCAGTATAATGTCCACCACATATCCTATGTAGTATGCTATCCCCACAGCTCCCAGTATAATGTCCCCTTCATATCCTATGTAGTATGCTATCCCCACAGCCCCCAGTATAATGTCCCCTACATATCCTATGCAGTATTCTATCCCCACAGCCTCCAATATAATGTCTTCCACATATACTATGTAGTATGCTATCCCCACAGCTCCCAGTATAATGTCCTCCACATATCCTATGTAGAATGCTATCCCAACAGCCCCCAGTATAATATCCCCCACATATCCTATGTAGTATGCTATCCCCACAGCCCCCAGTATAATATCCCCCACATATCCTTTCTAGTATTCTATCCCCACAGCTCCTAGTATAATCTCCCACACATATCCTATGTAGTATGTTATCCCCACAGTCTCCCATATAATATGGTCTCGTTACAGGAATTAGAATTAATATTGTTGTAAAATAATGACGATATATGGGGGTGATAAGAGACATCGCTGGATGAGAGCTATGACAGGGGTGTTAATATACAGGGTGGGCTAGGGGGTTTGTTTACATGTAAAATCATCCCTAAAACCCATCCTACATTCATGATATATGTGAGACTCATGAAAAAGTAGAGTCCCTGTGGCTGGAGATAAAAGGAGAGAGAAAGAATAATAAAATACTGATAGGGGCATGTTATAATGTAGGAAGGCATGGACGCTGGGCCGTACAGGCTTTCTGCTCCTTCACCAGAGAGAGTCAATGTGTGTGTATAGTTCGGTGGTATGTGCGACACTTATTGGTTTCTTCAGGCTGATGTCTATCACCCGCTGCCTGTCCCCATCGTAGATGAAGTAGTGAAACACGTGACACTGGAGTTCTCTTGGCAAACCAAACTTTAACAGTTTATTCTTTTCACTGCATTGATAGACATGGCCTGAACTTCTCATGGTCTTGCTGATACTGCATATTGGGGTACTCTCTCTCGACCTATCCCCGGTAACTTGGATCTTGTCTGTATTGTCCCCACAGCCAGCCCCTCTTGTAATGTCCCCACAGCCAGCCCCTCTTGTAATGTCCCCACAGCCAACCCCTCTTGTAATGTCCCCACAGCCAGCCCCTCTGTAATGTCCCCACAGACAGCCCCTCTTGTAATGTCTCCACAGCCAGCCCCTCTGTAATGTCCCCACAGACAGCCCCTCTTGTAATGTCCCCACAGACAACCCCTCTTGTAATGTCTCCACAGCCAGCCCAACTTGTAATGTCCCCACAGACAGCCCCTCTTGTAATGTCCACTCAGCCAGCCCGTCTTGTAATGTCCCCACAGCCAGCCCGTCTTGTAATGTCCCCACAGCCAGCCCCTCTTGTAATGTCCCCACAGCCAGCCCCTCTTGTAATGTCCCCACAGCCAGCCCCTCTTGTAATGTCCCCACAGCCAGCCCCTCTTGTAATGTCCCCACAGACAGCCCATCTTGTAATGTCCCCACAGCCAGCCCCTCTTGTAATGTCCCCACAGACAGCCCATCTTGTAATGTCTCCACAGCCAGCCCCTCTGTAATGTCCCCACAGCCAGCCCCTCTTGTAATGTTCCCACATCCAGCCCCTTTTGTAATGTCCCTACAGACAGCCCCTCTTGTAATGTCCCCACAGCCAGCCCCTCTTGTAATGTCCTTACAGACAGCCCCTCTAATGTCCCCACAGCCAGCCCCTCTAATGTCCCCAGAGCCAGCCCCTCTTGTAATGTTCCCACATCCAGCCCCTCTTGTAATGTCCTTACAGACAGCCCCTCTTGTAATGTCCCCATAGAGAGCCCCTCTGTAATGTCGCCACAGACAGCCCCTCTTGTAATGTCCCTTGTAATGATCCGGAACCATGGAAGACCACCATAAATCATTGGTAAAAGGTGACAAGAGCATTGGCAACTAATCTGGCCACCAGCCCCTTACTAACCATCAACACTAGAAGTAGCCGAGGGGTGAACTAACATCCCGTGCACAGCAAACCCAGCCGGAGAACTAGCTATCCTAAAGGAAGGAAAGATGAATAACTCTCTGCCTCAGAAAATAGATAAAGAATAGCAAGCCCCCCACATTCATAGACTGCGGTGATATAGGAAAACACAATACACAGATAGATGATAGGATTAGCAAAAGTGAAGCCCTACTGACTAAATAGGACAGGATAGGAAAGGGACTGATGGTGGCCAGAGAAAAACCCTACAAAAATCCAAAAACCTGATAATACAAAAAGCCCTCAGATCGCTAGATCTGAACTCCGTCCTATACCAGGCGCTCGTCATACCAATGAACAGAAAGCAGGAACCATACAAATTCAAGAAGCAACAAACCCATGGACTTATAGGAGCAATACTCCAAACATAGCTGCAGGGAGTGTCCCAGCTAAGCAACTGATAGGGAAGATCCCTGCATGCAAATAAACTGAAAACAACCAAAGTAAATGACAAACTCAGATACGAGCAAAAAGAACCAAACAACAAATAAAGAGCCAAGCACTTATCTGGGGTAGATGTGGTCTGGAGCAGGATGAAGCAGGCTGGTGTACAAAGAACAACTGACATCGGCATAGCCTGCTAGCAGACCAGGGTTTAAATAGGCAGAGAATTAGCAATGGAAACGCCCATTGTTCAACACACCTGGTCTCTGTCCAAACCATTCCTGGCCACAAGAGGGAGCCTCACAGCAGCAAAAGCATAACTGACTTTAACAATAGTACCCCCCCTTGAGGAGGGGTCACCGAACCCTCACCAATACCACCGGGTTGCTCAGGATGAGCATGATGGAAGGCGCGAACCAACCTTTCCATATGAATGTCAGAAGCCACAACCCAAGAGTTATCCTGCCCATAACCTTTCCATTTCACAAGGTACTGAAGCTTTCGCCTGCTGCGACGGGAATCCAGAATTTTTTCAACCTCATACTCCACATCCCCTTGTACCAAAACAGGGTCAGGAGGCGCTGCTGCAGGAATTGTTGGCTCCACATGTTTCATCAACAAGGACTTATGGAAGACATTGTGAATCTTAAATGACACAGGCAGAGTCAAACGGAAAGATACAGGGTTGATAATCTCCGAAATCTTATAAGGTCCAATAAATTTGGGCTTAAATTTAAGAGATGGAACTCTCATAGGAATATTTTTAGAGGACAACCACACCATGTCCCCCACTTTAAACTGGGGACCAACAGTCCGACGCCGGTTGGCAAATTTCTGGGCAGATTCTTGGGATTGAAATAATTTATCCACTACCTGCCCCCAAATCTGCTGCATTCTGTGTACCACCGAATCCACCCCTGGACAGTCAGACGCCTCAAGCTGCCCCGAGAGGAACCTGGGGTGATACCCAAAATTTCAGAAAAAGGGGGACACCAATGTGGTAGAGCTAGCTCTATTGTTAAGGGCAAATTCAGCCAAAGGCAAAAACGAAACCCAATCATCCTGATCCGCAGAAACAAAACACCGTAAATAGGTCTCCAGGGTCTGGTTAGCCCTTTCAGTCTGACCGTTGGTCTGAGGATGAAACGCCGAGGAGAAAGACAGCTGAACACCCAGTTTGGAGCAAAAAATCCTCCAAAATCTGGATACAAACTGCACCCCTCTGTCAGAAACAATGTTTTCGGGAATACCATGGAAACTAACAACATGTTGGAAAAACAAAAGCACCAACTCTGATGAAGACGGCAACTTAGATAGGGGAACCAAGTGGACCATCTTGGAAAATCTATCACAGATCACCCAATTCACAGTCATTTTCTGAGAGACGGGAAGCTCTGAAATAAAATCCATAGAGATGTGCGTCCAAGGTCTCTTAGGTACCGGCAAAGGCAATAATAGCCCACTAGAACGTGAACAACAGGGCTTGGACCTAGAACAAACTCCACACGACTGCACAAAACTACGGACATCCCGGGACAGGGAAGGCCACCAAAAAGAGCGTCTCACAAGATCCCGAGTACCAAAAATGCCAGGATGACCTGCCAAAACAGAGCAATGAACCTCAGAGACAACTCGGTCGCTCCATTGGTCCGGGACAAACAGTTTCCCCGTAGGACATCTCTCAGGTTTATCCCCCTGAAATTCCGCCAGTGCCAACCGCAGATGAGGCGAAATGGCCGAGAGAACTACACCATCATTCAGGATAGTAGACGGCTCGGGAACTTCCAAAGAGTCAGCACAGAAACTCCTGGAAAGGGCATCGGCCTTAACATTCTTGGTGCCTGGCACAAAAGAGACCACAAAATCAAACCGGGTGAAAAACAAAGCCCACCTGGCCTGCCGAGGATTCAACCTCTTAGCAGATTCTAGATAGGTAAAATTCTTGTGGTCCGTAAGCACCACAACTTGATGTCTAGCCACCTCCAACCAATGTCTCCACTCTTCAAATGCCCACTTCATAGCCAATAATTCCCGGTTCCACACATCATAATTCCGATCAGAAGGAGCAAACTTCGCCAGCATGAAGTGGGCTTGGGCCTGCGTACTCCGACACATCCTGCCGCGTTGGAATCCAGGAACGGGTTGCCGCAGAGTCCTGGCGTCCCTGCTCTTCACAGCATCAGATACATGCCGCTGATCTTCACCCGCTCCCCCTTGGTCTTTTTGTGGCACTCCCTTCTTCTGACGATCAGTTTCATTTTTCGACTGCTCGCTTTGATGCACGGCCGAGTTCCCAGGGGGCGGGGCTTCAACTCTCGCGCTCTTTTCGTGAGGAAGAAGGCTTTAGCGGGAATCTTCGCGCCAAAAGATGGCGGTAAGATGGCGGATTCTGAAATTTTTCAACGGATCACCGCTGCCTTCCACTTCAAGGCGCACTTCACCAGGTAGGTGATTAGGTAACTATCCTGTTCGTGACACCAGAAGAGTCGATGTGTACCGCCCCGCGCTCGGCTGCAGCCGAGTTGTTCGGATCCAGGCTCGTCGATGGGAGGCTCGAGCGCCTCCGGACCCGGGGTCACTTCGTTCTGAAAGGGGCTGGCGCTTTGAAGGGGTTAGGTTTACGGCCGGAGTCGTGGTTTTGGTTAAATTCGTGACGCCACCCACGGGTTGTGGTGAATGTGGACACCACCGCTGCTGTTTACTAGGCGCCCGAGGGAGATGTTGCGCAGCAAAGGCATTAACCCCTCCGTGGGCAGGGGGTGATGGCACTGGGACCCGATTGGGATGGTATGTCGGTGCTTGGCAGTGCAGGGCAGTGCGCGGCCCGAGGGCACAGTTGTACTCACTATGATTGATGCAGAAGAGTCTCTGGTAAATCAAGATGATGGTGGTCGGTGCCCGCAGCCGGCTGCGTCTGGTCCCCCACTCGGGTTGGTGGTCTCCGCCTTTCTCCTGCACCTTGTACTGTAGCTTTGGGCTGCCTGTGCTTCAGCAACGGGAGCCCGCTCCCCGGCGTTGTGTATGTCGGGAGAGCCCATTTGCTCGCAGAGGCTGGCCCGTGGGATCTCTCTGCCTATGCGGTGGCTTTCTATCCCTCTCGGTGGGCTGTTGTCTTCAGTCAGGACTTGGGTGGGAAAGGACCTAAAGTCCAGACCTCAATCAGTTAATTAACGTGGTCCACTGGTTTCTGGACCTCGTTTCAGGGTCTGAGTACCCCCCTTTGTGCTCCGGTTTCCAGTCAGTTCCCCGGTTCGGTACCGGCGGGCCACTACCCTGTCCCGGTGCCTTACGATTCCACAGAGCCGTCTTCCCGGCTCCTGCAGGCTGAGGCCACTGTATGCCTCCTAACCAGAGGTGACTGGGCTCCAACCCAGACACCTGGTGTTAGACTGCGGCAGACCCAGGCACAGGTCTGCTTCTGCACTTGAACTTCACCACTTCACTGTCAAAGCTCAACTGTTTGTTTTTCCTGCCTCAGGACCTGTGAACTCCTCGGTGGGCGTGTCCAACCGCCTGGGCACGCCCCCTGGTGTGTCCATCAAACCCTGAGGGAGGTGACTAGGGTTTTAAGGTTGGCTGATGTTACCTTATTAGGGGACAGGTGTTATGCAAGGGCCTACCTGTGACTACCTGGCTAGTCCAGGGCGTCACATTCCCCCTTGGTTTAATACAGACCATCCGCGGGCTGTCCGACCACCCCTGGTTTATTTTTGAACTGAAAAAGATAAAAAGGAAAACATGTACAAACATAATAACTTTTTACATTTTTAAGCAGACTTAAGAATCGTCCCTTACGGGAAGCATTTTGCTTTAACGTTGCAAACATATAAAAACATTTTTATTACACGGGAACGGGATGGGACCGGGTCCTTTCATTTGCCCACCCAAGCAAACCTACACCTTGATGCTGCCTCTAAGAACAGGTCAGCACCCCTTTTCCCCAGTCCAGGAATCGGGTTCAGGTCCGGGTATTGCCCACAACGGGCCGGGTACAAAGTTCCATACCCGGCAGTCTCTCTGAGGCCCCACGTCCGGGGGACCCCTGGCCCCGGAGGATAGTCACTGGTTGCCATGGTGACGGGACCCCGGCCTACTCTGCCGCAGGCCTTTCCTCCAACCAGCCTCTCCGGAGACTGTAGATGTGATAGGGTGGTTCAAGGGGCTATTTACAAAGCCCAAAAGTGCAAGTTCTCGGCCTTGTCTTTATTTAAATCGGGGTAAAACAATGGGACGTCAACAAAGTACCAACGGGGACGGGAACATGGTAGACGGGAACGGCTACCTACCTCTTATAAACGCTGGCATGCACATCCGCTCTCCTGCTCAGGAGCCAGGCCCACTTGGGTGCCCCCGGCACCGGCTACAACCAGCCTCTCATACTGCCGTGGGCCCTACCGATCAGTGGCCTGCTCCGCCTCTCTGCAGGTGTACACCGGCTGCTCCACAGCCGGGATGGGGTACTTGGGAGTGGAGAGCACCGTGGCCGGGGTAGACTTCCAGTCGGGTGCTGCCTCCGTCGCGGCCGGGCGGACTGCCGGGGCCGTCGTCATCTCCGTCGCGGCCGGGCGGACTGCCCGGGCCGTCGTCATCCCTGTCGCGGCCATGCTCGGGGCTGGGTGAGATGTCATCAGCGGTGCTGGAGCGATGGTGACGGTAAGGCCTGAGGGCCCAGTAGCTGGGTCCTCCCCCGTAGATGGTACGGGCTCCGGTCGGGGCGGTGGCTGCGGACACGGGCGACGAGGGAGACGGTGTGGCGGGCAGGAGCAGGTCGGGTCCTCGGTTCCTGGGGAACATAGGGGCGTGGGTCACTGCTTACCCGCTCCTCCGAGATCATTTCCACTTCGCGCGCCCGGACAGCTGCAGCCAGACCCTTCATCTCCGACGCCCACTTCGCCAGCATGAAGTGGGCTTTGGCCTGGATCTTCCGACACATCCTGCCGCTTTGGTGTCCAGGAACGGGTTTCTGCAGAGTCCTAGCGTCCCTGCACTCCACAGCGTTAATTACTGTACATGGCGCTGATCTTCACCCGCTCCCCCTTGGTCTTTTCGCGGCACTCCCTTCTTCGGCCGATCAGTTTCGCTTTTCACCTCTCCCTTTGCTGCACAGGCGCATTCCCAGGGGGCGGGGCTTCAGTTTTTTGCGCCCTTTCTGCGGAGAAGACGACTCCGGCGGGAATCTTCGTGCCAAAAGATGGCAGGAACGGATCACCGCTGACTTCACTTCAAGACGTACTTCACTAGATAAGTGAATAGGCAAGTATCCTGTTCGTGACTCCAGAAAGGTCGATGTGTACCGCCCTGCGCTCGGCTCCAGCCGAGCCGCTCGGTTCCGGGCTCGTTGGTGGGTGGCTCGAGCGCCTCCGGACCCGTGGTCACTTCACTCTGAAAGGAGGTGCTGGCGCTTTTGGTGGGGGTTAGGTAGGTGCACGGCCGGAGCCGTGCTTGAGTTCGTGACGCCCACGGGTCGTGGTGAAGTTGGACACCACCGCTGCGATTACTGGGCACCCGGGGGAGATGGTGGTGCAGCAAGATGTTAACCCCTCCGTGGGTAGGGGTGATGGCCCCGGGACCCGTTGGGGATAGCTGGGTGGTGCAGGGCGGTACGCGGCCGGATGGCACTGTTGTACTCACGGTTATTGACACACACAAGTCTCTGGTAAACCAAGTTGATGGTGGTCGGTGCCCGCAGCCCGCTGCGTCTGGTCCCCCACCCAGTTCGGTGGTCTTGGCCTTTCTCCTGCACAGTGTTGTGTATCTGTGGACTGCCTGCGCTTCAGCGACGGGAGTCCGCTCCCCGGCTTTGTGAATGTCGGGAGAGCCCTTTTGCCCGCACACGCTGGCCCGTGGGATCTCTCTGCCTGTGCGGTGGCTTTCTATCCCCCTCGGTGGGCTGTTGTCTTCAGTCGGGACTTGGGTGGGAAAGGACCTATAGTCCAGACCGCAATCAGTTAATTAACTCAGTCCAGTGGATTCTAGACCTCGTTTCAGGGTCTAAGTACCCCCCTGTGTGCTCCGGTTTCCGAGTCGGTTCCCCGGGTCGGTACCGGCGGGCCACTACCCTGTCCCGGTCCACCACGGTTCCACTGAGCCGTCTTCCCGACTCCTGCAGGCTAAGACCACCGTTTGCCTCCTAGCCAAAGGTGCCCGGGCTCCAACCCCAGCACCTGTCAATCTGTCACAGGCCTGTCCCACAGGCCTGACCTCCTCCACTGCTCAATGTGACACCCTGGACTAGTCAGGTTGTCCCAGGTAGTCACACACACACACACCCTCCCTCCCCGATTAGGTGACAGCAGCCAACCTAGAAACCCTTGTCACCACCCTCCAGGTTTGATGTCCACACCAGGGGGGTGGAGCCAGGCAGTTGGCTCTGCCCACCGAGGAGTTCACAGGCCTAGAGGCGGGAAAACAAACACACAAGTTGTAGTGCAGAGTAGAGAGAAGTCAAGTTCAAGGGCAGACCTGTGTCAAGGCCTGCCAACAGACTACTCCGGTGGCTGGGTCGGAGCCCAGTCACCTTTGGCAAGGAGGCAGACGGTGGTGGCTGCCTGCAGGAGTTGGGATTACAGCCGGTGGAACCGTAGGAACTGAGGTCGGGCGGTGGCCCGCCGGTACCGAACCGGGGAACCGATTAGAAACCGGAGCACCAGGAGGGGTACTCAGACCCAGTACAAAGCCCTGAACCGACAGGGCTGAGTCAAATCAACTGATTGAGGACTGGACTTAAGGACCTTTCCCACATAAGACCCGTTAGAAGACAACAGCCCAACCATACAGGGTAAAGCCACCGCCAAGGCATAGAGACCCAAAGGGCCAGCGTCTGCGCGCAAACGGTCTCCTACGGCATATACAAGTCGGGAGGCGGACTACCGTTGCTTAGGCATAGGAGTCAAAACATTCATACAAGGAGGTGCAGGAGAAAGGCGGAAACCACCAACCTATTCTGGAAGAAGCTGCAGCCGGCTGCGGGCCCCGTTCATCATCCCATTTGGTTTACCAGAGACTCCAGTGTATTGTGTCATAGTGAGTACACCAGTGCCTTTTGGCTGCGCACCGCGCCGCACAGCATCAGCACCCAGCACGTACCCGCTCCCCTGCCTCAGTACCTCCCTCGGGCCCCCGTGACCATCGCCCCTACCCACGGAGGGGTCAACACCAAGCTGCGGAACACCGTCCCCAGAAGGCCCAGTTAATGGCAGCGGTGGTGTCCATCCATTCACCACAACCCGTGGGTGGCGTCACGAACTTACATCCCAAACCAAACCGCCGCGGCCCCGGTCGTGGAACTCCCCGTCAAGTCCATGCGTGTAGCGCCAACTCCCTTGCAGAGCGACGTGACCCCCGGATCCGTGAGAGGCTCGAGCCACCACCCACCGTACGAGCACGGATCCGAGCGGCTCGGCGGTCGCAAACGAGCCCGCGGGGTGGTACACTCAACACTAAAACTCATCTGCTTGTGTTTCCTGCCTAAGGCTATGTGCGCACTAGGCCGTTTTACCCGCGGATTTACCCGCGGATTTGCTGCGGAAATTTCTTGAGAAATGTCTGCAATCTTTGTGCAGACATTTCCCAGCACATCCTATGAGAAAAAAAAATAGCTGTGCGCACTGTGCGGATTTTTTTCAAGAAAATTTCTTGAGAAAATTTTCTCGAGAAACTTTCTTGAGAAAATGTGCATGTCCATTATTTTCCGCAGGTACCTGCGGAATACCCCCGGAATTTCGCTCCATTCACTGTAATGTAATCGCGAAATTCCGGGGGTATACCGCAGGTAGCAAATGATGTGCGGTATACCCCCGGTATAGCCGCGATTTACCTGCGGTAATGCTCATCGCTCCCTGCGGTTTTGCAGGAAGTGATGTCATTATGCCAGGAAGAGGAAGCGGAGAGAGTAAACACAGACGTCACACTCCCTGGACGCCGCACAGAAGCACTTCCGTGTGACCTCCAGGTGCCCGTGCAGTCTGTGTCCCGCTCCAGCCTCGCGGCTGCCTGCACTGCTGTGTGTCAGTGTGTGCCCGCAGTATCAGCAGCTTGTCACCCGACAGCGCAGGCAGACACTGACACACAGCAGTGCAGTGTCAGTGTCTGCCTGTGCCAGTGTCTGCCTGCGCTGCCGGGTGACAAGCTGCCGATACTGCGGGCACACACTGACACACAGCAGTGCTGGCAGCCGCGGGGATGACGATCGCCGCTGTCAGGAGGTGAGATCATTACCTGCTGTGACGATCTCCTGCCTCCTGACGTCACCGCGGTCACTGCTGTCTATGCCCGTCTCGCGGGCGGCCCGAGACTGTCACTAGCGGTGACGTCACGGGCTCTCGCGATACTTCTGACAACGTGAGAGTCAGTGACAGCGGTGACGTCAGCAGTACAGGAGATGATCACAGCAGGTAATGATCTCATCTATGCTCCTGATGGCAGCGCTCGGCATCCCCTGCAGTGACCTGGGCTGACCTATTGATGTTAGCTCAGGTCACTGCATTGCTCTCCCAGCCAATGGGGAACATTCTGTTCTTCATTGACTGGGACAGTGACTATGGTATGGATCGCCGTGGGACCCCCCCCACCCTTATTGGATTACGCCGGACGTGGATTGATTGTTCTTTTCAATAAATTGGTTAAAGAGGCTATTTGGGGAGTGTTTTTTCAAATAAAACTTTTTTTGTTGTCTATTGTTTAATTATTACTGACTGGGTTGGTGATGTCGGGTATCTGATAAACGCCTGACCTCACCAACCCCAGGGCTTGATGCCAGGTGACATTACACATCTGGCATCAACCCCATATATTACCTCGTTTGCCAACGCACCAGGGCAACGGGATGAGTTAGGGCGAAGCGCCAGGATTGGCACGTCTAATGGATGCGCCACTTCTGGGGCGGCTGCGGCCTGCTATTTTTAGGCTGGGGAGTGTCCAATAACAGTGGACCTCCCTAGTCTGAGAATATCAGACGCCAGCTGTCCGCTTTACCTTGGCTGGTGATCCAATATGGGGGGGACCGCACGTTTTTTGTTTTAAATTATTTATATAATTTAAAATAACAGCGTGGGGTGCCCACTGTTTTGGATTATCAGCCAAGGTAAAGCTGCCAGCTGTAGTCTGCAGGCTGCAGCCGTCTGCTTTACCCTAGCTGGCTACAAAAAATGGGGGGACCTCACGTCGTTTTTTTTAAATTATTTATTTATTTTATGGCTAAATACAAGGCTAAGCACCCTTTAGTGCCACATGAAAGTCACTAAAGGGTGCCAGCTTAGAAAATGCAGGGAGGTGGAACATTATATAGGTTTTTCTCATCTATCTATCTATCTATCTATCTATCCCTCTATCTATCTATCCCTCTATCTATCCCTCTATCTATCTATCTATCCATCTATCCATCTATCCCTCTATCTATCCATCTATCCCTCTATCTATCTATCTATTCATCTATTCATCTATCTATCTATCCCTCTATCTATCTATTCATCTATTCATCTATCCCTCTATCCATTATCTGTCTATCGATTATCTTTATTATTTATTGCAGGGACAAACCTGCGGTAAATCCGCGGTAAATCCGCGGCAAATCCGCGGCAAATCCGCATGCGTTTTTCCCGCGGATTTTTCCGCAGGTCCGGAAATCTTTCACTCCCAGAAGTTTCTCAAGAAATTTTCTTGAGAAACTTCACATTTCTAGTGCGCACATAGCCTAAGGCCCTCTGAACTCCTGGGCGTGGCCAACCGCCTGGCTCCGCCCCCTGGTGTGTTCATCAAGCACTGAGAGAGGTGACTAGGGTTTGGGGGACAGGCGTAGTGCGGGGGTCTACCTGTTACTACCTGGCTAGTCCAGGGCGTCACAAGTGTATTCCCAGTGTGAGGAGCGGTAACCACTAGTGATTGTTTCCTCCAGCTGTCTCATCTTGTTCACTGTGCCAGGGATTATGGGTATTGTAGTCCTGCAAGTACCATCTGTGCTTGTGCACCAACGGGAGGAGACTACATCTCCTAGAATCCCTCACGCGTGACGTCTACGTTGCCGTTCTGGCGCTAAGTCTGAGGTGAAACCAAATGCTGAATAGACGGGAAGAAGCCGCGGAGCCTTGTGTGTGCGGAGACGCCGGGTGGACGGTCTGCAGCCGCCGCTAGCGCTTTCCTGGCCTCCGTGATCATCGTCGCGTGTGGTGACGTCATTACCAATGGCGGGGTAAACAGAGGGGAGCGTGCTCATTGATGCCCAGGACTCTCTTATAGTCTCCATGACAACCAAGCAGCCATTATTTCTTAATGGAAGTGTTACTATTAATATTTGTAGTAATTGTTGCCATTTTCCACAGAGTATTGGGACGGAAATTACCATCTTTATGGCCAGAATGATGCACTTTATCTATGGGCTTTCATTAGAAACTTGGGCTTTGATCACGTGACATTCACCTGAATTAAAGGGATTGTCCATATCTTGGAAACCTTTGCAGCGGGAGGTGAGCATCATCGTCATGGCTTCATATACCTGTGTAGTGAGCGGCAACGAACAATCCCTTTAATTCAGTCAAATGTTGTGATCGCTCTGTGAATTGCAGGGCATGCAGCAAGCAAGGCGCCATCATTCCTTGCGGGTCATGATGTGCTCCCTCTTCCCCCATGGGTCCTTTGCCCAGGTTAGGCTCCGTTGCTCGTGGCTTATGATGGGATTGTTTCTATGGTTACAGGTCGGCCGACGCAGATAAGATCGCTGCTTTGTGTTATGAACATTACCGCATCAAACTTCCTAAACAGGGTCGATCGGATCCCGGCAAGGAATGGATCCTGATGGCGGCGGTGATCCAGGTGGAGTCTGCGCCCGACGTCAAGAAAGGTGATGCTGACGCTCAGCCCCGACGTGTTTGTGTATAATTATATACAGTATATATATATATATATATACACATACATACAGTGTGTCCACCCATATCCACCCGTTAACTTGAGAACGGTGGCAGCTATAGGCATAGAAGTGGTGTCTAGGTATAGTAAAGTAGCCATGCGGTACGCAATGAAACCACCTATAGCGCCACCTGGTGGAAAACAACGGAGTAAGGGCGGCTTTGCACGTTGCGACATTGCACGTGCGATGTCGATGGGGTCAAATCGAAAGTGACGCACATCCGGCGTCGCAGTCGATATCGCAACGTGTAAAACCTTTTTGATACGATGAACGAGCGCAAAAGCGTCGTTATCGTATCATCGCTGCAGCCTCCGACATTTCCATAATGCCGATGGTGCGACAGGTACGATGTTGTTCCTCGTTCCTGCGGCAGCACACATCGCTGTGTGTAAAGCCGCAGGAGCGAGGAACTTCACCTTACCTGCCGCCGGCTGCAATGAGAAGGACGGAGGTGGGCGGGATGTTTACATCCTGCTCATCTCCGCCCCTCCGCTTCAATTGGCCGCCTGCCGTGTGACGTCACTGTGACGCCGCACGACCCGCCCCCTAAGGAAGGAGGCGGGTCGTCGGCCAGAGGGACGTTGCACGGCAGGTATGTGCGTGTAAAGCTGCCGTAGCGATAATAATCGCTACGGCAGCTTTCACTAGATATCGCCCGTGCGACGGGGGCGGGACTATCGCTGCAGCATCGGTAACACATTGTTACCGATGTCGCAACGTGCAAAGCCCGCCTAAGCATTTTTATCTTGAAACGGAACGAGATAGAGAAAAAAAGTGAATTACAAAGTTGTAGGGCATCATCAATTCAATACGAATCGACACCTTGCATACAGAAATGCTATGATATGAAACCAATGACCCCCCCAATATATATATATATACACCGTGTGCAGAATTATTAGGCAAGTTGTATTTTAGGGGAATTTTTTTTATTATTGATCAACAACTCTGTTCTCAATCAACCCAAAAGACTCATAAATATCAAAGCTTAATATTTTTGGAAGTTGGAGGTTTTTTTTTAGATTTGGCTATCTTAGGAGGATTCTGTTTGTGCAGGTAACTATTACTGTGCAGAATTATTAGGCAACTTAATAAAAACCAAATATATTCCCATCTCACTTGTTTATTTTCACCAGGTAAACCAATATAACCGCACAAAATTTAGAAATAAACATTTCTGCCATGCAAAAACAAAACCCCAAAAAAGAGTGACCAATATAGCCGCCTTTCTTTCTGATGACACTCAGCAGCCGGTCAACATTGCATGCAGCAGCCACCACAGCCTCCAGACACTGCTCCCAGAGGTGGACTGTTTTCCCTCCATGTAGATCTCACATTTTGTGAGGGACCACAGGTTCTCTATGGGGTTCAGATCAGGTGAACAAGGGGGCCATGTCATTATTTTTTCATCTTTTAGACCTTTACTGGCCAGCCACGCTGTGGAGTAGTTGGATGCATGTGATGGAGCATTGTCCTGCATGAAAATGTTTTTTTTTGAACGATACCGACTTCTTCCTGTACCACTGCTTGAAGAAGTTGTCTTCCAGAAACTGGTAGTAGGTCTGGGAGTTGAGCTTCACTCCATCCTCAACCCGGAAAGGTCCCACAAGTTGATCTTTGATGATCCCAGCCCATACCAGTCCCCACCTCCACCTTGCTGGCGTCTGAGTTGGAGTGGAGCTCTCTGCCCTTTACTGATCCAGCCTCTGGCCCATCCATCTGGCCCATCAAGAGTCACTCTCATTTCATCAGTCCATAAAACCTGTGAAAAATCAGTCTTAAGATATTTCTTGGCCCAGTCTTGACGTTTTATCTTCTGTTTCTTGTTCAGAGGTGGTGGTTTTTCAGCCTTCCTTACCTTGGCCATGTCCCTGAGTATGGCACACCTTGTGCTTTTTGATACTCCAGTAACGTTGCAGCTCTGAAATATGGCCAAACTGGTGGCAAATGGCATCTTGGCAGCTTCACGCTTGATTTTTCTCAATTCATGGGCAGTTATTTTGCGCCTTTTTTGCCCATCACGCTTCTTGCGACCCTGTTGGCTATTTGCCATGAAACGCTTGATTGTTCGGTGATCACGCTTCAAAAGTTTGGCAATTTCAAGACTGCTGCATCCCTCTGCAAGACATCTCACAATTGTGGACTTTTCAGAGCCCGTCAAATCTCTCTTCTGACCCATTTTGCCAAAGCAAAGAAGTTGCCTAATAATTAAGTGTGACACCTGCTTTGGGAGCGATCTATAGTGTTCCACCCACATTCACCTCTACAGATGCTGCTTCTTTGGTTGAACTGGAGAATACTACAATTCCCAAAGTGCCTTGCAAATCTGGAGGAGGAGGAAACAGGACGGAGGGGTGGAAGGGAGCTGAGTCATCTTGGAGGCGGGAAGCTGCAACTGGGTGTGAGGAGAGACCGTCTAAGAAAGTGACAGGAGGCACCATTAGCAGGAGCTGCGGCCTTCCAGGTTTACCACACCGAAGAAGGATTTTGCCTGCTGTACCAACTCCCTCCCAGACATTGAATCCAGACGCCCCAGTGTGGAATAGTCTGAGAGAACAGGCCTGCTGCAGACAGAAGTGAGTAGGACATTGCTGTGACTTGTAGTTCTACAGTTTGAGAAGTGTGCTGGAGCAAATTACAAGGCCTTGCTAGAGAGGACTTTTGACTGCACTAACTGGGAGTTTGTATAGGACCAGCCCTGGGGAAACACTGCCTTCATTACTTTAAGTGCACCAACGTACTGCAAGCGCGCCAACATCCGCGGCAACTGGGGCCCCAATTTGGGACTGTGTCAATTGTGAGGCTGCAGCTGTTAGTTGGTAGATTGTAAGTAGTCAGCAGAGTGTGTGGTGTAGGTTAAAGAGGAAGCATTACCCCTAACCTTCAGGTTTATTACAAAGAGCCCTTCCTGCATTTTTGTAGAATACTGCATAACAATACCTGTCGTTTCACTGTTATTTGCTTTTTATCCCTGCAATTACCATTGTCATCCTCCTGCAAATAAACCTGTTAAGATTTCTAACCTCAGTTATTGTGAGTGTGTACGGAGCGTGGGTAGGGGTTTCCCGAGTCGACCCCTAGCAGAAGACAAAGACCCTTCTGCATTCCACCAGAGCTCCTAGCAAGATTCGGGTGGAGGCACTGCGTCATATCAAGGTGAGAACAACCGAACACCCTGCCCCAGCGGCAAATTAAAGGGGTGTTACAGTGGAGGCACTGCTGAGATCGATCAAGACAGGTATCGCTGACATGGAGGCTTTAACTGAAGCACAGGTGTCCACATGGTGTGGGGAAAGAAGTATACTTGAAGAACACATTTTTGCAGTATGCGGTGAACTCTCCAAGGTACCGGATGAAGAAATACTGAAGATTGTGAACCAAGTTCATGGAGTTGTCCATCCCAGAGTGGTTGACAGAAGGACTGATGAAGGGAGTCCATTATCAGCAGCTCTAATCACTACTGAGGGGACACTGGATAAAGGGTACTTTCCATCTGTCATAGCTGTGCCATTAAAACATGGACCACATTGGAAGATCACCTGGCCTGTGAGGTCCGAAGCAGGGACATCATCTTCGGGTGCAAGTTCACAGCCTAGGAGATCTAGTCGATGTCTACCTTCCACTCCTACTCGGGACAAATCTGAAGAAACAACCATGATGGTTGACGTGGTAGTGGCAGCCATGGAGAAGTTAGTCACCCAGTTTACAAAATTGCAACCTGAAGGGGCCTACCGTCGTCTGAGAACCTTCTCGGGTGTCACTCCTGTCCCAGCTGGTGAAGAAGGGTATGACACGTGGAGGGATGTTACTCTGCAATATCTGGAAGAATGGCAGTGTACTGATGCAGTGAAGAAGCAGAGAATTGTGCAGAGTCTGAAGGGGCCTACTATGGAAGTGGTGCAGGCTGCTTGGAGAAGTCAGTCAGAGACAACTTCTAAAGATTACATGACTGCTCTTGAAGATGCTTTTGGATCCCCAGAGGATGCCACTGATCTCCTTCATCAACTCCGCACCACCTATCAAAACTCTGGTGAGAAGATGTCAGATTATCTTTATCGATTGGACAAATTGATGCATAGGGTCGTATCCAAGGGGGGACTTAGGCCCGAACAAGTTGATCAGTGTCGTTTAGAACAAGTGCTCCGAGGAGCTCTGACTCACGATCCCATTGCTCAACGACTGAGGTGTTGCGACAAAGGGCAGATTCCCCGTTCTTTCCATCAGTTGCTTAAAGAAGTCAGACAAGAGGAAGCTCTCCTGGCCGCCAGAGAACAAGTGACCCAGCAAGTGGCTGCTGCCCCTGTACATCTTGAATCCAGCCATCGAGAGGGAGAGTTCTTGAAGGTCATTGAGAGGCAAGGGGAACAGCTTGCCCAACTTCTAGCTGCCCAGGCTCTGAAGGTTGACCAGCTAAAGCAAATTGTTGAGACAGCTGTCAAGAGTCAAAGACCGCCTTTGCAAGTGGCAAGTGATGACCACAGTCTGGTAGAAGATACAAAGCCAGAAGAATGTTTTGTCTGTGGGAGCACCCATCATATGGCTCGCCAGTGTCCGAAGAGGTGGAATTTGAAGAGATCTCGGGACCCCCCACCTAACAAGAAGGAGCAGACGGGAAACGGGAAAGGGGGCCAGTAGAGTCCTATACTGGCCCCCCTTCAAAATCAGAGGTATATTCTACTGCTCCATCTAACCCTGTCCAGTCAGAGCAATTTCCTAAAGGTCTCGTAGGACCAGCACCACATGTACCGGCCTGTATCAATGGGCAGCCATGCACTGTATTACTGGATAGTGGTTCACAAGTGTCCATCATTTTTGAGAAGTGGTACAGAAAATACTTGTCAGACGTGCCCTTGCAACCCCTATCTGGACTTGTAGTCTGGGGTTTGAGTGAAAACAGTTACCCCTACAAAGGATACGTGGCTGTCACACTACGATTCCCAGAGACTATAGCTGGGGTGGAAAGAGAGGTTCCCATCATTGCATTAGTCTGTCCAGACACTGATGAAGACCGGGAAACAGTGCCTGCCATAGTCGGGACAAATGCCAACCTATTCCGTACTCTTGCTCAGTGGTGTCGCAAAATTGGAGGTAATAGATACTCGCAGGCCCTCACAATCCATCCTGTCTGTTTGGCTGCTTATGAGAAGAAAGAGGAAGAGGAAAGGAAGGAACTACGTCCTGAACATTTTGACCTCTGTTTTGAAGGTAGTGATCTGAAGAAGGAGGAAAAGCAGTCAGTGATAAATGGTATGATGAAGCGTGCCGGAACCTTCTCATTGGGTGATTGGGACCTGGGCCTTGCAAGAGGAGTGGAGCATCACATCCGGCTGACTGATGAGAAGCCATTTCGAGAAAGATCCCGACGATTGGCTCCCGCCGATGTGGAGGATGTTCGAAAGCATTTACGGGGTTTACTGGACACTGGAGTCATAATAGAGTCCAACAGCCCATACGCATCTCCGATAGTGATCGCTCGGAAGAAGAATGGAGCTATTAGGATGTGTGTGGATTATCGCACCCTGAACAAACGCACTGTGCCTGATCAGTATACTGTGCCCAAGATTGATGAAGCTTTAGATTGCCTGCAGGGAAGCCAGTGGTTTTCTGTGTTAGATCTTCGGAGTGGATATTACCAGATACCCATGAGCAAGGAGGATCAGGAGAAGACTGCTTTCATTTGCCCTATCGGTTTCTATGAGTTTCAACGGATGCCGCAAGGAGTGACCGGTGCCCCTGCTACTTTCCAGAGATGTATGGACAAGGTGATGGGAGACATGAACTTTCGTGAGGTCCTGGTTTACCTGGATGATCTGATTGTATTTGGCCACACCTTGGAAGAGCACAACCTGAGGTTATTTAAGGTGTTGGACCGGCTAGAGGAAGCTGGGTTAAAACTATCCCTCGACAAGTGCCTGTTCTGCCAGAAATCTGTGAAGTATGTAGGACACATTGTCAGCCGAGAAGGAATCTCCACGCATCCAGGCAAAATAGAAGCTGTGATGGAGTGGCCCAAACCCACCAAATTGGGGGAGCTTAGATCTTTTCTAGGTTTCAGCGGGTACTACAGAAGATTTGTGCCACAATATTCCAAGATCGCAAAGCCATTGACAGCCCTCACTCAAGGGTATCCCCCACCTCGAGGGACAGCTCGCTCCAAGAAACCTGCAACAAAAACCTACTTTAAGGTGAATGAGCCTTTCGGAGAGAGATGGACATCAGAGTGTGATGAAGCCTTTGAGAAACTCAAGTCCTGCTTGACCCAGGCACCTGTACTGGCCTATGCAGACCCCAAGAAGCCATACGTACTTCATGTGGATGCTTCTTTTGATGGACTTGGAGCAGTCTTATACCAGGAGCACTATGGCGTCCTGCGGCCAGTCTACTACATCAGTCGTGGATTGTCTCCGAGTGAGCGCAATTACCCAGCACATAAACTGGAGTTCTTGGCCTTGAAATGGGCTGTGGTGGACAAGCTGCATGACCACCTCTATGGAGTGCATTTCCAAGTTCATACTGACAACAATCCACTGACCTATGTGAGGACTACAGCAAAGCTGGATGCTACTGGCCATAGATGGCTCGCCGCGCTAGCTATATATGATTTCAGCCTGAAGTACCGACCTGGTGCCACCAACATCGATGCAGATGCTCTGTCCCGCCTGCCCAGGCAGATGGTGAATGAAGAAGAAGAAGCCTGGATTGAGGTTCCAGCCCCAGAGGTGAAAGCTATGTGTCATCGACATCAAGGAAGGATTGCTCAATCAGGGGGCTGTGCTACCTTCTTAGGGGCTCCAGAGGAAGCTCTTCCACTATTGTTCTGTCAACTGACCAACGTTGATGCTGGCTCCCTGCCTCAACTGACTCAAAACCAGATTGAAAAGGCTCAGCAGGAAGATCCTTCTGTGGGAGTTGTTCGATGGTGGGTGAAAAGGGGCCAAAAGCCTGAGAGGAATGCTCTGAAGACACAAGAGTCTGTTCTCTTGACCCGACAGTTAGACTTTCTGGTGGTGAAAAATGGATTGCTGCACCGCGAGGTCAAACGCCAAAATCGAGAAGTTCGTGTCCAGTTGGTGCTTCCTGCTCAGTTCCGTGAGATGGTCATAAGGGCACTGCATGATGATCATGGACACCTTGGGGTGGAAAAGACCACCAGCCTCATAGCAGATCGGTTCTATTGGCCAAAGATGGAAGCTGACATTGAACAATACTGTAAATCTTGTAAGCGGTGTATCCTAAGGAAAACCTTACCTTCTCGGTCCGCCCCCCTTGTCAACATAACCAGTGATGGCCCCCTTGATTTAGTGTGTATCGACTTCCTTTCCATTGAGCCTGATGAAGGAAACGTCAGCAACGTTCTAGTGGTCACCGATCATTTCACAAGATATGCTCAAGCTTACACCACTAGAGATCAGAAGGCAACCACTGTGGCTAAAACCTTGTGGGAGAAATTCTTTGTGCATTATGGGCTGCCAGCACGCATCCATTCTGACCAAGGGAGAGATTTTGAGAGTCGGCTAATTAAGGAGTTGTGTGAGGTCTGTGGGATCAAGAAGTCCAGGACCACACCATTTCATCCGCAAGGAGACCCTCAGCCTGAAAGATTCAACCGTACCCTTCTTAACATGCTGGGCACTTTGGATTCAAAACAGAAAGGAAGGTGGAGTCGACACATAAGTCAATTAGTTCACGCCTACAACTGCACCAAAAATGAGTCAACAGGGTACTCGCCCTACTTCCTCATGTTTGGAAGGGAAGCCAGACTACCTGTGGATATTAGTTTTGGAGTGTCCCCTGGCAATTCATCTGGGAAGAACTACCTGAAGTATGTGTCACAGCTGAAGGAACAATTAAAGGAGGCCTACAAGTTGGCTGATGAGGCCTCTGGTCGATCCGGGAGGAGAAACAAAATGTACTACGACCGCAGAGTCCGGGACCAAGTCCTGCAACCTGGAGATAGGGTCCTCATCCGTCAGTTGGGCCTCCATGGAAAACACAAGCTTTCTGATCGATGGCGTTCAGAACCTTATGTGGTGGTAGAGAAGTTGCATGGCATCCCAGTCTACAGAGTGAAGCCTGAGAAAGGCGGGGGGGGTGTTAAGACCTATCATCGTCAGCATTTGCTACCTATAGGACAGAATGTCCGATTCCAGTTGCCACAACGCACCGAAGCCCATGCAACCACCCGATCTCACCGAAGGAGTCTTCGGCCGCCGCAAGCGACTCATCCTGTGGTCCCTCCTGAAGGTAGTGAGAGTGATTCCAGTGATGAATGTGGACCATGCTTCAGATGGACAAGTGACCCAGGTTCTGTAATTCCAGATCATACAGACCAACCAGCTGAAGAAGTGTCCCAAGACGAGTGTGGTCCGGCACCAAACCCATGTTGCGATCAGTCGGGGGAGAGTTTAGAAAATGCAGAGCTGCCAAGTGAAGAGGTTGCTGTCATAGAGCCTGAAAGTCAAGAGCTAGGGGTCGATGAGGGGGTCCCTGTCCCTGCCGTGCACACTCGTCCAAAACGGGACATTAGACCCCCCATGATGCTGACATATGACCAGATGGGGCAAGTCACTGAGGTTCCTAGAGTAGTACACCCCTATTCCAACTATGCGTGGCCCTATTTCCCCCCTACAGCTATGTGGCCTGTTAGTGATTTGGGTGTAACTAGTTGTGGTGTTAGTCAGGATGCTTTAACACAAAATTTCCTTCCAGGTGGTGAGTCTTCATTTTGTGCTTGGGAGCCTACAGCGACTCACCAGGGGGAGAGTGTGACACCTGCTTTGGGAGCGATCTATAGTGTTCCACCCACATTCACCTCTACAGATGCTGCTTCTTTGGTTGAACTGGAGAATACTACAATTCCCAAAGTGCCTTGCAAATCTGGGGGAGGAGGAAACAGGACGGAGGGGTGGAAGGGAGCTGAGTCATCTTGGAGGCGGGAAGCTGCAACTGGGTGTGAGGACGGAGAGACCGTCTAAGAAAGTGACAGGAGGCACCATTAGCAGGAGCTGCGGCCTTCCAGGTTTACCACACCGAAGAAGGATTTTGCCTGCTGTACCAACTCCCTCCCAGACATTGAATCCAGACGCCCCAGTGTGGAATAGTCTGAGAGAACAGGCCTGCTGCAGACAGAAGTGAGTAGGACATTGCTGTGACTTGTAGTTCTACAGTTTGAGAAGTGTGCTGGAGCAAATTACAAGGCCTTGCTAGAGAGGACTTTTGACTGCACTAACTGGGAGTTTGTATAGGACCAGCCCTGGGGAAACACTGCCTTCATTACTTTAAGTGCACCAACGTACTGCAAGCGCGCCAACATCCGCGGCAACTGGGGCCCCAATTTGGGACTGTGTCAATTGTGAGGCTGCAGCTGTTAGTTGGTAGATTGTAAGTAGTCAGCAGAGTGTGTGGTGTAGGTTAAAGAGGAAGCATTACCCCTAACCTTCAGGTTTATTACAAAGAGCCCTTCCTGCATTTTTGTAGAATACTGCATAACAATACCTGTCGTTTCACTGTTATTTGCTTTTTATCCCTGCAATTACCATTGTCATCCTCCTGCAAATAAACCTGTTAAGATTTCTAACCTCAGTTATTGTGAGTGTGTACGGAGCGTGGGTAGGGGTTTCCCGAGTCGACCCCTAGCAGAAGACAAAGACCCTTCTGCATTCCACCAGAGCTCCTAGCAAGATTCGGGTGGAGGCACTGCGTCATATCAAGGTGAGAACAACCGAACACCCTGCCCCAGCAGCAAATTAAAGGGGTGTTACATAAGCACCCCTTATATAGGGTGTTGATGTCATTACACCGCACCCCTCCTCATTACAGAGATGCACATCACCTGATTTACTTCATTGGTAGTTGGCTCTCAGCCTATACAGCTTGGAGTAGGACGACATGTATAACAAGTATCATGTGATCAACTACTCATCTGCCTAATAATTCTGCACACAGTGTATATACTGTATATATATACATATATATATATATATAAAATATATACCTGTTTACAGAATTACCCCATTTTTCATACTCCCTTTGAGATTTAATGATTGTATTTTGGGGCTCTTTGTGCTGATACATGATATCTTCCATCTTCAGTGGTTCTATTATTTATCAATTATGCTACTATTTTAATTTGAGCACATTTTTCTACTTATTATATCTACCTGTCCTAGTGTCTTTTATGTCCTCTTTATTTCCACTGTTGTTATCACGTCCATCTAGTTGTTAACCCCTTCAGCCCCTAGGCACTTTCCGTTTTTGTTTTTTGCTCCCCTTCTTCCGAGAGTTGTAACTTTTTTATTTTTCCGTCAATCTCGCCATATGAGGGCTTGTTTTTTGCGGGACGAGTTGTACTTTTAAATGAAGCCATACGTTTTACCATATAGTGTACTGGAAAACAGCAAAAAAAAATTCCAAGTGGGAAAAAACTGCAAAAAAAGTGTGATCGCACAATAGTGTTCGGGATGTTTTATTCACAGTGTTTACTATATGGTAAAACTGATGTGTGAGTGTGATGCCTGAGGTCGGTGCGAGTTTGTAGACACCAAACATGTAAAGGTTTACTTGTATCTAAGGGGTTAAAAAACATTCACAAGCTTGTCCAATAAATGTGGCATATGTTTTGCGCCATTTTCCGAAACCCATAGCGTTCTCATATTTTGGGATCTATGGCTCATTGACGACTTATTTTTTGCGTCTCGACCAAAAAACGTAATTTTGGTGTTTGGAATTTTTTTTGCCACTACGCCGATTACCAATCAGATTAATTGATTTTATATTTTGATAGATCAGGCGTTTCTGAACGCAGCGATACCAAATATGTGTATATATATATATATAATTTTATTTTTTTTTTAATTTTTTTTAACCCTTTAATTTTCAATGGGGTGAAAGAGGGGTGATTTGAACTTTTAGGTTTTTTTATTTTTTAAAACTTTTTTTTTACTTTTTTATTTTTTTATTTTACTAGTCCCCCTAGGGGGCTATAGCGATCAGCAATCCGATCGCTCTGTCCTATCTGCTGATCACAGCTATACAGCTGTAAACAGCAGATATGATCACTTCCTGATTCATTCGGCTTCGGGCCGAGTGAAACTGAGAGTGACTTGTCATAGCTACAGGCGTCATCACATGACCCTGTGCGACCATGGCAACCACCGAAAGTCAGAAAGTCATGTGATCACGCACGTGACTTCCGGTGGGGGCAGCGGTAAGTGAAAATCATGGCCACGTGCATATACATCTCGCTGCCAGACTTTGGCAGCGAGATGTAAGGGGTTAAATGTTGCGAGTGGAAGCGATTCCACTCGTAACATGCAGGCACACAGGTCAGCTGTTGAAAAAAGCTGATATGTGCGCAAATCGCCGCATCCTGCCCGCGCCAAGGGGCGGGGCTTAACATCACACGCTCCATGACGGATAGATCCGTCAAGGGTCGTGAAGGGGTTAATTATATTAATACAAAATTATTTTTTTCATCTAATGTATGTCTTTGGCGCATTTTCCTTATATGATCTACAGTGGTCTTGCGCTAACACAGGGTCCATACTGCCTTTCTACTTAGACCTTTTGTGAGCAAGGTTTAGATCAGTTAGGAGCTAGCCTAGGAGCAGAGAGGTCGTGGTGGTGTTTGCTGCTACTGTCGGCTGCGGTTTGTTACCAGTTGTTTGTTTTTGTACTCTCTCCTTTCCCTTATTTTTCCTTACCTGACTATCCTTGGTTGTTCCTTGTGTAGGTTTTAGGTGTGTATTAGGTATATTTAACCCGTCTGTATTACATTATTGGTGGGGTTTTTGGGATCTCCATCCTGGACTTTGTTGTCAGAGCCAGGACAGGGGTCAGGAATAGGTCGGAGGCACGGACCTCCCTACCTTTAAGGCTACCTCCATGAGTTAGGGTGGGCTCAGGGACCCCAGTCTCATGGTCTGCATAGGGTTTCCTGTGTCTCCTGGCCATCCATTACTCCCCCAACTGTGACACAATAACCAGCCTTACCATTTTCTTTTGGTCATGTCCAGTATGACTCAGGCTGCACGGTGGGCCCATCTTGCGCAGAAGATCGCGGACTAGGTGAGGTGTCTGCGTTCCGAGATTGTGCAGCAGCTGCATTAGTTCATGGGTGGCGGATGTATCTGCACCTGAATCTAAGGTGGCCCTCCCTGATAAGTTTTCAGGGGGGAGGGATAGGTTCAGGGTATTTGAAGGAGCCTGTCACTTGTATTTTAGGCTTCGTCCTCATTCTTCGGGGACTGAGGCCCAGCGTCTGGTGGTCGTCATATCTTCGTTGCTGGGCGATCCTCAATCCTGGACCTTCTCTCTACCGGCGATTCGGAGGCTAAGCGGTCGGTAGATGATTTCTTCGCGGCTGTGGTCCCGGTCTATGGTGAGCCTGATGGCGTGTCCCTGGCAGAATCCCAGCTCCATGTGGTGTGGCCTTTGTCGTCAGGGCCCGGACAGGAGGCAGGGCCAGGTTTGAGGCCCAGACCTCCCCTCCTTTAAAGGTACCTTCGGGTGTGAGTGTGAGGTCAGTGGTCTGCATAGGGTTTCTGTTTCCCCTGGCCATCCATTACACATCTGGCTGTGACATTGTAACTAGTGATGAGCGGGCACTACCATGCTCGGGTGCTCAGTACTCATAACTAGTGATGAGCGGGCACTACCATGCTTGGTTGCTCTGTACTCATAACTAGTGATGAGCGGGCACTACCATGCTCGGTTGCTCTGTACTCGTAACTGGTAACTAATCCTGACCCAGTTCTCTAGCGATCTCCTCCATCCAGTGTTACTGTCCCTTTAATGCTTCCAATAGCCGCAATTGACTGTGAGGAGCAAGGTTTTTTCTACCATTTGCCAGGGTCACCGACCTCCTGGACTGCGCAATTCCTCTGAGCAATCAATAAGCTGCATTAGTAGGACACCGACTCTGTGCAAATTTAGTTTAACCCATTTAAGTTCCTGAATCCTCCCTTCACATATGGAAGATCAGAGAAATGCCGACATATCCATCCAGGGTGTTTAGGTTGGGGGAGGGGAATAGGCCCATGTCTGACTCTTCTGCTGTCGATGGCTTGAAGACACAAGACATGGGTGACCTGGAAAGTGGATGATGGACAGAGGACTGGACCTGGAAAGTGGATGATGGACAGAGGACTGGACCTGGAAAGTGGATGATGGACAGGGGACTGGACCTGGAAAGTGGATGATGGACAGGGGACTGGATCTGGAAAGTGGATGATGGACAGGGGACTGGATCTGGAAAGTGGATGATGGACAGGGGACTGGACCTGGAAAGTGGATGATGGATAGGGGACTGGATCTGGAAAGTGGATGATGGACAGGGGACTGGATCTGGAAAGTGGATGATGGACAGGGGACTGGACCTGGAAAGTGGATGATGGACAGGGGACTGGACCTGGAAAGTGGATGATGGACAGGGGACTGGACCTGGAAAGTGGATGATGGTCAGGGGACTAGATATGGAAAGTGGATGATGGACAGGGGACTGGATATGAAACGTGGATGATGGACAGTGACTGGACCTGGAAAGTGGATGATGGACAGGGGACTAGATCTGTAAAGTGGATGATGGACAGGGGACTAGATCTGGAAAGTGGATGATGGACAGGGGACTGGATGTGGAAAGTGGATGATGGACAGGGGACTGTACCTGGAATGTGGATGATGGACAGGGGACTAGATCTGGAAAGTGGATGATGGACAGGGGACTGGATGTGGAAAGTGGATGATGGACAGGGGACTGTACCTGGAATGTGGATGATGGACAGTGGACTAGATCTGGAAAGTGGATGATGGACAGTGGACTGGATCTGGAAAGTGGATGATGGACAGGGGACTAGATATGGAAAGTGGATGATGGACAGGGACTGGTCAGGAATATGAAGGATCATCGATGTATCCTGGTCACTTTGTGATATAATAATTTGCCGAGAAGAAAAACACTGAGACCGATTCTTGTTTTAAATTTCTTTATTAGCATTAGGCAGTGAACCAATAATTATAATATTCAATAATAATAATTTAACTGTATTAAAATTGATCAAAAAGGGTTGTTCAGTATTAGAGAAGTATAAGTATTTGGGAATTCCAGGCTCAAGCATTAGAGAAGTATGGCTGACCTCTTCCCTTGTCTATAGGGTATATCTGAATTGCAGATCTGGACCTTTTAGACTATGTGCCCACGCTGCGGAAAATGCACGGATTTTGCTGCGGATTTCTCGCGGGAAAGCCGCGGATTTTCCAGAAATATGCAGCACAGCTACTCCCCAGCCATTTCTATGGCATTTGGGAAATGCTGTGCCCACGCTGCGGATTTTTCCGCAGCGGAAATCGTGCGGATTTTCGTGCGGAAAAATCTGCAGCATGTCAATTATTGTTGCGGATTTTCGTGCGGATTTTGCCTATTCAGTTGAATAAAAATCGCAAAATCCGCAACAAAATCCGCGTCAAATCCACGTCAAATCCGCACAAAATCCGCACCTATGAAAAGGTACGGATTCCGGGGGAAAGCTGCGGATTTTGATGCAGAAAAATCCGCAGATACAGAGACCCGTGGGCACATAGCCTTAGGCTTTGTTCACACTTTGCGTATTTAGTGCGGATTTTACAACTGGATTAATAAAATTAAATCTGCAGTGTTTATGCGTGGAGAAAAAAAAATCCTCCATATTTCATGCCAGGCCGGCAGATTACCTGCAAGATTTAAGGATCCACAGTGAAATGAATATGTAAAATCCGCTACAGAAATCGGCATGCTGTAAATAAAAAAATAAAAACAGCATAAAAAAAGCCGATTTCCATATGGATTGTGCCCCACACAGACTGGAATGGGGGTGAGAGGAAGATAAACTCACCCACTTTCCTGGGGCGGAAAAATAAGTTGTGTGTAAAATCCACATCAAACCTGCGAGGTGTGAACGCAGCCTAAAAGAGCGGAACTGCCCCAGATTAAATAAATAGACGACAGCGATCTTTCTCCAATACTGATCGCCCCCTTTTGTTGTATGTCTTTGGAGTGTGGGAGGAAACCGGAGACCCCGGAGGAAACCCACGCAAACACGGGGAGAACATACAAACTCCTTGCAGATGTTGTCCGAGGACCCCAGCGCTGCAAAGCACCAGTGTAAATCACCACTGAGCCACCGTGCCGCCCATACTGCCTGCCTGATGCCGCACATGCAATACAATTTACACTCCAGGAATATCGTCCTCACCTCTTAATGACTTTAGGACAAAAACGGAACAAATAAATATGGAAAAAAACCATCTCTACGAGAAAAAGGGTCAAAAATATCGCAGATGGATGATAAACGGTAAAAAACGTGTCTGGTCATTGAGAGGTTAAGGCTCACAATGTACATAATATACAAATATACACTTAACTATTAATTAGGATAAGGCTCAAAATATACATAATATACATAATATACATAATATACATAATATACAATAAACAACTAATTGTCTGTGGTGAACCAGCTCTGTCCGTGTATGAGCGTCCATGTCGTGTGACGTCAGTCTGTGAGCGACCATGTCATATGACGTCAGTCTGTGAGCGTCCATGTCATATGACGTCAGTCTGTGAGCGTCCATGTCATATGACGTCAGTCTGTGAGCGTCCATGTCGTGTCACGTCAGTCTGATAGCGTCCATGTCATATGACGTCAGTCTGTGAGCGTCCATGTCGTGTCACGTCAGTCTGATAGCGTCCATGTCATGTGACGTCAGTCTGTGAGCGTCCATGTAGTGTGACGTCAGTCTGTGAGAGTCCATGTCGTGTGACGTCAGTCTGTGAGCGTCCATGTCATGTGACATCAGTCTGTGAGCGTCCATGTAGTGTGACATCAGTCTGAGCGTCCATGTCGTGTGATGTCAGTCTGTGAGAGTCCATCTCGTGTGACGTCAGTCTGTGAGCGTCCATGTCGTGTGACATCAGTCTGTGAGCGTCCATGTAGTGTCACGTCAGTCTGATAGCGTCCATGTCATGTGACATCAGTCTGTGAGCGTCCATGTAGTGTCACGTCAGTCTGTGAGCGTCCATGTCATGTGACATCAGTCTGTGAGCGTCCATGTAGTGTGACGTCAGTCTGTGAGAGTCCATGTCGTGTGACGTCAGTCTGTGAGCGTCCATGTAGTGTGACATCAGTCTGAGCGTCCATGTCGTGTGATGTCAGTCTGTGAGAGTCCATCTCGTGTGACGTCAGTCTGTGAGCGTCCATGTCGTGTGACATCAGTCTGTGAGCGTCCATGTAGTGTGACGTCAGTCTGAGCGTCCATGTAGTGTGACGTCAGTCTGTGAGCGTCCATCTCGTGTGACGTCAGTCTGTGAGCGTCCATGTCGTGTGACGTCAGTCTGTGAGTGTCCATGTCATGTGACATCAGTCTGTGAGCGTCCATGTAGTGTGACATCAGTCTGTGAGCGTCCATGTCGTGTGACGTCAGTCTGTGAGCGTCCATGTCATGTGACGTCCGTCTATAAGAGTCCACCTATTATAACATCAGTCTGTGAGCGTCCATGTCGTGTGACGTCAGTCTGTGAGCGTCCATGTCATGTGACGTCCGTCTATAAGAGTCCACGTCATATGACATCAGTCTGTGAGCGTCCATGTCGTGTGACATCAGTATATAAGAGTCCTCGTCGTGTGACGTCCGTCTGTGTTCTGCAATGTTTAAGGTATGTTCACACTGTGTCTTTTTTTTTCCCGCCCCTAAAACCGTCGGGGATGAAGCGCTCGAGCATATTTTTTTGCTTTTTATTAGCGTCTTCCCGTTTTATCCATCGGATTAAAAAGAAGTACAAAAATGCTGATAAAAAGCAAAAAAAACGGGAAAAAGGGATAAAATTTACACTGAAAGATTATCGTGAACAAGCGAGCGTTCGCTCACGACATCTTTGCATGCACACTGGCGATCACTCCATGATCAACCAAGACGCTCGTTTGTAGGGTGAAACGAGATTGTGCAACAAAAAAGCTCTTCATTGTTCGCGGTGGTGCATTGTCCTGTGTAAACAGCAGTCGCATCGGTGAGAACAATGGCGGCCTATGCGCCCTCAGCGATCTATTACCGATCATTCAGGGTGCATTGTCTTAATCTTGGGATATGGTAAGGTTTGTTACACTGAAACTGGTGTAACCCCAACATGCCCCTGTAACGCCTGCCTGGATCAACAGACTCAGGTGGAATGTAATGATGAATCGGGCCCCGCTACAAAAACTCCATATATAATAAGCAACAGAATAAAAAATACGCCCCGATGACGCCTTTTTTACTCGTTTTGTGTTTTTGGCCGAAAAATGGCCGTAAAAAGTTGTCAAAAAAAAATATTGAAAAGCGTTACTCAAAAACGGAAAAAGCGTCGTCAAAGCGCTTTAGGAAATGAACAAAAATGTTCAGACGCCGAAAAAACGCCAGAAATAAGTGATCGTCCTGAAAAACGGATGATCACTTAAGAGAAGACACAATGTGCTCACCCATGTAGTGTGTGCTCCGTCTTGTGATCGTTTTGAGGCTTCAGATGGAGACTGTCCCAAGAGCGGTATTTTCATTGACTTGTCCGCCCAATTCGTGGCTTCACTCTCACTAGCGGGAACTGAAAACAGAGAATTTTTATTAGAAGACATGAAAAAATAATGTTATTAGCACCAAAAACCCCTGAACGTGCCCTAAGAATACAGACCCCTCCATACATACCTGCTGGTGTCGTCCTCATTGCTTTGTGAGTGTTATACAAGAATGGAAAGGTCCAGAACCAAATCGAAGCGTCTGTAAGAAAAGATTACTTATATCAAAGCAAGATCATAGATTCAGGGAAGAAAGAAGTGATGGGAGGAGAGAGATGGAGGAGGAACGATGGTACAACCGGGAGAGATGGAGGAGGAACGATGGTACAACCGGGAGAGATGGAGGAGGAACGATCGTACAACCGGGAGAGATGGAGGAGGAACAATCGTACAACCAGGAGAGATGGAGGAGGAACGATCGTACAACTGGGAGAGATGGAGGAGGAACCATCGTACAACTGGAAGAATTGGAGGAGTAACGATGGTACAACTGTGAGAATTGGAGGAGGACCGCTGGTACAACCAGGAGAGATGGAGGAGGAACCATCGTACAACCGAGAGAATTGGAAGAGGAACGCTGGTACAACTGGGAGAGATGGAGGAGGAATCATCGTACAACTGGGAGAAATGGAGGAGGAACGATGGTACAAATGGGAGAAATACACACTACAAAGACATTGTACTTCCCCTGACATGTAACATACAGGACACATGTATATACAGATATACACTACAAAGACATTGTACTGCACCTCACATGTAACATACAGGATATAACCCTAACCCTAGCCTTGCTGAAAAATTTCCAGATCATCACCGATCCTACACCAAATTTCACAGTGGGTGCAAGACACTGTGGCTTGTACACCTCTCCAGTTCTCCGTCTAACCATTAGATGACCAGGTGTTGGACAAAGCTGAAAATTAGACTCATCAGGGAAGATTACCTTACTCTAGAAATTGGGCAGATTAAACTTTGCGAAGGACGTATTAATAAAGCCATATACAAGGTTATCCTGGACAAACAGCTGCTTCCTTCTGCTCAGGCAATGTTCCCCAACTCTGAGGACTAGTTTTACCAGCAGGACAATGTGCCATGACACACAGCTAGGTCAATCAATGTGTGGATGAAGGACCACCACATCAAAACCCTGTCATGGCCAGCCCAATCTCCAGACCTGAACCCCATTGAAAACCTCTGGAATGTAATCAAGAGGAAGATGGATAGTCACAAGCCATCAAACAAAGGATTGCTTAAATTTTTACACCAAGAGTGGTATACGGTCACCCAAAAGCAGCGTGAAAGACTGGTGGAAAGCAGCCAAGACGCATGAAAGCTGTGATTATAAATCATGGTTATTCCACAAAATATTGATTTCTGAACTTTTCCTGAGATAAAACATTATTAGTATTGTTGTTTCTTAATGATTATCAACTTTTTTGCCAGAGCTGTACAGTATGTGAGGATGGTGGGTGTGTCGCTGTGGTACATACCTTTTAGGAGCCTTTTAGGAGCCTTTTAGGAGCCTTTTAGGCTAGAGTCACACTAGCATATGGCATCCAATGCCTATCATCCGATACGATATGCCAGTGACCGAGGTCATGTGAGTGTGTACACACCCTGTGATAAGGTTTCTGCTGTAGATGAGCTCCCCCACAGGTAGCCTGTAATATGCACAGGACATAATCCATGTGCAGGTTGATGTTTCTTACACACTCACATTGTGACTCTAACCTCACCACGAATCGCCTCCATCTTCGTCCTCTGTGTCCATGTGAATATGCAGATCTGACTGCGTGTGACGTTCTTATGGAACTAGGTCATTGTGATGTCATAGCATAGAACGTCTGGATCCTCGTGATGTCATAGAAGGCAGTGATGTCATCAGACCTTTTGATGCCACGTGGTCTTTTTATTTGATAGCAGTAAATAGGGAATAAAAGACAAGTAAAGAAATCTAGTTAAATATCTTCAAAATAAAGAAATATACCCCCTTATAAAGAAACCATGAAATATCATCTAATATAAAAGAAAAATAGTGCACAAAGAACCAAAAAACAGATGACTCCGATGGCCTCCCCCCACTATGAACCCTCAGCCCCCACGTGTAAAGGAAAGGGTCAGAGACTAAGGTATCAGGAGGACCCCTAACAAACCCCCTCTCCAATGGCCCCCAATGGGGCAGGTACAAGCTCTGACAACCACTTACACTAGTATTGTGACCTTTTTAATAAAAAAACCAGCAAAAATAATAAAAGTGGTGTAACTTTAGATGTGAGGCTCAATAGGGAGTGGTTCTCAGAGTTAGATATAGAGTCATTCATTCTTTGTGGGACATTTCCACAATACCAGGGACCATCAGCAATATCCATCCCTGCATCCTGTATTTTATATGTCACACCCCAGGACAGTTATGGAAACTAATATAACCTCACTAGAACCGGGGACCTTTTGGTTTCACATTTGGTTTTCAGAATTTGGTGAACACCGTAATGGAAACTAAACAGACCCCATTAGACATTAAGGGATAAGTATTATTTTTTTTTAAAGTCCATCATGTGACTAATACAGTTCACAACAAAACTGCCTACTATGTTGTCCTCTCCAAACTGTACCCCCCTCCTCACATTGTCCCCCTACACAGTATGATGGCTACCACAGCCGCCCATATAGTATATCCACAACAGCCCCCTAATATACACTATGATGTCTACCACAGCCCCCCCATGCAGTACGATATCCACCAGAGTCTCCAAATATATAGTATGGTAACCGCCACAGCCCCCCATATATACAATGATGTCCTCCATCATTCCCTATATACAGTATAATGCCCACGACAGCACCACACAGTATGATATCCACTACAGCCACTTAGTATATAATATGATGTCCACCACAGTCCCATATACAATATGGTCACCACAGCCGCATATAGAGTATAATGTCCCCCACAGATCTTTATATAGTATGGTCAGCGTATCCCAAAATTTAAGGTCAATAACAGTCGTTAATAAAGTATGGTCCCCTACAGCCCCCTATACAGTATTGTCACCGCAGTCCCCGTTACAGTATGAAGTTTCTATAGCACCCAGTATATTATCCTATGTAGTATGCTTTCCCCACAGCTCCCAGTATAATGTCCCCTACATATCCTATGTAGTATGCTATCCCCACAGCCCCCTGTATAATGTCCCCTACATATCCTATGTAGTATTCTATCCCCACAGCCCCCCAGTATAATGTCCCCTACATATCCTATGTAGTATGCTTTCCCCACAGCTCCCAGTATAATGTCCACCACATATCCTATGTAGTATGCTATCCCCACAGCTCCCAGTATAATGTCCCCTTCATATCCTATGTAGTATGCTATCCCCACAGCCCCCAGTATAATGTCCCCTACATATCCTATGCAGTATTCTATCCCCACAGCCTCCAATATAATGTCTTCCACATATACTATGTAGTATGCTATCCCCACAGCTCCCAGTATAATGTCCTCCACATATCCTATGTAGAATGCTATCCCGACAGCCCCCAGTATAATATCCCCCACATATCCTATGTAGTATGCTATCCCCACAGCCCCCAGTATAATATCCCCCACATATCCTTTCTAGTATTCTATCCCCACAGCTCCTAGTATAATCTCCCACACATATCCTATGTAGTATGTTATCCCCACAGTCTCCCATATAATATGGTCTCGTTACAGGAATTAGAATTAATATTGTTGTAAAATAATGACGATATGGGGGTGATAAGAGACATCGCTGGATGAGAGCTATGACAGGGGTGTTAATATACAGGGTGGGCTAGGGGGTTTGTTTACATGTAAAATCATCCCTAAAACCCATCCTACATTCATGATATATGTGAGACTCATGAAAAAGTAGAGTCCCTGTGGGTGGAGATAAAAGGAGAGAGAAAGAATAATAAAATACTGATAGGGGCATGTTATAATGTAGGAAGGCATGGACGCTGGGCCGTACAGGCTTTCTGCTCCTTCACCAGAGAGAGTCAATGTGTGTGTATAGTTCGGTGGTATGTGCGACACTTATTGGTTTCTTCAGGCTGATGTCTATCACCCGCTGCCTGTCCCCATCGTAGATGAAGTAGTGAAACACGTGACACTGGAGTTCTCTTGGCAAACCAAACTTTAACAGTTTATTCTTTTCACTGCATTGATAGACATGGCCTGAACTTCTCATGGTCTTGCTGATACTGCATATTGGGGTACTCTCTCTCGACCTATCCCCGGTAACTTGGATCTTGTCTGTATTGTCCCCACAGCCAGCCCCTCTTGTAATGTCCCCACAGCCAGCCCCTCTTGTAATGTCCCCACAGCCAACCCCTCTTGTAATGTCCCCACAGCCAGCCCCTCTGTAATGTCCCCACAGACAGCCCCTCTTGTAATGTCTCCACAGCCAGCCCCTCTGTAATGTCCCCACAGACAGCCCCTCTTGTAATGTCCCCACAGACAACCCCTCTTGTAATGTCTCCACAGCCAGCCCAACTTGTAATGTCCCCACAGACAGCCCCTCTTGTAATGTCCACTCAGCCAGCCCGTCTTGTAATGTCCCCACAGCCAGCCCGTCTTGTAATGTCCCCACAGCCAGCCCCTCTTGTAATGTCCCCACAGCCAGCCCCTCTTGTAATGTCCCCACAGCCAGCCCCTCTTGTAATGTCCCCACAGCCAGCCCCTCTTGTAATGTCCCCACAGACAGCCCATCTTGTAATGTCCCCACAGCCAGCCCCTCTTGTAATGTCCCCACAGACAGCCCATCTTGTAATGTCTCCACAGCCAGCCCCTCTGTAATGTCCCCACAGCCAGCCCCTCTTGTAATGTTCCCACATCCAGCCCCTTTTGTAATGTCCCTACAGACAGCCCCTCTAATGTCCCCACAGCCAGCCCCTCTAATGTCCCCAGAGCCAGCCCCTCTTGTAATGTTCCCACATCCAGCCCCTCTTGTAATGTCCTTACAGACAGCCCCTCTTGTAATGTCCCCATAGAGAGCCCCTCTGTAATGTCGCCACAGACAGCCCCTCTTGTAATGTCCCTTGTAATGATCCGGAACCATGGAAGACCACCATAAATCATTGGTAAAAGGTGACAAGAGCATTGGCAACTAATCTGGCCACCAGCCCCTTACTAACCATCAACACTAGAAGTAGCCGAGGGGTGAACTAACATCCCGTGCACAGCAAACCCAGCCGGAGAACTAGCTATCCTAAAGGAAGGAAAGATGAATAACTCTCTGCCTCAGAAAATAGATAAAGAATAGCAAGCCCCCCACATTCATAGACTGCGGTGATATAGGAAAACACAATACACAGATAGATGATAGGATTAGCAAAAGTGAAGCCCTACTGACTAAATAGGACAGGATAGGAAAGGGACTGATGGTCGCCAGAGAAAAACCCTACAAAAATCCAAAAACCTGATAATACAAAAAGCCCTCAGATTGCTAGATCTGAACTCCGTCCTATACCAGGCGCTCGTCATACCAATGAACAGAAAGCAGGAACCATACAAATTCAAGAAGCAACAAACCCATGGACTTATAGGAGCAATACTCCAAACATAGCTGCAGGGAGTGTCCCAGCTAAGCAACTGATAGGGAAGATCCCTGCATGCAAATAAACTGAAAACAACCAAAGTAAATGACAAACTCAGATACGAGCAAAAAGAACCAAACAACAAATAAAGAGCCAAGCACTTATCTGGGGTAGATGTGGTCTGGAGCAGGATGAAGCAGGCTGGTGTACAAAGAACAACTGACATCGGCATAGCCTGCTAGCAGACCAGGGTTTAAATAGGCAGAGAATTAGCAATGGAAACGCCCATTGTTCAACACACCTGGTCTCTGTCCAAACCATTCCTGGCCACAAGAGGGAGCCTCACAGCAGCAAAAGCATAACTGACTTTAACAATAGTACCCCCCCCTTGAGGAGGGGTCACCGAACCCTCACCAATACCACCGGGTTGCTCAGGATGAGCATGATGGAAGGCGCGAACCAACCTTTCCATATGAATGTCAGAAGCCACAACCCAAGAGTTATCCTGCCCATAACCTTTCCATTTCACAAGGTACTGAAGCTTTCGCCTGCTGCGACGGGAATCCAGAATTTTTTCAACCTCATACTCCACATCCCCTTGTACCAAAACAGGGTCAGGAGGCGCTGCTGCAGGAATTGTTGGCTCCACATGTTTCATCAACAAGGACTTATGGAAGACATTGTGAATCTTAAATGACACAGGCAGAGTCAAACGGAAAGATACAGGGTTGATAATCTCCGAAATCTTATAAGGTCCAATAAATTTGGGCTTAAATTTAAGAGATGGAACTCTCATAGGAATATTTTTAGAGGACAACCACACCATGTCCCCCACTTTAAACTGGGGACCAACAGTCCGACGCCGGTTGGCAAATTTCTGGGCAGATTCTTGGGATTGAAATAATTTATCCACTACCTGCCCCCAAATCTGCTGCATTCTGTGTACCACCGAATCCACCCCTGGACAGTCAGACGCCTCAAGCTGCCCCGAGAGGAACCTGGGGTGATACCCAAAATTTCAGAAAAAGGGGGACACCAATGTGGTAGAGCTAGCTCTATTGTTAAGGGCAAATTCAGCCAAAGGCAAAAACGAAACCCAATCATCCTGATCCGCAGAAACAAAACACCGTAAATAGGTCTCCAGGGTCTGGTTAGCCCTTTCAGTCTGACCGTTGGTCTGAGGATGAAACGCCGAGGAGAAAGACAGCTGAACACCCAGTTTGGAGCAAAAAATCCTCCAAAATCTGGATACAAACTGCACCCCTCTGTCAGAAACAATGTTTTCGGGAATACCATGGAAACTAACAACATGTTGGAAAAACAAAAGCACCAACTCTGATGAAGACGGCAACTTAGATAGGGGAACCAAGTGGACCATCTTGGAAAATCTATCACAGATCACCCAATTCACAGTCATTTTCTGAGAGACGGGAAGCTCTGAAATAAAATCCATAGAGATGTGCGTCCAAGGTCTCTTAGGTACCGGCAAAGGCAATAATAGCCCACTAGAACGTGAACAACAGGGCTTGGACCTAGAACAAACTCCACACGACTGCACAAAACTACGGACATCCCGGGACAGGGAAGGCCACCAAAAAGAGCGTCTCACAAGATCCCGAGTACCAAAAATGCCAGGATGACCTGCCAAAACAGAGCAATGAACCTCAGAGACAACTCGGTCGCTCCATTGGTCCGGGACAAACAGTTTCCCCGTAGGACATCTCTCAGGTTTATCCCCCTGAAATTCCGCCAGTGCCAACCGCAGATGAGGCGAAATGGCCGAGAGAACTACACCATCATTCAGGATAGTAGACGGCTCGGGAACTTCCAAAGAGTCAGCACAGAAACTCCTGGAAAGGGCATCGGCCTTAACATTCTTGGTGCCTGGCACAAAAGAGACCACAAAATCAAACCGGGTGAAAAACAAAGCCCACCTGGCCTGCCGAGGATTCAACCTCTTAGCAGATTCTAGATAGGTAAAATTCTTGTGGTCCGTAAGCACCACAACTTGATGTCTAGCCACCTCCAACCAATGTCTCCACTCTTCAAATGCCCACTTCATAGCCAATAATTCCCGGTTCCACACATCATAATTCCGATCAGAAGGAGCAAACTTCGCCAGCATGAAGTGGGCTTGGGCCTGCGTACTCCGACACATCCTGCCGCGTTGGAATCCAGGAACGGGTTGCCGCAGAGTCCTGGCGTCCCTGCTCTTCACAGCATCAGATACATGCCGCTGATCTTCACCCGCTCCCCCTTGGTCTTTTTGTGGCACTCCCTTCTTCTGACGATCAGTTTCATTTTTCGACTGCTCGCTTTGATGCACGGCCGAGTTCCCAGGGGGCGGGGCTTCAACTCTCGCGCTCTTTTCGTGAGGAAGAAGGCTTTAGCGGGAATCTTCGCGCCAAAAGATGGCGGTAAGATGGCGGATTCTGAAATTTTTCAACGGATCACCGCTGCCTTCCACTTCAAGGCGCACTTCACCAGGTAGGTGATTAGGTAACTATCCTGTTCGTGACACCAGAAGAGTCGATGTGTACCGCCCCGCGCTCGGCTGCAGCCGAGTTGTTCGGATCCAGGCTCGTCGATGGGAGGCTCGAGCGCCTCCGGACCCGGGGTCACTTCGTTCTGAAAGGGGCTGGCGCTTTGAAGGGGTTAGGTTTACGGCCGGAGTCGTGGTTTTGGTTAAATTCGTGACGCCACCCACGGGTTGTGGTGAATGTGGACACCACCGCTGCTGTTTACTAGGCGCCCGAGGGAGATGATGCGCAGCAAAGGCATTAACCCATCCGTGGGCAGGGGGTGATGGCACTGGGACCCGATTGGGATGGTATGTCGGTGCTTGGCAGTGCAGGGCAGTGCGCGGCCCGAGGGCACAGTTGTACTCACTATGATTGATGCAGAAGAGTCTCTGGTAAATCAAGATGATGGTGGTCGGTGCCCGCAGCCGGCTGCGTCTGGTCCCCCACTCGGGTTGGTGGTCTCCGCCTTTCTCCTGCACCTTGTACTGTAGCTTTGGGCTGCCTGTGCTTCAGCAACGGGAGCCCGCTCCCCGGCGTTGTGTATGTCGGGAGAGCCCATTTGCTCGCAGAGGCTGGCCCGTGGGATCTCTCTGCCTATGCGGTGGCTTTCTATCCCTCTCGGTGGGCTGTTGTCTTCAGTCAGGACTTGGGTGGGAAAGGACCTAAAGTCCAGACCTCAATCAGTTAATTAACGTGGTCCACTGGTTTCTGGACCTCGTTTCAGGGTCTGAGTACCCCCCTTTGTGCTCTGGTTTCCAGTCAGTTCCCCGGTTCGGTACCGGCGGGCCACTACCCTGTCCCGGTGCCTTACGATTCCACAGAGCCGTCTTCCCGGCTCCTGCAGGCTGAGGCCACTGTATGCCTCCTAACCAGAGGTGACTGGGCTCCAACCCAGACACCTGGTGTTAGACTGCGGCAGACCCGGGCACAGGTCTGCTTCTGCACTTGAACTTCACCACTTCACTGTCAAAGCTCAACTGTTTGTTTTTCCTGCCTCAGGACCTGTGAACTCCTCGGTGGGCGTGTCCAACCGCCTGGGCACGCCCCCTGGTGTGTCCATCAAACCCTGAGGGAGGTGACTAGGGTTTTAAGGTTGGCTGATGTTACCTTATTAGGGGACAGGTGTTATGCAAGGGCCTACCTGTGACTACCTGGCTAGTCCAGGGCGTCACATTCCCCCTTGGTTTAATACAGACCATCCGCGGGCTGTCCGACCACCCCTGGTTTATTTTTGAACTGAAAAAGATAAAAAGGAAAACATGTACAAACATAATAACTTTTTACATTTTTAAGCAGACTTAAGAATCGTCCCTTACGGGAAGCATTTTGCTTTAACGTTGCAAACATATAAAAACATTTTTATTACACGGGAACGGGATGGGACCGGGTCCTTTCATTTGCCCACCCAAGCAAACCTACACCTTGATGCTGCCTCTAAGAACAGGTCAGCACCCCTTTTCCCCAGTCCAGGAATCGGGTTCAGGTCCGGGTATTGCCCACAACGGGCCGGGTACAAAGTTCCATACCCGGCAGTCTCTCTGAGGCCCCACGTCCGGGGGACCCCTGGCCCCGGAGGATAGTCACCGGTTGCCATGGTGACGGGACCCCGGCCTACTCTGCCGCAGGCCCTTCCTCCAACCAGCCTCTCCGGAGACTGTAGATGTGATAGGGTGGTTCAAGGGGCTATTTACAAAGCCCAAAAGTGCAAGTTCTCGGCCTTGTCTTTATTTAAATCGGGGTAAAACAATGGGACGTCAACAAAGTACCAACGGGGACGGGAACATGGTAGACGGGAACGGCTACCTACCTCTTATAAACGCGGGCATGCACATCCGCTCTCCTGCTCAGGAGCCAGGCCCACTTGGGTGCCCCCGGCACCGGCTACAACCAGCCTCTCATACTGCCGTGGGCCCTACCGATCAGTGGCCTGCTCCGCCTCTCTGCAGGTGTACACCGGCTGCTCCACAGCCGGGATGGGGTACTTGGGAGTGGAGAGCACCGTGGCCGGGGTAGACTTCCAGTCGGGTGCTGCCTCCGTCGCGGCCGGGCGGACTGCCGGGGCCGTCGTCATCTCCGTCGCGGCCGGGCGGACTGCCCGGGCCGTCGTCATCCCTGTCGCGGCCATGCTCGGGGCTGGGTGAGATGTCATCAGCGGTGCTGGAGCGATGGTGACGGTAAGGCCTGAGGGCCCAGTAGCTGGGTCCTCCCCCGTAGATGGTACGGGCTCCGGTCGGGGCGGTGGCTGCGGACACGGGCGACAAGGGAGACGGTGTGGCGGGCAGGAGCAGGTCGGGTCCCTCAGCCAAGATGGCCGGTTCCTGGGGAACATAGGGGCGTGGGTCACTGCTTACCCGCTCCTCCGAGATCATTTCCACTTCGCGCGCCCGAACAGCTGCAGCCAGACCCTTCATCTCCGACGCCCACTTCGCCAGCATGAAGTGGGCTTCGGCCTGGATCTTCCGACACATCCTGCCGCTTTGGTGTCCAGGAACGGGTTTCTGCAGAGTCCTAGCGTCCCTGCACTCCACAGCGTTAATTACTGTACATGGCGCTGATCTTCACCCGCTCCCCCTTGGTCTTTTCGCGGCACTCCCTTCTTCGGCCGATCAGTTTCGCTTTTCTCCTCTCCCTTTGCTGCACAGGCGCATTCCCAGGGGGCGGGGCTTCAGTTTTTTGCGCCCTTTCTGCGGAGAAGACGACTCCGGCGGGAATCTTCGTGCCAAAAGATGGCAGGAACGGATCACCGCTGACTTCACTTCAAGACGTACTTCACTAGATAAGTGAATAGGCAAGTATCCTGTTCGTGACTCCAGAAGGGTCGATGTGTACCGCCCTGCGCTCGGCTGCAGCCGAGCCGCTCGGTTCCGGGCTCGTTGGTGGGTGGCTCGAGCGCCTCCGGACCCGTGGTCACTTCACTCTGAAAGGAGGTGCTGGCGCTTTTGGTGGGGGTTAGGTAGGTGCACGGCCGGAGCCGTGCTTGAGTTCGTGACGCCCACGGGTCGTGGTGAAGTTGGACACCACCGCTGCGATTACTGGGCACCCGGGGGAGATGGTGGTGCAGCAAGATGTTAACCCCTCCGTGGGTAGGGGTGATGGCCCCGGGACCCGTTGGGGATAGCTGGGTGGTGCAGGGCGGTACGCGGCTGGATGGCACTGTTGTACTCACGGTTATTGACACACACAAGTCTCTGGTAAACCAAGTTGATGGTGGTCGGTGCCCGCAGCCCGCTGCGTCTGGTCCCCCACCCAGTTCGGTGGTCTTGGCCTTTCTCCTGCACAGTGTTGTGTATCTGTGGACTGCCTGCGCTTCAGCGACGGGAGTCCGCTCCCCGACTTTGTGAATGTCGGGAGAGCCCTTTTGCCCGCACACGCTGGCCCGTGGGATCTCTCTGCCTGTGCGGTGGCTTTCTATCCCCCTCGGTGGGCTGTTGTCTTCAGTCGGGACTTGGGTGGGATGGACCTATAGTCCAGACCGCAATCAGTTAATTAACTCAGTCCAGTGGATTCTAGACCTCGTTTCAGGGTCTAAGTACCCCCCTGTGTGCTCCGGTTTCCGAGTCGGTTCCCCGGGTCGGTACCGGCGGGCCACTACCCTGTCCCGGTCCACCACGGTTCCACTGAGCCGTCTTCCCGACTCCTGCAGGCTAAGACCACCGTTTGCCTCCTAGCCAAAGGTGCCCGGGCTCCAACCCCAGCACCTGTCAATCTGTCACAGGCCTGTCCCACAGGCCTGACCTCCTCCACTGCTCAATGTGACACCCTGGACTAGTCAGGTTGTCCCAGGTAGTCACACACACACACACCCTCCCTCCCCGATTAGGTGACAGCAGCCAACCTAGAAACCCTTGTCACCACCCTCCAGGTTTGATGTCCACACCAGGGGGGTGGAGCCAGGCAGTTGGCTCTGCCCACCGAGGAGTTCACAGGCCTGGAGGCGGGAAAACAAACACACAAGTTGTAGTGCAGAGTAGAGAGAAGTCAAGTTCAAGGGCAGACCTGTGTCCAGGCCTGCCAACAGACTACTCCGGTGGCTGGGTCGGAGCCCAGTCACCTTTGGCAAGGAGGCAGACGGTGGTGGCTGCCTGCAGGAGTTGGGATTACAGCCGGTGGAACCGTAGGAACTGAGGTCGGGCGGTGGCCCGCCGGTACCGAACCGGGGAACCGATTAGAAACCGGAGCACCAGGAGGGGTACTCAGACCCAGTACAAAGCCCTGAACCGACAGGGCTGAGTCAAATCAACTGATTGAGGACTGGACTTAAGGACCTTTCCCACATAAGACCCGTTAGAAGACAACAGCCCAACCATACAGGGTAAAGCCACCGCCAAGGCATAGAGACCCAAAGGGCCAGCGTCTGCGCGCAAACGGTCTCCTACGGCATATACAAGTCGGGAGGCGGACTACCGTTGCTTAGGCATAGGAGTCAAAACATTCATACAAGGAGGTGCAGGAGAAAGGCGGAAACCACCAACCTATTCTGGAAGAAGCTGCAGCCGGCTGCGGGCCCCGTTCATCATCCCATTTGGTTTACCAGAGACTCCAGTGTATTGTGTCATAGTGAGTACACCAGTGCCTTTTGGCTGCGCACCGCGCCGCACAGCATCAGCACCCAGCACGTACCCGCTCCCCTGCCTCAGTACCTCCCTCGGGCCCCCGTGACCATCACCCCTACCCACGGAGGGGTCAACACCAAGCTGCGGAACACCGTCCCCAGAAGGCCCAGTTAATGGCAGCGGTGGTGTCCATCCATTCACCACAACCCGTGGGTGGCGTCACGAACTTACATCCCAAACCAAACCGCCGCGGCCCCGGTCGTGGAACTCCCCGTCAAGTCCATGCGTGTAGCGCCAACTCCCTTGCAGAGCGACGTGACCCCCGGATCCGTGAGAGGCTCGAGCCACCACCCACCGTACGAGCACGGATCCGAGCGGCTCGGCGGTCGCAAACGAACCCGCGGGGCGGTACACTCAACACTAAAACTCATCTGCTTGTGTTTCCTGCCTAAGGCTATGTGCGCACTAGGCCGTTTTACTCGCGGATTTACCCGCGGATTTGCTGCAGAAATTTCTTGAGAAATGTCTGCAATCTTTGTGCAGACATTTCCCAGCACATCCTATGAGAAAAAAAAATAGCTGTGCGCACTGTGCGGATTTTTTTCAAGAAAATTTCTTGAGAAAATTTTCTCGAGAAACTTTCTTGAGAAAATGTGCATGTCCATTATTTTCCGCAGGTACCTGCGGAATACCCCCGGAATTTCGCTCCATTCACTGTAATGTAATCGCGAAATTCCGGGGGTATACCGCAGGTAGCAAATGATGTGCGGTATACCCCCGGTATAGCCGCGATTTACCTGCGGTAATGCTCATCGCTCCCTGCGGTTTTGCAGGAAGTGATGTCATTATGCCAGGAAGAGGAAGCGGAGAGAGTAAACACAGACGTCACACTCCCTGGACGCCGCACAGAAGCACTTCCGTGTGACCTCCAGGTGCCCGTGCAGTCTGTGTCCCGCTCCAGCCTCGCGGCTGCCTGCACTGCTGTGTGTCAGTGTGTGCCCGCAGTATCAGCAGCTTGTCACCCGACAGCGCAGGCAGACACTGACACACAGCAGTGCAGTGTCAGTGTCTGCCTGTGCCAGTGTCTGCCTGCGCTGCCGGGTGACAAGCTGCCGATACTGCAGGCACACACTGACACACAGCAGTGCTGGCAGCCGCGGGGATGACGATCGCCGCTGTCAGGAGGTGAGATCATTACCTGCTGTGACGATCTCCTGCCTCCTGACGTCACCGCGGTCACTGCTGTCTATGCCCGTCTCGCGGGCGGCCCGAGACTGTCACTAGCGGTGACGTCACGGGCTCTCGCGATACTTCTGACAACGTGAGAGTCAGTGACAGAAGTGACGTCAGCAGTACAGGAGATGATCACAGCAGGTAATGATCTCATCTATGCTCCTGATGGCAGCGCTCGGCATCCCCTGCAGTGACCTGGGCTGACCTATTGATGTTAGCTCAGGTCACTGCATTGCTCTCCCAGCCAATGGGGAACATTCTGTTCTTCATTGACTGGGACAGTGACTATGGTATGGATCGCCGTGGGATTCCCCCCACCCTTATTGGATTACGCCGGACGTGGATTGATTGTTCTTTTCAATAAATTGGTTAAAGAGGCTATTTGGGGAGTGTTTTTTCAAATAAAACTTTTTTTGTTGTCTATTGTTTAATTATTACTGACTGGGTTGGTGATGTCGGGTATCTGATAAACGCCTGACCTCACCAACCCCAGGGCTTGATGCCAGGTGACATTACACATCTGGCATCAACCCCATATATTACCTCGTTTGCCAACGCACCAGGGCAACGGGATGAGTTAGGGCGAAGCGCCAGGATTGGCACGTCTAATGGATGCGCCACTTCTGGGGCGGCTGCGGCCTGCTATTTTTAGGCTGGGGAGTGTCCAATAACAGTGGACCTCCCTAGTCTGAGAATATCAGACGCCAGCTGTCCGCTTTACCTTGGCTGGTGATCCAATATGGGGGGGACCGCACGTTTTTTGTTTTAAATTATTTATATAATTTAAAATAACAGCGTGGGGTGCCCACTGTTTTGGATTATCAGCCAAGGTAAAGCTGCCAGCTGTAGTCTGCAGGCTGCAGCCGTCTGCTTTACCCTAGCTGGCTACAAAAAATGGGGGGACCTCACGTCGTTTTTTTTAAATTATTTATTTATTTTATGGCTAAATACAAGGCTAAGCACCCTTTAGTGCCACATGAAAGTCACTAAAGGGTGCCAGCTTAGAAAATGCAGGGAGGTGGAACATTATATAGGTTTTTCTCATCTATATATCTATCTATCTATCTATCTATCTATCTATCTATCTATCTATCCCTCGATCTATCTATCCCTCTATCTATCCCTCTATCTATCTATCTATCCATCTATCCCTCTATCCCTCTATCTATCCATCTATCCCTCTATCTATCTATCTATTCATCTATTCATCTATCTATCTATCTATCTATCTATCCCTCTATCTATCTATCCCTCTATCTATCCCTCTATCTATCTATCTATCCATCTATCCATCTATCCCTCTATCTATCCATCTATCCCTCTATCTATCTATCTATTCATCTATTCATCTATCTATCTATCCCTCTATCTATCTATTCATCTATTCATCTATCCCTCTATCCATTATCTGTCTATCGATTATCTTTATTATTTATTGCAGGGACAAACCTGCGGTAAATCCGCGGTAAATCCGCGGCAAATCCGCGGCAAATCCGCATGCGTTTTTCCCGCGGATTTTTCCGCAGGTCCGGAAATCTTTCACTCCCAGAAGTTTCTCAAGAAATTTTCTTGAGAAACTTCACATTTCTAGTGCGCACATAGCCTAAGGCCCTCTGAACTCCTGGGCGTGGCCAACCGCCTGGCTCCGCCCCCTGGTGTGTTCATCAAGCACTGAGAGAGGTGACTAGGGTTTGGGGGACAGGCGTAGTGCGGGGGTCTACCTGTTACTACCTGGCTAGTCCAGGGCGTCACAAGTGTATTCCCAGTGTGAGGAGCGGTAACCACTAGTGATTGTTTCCTCCAGCTGTCTCATCTTGTTCACTGTGCCAGGGATTATGGGTATTGTAGTCCTGCAAGTACCATCTGTGCTTGTGCACCAACGGGAGGAGACTACATCTCCTAGAATCCCTCACGCGTGACGTCTACGTTGCCGTTCTGGCGCTAAGTCTGAGGTGAAACCAAATGCTGAATAGACGGGAAGAAGCCGCGGAGCCTCGTGTGTGCGGAGACGCCGGGTGGACGGTCTGCAGCCGCCGCTAGCGCTTTCCTGGCCTCCGTGATCATCGTCGCGTGTGGTGACGTCATTACCAATGGCGGGGTAAACAGAGGGGAGCGTGCTCAGTGATGCCCAGGACTCTCTTATAGTCTCCATGACAACCAAGCAGCCATTATTTCTTAATGGAAGTGTTACTATTAATATTTGTAGTAATTGTTGCCATTTTCCACAGAGTATTGGGACGGAAATTACCATCTTTATGGCCAGAATGATGCACTTTATCTATGGGCTTTCATTAGAAACTTGGGCTTTGATCACGTGACATTCACCTGAATTAAAGGGATTGTCCATATCTTGGAAACCTTTGCAGCGGGAGGTGAGCATCATCGTCATGGCTACATATACCTGTGTAGTGAGCGGCAACGAACAATCCCTTTAATTCAGTCAAATGTTGTGATCGCTCTGTGAATTGCAGGGCATGCAGCAAGCAAGGCGCCATCATTCCTTGCGGGTCATGATGTGCTCCCTCTTCCCCCATGGGTCCTTTGCCCAGGTTAGGCTCCGTTGCTCGTGGCTTATGATGGGATTGTTTCTATGGTTACAGGTTGGCCGACGCAGATAAGATCGCTGCTTTGTGTTATGAACATTACTGCATCAAACTTCCTAAACATGGTCGATCGGATCCCGGCAAGGAATGAACCCTGATGGCGGCGGTGATCCAGGTGGAGTCTGCGCCCGACGTCAAGAAAGGTGATGCTGACGCTCAGCCCCGACGTGTGTGTGTATAATTATATACAGTATATATATATATATATACACATACATACAGTGTGTCCACCCATATCCACCCGTTAACTTGAGAACGGTGGCAGCTATAGGCATAGAAGTGGTGTCTAGGTATAGTAAAGTAGCCATGCGGTACGCAATGAAACCACCTATAGCGCCACCTGGTGGAAAACAACGGAGTAAGGGCGGCTTTGCACGTTGCGACATTGCACGTGCGATGTCGATGGGGTCAAATCGAAAGTGACGCACATCCGGCGTCGCAGTCGATATCGCAACGTGTAAAACCTTTTTGATACGATGAACGAGCGCAAAAGCGTCGTTATCGTATCATCGCTGCAGCCTCCGACATTTCCATAATGCCGATGGTGCGACAGGTACGATGTTGTTCCTCGTTCCTGCGGCAGCACACATCGCTGTGTGTAAAGCCGCAGGAGCGAGGAACTTCACCTTACCTGCCGCCGGCTGCAATGAGAAGGACGGAGGTGGGCGGGATGTTTACATCCTGCTCATCTCCGCCCCTCCGCTTCAATTGGCCGCCTGCCATGTGACGTCACTGTGACGCCGCACGACCCGCCCCCTAAGGAAGGAGGCGGGTCGTCGGCCAGAGGGACGTTGCACGGCAGGTATGTGCGTGTAAAGCTGCCGTAGCGATAATAATCGCTACGGCAGCTTTCTCTGGATATCGCCCGTGCGACGGGGGCGGGACTATCGCTGCAGCATCGGTAACACATTGTTACCGATGTCGCAACGTGCAAAGCCCGCCTAAGCATTTTTATCTTGAAACGGAACGAGATAGAGAAAAAAAGTGAATTACAAAGTTGTAGGGCATCATCAATTCAATACGAATCGACACCTTGCATACAGAAATGCTATGATATGAAACCAATGACCCCCCCAATATATATATATACACCGTGTGCAGAATTATTAGGCAAGTTGTATTTTAGGGGAATTTTTTTTATTATTGATCAACAACTCTGTTCTCAATCAACCCAAAAGACTCATAAATATCAAAGCTTAATATTTTTGGAAGTTGGAGGGTTTTTTTTAGATTTGGCTATCTTAGGAGGATTCTGTTTGTGCAGGTAACTATTACTGTGCAGAATTATTAGGCAACTTAATAAAAACCAAATATATTCCCATCTCACTTGTTTATTTTCACCAGGTAAACCAATATAACCGCACAAAATTTAGAAATAAACATTTCTGCCATGCAAAAACAAAACCCCAAAAAAGAGTGACCAATATAGCCGCCTTTCTTTCTGATGACACTCAGCAGCCGGTCAACATTGCATGCAGCAGCCACCACAGCCTCCAGACACTGCTCCCAGAGGTGGACTGTTTTCCCTCCATGTAGATCTCACATTTTGTGAGGGACCACAGGTTCTCTATGGGGTTCAGATCAGGTGAACAAGGGGGCCATGTCATTATTTTTTCATCTTTTAGACCTTTACTGGCCAGCCACGCTGTGGAGTAGTTGGATGCATGTGATGGAGCATTGTCCTGCATGAAAATGTTTTTTTTTGAACGATACCGACTTCTTCCTGTACCACTGCTTGAAGAAGTTGTCTTCCAGAAACTGGTAGTAGGTCTGGGAGTTGAGCTTCACTCCATCCTCAACCCGGAAAGGTCCCACAAGTTGATCTTCGATGATCCCAGCCCATACCAGTCCCCACCTCCACCTTGCTGGCGTCTGAGTCGAGTGGAGCTCTCTGCCCTTTACTGATCCAGCCTCTGGCCCATCAAGAGTCACTCTCATTTCATCAGTCCATAAAACCTGTGAAAAATCAGTCTTAAGATATTTATTGGCCCAGTCTTGACGTTTTATCTTCTGTTTCTTGTTCAGAGGTGGTGGTTTTTCAGCCTTCCTTACCTTGGCCATGTCCCTGAGTATGGCACACCTTGTGCTTTTTGATACTCCAGTAACGTTGCAGCTCTGAAATATGGCCAAACTGGTGGCAAATGGCATCTTGGCAGCTTCACGCTTGATTTTCCTCAATTCATGGGCAGTTATTTTGCGCCTTTTTTGCCCAGCACGCTTCTTGCGACCCTGTTGGCTATTTGCCATGAAACGCTTGATTGTTCGGTGATCACGCTTCAAAAGTTTTGCAATTTCAAGACTGCTGCATCCCTCTGCAAGACATCTCACAATTGTGGACTTTTCAGAGCCCGTCAAATCTCTCTTCTGACCCATTTTGCCAAAGGAAAGGAAGTTGCCTAATAATTAAGCACCCCTTATATAGGGTGTTGATGTCATTACACCGCACCCCTCCTCATTACAGAGATGCACATCACCTGATTTACTTCATTGGTAGTTGGCTCTCAGCCTATACAGCTTGGAGTAGGACGACATGTATAACAAGTATCATGTGATCAAATATTCATCTGCCTAATAATTCTGCACACAGTGTATATACTGTATATATATACATATATATACATATATATATATATATATATATATATATATATATATACAAAATATATACCTGTTTACAGAATTACCCCATTTTTCATACTCCCTTTGAGATTTAATGTTTGTATTTTGGGGCTCTTTGTGCTGATACATGATATCTTCCATCTTCAGTGGTTCTATTATTTATCAATTATGCTACTATTTTAATTTGAGCACATTTTTCTACTTATTATATCTACCTGTCCTAGTGTCTTTTATGTCCTCTTTATTTCCACTGTTGTTATCACGTCCATCTAGTTTTTAACCCCTTCAGCCCCTAGGCACTTTCCGTTTTTGTTTTTTGCTCCCCTTCTTCCGAGAGTTGTAACTTTTTTATTTTTTCGTCAATCTCGCCATATGAGGGCTTGTTTTTTGCGGGACGAGTTGTACTTTTAAATGAAGCCATACGTTTTACCATATAGTGTACTGGAAAACAGCAAAAAAAAAAAATCCAAGTGGGGAAAAACTGCAAAAAAAGTGTGATCGCACAATAGTGTTCGGGATGTTTTATTCACAGTGTTCACTATATGGTAAAACTGATGTATGGGTGTGATGCCTGAGGTCGGTGCGAGTTTGTAGACACCAAACATGTAAAGGTTTACTTGTATCTAAGGGGTTAAAAAACATTCACAAGCTTGTCCAATAAATGTGGCATATGTTTTGCGCCATTTTCCGAAACCCATAGCGTTCTCATATTTTGGGATCTATGACTCATTGACGACTTATTTTTTGCGTCTCGACCAAAAAACGTAATTTTGGTGTTTGGAATTTTTTTTGCCACTACGCCGATTACCAATCAGATTAATTGATTTTATATTTTGATAGATCAGGCGTTTCTGAACGCAGCGATACCAAATATGTGTATGTGTATATATATATATATATATATATATATATATATATATATATATATATATATATATATATAAAAATTATTTTTTTTTAACCCTTTAATTTTCAATGGGGTGAAAGAGGGGTGATTTGAACTTTTAGGTTTTTTTATTTTTTAAAACTTTTTTTTTACTTTTTTATTTTTTTATTTTACTACTCCCCCTAGGGAGCTATAGCGATCAGCAATCCGATCGCTCTGTCCTATCTGCTGATCACAGCTATACAGCTGTAAACAGCAGATATGATCACTTCCTGATTCATTCGGCTTCGGGCCGAGTGAAACTGAGAGTGACTTGTCATAGCTACAGGCGTCATCACATGACCCTGTGCGACCATGGCAACCACCGAAAGTCAGAAAGTCATGTGATCACGCACGTGATGGGTGGGGGCAGCGGTAAGTGAAAATCATGGCCACGTGCATATACATCTCGCTGCCAGACTTTGGCAGCGAGATGTAAGGGGTTAAATGTTGCGAGTGGAAGCGATTCCACTCGTAACATGCAGGCACACAGGTCAGCTGTTGAAAAAAACTGATATGTGCGCAAATCGCCGCATCCTGCCCGCGCCAAGGGGCGGGGCTTAACGTCACATGCTCTATCACGACTATCCTTGGTTGTTCCTTGTGTAGGTTTTAGGTGTGTATTAGGTATATTTAACCCGTCTGTATTACATTATTGGTGGGGTTTTTGGGATCTCCATCCTGGACTTTGTTGTCAGAGCCAGGACAGGGGTCAGGAATAGGTCGGAGGCACGGACCTCCCTACCTTTAAGGGTACCTCCATGAGTTAGGGTGGGCTCAGGGACCCCAGTCTCATGGTCTGCATAGGGTTTCCTGTGTCTCCTGGCCATCCATTACTCCCCCAACTGTGACACAATAACCAGCCTTACCATTTTCTTTTGGTCATGTCCAGTATGACTCAGGCTGCACGGTGGGCCCATCTTGCGCAGAAGATCGCGGACTAGGTGAGGTGTCTGCGTTCCGAGATTGTGCAGCAGCTGCATCAGTTCATGGGCCTTTTGGTGGCGGATGTATCTGCACCTGAATCTAAGGTGGCCCTCCCTGATAAGTTTTCAGGGGGGAGGGATAGGTTCAGGGTATTTGAAGGAGCCTGTCACTTGTATTTTAGGCTTCGTCCTCATTCTTCCGGGACTGAGGCCCAGCGTCTGGTGGTCGTCATATCTTCGTTGCTGGGCGATCCTCAATCCTGGACCTTCTCTCTACCGGCAATTCGGAGGCTAAGCGGTCGGTAGATGATTTCTTCGCGGCTGTGGTCCCGGTCTATGGTGAGCCTGATGGCGTGTCCCTGGCAGAATCCCAGCTCCATGTGGTGTGGCCTTTGTCTTCAGGGCCCGGACAGGAGGCAGGGCCAGGTTTGAGGCCCAGACCTCCCCTCCTTTAAAGGTACCTTCGGGTGTGAGTGTGAGGTCAGTGGTCTGCATAGGGTTTCTGTTTCCCCTGGCCATCCATTACACATCTGGCTGTGACATTGTAACTAGTGATGAGCGGGCACTACCATGCTCGGGTGCTCAGTACTCATAACTAGTGATGAGCGGGCACTATTATGCTCAGTTGCTCTGTACTCATAACTAGTGATGAGCGGGCACTACCATGCTCAGTTGCTCTGCACTCATAACAAGTGATAAGTGGGCACTACCATGCTCGGGGGCTCTGTACTCGTAACTAGTGATGAGCGGGCACTACCATGCTTGGTTGCTCTGTACTCGTAACTAGTGATGAGCGGGCACTACCATGCTCGGTTGCTCTGTACTCGTAACTGGTAATTAATCCTGACCCAGTTCTCTAGCGATCTCCTCCATCCAGTGTTACTGTCCCTTTAATGCTTCCAATAGCCGCAATTGACTGTGAGGAGCAAGGTTTTTTCTACCATTTGCCAGGGTCACCGACCTCCTGGACTGCGCAATTCCTCTGAGCAATCAATAAGCTGCATTAGTAGGACACCAACTCTGTGCAAATTTAGTTTAACCCATTTAAGTTCCTGAATCCTCCCTTCCCATATGGAAGATCAGAGAAATGCCGACATATCCATCCAGGGTGTTTAGGTTGGGGGAGGGGAATAGGCCCATGTCTGACTCTTCTGCTGTCGATGGCTTGAAGACACAAGACATGAGTGACGTGGAAAGTGGATGATGGACAGAGTACTGGACCTGGAAAGTGGATGATGGACAGAGGACTGGACCTGGAAAGTGGATGATGGACCTGGGACTGGACCTGGAAAGTGGATGATGGACAGGGGACTGGATCTGGAAAGTGGATGATGGACAGGGGACTGGACCTGGAAAGTGGATGATGGACAGGGGACTGGACCTGGAAAGTGGATGATGGTCAGGGGACTAGATCTGGAAAGTGGATGATGGACAGGGGACTGGATATGAAACGTGGATGATGGACAGTGACTGGACCTGGAAAGTGGATGATGGACAGGGGACTAGATCTGGAAAGTGGATGATGGACAGGGGACTAGATATGGAAAGTGGATGATGGACAGGGGACTGGACCTGGAATGTGGATGATGGACAGGGGACTGGACCTGGAATGTGGATGATGGACAGGGGACTAGATCTGGAAAGTGGATGATGGACAGGGGACTGGATCTGGAAAGTGGATGATGGACAGGGGACTAGACATGGAAAGTGGATGATGGACAGGGACTGGTCAGGAATATGAAGGATCATCGATGTATCCTGGTCACTTTGTGATATAATAATTTGCCGAGAAGAAAAACACTGAGACCGATTCTTGTTTTAAATTTCTTTATTAGCATTAGGCAGTGAACCAATAATTATAATAATCAATAATAATAATTTAACTGTATTAAAATTGATCAAAAAGGGTTGTTCAGTATTAGAGAAGTATAAGTATTTGGGAATTCCAGGCTCAAGCATTAGAGAAGTATGGCTGACCTCTTCCCTTGTCTATAGGGTATATCTGAATTGCAGATCTGGACCTTTTAGACTATGTGCCCACTCTGCGGAAAATGCACGGATTTTGCCGCGGATTTCTCGCGGGAAAGCCGCGGATTTTCCAGAAATATGCAGCACAGCTACTCCCCAGCCATTTCTATGGCATTTGGGAAATGCTGTGCCCACGCTGCGGATTTTTCCGCAGCGGAAATCGTGCGGATTTTCGTGCGGAAAAATCTGCAGCATGTCAATTATTGTTGCGGATTTTCGTGCGGATTTTGCCTATTCAGTTGAATAAAAATCGCAAAATCCGCAACAAAATCCGCGTCAAATCCACGTCAAATCCGCACAAAATCCGCACCTATGAAAAGGTGCGGATTCCGGGGGAAAGCTGCGGATTTTGATGCAGAAAAATCCGCAGATACAGAGTCCCGTGGGCACATAGCCTTAGGCTTTGTTCACACTTTGCGTATTTGGTGCGGATTTTACAACTGGATTAATAAAATTAAATCTGCAGTGTTTATGCGTGGAGAAAAAAAAATGCTCCATATTTCATGCCAGGCCGGCAGATTACCTGCAAGATTTAAGGATCCACAGTGAAATGAATATGTAAAATCCGCTACAGAAATCGGCATGCTGTAAATAAAAAAATAAAAACAGCATAAAAAAAGCCGATTTCCATATGGATTGTGCCCCACACAGACTGGAATGGGGGTGAGAGGAAGATAAACTCACCCACTTTCCTGGGGCGGAAAAATAAGTTGTGTGTAAAATCCACATCAAACCTGCGAGGTGTGAACGCAGCCTAAAAGAGCGGAACTGCCCCAGATTAAATAAATAGACGACAGCGATCTTTCTCCAATACTGATCGCCCCCTTTTGTTGTATGTCTTTGGAGTGTGGGAGGAAACCGGAGACCCCGGAGGAAACCCACGCAAACACGGGGAGAACATACAAACTCCTTGCAGATGTTGTCCGAGGACCCCAGCGCTGCAAAGCACCAGTGTAAATCACCACTGAGCCACCGTGCCGCCCATACTGCCTGCCTGATGCCGCACATGCAATACAATTTACACTCCAGGAATATCGTCCTCACCTCTTAATGACTTTAGGACAAAAACGGAACAAATAAATATGGAAAAAAACCATCTCTACGAGAAAAAGGGTCAAAAATATCGCAGATGGATGATAAACGGTAAAAAACGTGTCTGGTCATTGAGAGGTTAAGGCTCACAATGTACATAATATACAAATATACACTTAACTATTAATTAGGATAAGGCTCAAAATATACATAATATACATAATATACATAATATACAATAAACAACTAATTGTCTGTGGTGAACCAGCTCTGTCCGTGTATGAGCGTCCATGTCGTGTGACGTCAGTCTGTGAGCGACCATGTCATATGACGTCAGTCTGTGAGCGTCCATGTCATATGACGTCAGTCTGTGAGCGTCCATGTCGTGTCACGTCAGTCTGATAGCGTCCATGTCATGTGACGTCAGTCTGTGAGCGTCCATGTAGTGTGACGTCAGTCTGTGAGAGTCCATGTCGTGTGACGTCAGTCTGTGAGCGTCCATGTCATGTGACATCAGTCTGTGAGCGTCCATGTAGTGTGACATCAGTCTGAGCGTCCATGTCGTGTGATGTCAGTCTGTGAGAGTCCATCTCGTGTGACGTCAGTCTGTGAGCGTCCATGTAGTGTCACGTCAGTCTGATAGCGTCCATGTCATGTGACATCTGTCCGTGTATGAGCGTCCATGTCGTGTGACGTCAGTCTGTGAGCGACCATGTCATATGACGTCAGTCTGTGAGCGTCCATGTCGTGTCACGTCAGTCTGATAGCGTCCATGTCATGTGACGTCAGTCTGTGAGCGTCCATGCAGTGTGACGTCAGTCTGTGAGAGTCCATGTCGTGTGACGTCAGTCTGTGAGAGTCCATGTCATGTGACATCAGTCTGTGAGCGTCCATATAGTGTGACGTCAGTCTGTGAGCGTCCATGTAGTGTGACGTCAGTCTGTGAGCGTCCATCTCGTGTGACGTCAGTCTGTGAGTGTCCATGTCATGTGACATCAGTCTGTGAGCGTCCATGTCGTGTGACGTCAGTCTGTGAGCGTCCATGTCGTGTGACGTCAGTCTGTGAGCGTCCATGTCGTGTGACGTCAGTCTGTGAGCGTCCATGTCATGTGACGTCCGTCTATAAGAGTCCACGTCATATGACATCAGTCTGTGAGCGTCCATGTCGTGTGACATCAGTATATAAGAGTCCTCGTCGTGTGACGTCCGTCTGTGTTCTGCAATGTTTAAGGTATGTTCACACTGTGTCTTTTTTTTTCCCGCCCCTAAAACCGTCGGGGATGAAGCGCTCGAGCATATTTTTTTGCTTTTTATTAGCGTCTTCCCGTTTTATCCATCGGATTAAAAAGAAGTACAAAAATGCTGATAAAAAGCAAAAAAAACGGGAAAAGGGATAAAATTTACACTGAAAGATTATCGTGAACAAGCGAGCGTTCGCTCACGACATCTTTGCATGCACACTGGCGATCACTCCATGATCAACCAAGACGCTCGTTTGTAGGGTGAAACGAGATTGTGCAACAAAAAAGCTCTTCATTGTTCGCGGTGGTGCATTGTCCTGTGTAAACAGCAGTCGCATCGGTGAGAACAATGGCGGCCTATGCGCACTCAGCGATCTATTACCGATCATTCAGGGTGCATTGTCTTCATCTTGGGATATGGTAAGGTTTGTTACACTGAAACTGGTGTAACCCCAACATGCCCCTGTAACGCCTGCCTGGATCAACAGACTCAGGTGGAATGTAATGATGAATCGGGCCCCGCTACAAAAACTCCATATATATAATAAGCAACAGAATAAAAAATACGCCCCGATGACGCCTTTTTTACTCGTTTTGTGTTTTTGGCCGAAAAATGGCCGTAAAAAGTTGTCAAAAAAAAATATTGAAAAGCGTTACTCAAAAACGGAAAAAGCGTCGTCAAAGCGCTTTAGGAAATGAACAAAAATGTTCAGACGCCGAAAAAACGCCAGAAATAAGTGATCGTCCTGAAAAACGGATGATCACTTAAGAGAAGACACAATGTGCTCACCCATGTAGTGTGTGCTCCGTCTTGTGATCGTTTTGAGGCTTCAGATGGAGACTGTCCCAAGAGCGGTATTTTCATTGACTTGTCCGCCCAATTCGTGGCTTCACTCTCACTAGCGGGAACTGAAAACAGAGAATTTTTATTAGAAGACATGAAAAAATAATGTTATTAGCACCAAAAACCCCTGAACGTGCCCTAAGAATACAGACCCCTCCATACATACCTGCTGGTGTCGTCCTCATTGCTTTGTGAGTGTTATACAAGAATGGAAAGGTCCAGAACCAAATCGAAGCGTCTGTAAGAAAAGATTACTTATATCAAAGCAAGATCATAGATTCAGGGAAGAAAGAAGTGATGGGAGGAGAGAGATGGAGGAGGAACGATGGTACAACCGGGAGAGATGGAGGAGGAACGATGGTACAACCGGGAGAGATGGAGGAGGAACGATCGTACAACCGGGAGAGATGGAGGAGGAACAATCGTACAACCAGGAGAGATGGAGGAGGAACGATCGTACAACTGGGAGAGATGGAGGAGGAACCATCGTACAACTGGAAGAATTGGAGGAGTAACGATGGTACAACTGTGAGAATTGGAGGAGGACCGCTGGTACAACCAGGAGAGATGGAGGAGGAACCATCGTACAACCGAGAGAATTGGAAGAGGAATGCTGGTACAACCGGGAGAGATGGAGGAGGAATCATCGTACAACTGGGAGAAATGGAGGAGGAACGATGGTACAAATGGGAGAAATACACACTACAAAGACATTGTACTTCCCCTGACATGTAACATACAGGACACATGTATATACAGATATACACTACAAAGACATTGTACTGCACCTCACATGTAACATACAGGATATAACCCTAACCCTAGCCTTGCTGAAAAATTTCCAGATCATCACCGATCCTACACCAAATTTCACAGTGGGTGCAAGACACTGTGGCTTGTACACCTCTCCAGTTCTCCGTCTAACCATTAGATGACCAGGTGTTGGACAAAGCTGAAAATTAGACTCATCAGGGAAGATTACCTTACTCTAGAAATTGGGCAGATTAAACTTTGCGAAGGACGTATTAATAAAGCCACATACAAGGTTATCCTGGACAAACAGCTGCTTCCTTCTGCTCAGGCAATGTTCCCCAACTCTGAGGACTAGTTTTACCAGCAGGACAATGTGCCATGACACACAGCTAGGTCAATCAATGTGTGGATGAAGGACCACCACATCAAAACCCTGTCATGGCCAGCCCAATCTCCAGACCTGAACCCCATTGAAAACCTCTGGAATGTAATCAAGAGGAAGATGGATAGTCACAAGCCATCAAACAAAGGATTGCTTAAATTTTTACACCAAGAGTGGTATACGGTCACCCAAAAGCAGCGTGAAAGACTGGTGGAAAGCAGCCAAGACGCATGAAAGCTGTGATTATAAATCATGGTTATTCCACAAAATATTGATTTCTGAACTTTTCCTGAGATAAAACATTATTAGTATTGTTGTTTCTTAATGATTATCAACTTTTTTGCCAGAGCTGTACAGTATGTGAGGATGGTGGGTGTGTCGCTGTGGTACATACCTTTTAGGAGCCTTTTAGGAGCCTTTTAGGAGCCTTTTAGGCTAGAGTCACACTAGCATATGGCATCCAATGCCTATCATCCGATACGATATGCCAGTGACCGAGGTCATGTGAGTGTGTACACACCCTGTGATAAGGTTTCTGCTGTAGATGAGCTCCCCCACAGGTAGCCTGTAATATGCACAGGACATAATCCATGTGCAGGTTGATGTTTCTTACACACTCACATTGTGACTCTAACCTCACCACGAATCGCCTCCATCTTCGTCCTCTGTGTCCATGTGAATATGCAGATCTGACTGCGTGTGACGTTCTTATGGAACTAGGTCATTGTGATGTCATAGCATAAAACGTCTGGATCCTCGTGATGTCATAGAAGGCAGTGATGTCATCAGACCTTTTGATGCCACGTGGTCTTTTTATTTGATAGCAGTAAATAGGGAATAAAAGACAAGTAAAGAAATCTAGTTAAATATCTTCAAAATAAAGAAATATACCCCCTTATAAAGAAACCATGAAATATCATCTAATATAAAAGAAAAATAGTGCACAAAGAACCAAAAAACAGATGACTACGATGGCCTCCCCCCACTATGAACCCTCAGCCCCCACGTGTAAAGGAAAGGGTCAGAGACTAAGGTATCAGGGGGACCCCTAACAAACCCCCTCTCCAATGGCCCCCAATGGGGCAGGTACAACCTCTGACAACCACTTACACTAGTATTGTGACCTTTTTAATAAAAAAACCAGCAAAAATAATAAAAGTGGTGTAACTTTAGATGTGAGGCTCAATAGGGAGTGGTTCTCAGAGTTAGATATAGAGTCATTCATTCTTTGTGGGACATTTCCACAATACCAGGGACCATCAGCAATATCCATCCCTGCATCCTGTATTTTATATGTCACACCCCAGGACAGTTATGGAAACTAATATAACCTCACTAGAACCGGGGACCTTTTGGTTTCACATTTGGTTTTCAGAATTTGGTGAACACCGTAATGGAAACTAAACAGACCCCATTAGACATTAAGGGATAAGTATTATTTTTTTTTAAAGTCCATCATGTGACTAATACAGTTCACAACAAAACTGCCTACTATGTTGTCCTCTCCAAACTGTACCCCCCTCCTCACATTGTCCCCCTACACAGTATGATGGCTAACACAGCCGCCCATATAGTATATCCACAACAGCCCCCTAATATACACTATGATGTCTACCACAGCCCCCCCATGCAGTACGATATCCACCAGAGTCTCCAAATATATAGTATGGTAACCGCCACAGCCCCCCATATATACAATGATGTCCTCCATCATTCCCTATATACAGTATAATGCCCACGACAGCACCACACAGTATGATATCCACTACAGCCACTTAGTATATAATATGATGTCCACCACAGTCCCATATACAATATGGTCACCACAGCCACATATAGAGTATAATGTCCCCCACAGATCTTTATATAGTATGGTCAGCGTATCCCAAAATTTAAGGTCAATAACAGTCGTTAATAAAGTATGGTCCCCTACAGCCCCCCTATACAGTATTGTCACCGCAGTCCCCGTTACAGTATGAAGTTTCTATAGCACCCAGTATATTATCCTATGTAGTATGCTTTCCCCACAGCTCCCAGTATAATGTCCCCTACATATCCTATGTAGTATGCTATCCCCACAGCCCCCTGTATAATGTCCCCTACATATCCTATGTAGTATTCTATCCCCACAGCCCCCCAGTATAATGTCCCCTACATATCCTATGTAGTATGCTTTCCCCACAGCTCCCAGTATAATGTCCACCACATATCCTATGTAGTATGCTATCCCCACAGCTCCCAGTATAATGTCCCCTTCATATCCTATGTAGTATGCTATCCCCACAGCCCCCAGTATAATGTCCCCTACATATCCTATGCAGTATTCTATCCCCACAGCCTCCAATATAATGTCTTCCACATATACTATGTAGTATGCTATCCCCACAGCTCCCAGTATAATGTCCTCCACATATCCTATGTAGAATGCTATCCCGACAGCCCCCAGTATAATATCCCCCACATATCCTATGTAGTATGCTATCCCCACAGCCCCCAGTATAATATCCCCCACATATCCTTTCTAGTATTCTATCCCCACAGCTCCTAGTATAATCTCCCACACATATCCTATGTAGTATGTTATCCCCACAGTCTCCCATATAATATGGTCTCGTTACAGGAATTAGAATTAATATTGTTGTAAAATAATGACGATATGGGGGTGATAAGAGACATCGCTGGATGAGAGCTATGACAGGGGTGTTAATATACAGGGTGGGCTAGGGGGTTTGTTTACATGTAAAATCATCCCTAAAACCCATCCTACATTCATGATATATGTGAGACTCATGAAAAAGTAGAGTCCCTGTGGGTGGAGATAAAAGGAGAGAGAAAGAATAATAAAATACTGATAGGGGCATGTTATAATGTAGGAAGGCATGGACGCTGGGCCGTACAGGCTTTCTGCTCCTTCACCAGAGAGAGTCAATGTGTGTGTATAGTTCGGTGGTATGTGCGACACTTATTGGTTTCTTCAGGCTGATGTCTATCACCCGCTGCCTGTCCCCATCGTAGATGAAGTAGTGAAACACGTGACACTGGAGTTCTCTTGGCAAACCAAACTTTAACAGTTTATTCTTTTCACTGCATTGATAGACATGGCCTGAACTTCTCATGGTCTTGCTGATACTGCATATTGGGGTACTCTCTCTCGACCTATCCCCGGTAACTTGGATCTTGTCTGTATTGTCCCCACAGCCAGCCCCTCTTGTAATGTCCCCACAGCCAGCCCCTCTTGTAATGTCCCCACAGCCAACCCCTCTTGTAATGTCCCCACAGCCAGCCCCTCTGTAATGTCCCCACAGACAGCCCCTCTTGTAATGTCTCCACAGCCAGCCCCTCTGTAATGTCCCCACAGACAGCCCCTCTTGTAATGTCCCCACAGACAACCCCTCTTGTAATGTCTCCACAGCCAGCCCAACTTGTAATGTCCCCACAGACAGCCCCTCTTGTAATGTCCACTCAGCCAGCCCGTCTTGTAATGTCCCCACAGCCAGCCCGTCTTGTAATGTCCCCACAGCCAGCCCCTCTTGTAATGTCCCCACAGCCAGCCCCTCTTGTAATGTCCCCACAGCCAGCCCCTCTTGTAATGTCCCCACAGCCAGCCCCTCTTGTAATGTCCCCACAGCCAGCCCCTCTGTAATGTCCCCACAGACAGCCCCTCTTGTAATGTCCCCACAGACAACCCCTCTTGTAATGTCTCCACAGCCAGCCCAACTTGTAATGTCCCCACAGACAGCCCCTCTTGTAATGTCCACTCAGCCAGCCCGTCTTGTAATGTCCCCACAGCCAGCCCGTCTTGTAATGTCCCCACAGCCAGCCCCTCTTGTAATGTCCCCACAGCCAGCCCCTCTTGTAATGTCCCCACAGCCAGCCCCTCTTGTAATGTCCCCACAGCCAGCCCCTCTTGTAATGTCCCCACAGACAGCCCATCTTGTAATGTCCCCACAGCCAGCCCCTCTTGTAATGTCCCCACAGACAGCCCATCTTGTAATGTCTCCACAGCCAGCCCCTCTGTAATGTCCCCACAGCCAGCCCCTCTTGTAATGTTCCCACATCCAGCCCCTTTTGTAATGTCCCTACAGACAGCCCCTCTTGTAATGTCCCCACAGCCAGCCCCTCTTGTAATGTCCTTACAGACAGCCCCTCTAATGTCCCCACAGCCAGCCCCTCTAATGTCCCCACAGCCAGCCCCTCTTGTAATATTCCCACATCCAGCCCCTCTTGTAATGTCCTTACAGACAGCCCCTCTTGTAATGTCCCCATAGAGAGCCCCTCTGTAATGTCGCCACAGACAGCCCCTCTTGTAATGTCCCTTGTAATGATCCGGAACCATGGAAGACCACCATAAATCATTGGTAAAAGGTGACAAGAGCATTGGCAACTTATCTGGCCACCAGCCCCTTACTAACCATCAACACTAGAAGTAGCCGAGGGGTGAACTAACATCCCGTGCACAGCAAACCCAGCCGGAGAACTAGCTATCCTAAAGGAAGGAAAGATGAATAACTCTCTGCCTCAGAAAATAGATAAAGAATAGCAAGCCCCCCACATTCATAGACTGCGGTGATATAGGAAAACACAATACACAGATAGATGATAGGATTAGCAAAAGTGAAGCCCTACTGACTAAATAGGACAGGATAGGAAAGGGACTGATGGTGGCCAGAGAAAAACCCTACAAAAATTCAAAAACCTGATAATACAAAAAGCCCTCAGATTGCTAGATCTGAACTCCGTCCTATACCAGGCGCTCGTCATACCAATGAACAGAAAGCAGGAACCATACAAATTCAAGAAGCAACAAACCCATGGACTTATAGGAGCAATACTCCAAACATAGCTGCAGGGAGTGTCCCAGCTAAGCAACTGATAGGGAAGATCCCTGCATGCAAATAAACTGAAAACAACCAAAGTAAATGACAAACTCAGATACGAGCAAAAAGAACCAAACAACAAATAAAGAGCCAAGCACTTATCTGGGGTAGATGTGGTCTGGAGCAGGATGAAGCAGGCTGGTGTACAAAGAACAACTGACATCGGCATAGCCTGCTAGCAGACCAGGGTTTAAATAGGCAGAGAATTAGCAATGGAAACGCCCATTGTTCAACACACCTGGTCTCTGTCCAAACCATTCCTGGCCACAAGAGGGAGCCTCACAGCAGCAAAAGCATAACTGACTTTAACAATAGTACCCCCCCCTTGAGGAGGGGTCACCGAACCCTCACCAATACCACCGGGTTGCTCAGGATGAGCATGATGGAAGGCGCGAACCAACCTTTCCATATGAATGTCAGAAGCCACAACCCAAGAGTTATCCTGCCCATAACCTTTCCATTTCACAAGGTACTGAAGCTTTCGCCTGCTGCGACGGGAATCCAGACTTTTTTCAACCTCATACTCCACATCCCCTTGTACCAAAACAGGGTCAGGAGGCGCTGCTGCAGGAATTGTTGGCTCCACATGTTTCATCAACAAGGACTTATGGAAGACATTGTGAATCTTAAATGACACAGGCAGAGTCAAACGGAAAGATACAGGGTTGATAATCTCCGAAATCTTATAAGGTCCAATAAATTTGGGCTTAAATTTAAGAGATGGAACTCTCATAGGAATATTTTTAGAGGACAACCACACCATGTCCCCCACTTTAAACTGGGGACCAACAGTCCGACGCCGGTTGGCAAATTTCTGGGCAGATTCTTGGGATTGAAATAATTTATCCACTACCTGCCCCCAAATCTGCTGCATTCTGTGTACCACCGAATCCACCCCTGGACAGTCAGACGCCTCAAGCTGCCCCGAGAGGAACCTGGGGTGATACCCAAAATTTCAGAAAAAGGGGGACACCAATGTGGTAGAGCTAGCTCTATTGTTAAGGGCAAATTCAGCCAAAGGCAAAAACGAAACCCAATCATCCTGATCCGCAGAAACAAAACACCGTAAATAGGTCTCCAGGGTCTGGTTAGCCCTTTCAGTCTGACCGTTGGTCTGAGGATGAAACGCCGAGGAGAAAGACAGCTGAACACCCAGTTTGGAGCAAAAAATCCTCCAAAATCTGGATACAAACTGCACCCCTCTGTCAGAAACAATGTTTTCGGGAATACCATGGAAACTAACAACATGTTGGAAAAACAAAAGCACCAACTCTGATGAAGACGGCAACTTAGATAGGGGAACCAAGTGGACCATCTTGGAAAATCTATCACAGATCACCCAATTCACAGTCATTTTCTGAGAGACGGGAAGCTCTGAAATAAAATCCATAGAGATGTGCGTCCAAGGTCTCTTAGGTACCGGCAAAGGCAATAATAGCCCACTAGAACGTGAACAACAGGGCTTGGACCTAGAACAAACTCCACACGACTGCACAAAACTACGGACATCCCGGGACAGGGAAGGCCACCAAAAAGAGCGTCTCACAAGATCCCGAGTACCAAAAATGCCAGGATGACCTGCCAAAACAGAGCAATGAACCTCAGAGACAACTCGGTCGCTCCATTGGTCCGGGACAAACAGTTTCCCCGTAGGACATCTCTCAGGTTTATCCCCCTGAAATTCCGCCAGTGCCAACCGCAGATGAGGCGAAATGGCCGAGAGAACTACACCATCATTCAGGATAGTAGACGGCTCGGGAACTTCCAAAGAGTCAGCACAGAAACTCCTGGAAAGGGCATCGGCCTTAACATTCTTGGTGCCTGGCACAAAAGAGACCACAAAATCAAACCGGGTGAAAAACAAAGCCCACCTGGCCTGCCGAGGATTCAACCTCTTAGCAGATTCTAGATAGGTAAAATTCTTGTGGTCCATAAGCACCACAACTTGATGTCTAGCCACCTCCAACCAATGTCTCCACTCTTCAAATGCCCACTTCATAGCCAATAATTCCCGGTTCCACACATCATAATTCCGATCAGAAGGAGCAAACTTCGCCAGCATGAAGTGGGCTTGGGCCTGCGTACTCCGACACATCCTGCCGCGTTGGAATCCAGGAACGGGTTGCCGCAGAGTCCTGGCGTCCCTGCTCTTCACAGCATCAGATACATGCCGCTGATCTTCACCCGCTCCCCCTTGGTCTTTTTGTGGCACTCCCTTCTTCTGACGATCAGTTTCATTTTTCGACTGCTCGCTTTGATGCACGGCCGAGTTCCCAGGGGGCGGGGCTTCAACTCTCGCGCTCTTTTCGTGAGGAAGAAGGCTTTAGCGGGAATCTTCGCGCCAAAAGATGGCGGTAAGATGGCGGATTCTGAAATTTTTCAACGGATCACCGCTGCCTTCCACTTCAAGGCGCACTTCACCAGGTAGGTGATTAGGTAACTATCTTGTTCGTGACACCAGAAGAGTCGATGTGTACCGCCCCGCGCTCGGCTGCAGCCGAGTTGTTCGGATCCAGGCTCGTCGATGGGAGGCTCGAGCGCCTCCGGACCCGGGGTCACTTCGTTCTGAAAGGGGCTGGCGCTTTGAAGGGGTTAGGTTTACGGCCGGAGTCGTGGTTTTGGTTAAATTCGTGACGCCACCCACGGGTTGTGGTGAATGTGGACACCACCGCTGCTGTTTACTAGGCGCCCGAGGGAGATGTTGCGCAGCAAAGGCATTAACCCCTCCGTGGGCAGGGGGTGATGGCACTGGGACCCGATTGGGATGGTATGTCGGTGCTTGGCAGTGCAGGGCAGTGCGCGGCCCGAGGGCACAGTTGTACTCACTATGATTGATGCAGAAGAGTCTCTAGTAAATCAAGATGATGGTGGTCGGTGCCCGCAGCCGGCTGCGTCTGGTCCCCCACTCGGGTTGGTGGTCTCCGCCTTTCTCCTGCACCTTGTACTGTAGCTTTGGGCTGCCTGTGCTTCAGCAACGGGAGCCCGCTCCCCGGCGTTGTGTATGTCGGGAGAGCCCATTTGCTCGCAGAGGCTGGCCCGTGGGATCTCTCTGCCTATGCGGTGGCTTTCTATCCCTCTCGGTGGGCTGTTGTCTTCAGTCAGGACTTGGGTGGGAAAGGACCTAAAGTCCAGACCTCAATCAGTTAATTAACGTGGTCCACTGGTTTCTGGACCTCGTTTCAGGGTCTGAGTACCCCCCTTTGTGCTCCGGTTTCCAGTCAGTTCCCCGGTTCGGTACCGGCGGGCCACTACCCTGTCCCGGTGCCTTACGATTCCACAGAGCCGTCTTCCCGGCTCCTGCAGGCTGAGGCCACTGTATGCCTCCTAACCAGAGGTGACTGGGCTCCAACCCAGACACCTGGTGTTAGACTGCGGCAGACCCGGGCACAGGTCTGCTTCTGCACTTGAACTTCACCACTTCACTGTCAAAGCTCAACTGTTTGTTTTTCCTGCCTCAGGACCTGTGAACTCCTCGGTGGGCGTGTCCAACCGCCTGGGCACGCCCCCTGGTGTGTCCATCAAACCCTGAGGGAGGTGACTAGGGTTTTAAGGTTGTCTGATGTTACCTTATTAGGGCACAGGTGTTATGCAAGGGCCTACCTGTGACTACCTGGCTAGTCCAGGGCGTCACATTCCCCCTTGGTTTAATACAGACCATCCGCGGGCTGTCCGACCACCCCTGGTTTATTTTTGAACTGAAAAAGATAAAAAGGAAAACATGTACAAACATAATAACTTTTTACATTTTTAAGCAGACTTAAGAATCGTCCCTTACGGGAAGCATTTTGCTTTAACGTTGCAAACATATAAAAACATTTTTATTACACGGGAACGGGATGGGACCGGGTCCTTTCATTTGCCCACCCAAGCAAACTTACACCTTGATGCTGCCTCTAAGAACAGGTCAGCACCCCTTTTCCCCAGTCCAGGAATCGGGTTCAGGTCCGGGTATTGCCCACAACGGGCCGGGTACAAAGTTCCATACCCGGCAGTCTCTCTGAGGCCCCACGTCCGGGGGACCCCTGGCCCCGGAGGATAGTGACCGGTTGCCATGGTGACGGGACCCCGGCCTACTCTGCCGCAGGCCCTTCCTCCAACCAGCCTCTCCGGAGACTGTAGATGTGATAGGGTGGTTCAAGGGGCTATTTACAAAGCCCAAAAGTGCAAGTTCTCGGCCTTGTCTTTATTTAAATCGGGGTAAAACAATGGGACGTCAACAAAGTACCAACGGGGACGGGAACATGGTAGACGGGAACGGCTACCTACCTCTTATAAACGCGGGCATGCACATCCGCTCTCCTGCTCAGGAGCCAGGCCCACTTGGGTGCCCCCGGCACCGGCTACAACCAGCCTCTCATACTGCCGTGGGCCCTACCGATCAGTGGCCTGCTCCGCCTCTCTGCAGGTGTACACCGGCTGCTCCACAGCCGGGATGGGGTACTTGGGAGTGGAGAGCACCGTGGCCGGGGTAGACTTCCAGTCGGGTGCTGCCTCCGTCGCGGCCGGGCGGACTGCCGGGGCCGTCGTCATCTCCGTCGCGGCCGGGCGGACTGCCCGGGCCGTCGTCATCCCTGTCGCGGCCATGCTCGGGGCTGGGTGAGATGTCATCAGCGGTGCTGGAGCGATGGTGACGGTAAGGCCTGAGGGCCCAGTAGCTGGGTCCTCCCCCATAGATGGTACGGGCTCCGGTCGGGGCGGTGGCTGCGGACACGGGCGACGAGGGAGACGGTGTGGCGGGCAGGAGCAGGTCGGGTCCCTCAGCCAAGATGGCCGGTTCCTGGGGAACATAGGGGCGTGGGTCACTGCTTACCCGCTCCTCCGAGATCATTTCCACTTCGCGCGCCCGGACAGCTGCAGCCAGACCCTTCATCTCCGACGCCCACTTCGCCAGCATGAAGTGGGCTTCGGCCTGGATCTTCCGACACATCCTGCCGCTTTGGTGTCCAGGAACGGGTTTCTGCAGAGTCCTAGCGTCCCTGCACTCCACAGCGTTAATTACTGTACATGGCGCTGATCTTCACCCGCTCCCCCTTGGTCTTTTCGCGGCACTCCCTTCTTCGGCCGATCAGTTTCGCTTTTCACCTCTCCCTTTGCTGCACAGGCGCATTCCCAGGGGGCAGGGCTTCAGTTTTTTGCGCCCTTTCTGCGGAGAAGACGACTCCGGCGGGAATCTTCGTGCCAAAAGATGGCAGGAACGGATCACCGCTGACTTCACTTCAAGACGTACTTCACTAGATAAGTGAATAGGCAAGTATCCTGTTCGTGACTCCAGAAGGGTCGATGTGTACCGCCCTGCGCTCGGCTGCAGCCGAGCCGCTCGGTTCCGGGCTCGTTGGTGGGTGGCTCGAGCGCCTCCGGACCCGTGGTCACTTCACTCTGAAAGGAGGTGCTGGCGCTTTTGGTGGGGGTTAGGTAGGTGCACGGCCGGAGCCGTGCTTGAGTTCGTGACGCCCACGGGTCGTGGTGAAGTTGGACACCACCGCTGCGATTACTGGGCACCCGGGGGAGATGGTGGTGCAGCAAGATGTTAACCCCTCCGTGGGTAGGGGTGATGGCCCCGGGACCCGTTGGGGATAGCTGGGTGGTGCAGGGCGGTACGCGGCCGGATGGCACTGTTGTACTCACGGTTATTGACACACACAAGTCTCTGGTAAACCAAGTTGATGGTGGTCGGTGCCCGCAGCCCGCTGCGTCTGGTCCCCCACCCAGTTCGGTGGTCTTGGCCTTTCTCCTGCACAGTGTTGTGTATCTGTGGACTGCCTGCACTTCAGCGACGGGAGTCCGCTCCCCGGCTTTGTGAATGTCGGGAGAGCCCTTTTGCCCGCACACGCTGGCCCGTGGGATCTCTCTGCCTGTGCGGTGGCTTTCTATCCCCCTCGGTGGGCTGTTGTCTTCAGTCGGGACTTGGGTGGGAAAGGACCTATAGTCCAGACCGCAATCAGTTAATTAACTCAGTCCAGTGGATTCTAGACCTCGTTTCAGGGTCTAAGTACCCCCCTGTGTGCTCCGGTTTCCGAGTCGGTTCCCCGGGTCGGTACCGGCGGGCCACTACCCTGTCCCGGTCCACCACGGTTCCACTGAGCCGTCTTCCCGACTCCTGCAGGCTAAGACCACCGTTTGCCTCCTAGCCAAAGGTGCCCGGGCTCCAACCCCAGCACCTGTCAATCTGTCACAGGCCTGTCCCACAGGCCTGACCTCCTCCACTGCTCAATGTGACACCCTGGACTAGTCAGGTTGTCCCAGGTAGTCACACACACACACACCCTCCCTCCCCGATTAGGTGACAGCAGCCAACCTAGAAACCCTTGTCACCACCCTCCAGGTTTGATGTCCACACCAGTGGGGTGGAGCCAGGCAGTTGGCTCTGCCCACCGAGGAGTTCACAGGCCTGGAGGCGGGAAAACAAACACACAAGTTGTAGTGCAGGGTAGAGAGAAGTCAAGTTCAAGGGCAGACCTGTGTCCAGGCCTGCCAACAGACTACTCCGGTGGCTGGGTCGGAGCCCAGTCACCTTTGGCAAGGAGGCAGACGGTGGTGGCTGCCTGCAGGAGTTGGGATTACAGCCGGTGGAACCGTAGGAACTGAGGTCGGGCGGTGGCCCGCCGGTACCGAACCGGGGAACCGATTAGAAACCGGAGCACCAGGAGGGGTACTCAGACCCAGTACAAAGCCCTGAACCGACAGGGCTGAGTCAAATCAACTAATTGAGGACTGGACTTAAGGACCTTTCCCACATAAGACCCGTTAGAAGACAACAGCCCAACCATACAGGGTAAAGCCACCGCCAAGGCATAGAGACCCAAAGGGCCAGCGTCTGCGCGCAAACGGTCTCCTACGGCATATACAAGTCGGGAGGCGGACTACCGTTGCTTAGGCATAGGAGTCAAAACATTCATACAAGGAGGTGCAGGAGAAAGGCGGAAACCACCAACCTATTCTGGAAGAAGCTGCAGCCGGCTGCGGGCCCCGTTCATCATCCCATTTGGTTTACCAGAGACTCCAGTGTATTGTGTCATAGTGAGTACACCAGTGCCTTTTGGCTGCGCACCGCGCCGCACAGCATCAGCACCCAGCATGTACCCGCTCCCCTGCCTCAGTACCTCCCTCGGGCCCCCGTGACCATCACCCCTACCCACGGAGGGGTCAACACCAAGCTGCGGAACACCGTCCCCAGAAGGCCCAGTTAATGGCAGCGGTGGTGTCCATCCATTCACCACAACCCGTGGGTGGCGTCACGAACTTACATCCCAAACCAAACCGCCGCGGCCCCGGTCGTGGAACTCCCCGTCAAGTCCATGCGTGTAGCGCCAACTCCCTTGCAGAGCGACGTGACCCCCGGATCCGTGAGAGGCTCGAGCCACCACCCACCGTACGAGCACGGATCCGAGCGGCTCGGCGGTCGCAAACGAGCCCGCGGGGCGGTACACTCAACACTAAAACTCATCTGCTTGTGTTTCCTGCCTAAGGCTATGTGCGCACTAGGCCGTTTTACCCGCGGATTTACCCGCGGATTTGCTGCGGAAATTTCTTGAGAAATGTCTGCAATCTTTGTGCAGACATTTCCCAGCAGATCCTATGAGAAAAAAAAATAGCTGTGCGCACTGTGCGGATTTTTTTCAAGAAAATTTCTTGAGAAAATTTTCTCGAGAAACTTTCTTGAGAAAATGTGCATGTCCATTATTTTCCGCAGGTACCTGCGGAATACCCCCGGAATTTCGCTCCATTCACTGTAATGTAATTGCGAAATTCCGGGGGTATACCGCAGGTAGCAAATGATGTGCGGTATACCCCCGGTATAGCCGCGATTTACCTGCGGTAATGCTCATCGCTCCCTGCGGTTTTGCAGGAAGTGATGTCATTATGCCAGGAAGAGGAAGCGGAGAGAGTAAACACAGACGTCACACTCCCTGGACGCCGCACAGAAGCACTTCCGTGTGACCTCCAGGTGCCCGTGCAGTCTGTGTCCCGCTCCAGCCTCGCGGCTGCCTGCACTGCTGTGTGTCAGTGTGTGCCCGCAGTATCAGCAGCTTGTCACCCGACAGCGCAGGCAGACACTGACACACAGCAGTGCAGTGTCAGTGTCTGCCTGTGCCAGTGTCTGCCTGCGCTGCCGGGTGACAAGCTGCCGATACTGCCGGCACACACTGACACACAGCAGTGCTGGCAGCTGCGGGGATGACGATCGCTGCTGTCAGGAGGTGAGATCATTACCTGCTGTGACGATCTCCTGCCTCCTGACGTCACCGCGGTCACTGCTGTCTATGCCCGTCTCGCGGGCGGCCCGAGACTGTCACTAGCGGTGACGTCACGGGCTCTCGCGATACTTCTGACAACGTGAGAGTCAGTGACAGCGGTGACGTCAGCAGTACAGGAGATGATCACAGCAGGTAATGATCTCATCTATGCTCCTGATGGCAGCGCTCGGCATCCCCTGCAGTGACCTGGGCTGACCTATTGATGTTAGCTCAGGTCACTGCATTGCTCTCCCAGCCAATGGGGAACATTCTGTTCTTCATTGACTGGGACAGTGACTATGGTATGGATCGCCGTGGGACCCCCCCCACCCTTATTGGATTACGCCGGACGTGGATTGATTGTTCTTTTCAATAAATTGGTTAAAGAGGCTATTTGGGGAGTGTTTTTTCAAATAAAACTTTTTTTGTTGTCTATTGTTTAATTATTACTGACTGGGTTGGTGATGTCGGGTATCTGATAAACGCCTGACCTCACCAACCCCAGGGCTTGATGCCAGGTGACATTACACATCTGGCATCAACCCCATATATTACCTCGTTTGCCAACGCACCAGGGCAACGGGATGAGTTAGGGCGAAGCACCAGGATTGGCACGTCTAATGGATGCGCCACTTCTGGGGCGGCTGCGGCCTGCTATTTTTAGGCTGGGGAGTGTCCAATAACAGTGGACCTCCCTAGTCTGAGAATATCAGACGCCAGCTGTCCGCTTTACCTTGGCTGGTGATCCAATATGGGGGGGACCGCACGTTTTTTGTTTTAAATTATTTATATAATTTAAAATAACAGCGTGGGGTGCCCACTGTTTTGGATTATCAGCCAAGGTAAAGCTGCCAGCTGTAGTCTGCAGGCTGCAGCCGTCTGCTTTACCCTAGCTGGCTACAAAAAATGGGGGGACCTCACGTCGTTTTTTTTAAATTATTTATTTATTTTATGGCTAAATACAAGGCTAAGCACCCTTTAGTGCCACATGAAAGTCACTAAAGGGTGCCAGCTTAGAAAATGCAGGGAGGTGGAACATTATATAGGTTTTTCTCATCTATCTATCTATCTATCTATCTATCCCTCTATCTATCTATCCCTCTATCTATCCCTCTATCTATCTATCTATCCATCTATCCATCTATCCCTCTATCTATCCATCTATCCCTCTATCTATCTATCTATTCATCTATTCATCTATCTATCTATCCCTCTATCTATCTATTCATCTATTCATCTATCCCTCTATCCATTATCTGTCTATCGATTATCTTTATTATTTATTGCAGGGACAAACCTGCGGTAAATCCGCGGTAAATCCGCGGCAAATCCGCGGCAAATCCGCATGCGTTTTTCCCGCGGATTTTTCCGCAGGTCCGGAAATCTTTCACTCCCAGAAGTTTCTCAAGAAATTTTCTTGAGAAACTTCACATTTCTAGTGCGCACATAGCCTAAGGCCCTCTGAACTCCTGGGCGTGGCCAACCGCCTGGCTCCGCCCCCTGGTGTGTTCATCAAGCACTGAGAGAGGTGACTAGGGTTTGGGGGACAGGCGTAGTGCGGGGGTCTACCTGTTACTACCTGGCTAGTCCAGGGCGTCACAAGTGTATTCCCAGTGTGAGGAGCGGTAACCACTAGTGATTGTTTCCTCCAGCTGTCTCATCTTGTTCACTGTGCCAGGGATTATGGGTATTGTAGTCCTGCAAGTACCATCTGTGCTTGTGCACCAACGGGAGGAGACTACATCTCCTAGAATCCCTCACGCGTGACGTCTACGTTGCCGTTCTGGCGCTAAGTCTGAGGTGAAACCAAATGCTGAATAGACGGGAAGAAGCCGCGGAGCCTCGTGTGTGCGGAGACGCCGGGTGGACGGTCTGCAGCCGCCGCTAGCGCTTTCCTGGCCTCCGTGATCATCGTCGCGTGTGGTGACGTCATTACCAATGGCGGGGTAAACAGAGGGGAGCGTGCTCAGTGATGCCCAGGACTCTCTTATAGTCTCCATGACAACCAAGCAGCCATTATTTCTTAATGGAAGTGTTACTATTAATATTTGTAGTAATTGTTGCCATTTTCCACAGACTATTGGGACGGAAATTACCATCTTTATGGCCAGAATGATGCACTTTATCTATGGGCTTTCATTAGAAACTTGGGCTTTGATCACGTGACATTCACCTGAATTAAAGGGATTGTCCATATCTTGGAAACCTTTGCAGCGGGAGGTGAGCATCATCGTCATGGCTACATATACCTGTGTAGTGAGCGGCAACGAACAATCCCTTTAATTCAGTCAAATGTTGTGATCGCTCTGTGAATTGCAGGGCATGCAGCAAGCAAGGCGCCATCATTCCTTGCGGGTCATGATGTGCTCCCTCTTCCCCCATGGGTCCTTTGCCCAGGTTAGGCTCCGTTGCTCGTGGCTTATGATGGGATTGTTTCTATGGTTACAGGTCGGCCGACGCAGATAAGATCGCTGCTTTGTGTTATGAACATTACCGCATCAAACTTCCTAAACAGGGTCGATCGGATCCCGGCAAGGAATGAACCCTGATGGCGGCGGTGATCCAGGTGGAGTATGCGCCCGACGTCAAGAAAGGTGATGCTGACGCTCAGCCCCGACGTGTGTGTGTATAATTATATACAGTATATATATATATATATATACACATACATACAGTGTGTCCACCCATATCCACCCGTTAACTTGAGAACGGTGGCAGCTATAGGCATAGAAGTGGTGTCTAGGTATAGTAAAGTAGCCATGCGGTACGCAATGAAACCACCTATAGCGCCACCTGGTGGAAAACAACGGAGTAAGGGCGGCTTTGCACGTTGCGACATTGCACGTGCGATGTCGATGGGGTCAAATCGAAAGTGACGCACATCCGGCGTCGCAGTCGATATCGCAACGTGTAAAACCTTTTTGATACGATGAACGAGCGCAAAAGCGTCGTTATCGTATCATCGCTGCAGCCTCCGACATTTCCATAATGCCGATGGTGCGACAGGTACGATGTTGTTCCTCGTTCCTGCGGCAGCACACATCGCTGTGTGTAAAGCCGCAGGAGCGAGGAACTTCACCTTACCTGCCGCCGGCTGCAATGAGAAGGACGGAGGTGGGCGGGATGTTTACATCCTGCTCATCTCCGCCCCTCCGCTTCAATTGGCCGCCTGCCGTGTGACGTCACTGTGACGCCGCACGACCCGCCCCCTAAGGAAGGAGGCGGGTCGTCGGCCAGAGGGACGTTGCACGGCAGGTATGTGCGTGTAAAGCTGCCGTAGCGATAATAATCGCTACGGCAGCTTTCACTGGATATCGCCCGTGCGACGGGGGCGGGACTATCTCTGCAGCATCGGTAACACATTGTTACCGATGTCGCAACGTGCAAAGCCCGCCTAAGCATTTTTATCTTGAAACGGAACGAGATAGAGAAAAAAGTGAATTACAGAGTTGTAGGGCATCATCAATTCAATACGAATCGACACCTTGCATACAGAAATGCTATGATATGAAACCAATGACCCCCCCAATATATATATATATACACCGTGTGCAGAATTATTAGGCAAGTTGTATTTTAGGGGAATTTTTTTTATTATTGATCAACAACTCTGTTCTCAATCAACCCAAAAGACTCATAAATATCAAAGCTTAATATTTTTGGAAGTTGGAGGTTTTTTTTTAGATTTGGCTATCTTAGGAGGATTCTGTTTGTGCAGGTAACTATTACTGTGCAGAATTATTAGGCAACTTAATAAAAACCAAATATATTCCCATCTCACTTGTTTATTTTCACCAGGTAAACCAATATAACCGCACAAAATTTAGAAATAAACATTTCTGCCATGCAAAAACAAAACCCCAAAAAAGAGTGACCAATATAGCCGCCTTTCTTTCTGATGACACTCAGCAGCCGGTCAACATTGCATGCAGCAGCCACCACAGCCTCCAGACACTGCTCCCAGAGGTGGACTGTTTTCCCTCCATGTAGATCTCACATTTTGTGAGGGACCACAGGTTCTCTATGGGGTTCAGATCAGGTGAACAAGGGGGCCATGTCATTATTTTTTCATCTTTTAGACCTTTACTGGCCAGCCACGCTGTGGAGTAGTTGGATGCATGTGATGGAGCATTGTCCTGCATGAAAATGTTTTTTTTTTGAACGATACCGACTTCTTCCTGTACCACTGCTTGAAGAAGTTGTCTTCCAGAAACTGGTAGTAGGTCTGGGAGTTGAGCTTCACTCCATCCTCAACCCGGAAAGGTCCCACAAGTTGATCTTTGATGATCCCAGCCCATACCAGTCCCCACCTCCACCTTGCTGGCGTCTGAGTTGGAGTGGAGCTCTCTGCCCTTTACTGATCCAGCCTCTGGCCCATCCATCTGGCCCATCAAGAGTCACTCTCATTTCATCAGTCCATAAAACCTGTGAAAAATCAGTCTTAAGATATTTCTTGGCCCAGTCTTGACGTTTTATCTTCTGTTTCTTGTTCAGAGGTGGTGGTTTTTCAGCCTTCCTTACCTTGGCCATGTCCCTGAGTATGGCACACCTTGTGCTTTTTGATACTCCAGTAACGTTGCAGCTCTGAAATATGGCCAAACTGGTGGCAAATGGCATCTTGGCAGCTTCACGCTTGATTTTTCTCAATTCATGGGCAGTTATTTTGCGCCTTTTTTGCCCATCACGCTTCTTGCGACCCTGTTGGCTATTTGCCATGAAACGCTTGATTGTTCGGTGATCACGCTTCAAAAGTTTGGCAATTTCAAGACTGCTGCATCCCTCTGCAAGACATCTCACAATTGTGGACTTTTCAGAGCCCGTCAAATCTCTCTTCTGACCCATTTTGCCAAAGCAAAGAAGTTGCCTAATAATTAAGTGTGACACCTGCTTTGGGAGCGATCTATAGTGTTCCACCCACATTCACCTCTACAGATGCTGCTTCTTTGGTTGAACTGGAGAATACTACAATTCCCAAAGTGCCTTGCAAATCTGGGGGAGGAGGAAACAGGACGGAGGGGTGGAAGGGAGCTGAGTCATCTTGGAGGCGGGAAGCTGCAACTGGGTGTGAGGAGAGACCGTCTAAGAAAGTGACAGGAGGCACCATTAGCAGGAGCTGCGGCCTTCCAGGTTTACCACACCGAAGAAGGATTTTGCCTGCTGTACCAACTCCCTCCCAGACATTGAATCCAGACGCCCCAGTGTGGAATAGTCTGAGAGAACAGGCCTGCTGCAGACAGAAGTGAGTAGGACATTGCTGTGACTTGTAGTTCTACATTTTGAGAAGTGTGCTGGAGCAAATTACAAGGCCTTGCTAGAGAGGACTTTTGACTGCACTAACTGGGAGTTTGTATAGGACCAGCCCTGGGGAAACACTGCCTTCATTACTTTAAGTGCACCAACGTACTGCAAGCGCGCCAACATCCGCGGCAACTGGGGCCCCAATTTGGGACTGTGTCAATTGTGAGGCTGCAGGTGTTAGTTGGTAGATTGTAAGTAGTCAGCAGAGTGTGTGGTGTAGGTTAAAGAGGAAGCATTACCCCTAACCTTCAGGTTTATTACAAAGAGCCCTTCCTGCATTTTTGTAGAATACTGCATAACAATACCTGTCGTTTCACTGTTATTTGCTTTTTATCCCTGCAATTACCATTGTCATCCTCCTGCAAATAAACCTGTTAAGATTTCTAACCTCAGTTATTGTGAGTGTGTACGGAGCGTGGGTAGGGGTTTCCCGAGTCGACCCCTAGCAGAAGACAAAGACCCTTCTGCATTCCACCAGAGCTCCTAGCAAGATTCGGGTGGAGGCACTGCGTCATATCAAGGTGAGAACAACCGAACACCCTGCCCCAGCGGCAAATTAAAGGGGTGTTACATAAGCACCCCTTATATAGGGTGTTGATGTCATTACACCGCACCCCTCCTCATTACAGAGATGCACATCACCTGATTTACTTCATTGGTAGTTGGCTCTCAGCCTATACAGCTTGGAGTAGGACGACATGTATAACAAGTATCATGTGATCAACTACTCATCTGCCTAATAATTCTGCACACAGTGTATATACTGTATATATATACATATATATATATATATATATATATATATATGGTGTGGGGAAAGAAGTATACTTGAAGAACACAGTTTTGCAGTATGCGGTGAACTCTCCAAGGTACCGGATGAAGAAATACTGAAGATTGTGAACCAAGTTCATGGAGTTGTCCATCCCAGAGTGGTTGACAGAAGGACTGATGAAGGGAGTCCATTATCAGCAGCTCTAATCACTACTGAGGGGACACTGGATAAAGGGTACTTTCCATCTGTCATAGCTGTGCCATTAAAACATGGACCACATTGGAAGATCACCTGGCCTGTGAGGTCCAAAGCAGGGACATCATCTTCGGGTGCAAGTTCACAGCCTAGGAGATCTAGTCGATGTCTACCTTCCACTCCTACTCGGGACAAATCTGAAGAAACAACCATGATGGTTGACGTGGTAGTGGCAGCCATGGAGAAGTTAGTCACCCAGTTTACAAAATTGCAACCTGAAGGGGCCTACCGTCGTCTGAGAACCTTCTCGGGTGTCACTCCTGTCCCAGCTGGTGAAGAAGGGTATGACACGTGGAGGGATGTTACTCTGCAATATCTGGAAGAATGGCAGTGTACTGATGCAGTGAAGAAGCAGAGAATTGTGCAGAGTCTGAAGGGGCCTGCTATGGAAGTGGTGCAGGCTGCTTGGAGAAGTCAGTCAGAGACAACTTCTAAAGATTACATGACTGCTCTTGAAGATGCTTTTGGATCCCCAGAGGATGCCACTGATCTCCTTTATCAACTCCGCACCACCTATCAAAACTCTGGTGAGAAGATGTCAGATTATCTTTATCGATTGGACAAATTGGTGCATAGGGTCGTATCCAAGGGGGGACTTAGGCCCGAACAAGTTGATCAGTGTCGTTTAGAACAAGTGCTCCGAGGAGCTCTGACTCACGATCCCATTGCTCAACGACTGAGGTGTTGCGACAAAGGGCAGATTCCCCGTTCTTTCCATCAGTTGCTTAAAGAAGTCAGACAAGAGGAAGCTCTCCTGGCCGCCAGAGAACAAGTGACCCAGCGAGTGGCTGCTGCCCCTGTACATCTTGAATCCAGCCATCGAGAGGGAGAGTTCTTGAAGGTCATTGAGAGGCAAGGGGAACAGCTTGCCCAACTTCTAGCTGCCCAGGCTCTGAAGGTTGACCAGCTAAAGCAAATTGTTGAGACAGCTGTCAAGAGTCAAAGACCGCCTTTGCAAGTGGCAAGTGATGACCACAGTCTGGTAGAAGATACAAAGCCAGAAGAATGTTTTGTCTGTGGGAGCACCCATCATATGGCTCGCCAGTGTCCGAAGAGGTGGAATTTGAAGAGATCTCGGGACCCCCCACCTAACAAGAAGGAGCAGACGGGAAACGGGAAAGGGGGCCAGTAGAGTCCTATACTGGCCCCCCTTCAAAATCAGAGGTATATTCTACTGCTCCATCTAACCCTGTCCAGTCAGAGCAATTTCCTAAAGGTCTCGTAGGACCAGCACCACATGTACCGGCCTGTATCAATGGGCAGCCATGCACTGTATTACTGGATAGTGGTTCACAAGTGTCCATCATTTTTGAGAAGTGGTACAGAAAATACTTGTCAGACGTGCCCTTGCAACCTCTATCTGGACTTGTAGTCTGGGGTTTGAGTGAAAACAGTTACCCCTACAAAGGATACGTGGCTGTCACACTACGATTCCCAGAGACTATAGCTGGGGTGGAAAGAGAGGTTCCCATCATTGCATTAGTCTGTCCAGACACTGATGAAGACCGGGAAACAGTGCCTGCCATAGTCGGGACAAATGCCAACCTATTCCGTACTCTTGCTCAGTGGTGTCGCAAAATTGGAGGTAATAGATACTCGCAGGCCCTCACAATCCATCCTGTCTGTTTGGCTGCTTATGAGAAGAAAGAGGAAGAGGAAAGGAAGGAACTACGTCCTGAACATTTTGACCTCTGTTTTGAAGGTAGTGATCTGAAGAAGGAGGAAAAGCAGTCAGTGATAAATGGTATGATGAAGCGTGCCGGAACCTTCTCATTGGGTGATTGGGACCTGGGCCTTGCAAGAGGAGTGGAGCATCACATCCGGCTGACTGATGAGAAGCCATTTCGAGAAAGATCCCGACGATTGGCTCCCGCCGATGTGGAGGATGTTCGAAAGCATTTACGGGGTTTACTGGACACTGGAGTCATAATAGAGTCCAACAGCCCATACGCATCTCCGATAGTGATCGCTCGGAAGAAGAATGGAGCTATTAGGATGTGTGTGGATTATCGCACCCTGAACAAACGCACTGTGCCTGATCAGTATACTGTGCCCAAGATTGATGAAGCTTTAGATTGCCTGCAGGGAAGCCAGTGGTTTTCTGTGTTAGATCTTCGGAGTGGATATTACCAGATACCCATGAGCAAGGAGGATCAGGAGAAGACTGCTTTCATTTGCCCTATCGGTTTCTATGAGTTTCAACGGATGCCGCAAGGAGTGACCGGTGCCCCTGCTACTTTCCAGAGATGTATGGACAAGGTGATGGGAGACATGAACTTTCGTGAGGTCCTGGTTTACCTGGATGATCTGATTGTATTTGGCCACACCTTGGAAGAGCACAACCTGAGGTTATTTAAGGTGTTGGACCGGCTAGAGGAAGCTGGGTTAAAACTATCCCTCGACAAGTGCCTGTTCTGCCAGAAATCTGTGAAGTATGTAGGACACATTGTCAGCCGAGAAGGAATCTCCACGCATCCAGGCAAAATAGAAGCTGTGATGGAGTGGCCCAAACCCACCAAATTGGGGGAGCTTAGATCTTTTCTAGGTTTCAGCGGGTACTACAGAAGATTTGTGCCACAATATTCCAAGATCGCAAAGCCATTGACAGCCCTCACTCAAGGGTATCCCCCACCTCGAGGGACAGCTCGCTCCAAGAAACCTGCAACAAAAACCTACTTTAAGGTGAATGAGCCTTTCGGAGAGAGATGGACATCAGAGTGTGATGAAGCCTTTGAGAAACTCAAGTCCTGCTTGACCCAGGCACCTGTACTGGCCTATGCAGACCCCAAGAAGCCATACGTACTTCATGTGGATGCTTCTTTTGATGGACTTGGAGCAGTCTTATACCAGGAGCACTATGGCGTCCTGCGGCCAGTCTACTACATCAGTCGTGGATTGTCTCCGAGTGAGCGCAATTACCCAGCACATAAACTGGAGTTCTTGGCCTTGAAATGGGCTGTGGTGGACAAGCTGCATGACCACCTCTATGGAGTGCATTTCCAAGTTCATACTGACAACAATCCACTGACCTATGTGAGGACTACAGCAAAGCTGGATGCTACTGGCCATAGATGGCTCGCCGCGCTAGCTATATATGATTTCAGCCTGAAGTACCGACCTGGTGCCACCAACATCGATGCAGATGCTCTGTCCCGCCTGCCCAGGCAGATGGTGAATGAAGAAGAAGAAGCCTGGATTGAGGTTCCAGCCCCAGAGGTGAAAGCTATGTGTCATCGACATCAAGGAAGGATTGCTCAATCAGGGGGCTGTGCTACCTTCTTAGGGGCTCCAGAGGAAGCTCTTCCACTATTGTTCTGTCAACTGACCAACGTTGATGCTGGCTCCCTGCCTCAACTGACTCAAAACCAGATTGAAAAGGCTCAGCAGGAAGATCCTTCTGTGGGAGTTGTTCGATGGTGGGTGAAAAGGGGCCAAAAGCCTGAGAGGAATGCTCTGAAGACACAAGAGTCTGTTCTCTTGACCCGACAGTTAGACTTTCTGGTGGTGAAAAATGGATTGCTGCACCGCGAGGTCAAACGCCAAAATCGAGAAGTTCGTGTCCAGTTGGTGCTTCCTGCTCAGTTCCGTGAGATGGTCATAAGGGCACTGCATGATGATTATGGACACCTTGGGGTGGAAAAGACCACCAGCCTCATAGCAGATCGGTTCTATTGGCCAAAGATGGAAGCTGACATTGAACAATACTGTAAATCTTGTAAGCGGTGTATCCTAAGGAAAACCTTACCTTCTCGGTCCGCCCCCCTTGTCAACATAACCAGTGATGGCCCCCTTGATTTAGTGTGTATCGACTTCCTTTCCATTGAGCCTGATGAAGGAAACGTCAGCAACGTTCTAGTGGTCACCGATCATTTCACAAGATATGATCAAGCTTACACCACTAGAGATCAGAAGGCAACCACTGTGGCTAAAACCTTGTGGGAGAAATTCTTTGTGCATTATGGGCTGCCAGCACGCATCCATTCTGACCAAGGGAGAGATTTTGAGAGTCGGCTAATTAAGGAGTTGTGTGAGGTCTGTGGGATCAAGAAGTCCAGGACCACACCATTTCATCCGCAAGGAGACCCTCAGCCTGAAAGATTCAACCGTACCCTTCTTAACATGCTGGGCACTTTGGATTCAAAACAGAAAGGAAGGTGGAGTCGACACATAAGTCAATTAGTTCACGCCTACAACTGCACCAAAAATGAGTCAACAGGGTACTCGCCCTACTTCCTCATGTTTGGAAGGGAAGCCAGACTACCTGTGGATATTAGTTTTGGAGTGTCCCCTGGCAATTCATCTGGGAAGAACTACCTGAAGTATGTGTCACAGCTGAAGGAACAATTAAAGGAGGCCTACAAGTTGGCTGATGAGGCCTCTGGTCGATCCGGGAGGCGAAACAAAATGTACTACGACCGCAGAGTCCGGGACCAAGTCCTGCAACCTGGAGATAGGGTCCTCATCCGTCAGTTGGGCCTCCATGGAAAACACAAGCTTTCTGATCGATGGCGTTCAGAACCTTATGTGGTGGTAGAGAAGTTGCATGGCATCCCAGTCTACAGAGTGAAGCCTGAGAAAGGCGGGGGGGGTGTTAAGACCTATCATCGTCAGCATTTGCTACCTATAGGACAGAATGTCCGATTCCAGTTGCCACAACGCACCGAAGCCCATGCAACCACCCGATCTCACCGAAGGAGTCTTCGGCCGCCGCAAGCGACTCATCCTGTGGTCCCTCCTGAAGGTAGTGAGAGTGATTCCAGTGATGAATGTGGACCATGCTTCAGATGGACAAGTGACCCAGGTTCTGTAATTCCAGATCATACAGACCAACCAGCTGAAGAAGTGTCCCAAGACGAGTGTGGTCCGGCACCAAACCCATGTTGCGATCAGTCGGGGGAGAGTTTAGAAAATGCAGAGCTGCCAAGTGAAGAGGTTGCTGTCATAGAGCCTGAAAGTCAAGAGCTAGGGGTCGATGAGGGGGTCCCTGTCCCTGCCGTGCACACTCGTCCAAAACGGGACATTAGACCCCCCATGATGCTGACATATGACCAGATGGGGCAAGTCACTGAGGTTCCTAGAGTAGTACACCCCTATTCCAACTATGCGTGGCCCTATTTCCCCCCTACAGCTATGTGGCCTGTTAGTGATTTGGGTGTAACTAGTTGTGGTGTTAGTCAGGATGCTTTAACACAAAATTTCCTTCCAGGTGGTGAGTCTTCATTTTGTGCTTGGGAGCCTACAGCGACTCACCAGGGGGAGAGTGTGACACCTGCTTTGGGAGCGATCTATAGTGTTCCACCCACATTCACCTCTACAGATGCTGCTTCTTTGGTTGAACTGGAGAATACTACAATTCCCAAAGTGCCTTGCAAATCTGGGGGAGGAGGAAACAGGACGGAGGGGTGGAAGGGAGCTGAGTCATCTTGGAGGTGGGAAGCTGCAACTGGGTGTGAGGAGAGACCGTCTAAGAAAGTGACAGGAGGCACCATTAGCAGGAGCTGCGGCCTTCCAGGTTTACCACACCGAAGAAGGATTTTGCCTGCTGTACCAACTCCCTCCCAGACATTGAATCCAGACGCCCCAGTGTGGAATAGTCTGAGAGAACAGGCCTGCTGCAGACAGAAGTGAGTAGGACATTGCTGTGACTTGTAGTTCTACAGTTTGAGAAGTGTGCTGGAGCAAATTACAAGGCCTTGCTAGAGAGGACTTTTGACTGCACTAACTGGGAGTTTGTATAGGACCAGCCCTGGGGAAACACTGCCTTCATTACTTTAAGTGCACCAACGTACTGCAAGCGCGCCAACATCCGCGGCAACTGGGGCCCCAATTTGGGACTGTGTCAATTGTGAGGCTGCAGCTGTTAGTTGGTAGATTGTAAGTAGTCAGCAGAGTGTGTGGTGTAGGTTAAAGAGGAAGCATTACCCCTAACCTTCAGGTTTATTACAAAGAGCCCCTCCTGCATTTTTGTAGAATACTGCATAACAATACCTGTCGTTTCACTGTTATTTGCTTTTTATCCCTGCAATTACCATTGTCATCCTCCTGCAAATAAACCTGTTAAGATTTCTAACCTCAGTTATTGTGAGTGTGTACGGAGCGTGGGTAGGGGTTTCCCGAGTCGACCCCTAGCAGAAGACAAAGACCCTTCTGCATTCCACCAGAGCTCCTAGCAAGATTCGGGTGGAGGCACTGCGTCATATCAAGGTGAGAACAACCGAACATCCTGCCCCAGCGGCAAATTAAAGGGGTGTTACATAAGCACCCCTTATATAGGGTGTTGATGTCATTACACCGCACCCCTCCTCATTACAGAGATGCACATCACCTGATTTACTTCATTGGTAGTTGGCTCTCAGCCTATACAGCTTGGAGTAGGACGACATGTATAACAAGTATCATGTGATCAACTACTCATCTGCCTAATAATTCTGCACACAGTGTATATACTGTATATATATATACATATATATATATATATATATATATATATATATACAAAATATATACCTGTTTACAGAATTACCCCATTTTTCATACTCCCTTTGAGATTTAATGATTGTATTTTGGGGCTCTCTGTGCTGATACATGATATCTTCCATCTTCAGTGGTTCTATTATTTATCAATTATGCTACTATTTTAATTTGAGCACATTTTTCTACTTATTATATCTACCTGTCCTAGTGTCTTTTATGTCCTCTTTATTTCCACTGTTGTTATCACGTCCATCTAGTTTTTAACCCCTTCAGCCCCTAGGCACTTTCCGTTTTTGTTTTTTGCTCCCCTTCTTCCGAGAGTTGTAACTTTTTTATTTTTCCGTCAATCTCACCATATGAGGGCTTGTTTTTTGCGGGACGAGTTGTACTTTTAAATGAAGCCATACGTTTTACTATATAGTGTACTGGAAAACAGCAAAAAAAAATTCCAAGTGGGAAAAAACTGCAAAAAAAGTGTGATCGCACAATAGTGTTCGGGATGTTTTATTCACAGTGTTCACTATATGGTAAAACTGATGTGTGGGTGTGATGCCTGAGGTCGGTGCGAGTTTGTAGACACCAAACATGTAAAGGTTTACTTGTATCTAAGGGGTTAAAAAACATTCACAAGCTTGTCCAATAAATGTGGCATATGTTTTGCGCCATTTTCCGAAACCCATAGCGTTCTCATATTTTGGGATCTATGGCTCATTGACGACTTATTTTTTGCGTCTCGACCAAAAAACGTAATTTTGGTGTTTGGAATTTTTTTTGCCACTACGCCGATTACCAATCAGATTAATTGATTTTATATTTTGATAGATCAGGCGTTTCTGAACGCAGCGATACCAAATATGTGTATATATATATATATATATATATATATATATATATATATAATTTTTTTTTTTTTTTAATTTTTTTTAACCCTTTAATTTTCAATGGGGTGAAAGAGGGGTGATTTGAACTTTTAGGTTTTTTTATTTTTTAAAACTTTTTTTTTACTTTTTTATTTTTTTATTTTACTAGTCCCCCTAGGGGGCTATAGCGATCAGCAATCCGATCGCTCTGTCCTATCTGCTGATCACAGCTATACAGCTGTAAACAGCAGATATGATCACTTCCTGATTCATTCGGCTTCGGGCCGAGTGAAACTGAGAGTGACTTGTCATAGCTACAGGCGTCATCACATGACCCTGTGCGACCATGGCAACCACCGAAAGTCAGAAAGTCATGTGATCACGCACGTGACTTCCGGTGGTGGCAGCGGTAAGTGAAAATCATGGCCACGTGCATATACATCTCGCTGCCAGACTTTGGCAGCGAGATGTAAGGGGTTAAATGTTGCGAATGGAAGCGATTCCACTCGTAACATGCAGGCACACAGGTCAGCTGTTGAAAAAAGCTGATATGTGCGCAAATCGCCGCATCCTGCCCGCGCCAAGGGGCGGGGCTTAACATCACACGCTCCATGACGGATAGATCCGTCAAGGGTCGTGAAGGGGTTAATTATATTAATAAAAAATTATTTTTTTCATCTAATGTATGTCTTTGGCGCATTTTCCTTATATGATCTACAGTGGTCTTGCGCTAACACAGGGTCCATACTGCCTTTCTACTTAGACCTTTTGTGAGCAAGGTTTAGATCAGTTAGGAGCTAGCCTAGGAGCAGAGAGGTCGTGGTGGTGTTTGCTGCTACTGTCGGCTGCGGTTTGTTACCAGTTGTTTGTTTTTGTACTCTCTCCTTTCCCTTATTTTTCCTTACCTGACTATCCTTGGTTGTTCCTTGTGTAGGTTTTAGGTGTGTATTAGGTATATTTAACCCGTCTGTATTACATTATTGGTGGGGTTTTTGGGATCTCCATCCTGGACTTTGTTGTCAGAGCCAGGACAGGGGTCAGGAATAGGTCGGAGGCATGGACCTCCCTACCTTTAAGGCTACCTCCATGAGTTAGGGTGGGCTCAGGGACCCCAGTCTCATGGTCTGCATAGGGTTTCCTGTGTCTCCTGGCCATCCATTACTCCCCCAACTGTGACACAATAACCAGCCTTACCATTTTCTTTTGGTCATGTCCAGTATGACTCAGGCTGCACGGTGGGCCCATCTTGCGCAGAAGATCGCGGACTAGGTGAGGTGTCTGCGTTCCGAGATTGTGCAGCAGCTGCATTAGTTCATGGGTGGTGGATGTATCTGCACCTGAATCTAAGGTGGCCCTCCCTGATAAGTTTTCAGGGGGGAGGGATAGGTTCAGGGTATTTGAAGGAGCCTGTCACTTGTATTTTAGGCTTCGTCCTCATTCTTCGGGGACTGAGGCCCAGCGTCTGGTGGTCCTCATATCTTCGTTGCTGGGCGATCCTCAATCCTGGACCTTCTCTCTACCGGCGATTCGGAGGCTAAGCGGTCGGTAGATGATTTCTTCGCGGCTGTGGTCCCGGTCTATGGTGAGCCTGATGGCGTGTCCCTGGCAGAATCCCAGCTCCATGTGGTGTGGCCTTTGTCGTCAGGGCCCGGACAGGAGGCAGGGCCAGGTTTGAGGCCCAGACCTCCCCTCCTTTAAAGGTACCTTCGGGTGTGAGTGTGAGGTCAGTGGTCTGCATAGGGTTTCTGTTTCCCCTGGCCATCCATTACACATCTGGCTGTGACATTGTAACTAGTGATGAGCGGGCACTACCATGCTCGGGTGCTCAGTACTCATAACTAGTGATGAGCGGGCACTACCATGCTTGGTTGCTCTGTACTCATAACTAGTGATGAGCGGGCACTACCATGCTCGGTTGCTCTGTACTCGTAACTGGTAACTAATCCTGACCCAGTTCTCTAGCGATCTCCTCCATCCAGTGTTACTGTCCCTTTAATGCTTCCAATAGCCGCAATTGACTGTGAGGAGCAAGGTTTTTTCTACCATTTGCCAGGGTCACCGACCTCCTGGACTGCGCAATTCCTCTGAGCAATCAATAAGCTGCATTAGTAGGACACCGACGCAAATTTAGTTTAACCCATTTAAGTTCCTGAATCCTCCCTTCACATATGGAAGATCAGAGAAATGCCGACATATCCATCCAGGGTGTTTAGGTTGGGGGAGGGGAATAGGCCCATGTCTGACTCTTCTGCTGTCGATGGCTTGAAGACACAAGACATGGGTGACCTGGAAAGTGGATGATGGACAGAGGACTGGACCTGGAAAGTGGATGATGGACAGAGGACTGGACCTGGAAAGTGGATGATGGACAGGGGACTGGACCTGGAAAGTGGATGATGGACAGGGGACTGGATCTGGAAAGTGGATGATGGACAGGGGACTGGATCTGGAAAGTGGATGATGGACAGGGGACTGGACCTGGAAAGTGGATGATGGATAGGGGACTGGATCTGGAAAGTGGATGATGGACAGGGGACTGGATCTGGAAAGTGGATGATGGACAGGGGACTGGACCTGGAAAGTGGATGATGGACAGGGGACTGGACCTGGAAAGTGGATGATGGTCAGGGGACTAGATATGGAAAGTGGATGATGGACAGGGGACTGGATATGAAACGTGGATGATGGACAGTGACTGGACCTGGAAAGTGGATGATGGACAGGGGACTAGATCTGTAAAGTGGATGATGGACAGGGGACTAGATCTGGAAAGTGGATGATGGACAGGGGACTGGATGTGGAAAGTGGATGATGGACAGGGGACTGTACCTGGAATGTGGATGATGGACAGGGGACTAGATCTGGAAAGTGGATGATGGACAGGGGACTGGATGTGGAAAGCGGATGATGGACAGGGGACTGTACCTGGAATGTGGATGATGGACAGGGGACTAGATCTGGAAAGTGGATGATGGACAGGGGACTGGATCTGGAAAGTGGATGTTGGACAGGGGACTAGATATGGAAAGTGGATGATGGACAGGGACTGGTCAGGAATATGAAGGATCATCGATGTATCCTGGTCACTTTGTGATATAATAATTTGCCGAGAAGAAAAACACTGAGACCGATTCTTGTTTTAAATTTCTTTATTAGCATTAGGCAGTGAACCAATAATTATAATAATCAATAATAATAATTTAACTGTATTAAAATTGATCAAAAAGGGTTGTTCAGTATTAGAGAAGTATAAGTATTTGGGAATTCCAGGCTCAAGCATTAGAGAAGTATGGCTGACCTCTTCCCTTGTCTATAGGGTATATCTGAATTGCAGATCTGGACCTTTTAGACTATGTGCCCACGCTGCGGAAAATGCACGGATTTTGCTGCGGATTTCTCGCGGGAAAGCCGCGGATTTTCCAGAAATATGCAGCACAGCTACTCCCCAGCCATTTCTATGGCATTTGGGAAATGCTGTGCCCACACTGCGGATTTTTCCGCAGCGGAAATCGTGCGGATTTTCGTGCGGAAAAATCTGCAGCATGTCAATTATTGTTGCGGATTTTCGTGCGGATTTTGCCTATTCAGTTGAATAACAATCGCAAAATCCGCAACAAAATCCGCGTCAAATCCACGTCAAATCCGCACAAAATCCGCACCTATGAAAAGGTGCGGATTCCGGGGGAAAGCTGCGGATTTTGATGCAGAAAAATCCGCAGATACAGAGTCCCGTGGGCACATAGCCTTAGGCTTTGTTCACACTTTGCGTATTTAGTGCGGATTTTACAACTGGATTAATAAAATTAAATCTGCAGTGTTTATGCGTGGAGAAAAAAAAATCCTCCATATTTCATGCCAGGCCGGCAGATTACCTGCAAGATTTAAGGATCCACAGTGAAATGAATATGTAAAATCCGCTACAGAAATCGGCATGCTGTAAATAAAAAAATAAAAACAGCATAAAAAAAGCCGATTTCCATATGGATTGTGCCCCACACAGACTGGAATGGGGGTGAGAGGAAGATAAACTCACCCACTTTCCTGGGGCGGAAAAATAAGTTGTGTGTAAAATCCACATCAAACCTGCGAGGTGTGAACGCAGCCTAAAAGAGCGGAACTGCCCCAGATTAAATAAATAGACGACAGCGATCTTTCCCCAATACTGATCGCCCCCTTTTGTTGTATGTCTTTGGAGTGTGGGAGGAAACCGGAGACCCCGGAGGAAACCCACGCAAACACGGGGAGAACATACAAACTCCTTGCAGATGTTGTCCGAGGACCCCAGCGCTGCAAAGCACCAGTGTAAATCACCACTGAGCCACCGTGCCGCCCATACTGCCTGCCTGATGCCGCACATGCAATACAATTTACACTCCAGGAATATCGTCCTCACCTCTTAATGACTTTAGGACAAAAACGGAACAAATAAATATGGAAAAAAAACATCTCTACGAGAAAAAGGGTCAAAAATATCGCAGATGGATGATAAACGGTAAAAAACGTGTCTGGTCATTGAGAGGTTAAGGCTCACAATGTACATAATATACAAATATACACTTAACTATTAATTAGGATAAGGCTCAAAATATACATAATATACATAATATACATAATATACATAATATACATAATATACAATAAACAACTAATTGTCTGTGGTGAACCAGCTCTGTCCGTGTATGAGCGTCCATGTCGTGTGACGTCAGTCTGTGAGCGACCATGTCATATGACGTCAGTCTGTGAGCGTCCATGTCATATGACGTCAGTCTGATAGCGTCCATGTCATGTGACATCAGTCTGTGAGCGTCCATGTAGTGTGACGTCAGTCTGAGCGTCCATGTAGTGTGACGTCAGTCTGTGAGCGTCCATGTCATATGACGTCAGTCTGTGAGCGTCCATGTCGTGTCACGTCAGTCTGATAGCGTCCATGTCATGTGACGTCAGTCTGTGAGCGTCCATGTAGTGTGACGTCAGTCTGTGAGCGTCCATGTCATGTGACATCAGTCTGTGAGCGTCCATGTAGTGTGACATCAGTCTGAGCGTCCATGTCGTGTGATGTCAGTCTGTGAGAGTCCATCTCGTGTGACGTCAGTCTGTGAGCGTCCATGTCGTGTGACATCAGTCTGTGAGCGTCCATGTAGTGTCACGTCAGTCTGATAGCGTCCATGTCATGTGACATCAGTCTGTGAGCGTCCATGTAGTGTGACGTCAGTCTGTGAGAGTCCATGTCGTGTGACGTCAGTCTGTGAGCGTCCATGTCATGTGACATCAGTCTGTGAGCGTCCATGTAGTGTGACATCAGTCTGAGCGTCCATGTCGTGTGATGTCAGTCTGTGAGAGTCCATCTCGTGTGACGTCAGTCTGTGAGCGTCCATGTCGTGTGACATCAGTCTGTGAGCGTCCATGTAGTGTGACGTCAGTCTGTGAGCGTCCATCTCGTGTGACGTCAGTCTGTGAGCGTCCATCTCGTGTGACGTCAGTCTGTGAGCGTCCATCTCGTGTGACGTCAGTCTGTGAGTGTCCATGTCATGTGACATCAGTCTGTGAGCGTCCATGTAGTGTGACATCAGTCTGTGAGCGTCCATGTAGTGTGACATCAGTCTGTGAGCGTCCATGTCGTGTGACATCAGTCTGTGAGCGTCCATGTAGTGTGACATCAGTCTGTGAGCGTCCATGTAGTGTGACGTCAGTCTGTGAGCGTCCATCTCGTGTGACGTCAGTCTGTGAGCGTCCATCTCGTGTGACGTCAGTCTGTGAGCGTCCATGTCGTGTGACGTCAGTCTGTGAGCGTCCATGTAGTGTGACATCAGTCTGTGAGCGTCCATGTAGTGTGACATCAGTCTGTGAGCGTCCATGTCGTGTGACGTCAGTCTGTGAGCGTCCATGTCATGTGACGTCCGTCTATAAGAGTCCACGTCATATGACATCAGTCTGTGAGCGTCCATGTCGTGTGACATCAGTATATAAGAGTCCTCGTCGTGTGACGTCCGTCTGTGTTCTGCAATGTTTAAGGTATGTTCACACTGTGCCTTTTTTTTTCCCGCCCCTAAAACCGTCGGGGATGAAGCGCTCGAGCATATTTTTTTGCTTTTTATTAGCGTCTTCCCGTTTTATCCATCGGATTAAAAAGAAGTACAAAAATGCTGATAAAAAGCAAAAAAAAACGGGAAAAAAGGGATAAAATTTACACTGAAAGATTATCGTGAACAAGCGAGCGTTCGCTCACGACATCTTTGCATGCACACTGGCGATCACTCCATGATCAACCAAGACGCTCGTTTGTAGGGTGAAACGAGATTGTGCAACAAAAAAGCTCTTCCTTGTTCGCGGTGGTGCATTGTCCTGTGTAAACAGCAGTCGCATCGGTGAGAACAATGGCGGCCTATGCGCCCTCAGCGATCTATTACCGATCATTCAGGGTGCATTGTCTTAATCTTGGGATATGGTAAGGTTTGTTACACTGAAACTGGTGTAACCCCAACATGCCCCTGTAACGCCTGCCTGGATCAACAGACTCAGGTGGAATGTGATGATGAATCGGGCCCCGCTACAAAAACTCCATATATATAATAAGCAACAGAATAAAAAATACGCCCCGATGACGCCTTTTTTACTCGTTTTGTGTTTTTGGCCGAAAAATGGCCGTAAAAAGTTGTAAAAAAAAAATATTGAAAAGCGTTACTCAAAAACGGAAAAAGCGTCGTCAAAGCACTTTAGGAAATGAACAAAAATGTTCAGACGCCGAAAAAACGCCAGAAATAAGTGATCGTCCTGAAAAACGGATGATCACTTAAGAGAAGACACAATGTGCTCACCCATGTAGTGTGTGCTCCGTCTTGTGATCGTTTTGAGGCTTCAGATGGAGACTGTCCCAAGAGCGGTATTTTCATTGACTTGTCCGCCCAATTCGTGGCTTCACTCTCACTAGCGGGAACTGAAAACAGAGAATTTTTATTAGAAGACATGAAAAAAATAATGTTATTAGCACCAAAAACCCCTGAACGTGCCCTAAGAATACAGACCCCTCCATACATACCTGCTGGTGTCGTCCTCATTGCTTTGTGAGCGTTATACAAGAATGGAAAGGTCCAGAACCAAATCGAAGCGTCTGTAAGAAAAGATTACTTATATCAAAACAAGATCATAGATTCAGGGAAGAAAGAAGTGATGGGAGGAGAGAGATGGAGGAGGAACGATGGTACAACCGGGAGAGATGGAGGAGGAACGATGGTACAACCGGGAGAGATGGAGGAGGAACGATCGTACAACCGGGAGAGATGGAGGAGGAACAATCGTACAACCAGGAGAGATGGAGGAGGAACGATCGTACAACTGGGAGAGATGGAGGAGGAACCATCGTACAACTGGAAGAATTGGAGGAGTAACGATGGTACAACTGTGAGAATTGGAGGAGGACCGCTGGTACAACCAGGAGAGATGGAGGAGGAACCATCGTACAACCGAGAGAATTGGAAGAGGAACGCTGGTACAACCGGGAGAGATGGAGGAGGAATCATCGTACAACTGGGAGAAATGGAGGAGGAACGATGGTACAAATGGGAGAAATACACACTACAAAGACATTGTACTTCCCCTGACATGTAACATACAGGACACATGTATATACAGATATACACTACAAAGACATTGTACTGCACCTCACATGTAACATACAGGATATAACCCTAACCCTAGCCTTGCTGAAAAATTTCCAGATCATCACCGATCCTACACCAAATTTCACAGTGGGTGCAAGACACTGTGGCTTGTACACCTCTCCAGTTCTCCGTCTAACCATTAGATGACCAGGTGTTGGACAAAGCTGAAAATTAGACTCATCAGGGAAGATTACCTTACTCTAGAAATTGGGCAGATTAAATTTTGCGAAGGACGTATTACTAAAGCCACATACAAGGTTATCCTGGACAAACAGCTGCTTCCTTCTGCTCAGGCAATGTTCCCCAACTCTGAGGACTAGTTTTTCCAGCAGGACAATGTGCCATGACACACAGCTAGGTCAATCAATGTGTGGATGAAGGACCACCACATCAAAACCCTGTCATGGCCAGCCCAATCTCCAGACCTGAACCCCATTGAAAACCTCTGGAATGTAATCAAGAGGAAGATGGATAGTCACAAGCCATCAAACAAAGAAGGATTGCTTAAATTTTTACACCAAGAGTGGTATACGGTCACCCAAAAGCAGCGTGAAAGACTGGTGGAAAGCAGCCAAGACGCATGAAAGCTGTGATTATAAATCATGGTTATTCCACAAAATATTGATTTCTGAACTTTTCCTGAGATAAAACATTATTAGTATTGTTGTTTCTTAATGATTATCAACTTTTTTGCCAGAGCTGTACAGTATGTGAGGATGGTGGGTGTGTCGCTGTGGTACATACCTTTTAGGAGCCTTTTAGGAGCCTTTTAGGCTAGAGTCACACTAGCATATGGCATCCAATGCCTATCATCCGATACGATATGCCAGTGACCGAGGTCATGTGAGTGTGTACACACCCTGTGATAAGGTTTCTGCTGTAGATGAGCTCCCCCACAGGTAGCCTGTAATATGCACAGGACATAATCCATGTGCAGGTTGATGTTTCTTACACACTCACATTGTGACTCTAACCTCACCACGAATCGCCTCCATCTTCGTCCTCTGTGTCCATGTGAATATGCAGATCTGACTGCGTGTGACGTTCTTATGGAACTAGGTCATTGTGATGTCATAGCATAGAACGTCTGGATCCTCGTGATGTCATAGAAGGCAGTGATGTCATCAGACCTTTTGATGCCACGTGGTCTTTTTATTTGATAGCAGTAAATAGGGAATAAAAGACAAGTAAAGAAATCTAGTTAAATATCTTCAAAATAAAGAAATATACCCCCTTATAAAGAAACCATGAAATATCATCTAATATAAAAGAAAAATAGTGCACAAAGAACCAAAAAACAGATGACTCCGATGGCCTCCCCCCACTATGAACCCTCAGCCCCCACGTGTAAAGGAAAGGGTCAGAGACTAAGGTATCAGGAGGACCCCTAACAAACCCCCTCTCCAATGGCCCCCAATGGGGCAGGTACAAGCTCTGACAACCACTTACACTAGTATTGTGACCTTTTTAATAAAAAAACCAGCAAAAATAATAAAAGTGGTGTAACTTTAGATGTGAGGCTCAATAGGGAGTGGTTCTCAGAGTTAGATATAGAGTCATTCATTCTTTGTGGGACATTTCCACAATACCAGGGACCATCAGCAATATCCATCCCTGCATCCTGTATTTTATATGTCACACCCCAGGACAGTTATGGAAACTAATATAACCTCACTAGAACCGGGGACCTTTTGGTTTCACATTTGGTTTTCAGAATTTGGTGAACACCGTAATGGAAACTAAACAGACCCCATTAGACATTAAGGGATAAGTATTATTTTTTTTTAAAGTCCATCATGTGACTAATACAGTTCACAACAAAACTGCCTACTATGTTGTCCTCTCCAAACTGTACCCCCCTCCTCACATTGTCCCCCTACACAGTATGATGGCTACCACAGCCGCCCATATAGTATATCCACAACAGCCCCCTAATATACACTATGATGTCCACCACAGCCCCCCCATGCAGTACGATATCCACCAGAGTCTCCAAATATATAGTATGGTAACCGCCACAGCCCCCCATATATACAATGATGTCCTCCATCATTCCCTATATACAGTATAATGCCCACGACAGCACCACACAGTATGATATCCACTACAGCCACTTAGTATATAATATGATGTCCACCACAGTCCCATATACAATATGGTCACCACAGCCACATATAGAGTATAATGTCCCCCACAGATCTTTATATAGTATGGTCAGCGTATCCCAAAATTTAAGGTCAATAACAGTCGTTAATAAAGTATGGTCCCCTACAGCCCCCTATACAGTATTGTCACCGCAGTCCCTGTTACAGTATGAAGTTTCTATAGCACCCAGTATATTATCCTATGTAGTATGCTTTCCCCACAGCTCCCAGTATAATGTCCCCTATATATCCTATGTAGTATGCTATCCCCACAGCCCCCTGTATAATGTCCCCTACATATCCTATGTAGTATTCTATCCCCACAGCCCCCCAGTATAATGTCCCCTACATATCCTATGTAGTATGCTTTCCCCACAGCTCCCAGTATAATGTCCACCACATATCCTATGTAGTATGCTATCCCCACAGCTCCCAGTATAATGTCCCCTTCATATCCTATGTAGTATGCTATCCGCACAGCCCCCAGTATAATGTCCCCTACATATCCTATGCAGTATTCTATCCCCACAGCCTCCAATATAATGTCTTCCACATATACTATGTAGTATGCTATCCCCACAGCTCCCAGTATAATGTCCTCCACATATCCTATGTAGAATGCTATCCCGACAGCCCCCAGTATAATATCCCCCACATATCCTATGTAGTATGCTATCCCCACAGCCCCCAGTATAATATCCCCCACATATCCTTTCTAGTATTCTATCCCCACAGCTCCTAGTATAATCTCCCACACATATCCTATGTAGTATGTTATCCCCACAGTCTCCCATATAATATGGTCTCGTTACAGGAATTAGAATTAATATTGTTGTAAAATAATGACGATATGGGGGTGATAAGAGACATCGCTGGATGAGAGCTATGACAGGGGTGTTAATATACAGGGTGGGCTAGGGGGTTTGTTTACATGTAAAATCATCCCTAAAACCCATCCTACATTCATGATATATGTGAGACTCATGAAAAAGTAGAGTCCCTGTGGCTGGAGATAAAAGGAGAGAGAAAGAATAATAAAATACTGATAGGGGCATGTTATAATGTAGGAAGGCATGGACGCTGGGCCGTACAGGCTTTCTGCTCCTTCACCAGAGAGAGTCAATGTGTGTGTATAGTTCGGTGGTATGTGCGACACTTATTGGTTTCTTCAGGCTGATGTCTATCACCCGCTGCCTGTCCCCATCGTAGATGAAGTAGTGAAACACGTGACACTGGAGTTCTCTTGGCAAACCAAACTTTAACAGTTTATTCTTTTCACTGCATTGATAGACATGGCCTGAACTTCTCATGGTCTTGCTGATACTGCATATTGGGGTACTCTCTCTCGACCTATCCCCGGTAACTTGGATCTTGTCTGTATTGTCCCCACAGCCAGCCCCTCTTGTAATGTCCCCACAGCCAGCCCCTCTTGTAATGTCCCCACAGCCAACCCCTCTTGTAATGTCCCCACAGCCAGCCCCTCTGTAATGTCCCCACAGACAGCCCCTCTTGTAATGTCTCCACAGCCAGCCCCTCTGTAATGTCCCCACAGACAGCCCCTCTTGTAATGTCCCCACAGACAGCCCCTCTTGTAATGTCTCCACAGCCAGCCCAACTTGTAATGTCCCCACAGACAGCCCCTCTTGTAATGTCCACTCAGCCAGCCCGTCTTGTAATGTCCCCACAGCCAGCCCGTCTTGTAATGTCCCCACAGCCAGCCCGTCTTGTAATGTCCCCACAGCCAGCCCCTCTTGTAATGTCCCCACAGCCAGCCCCTCTTGTAATGTCCCCACAGCCAGCCCCTCTTGTAATGTCCCCACAGACAGCCCATCTTGTAATGTCCCCACAGCCAGCCCCTCTTGTAATGTCCCCACAGCCAGCCCCTCTTGTAATGTCCCCACAGACAGCCCATCTTGTAATGTCTCCACAGCCAGCCCCTCTGTAATGTCCCCACAGCCAGCCCCTCTTGTAATGTTCCCACATCCAGCCCCTTTTGTAATGTCCCTACAGACAGCCCCTCTTGTAATGTCCCCACAGCCAGCCCCTCTTGTAATGTCCTTACAGACAGCCCCTCTAATGTCCCCACAGCCAGCCCCTCTAATGTCCCCAGAGCCAGCCCCTCTTGTAATGTTCCCACATCCAGCCCCTCTTGTAATGTCCTTACAGACAGCCCCTCTTGTAATGTCCCCACAGAGAGCCCCTCTGTAATGTCGCCACAGACAGCCCCTCTTGTAATGTCCCTTGTAATGATCCGGAACCATGGAAGACCACCATAAATCATTGGTAAAAGGTGACAAGAGCATTGGCAACTAATCTGGCCACCAGCCCCTTACTAACCATCAACACTAGAAGTAGCCGAGGGGTGAACTAACATCCCGTGCACAGCAAACCCAGCCGGAGAACTAGCTATCCTAAAGGAAGGAAAGATGAATAACTCTCTGCCTCAGAAAATAGATAAAGAATAGCAAGCCCCCCACATTCATAGACTGCGGTGATATAGGAAAACACAATACACAGATAGATGATAGGATTAGCAAAAGTGAAGCCCTACTGACTAAATAGGACAGGATAGGAAAGGGACTGATGGTGGCCAGAGAAAAACCCTACAAAAATCCAAAAACCTGATAATACAAAAAGCCCTCAGATCGCTAGATCTGAACTCCGTCCTATACCAGGCGCTCGTCATACCAATGAACAGAAAGCAGGAACCATACAAATTCAAGAAGCAACAAACCCATGGACTTATAGGAGCAATACTCCAAACATAGCTGCAGGGAGTGTCCCAGCTAAGCAACTGATAGGGAAGATCCCTGCATGCAAATAAACTGAAAACAACCAAAGTAAATGACAAACTCAGATACGAGCAAAAAGAACCAAACAACAAATAAAGAGCCAAGCACTTATCTGGGGTAGATGTGGTCTGGAGCAGGATGAAGCAGGCTGGTGTACAAAGAACAACTGACATCGGCATAGCCTGCTAGCAGACCAGGGTTTAAATAGGCAGAGAATTAGCAATGGAAACGCCCATTGTTCAACACACCTGGTCTCTGTCCAAACCATTCCTGGCCACAAGAGGGAGCCTCACAGCAGCAAATGCATAACTGACTTTAACAATAGTACCCCCCCTTGAGGAGGGGTCACCGAACCCTCACCAATACCACCGGGTTGCTCTGGATGAGCATGATGGAAGGCGCGAACCAACCTTTCCATATGAATGTCAGAAGCCACAACCCAAGAGTTATCCTGCCCATAACCTTTACATTTCACAAGGTACTGAAGCTTTCGCCTGCTGCGACGGGAATCCAGAATTTTTTCAACCTCATACTCCACATCCCCTTGTACCAAAACAGGGTCAGGAGGCGCTGCTGCAGGAATTGTTGGCTCCACATGTTTCATCAACAAGGACTTATGGAAGACATTGTGAATCTTAAATGACACAGGCAGAGTCAAACGGAAAGATACAGGGTTGATAATCTCCGAAATCTTATAAGGTCCAATAAATTTGGGCTTAAATTTAAGAGATGGAACTCTCATAGGAATATTTTTAGAGGACAACCACACCATGTCCCCCACTTTAAACTGGGGACCAACAGTCCGACGCCGGTTGGCAAATTTCTGGGCAGATTCTTGGGATTGAAATAATTTATCCACTACCTGCCCCCAAATCTGCTGCATTCTGTGTACCACCGAATCCACCCCTGGACAGTCAGACGCCTCAAGCTGCCCCGAGAGGAACCTGGGGTGATACCCAAAATTTCAGAAAAAGGGGGACACCAATGTGGTAGAGCTAGCTCTATTGTTAAGGGCAAATTCAGCCAAAGGCAAAAACGAAACCCAATCATCCTGATCCGCAGAAACAAAACACCGTAAATAGGTCTCCAGGGTCTGGTTAGCCCTTTCAGTCTGACCGTTGGTCTGAGGATGAAACGCCGAGGAGAAAGACAGCTGAACACCCAGTTTGGAGCAAAAAATCCTCCAAAATCTGGATACAAACTGCACCCCTCTGTCAGAAACAATGTTTTCGGGAATACCATGGAAACTAACAACATGTTGGAAAAACAAAAGCACCAACTCTGATGAAGACGGCAACTTAGACAGGGGAACCAAGTGGACCATCTTGGAGAATCTATCACAGATCACAGTCATTTTCTGAGAGACGGGAAGCTCTGATATAAATTACATGATGTTGTAATGAGTGATTCACTACTAACATTTAAGCTGAGCCTGGACGCCTTTCTTGAAAAATTTAATATTACCAGTTATGTATATTAGATTTTATGACAGGGTATTGATCCAGGGAACTAGTCTGATTGCCGGATGTGGAGTCAGGAAGGAAATTTTTTCCCCATTGGAACTTGTTTGCCACATTGGGGTTTTTTTGCCTTCCTCTGGATCAACATGTTAGGCTACAGGTTGAACTAGATGGACTTAGAGTCTCCCTTCAACCTTAAAAACTATGATACTATGATACTATGATAAAACCCATAGAGATGTGCGTCCAAGGTCTCTTAGGTACCGGCAAAGGCAATAATAGCCCACTAGAACGTGAACAACAGGGCTTGGACCTAGAACAAACTCCACACGACTGCACAAAACTACGGACATCCCGGGACAGGGAAGGCCACCAAAAAGAGCGTCTCACAAGATCCCGAGTACCAAAAATGCCAGGATGACCTGCCAAAACAGAGCAATGAACCTCAGAGACAACTCGGTCGCTCCATTGGTCCGGGACAAACAGTTTCCCCGTAGGACATCTCTCAGGTTTATCCCCCTGAAATTCCGCCAGTGCCAACCGCAGATGAGGCGAAATGGCCGAGAGAACTACACCATCATTCAGGATAGTAGACGGCTCGGGAACTTCCAAAGAGTCAGCACAGAAACTCCTGGAAAGGGCATCGGCCTTAACATTCTTGGTGCCTGGCACAAAAGAGACCACAAAATCCAACCGGGTGAAAAACAAAGCCCACCTGGCCTGCCGAGGATTCAACCTCTTAGCAGATTCTAGATAGGTAAAATTCTTGTGGTCCGTAAGCACCACAACTTGATGTCTAGCCACCTCCAACCAATGTCTCCACTCTTCAAATGCCCACTTCATAGCCAATAATTCCCGGTTCCACACATCATAATTCCGATCAGAAGGAGCAAACTTCGCCAGCATGAAGTGGGCTTGGGCCTGCGTACTCCGACACATCCTGCCGCGTTGGAATCCAGGAACGGGTTGCCGCAGAGTCCTGGCGTCCCTGCTCTTCACAGCATCAGATACATGCCGCTGATCTTCACCCGCTCCCCCTTGGTCTTTTTGTGGCACTCCCTTCTTCTGACGATCAGTTTCATTTTTCGACTGCTCGCTTTGATGCACGGCCGAGTTCCCAGGGGGCGGGGCTTCAACTCTCGCGCTCTTTTCGTGAGGAAGAAGGCTTTAGCGGGAATCTTCGCGCCAAAAGATGGCGGTAAGATGGCGGATTCTGAAATTTTTCAACGGATCACCGCTGCCTTCCACTTCAAGGCGCACTTCACCAGGTAGGTGATTAGGTAACTATCCTGTTCGTGACACCAGAAGAGTCGATGTGTACCGCCCCGCGCTCGGCTGCAGCTGAGTTGTTCGGATCCAGGCTCGTCGATGGGAGGCTTGAGCGCCTCCGGACCCGGGGTCACTTCGTTCTGAAAGGGGCTGGCGCTTTGAAGGGGTTAGGTTTACGGCCGGAGTCGTGGTTTTGGTTAAATTCGTGACGCCACCCACGGGTTGTGGTGAATGTGGACACCACCGCTGCTGTTTACTAGGCGCCCGAGGGAGATGTTGCGCAGCAAAGGCATTAACCCCTCCGTGGGCAGGGGGTGATGGCACTGGGACCCGATTGGGATGGTATGTCGGTGCTTGGCAGTGCAGGGCAGTGCGCGGCCCGAGGGCACAGTTGTACTCACTATGATTGATGCAGAAGAGTCTCTGGTAAATCAAGATGATGGTGGTCGGTGCCCGCAGCCGGCTGCGTCTGGTCCCCCACTCGGGTTGGTGGTCTCCGCCTTTCTCCTGCACCTTGTACTGTAGCTTTGGGCTGCCTGTGCTTCAGCAACGGGAGCCCGCTCCCCGGCGTTGTGTATGTCGGGAGAGCCCATTTGCTCGCAGAGGCTGGCCCGTGGGATCTCTCTGCCTATGCGGTGGCTTTCTATCCCTCTCGGTGGGCTGTTGTCTTCAGTCAGGACTTGGGTGGGAAAGGATCTAAAGCCCAGACCTCAATCAGTTAATTAACGTGGTCCACTGGTTTCTGGACCTCGTTTCAGGGTCTGAGTACCCCCCTTTGTGCTCCGGTTTCCAGTCAGTTCCCCGGTTCGGTACCGGCGGGCCACTACCCTGTCCCGGTGCCTTACGATTCCACAGAGCCGTCTTCCCGGCTCCTGCAGGCTGAGGCCACTGTATGCCTCCTAACCAGAGGTGACTGGGCTCCAACCCAGACACCTGGTGTTAGACTGCGTCAGACCCGGGCACAGGTCTGCTTCTGCACTTGAACTTCACCACTTCACTGTCAAAGCTCAACTGTTTGTTTTTCCTGCCTCAGGACCTGTGAACTCCTCGGTGGGCGTGTCCAACCGCCTGGGCACGCCCCCTGGTGTGTCCATCAAACCCTGAGGGAGGTGACTAGGGTTTTAAGGTTGGCTGATGTTACCTTATTAGGGGACAGGTGTTATGCAAGGGCCTACCTGTGACTACCTGGCTAGTCCAGGGCATCACACAAGCACAATGCCGATGCGTACATCACCAAGCACAATGCCGAGCCGTACATCACCAAGCACAATGCCGAGCCGTACAACACCATGCACAATGACGAGCTGTACATCACCAAGCACAATGCCGAGCCATACATCACTAAGCACAATGCTGAGCCGTACATCACCAAGTGTACCGCCCCGCGCTCCGAGCCGCTCAGATCCAGGCTCGTCGGTGGGTGGCTCGAGCGCCTCCGGACCCAGGGTCACTTCGCTCTAAAAAGGGCTGGCGCTGTGAAGGGGTTAGGTTTACCACCAGAGCTGTGGTTTTGGTTAAATTCGTGACGCCACCCACGGGTTGTGGTGAATGTGGACTCCACCGCTGCTGTTTACTAGGCGCCCGGGGGAGATGTTGCGCAGCAAAGGTGTTAACCCCTTCGTGGGTAGGGGTGATGGCCCCGGGACTCGATTGGGATGGTATGTCGGTACTTGGCGGTGCGCGGCCCGAGGGCATACTTGTACTCACTATGATTTATGCGCAAGAGTCTCTGGTAAACCAAGATGATGGTGGTCGGTGCCCGCAGCCGGCTGCGTCTGGTCCCCCACTCGGGTTGGTGGTCTCCGCCTTTCTCCTGCACCTTGTACTGTAGCTCTGGGCTGCCTGTGCTTCAGCAACGGGAGCCCGCTCCCCGGCGTTGTGTATGTCGGGACTCGGGAGAGCCCGTTGCCCGCAGACGCTGGTCCGTGGGATCTCTCTGCCTATGCGGTGGCTTTTTATCCCACTCGGTGAGCTGTTGTCTTCAGTCGGGACTTGGGTGGGAAAGGACCTAAAATCCAGACCTCAATCAGTTAATTAATGTGGTCCACTGGTTTCTGGACCTCGTTTTAGGGTCTGAGTACCCCCCTTTGTGCTCCGGTTTCCAGTTGGTTCCCCGGTTCGGTACCGGCGGGCCACTACCCTATCCCGGTCCCTTACGGTTCCACTGAGCCATCTTCCTGGCTCCTGCAGGCTGGGGCCACCATATGCCTCCTAGCCAGAAGTGACTGGGCTCCGACCCAGACACCTGGTGTTAGACTGCAGCAGACCTGGGCACAGGTCTGCCTCTGCACTTGAACTTCACCACTTCATTGTCAAACCTGATCTGCCTGTTTTTCCTGCCTCAGGACCTGTGAACTGCTCGGTGGGCGTGTCCAACCGCCTGGGCATGCCCCCTGGTGTGTCCATCAAACCCTGAGGGAGGTGACTAGGGTTTTAAGGTTGGCTGATGTTACCTTATTAGGGGACAGGTGTTATGCAAGGGCCTACCTGTGACTACCTGGCTAGTCCAGGGCGTCACATTCCCCCTTGGTTTAATACAGACCATCCGTGGGCTGTCCGACCACCCCTGGTTTATTTTTGAACTGAAAAAGATAAAAAGGAAAACATGTACAAACATAATAACTTTTTACATTTTTAAGCAGACTTAAGAATCGTCCCTTACGGGAAGCATTTTGCTTTAACGTTGCAAACATATAAAAACATTTTTATTACACGGGAACGGGATGGGACCGGGTCCTTTCATTTGCCCACCCAAGCAAACCTACACCTTGATGCTGCCTCTAAGAACCGGTCAGAACCCCTTTTCCCCAGTCCAGGAATCGGGTTCAAGTCCGGGTATTGCCCACAACGGGCCGGGTACAAAGTTCCATACCCGGCAGTCTCTCTGAGGCCCCACGTCCGGGGGACCCCTGGCCCCGGAGGATAGTCACCGGTTGCCATGGTGACGGGACCCCGGCCTACTCTGCCGCAGGCCCTTCCTCCAACCAGCCTCTCCGGAGACTGTAGATGTGATAGGGTGGTTCAAGGGGCTATTTACAAAGCCCAAAAGTGCAAGTTCTTGGCCTTGTCTTTATTTAAATCGGGGTAAAACAATGGGACGTCAACAAAGTACCAACGGGGACGGGAACATGGTAGCCAGGAACGGCTACCTACCTCTTATAAACGCGGGCATGCACATCCGCTCTCCTGCTCAGGAGCCAGGCCCACTTAGGTGCCCCCGGCACCGGCTACAACCAGCCTCTCATACTGCCGTGGGCCCTACCGATCAGTGGCCTGCTCCGCCTCTCTGCAGGTGTACACCGGCTGCTCCACAGCCGGGATGGGGTACTTGGGAGTGGAGAGCACCGTGGCCGGGGTAGACTTCCAGTCGGGTGCTGCCTCCGTTGCGGCCGGGCGGACTGCCGGGGCCGTCGTCATCTCCGTCGCGGCCGGGCGGACTGCCGGGGCCGTCGTCATCCCTGTCGCGGCCATGCTCGGGGCTGGGTGAGATGTCATCAGCGGTGCTGGAGCGATGGTGACGGTAAGGCCTGAGGGCCCAGTAGCTGGGTCCTCCCCCGTAGATGGTACGGGCTCCGGTCGGGGCGGTGGCTGCGGACACGGGCGACGAGGGAGACGGTGTGGCGGGCAGGAGCAGGTCGGGTCCCTCAGCCAAGATGGCCGGTTCCTGGGGAACATAGGGGCGTGGGTCACTGCTTACCCGCTCCTCCGAGATCATTTCCACTTCGCGCGCCCGGACAGCTGCAGCCAGACCCTTCATCTCCGACGCCCACTTCGCCAGCATGAAGTGGGCTTTGGCCTGGATCTTCCGACACATCCTGCCGCTTTGGTGTCCAGGAACGGGTTTCTGCAGAGTCCTAGCGTCCCTGCACTCCACAGCGTTAATTACTGTACATGGCGCTGATCTTCACCCGCTCCCCCTTGGTCTTTTCGCGGCACTCCCTTCTTCGGCCGATCAGTTTCGCTTTTCACCTCTCCCTTTGCTGCACAGGCGCATTCCCAGGGGGCGGGGCTTCAGTTTTTTGTGCCCTTTCTGCGGAGAAGACGACTCCGGCGGGAATCTTCGTGCCAAAAGATGGCAGGAACGGATCACCGCTGACTTCACTTCAAGACGTACTTCACTAGATAAGTGAATAGGCAAGTATCCTGTTCGTGACTCCAGAAGGGTCGATGTGTACCGCCCTGCGCTCGGCTGCAGCCGAGCCGCTCGGTTCCGGGCTCGTTGGTGGGTGGCTCGAGCGCCTCCGGACCCGTGGTCACTTCACTCTGAAAGGAGGTGCTGGCGCTTTTGGTGGGGGTTAGGTAGGTGCACGGCCGGAGCCGTGCTTGAGTTCGTGACGCCCACGGGTCGTGGTGAAGTTGGACACCACCGCTGCGATTACTGGGCACCCGGGGGAGATGGTGGTGCAGCAAGATGTTAACCCCTCCGTGGGTAGGGGTGATGGCCCCGGGACCCGTTGGGGATAGCTGGGTGGTGCAGGGCGGTACGCGGCCGGATGGCACTGTTGTACTCACGGTTATTGACACACACAAGTCTCTGGTAAACCAAGTTGATGGTGGTCGGTGCCCGCAGCCCGCTGCGTCTGGTCCCCCACCCAGTTCGGTGGTCTTGGCCTTTCTCCTGCACAGTGTTGTGTATCTGTGGACTGCCTGCGCTTCAGCGACGGGAGTCCGCTCCCCGGCTTTGTGAATGTCGGGAGAGCCCTTTTGCCCGCACACGCTGGCCCGTGGGATCTCTCTGCCTGTGCGGTGGCTTTCTATCCCCCTCGGTGGGCTGTTGTCTTCAGTCGGGACTTGGGTGGGAAAGGACCTATAGTCCAGACCGCAATCAGTTAATTAACTCAGTCCAGTGGATTCTAGACCTTGTTTCAGGGTCTAAGTACCCCCCTGTGTGCTCCGTTTCCGAGTCGGTTCCCCGGGTCGGTACCGGCGGGCCACTACCCTGTCCCGGTCCACCACGGTTCCACTGAGCCGTCTTCCCGACTCCTGCAGGCTAAGACCACCGTTTGCCTCCTAGCCAAAGGTGCTCGGGCTCCAACCCCAGCACCTGTCAATCTGTCACAGGCCTGTCCCACAGGCCTGACCTCCTCCACTGCTCAATGTGACACCCTGGACTAGTCAGGTCGTCCCAGGTAGTCACACACACACACACACACACACCCTCCCTCCCCGATTAGGTGACAGCAGCCAACCTAGAAACCCTTGTCACCACCCTCCAGGTTTGATGTCCACACCAGGGGGGTGGAGCCAGGCAGTTGGCTCCGCCCACCGAGGAGTTCACAGGCCTGGAGGCGGGAAAACAAACACACAAGTTGTAGTGCAGAGTAGAGAGAAGTCAAGTTCAAGGGCAGACCTGTGTCCAGGCCTGCCAACAGACTACTCCGGTGGCTGGGTCGGAGCCCAGTCACCTTTGGCAAGGAGGCAGACGGTGGTGGCTGCCTGCAGGAGTTGGGATTACAGCCGGTGGAACCGTAGGAACTGAGGTCGGGCGGTGGCCCGCCGGTACCGAACCGGGGAACCGATTAGAAACCGGAGCACCAGGAGGGGTACTCAGACCCAGTACAAAGCCCTGAACCGACAGGGCTGAGTCAAATCAACTGATTGAGGACTGGACTTAAGGACCTTTCCCACCACATAAGACCCGTTAGAAGACAACAGCCCAACCATACAGGGTAAAGCCACCGCCAAGGCATAGAGACCCAAAGGGCCAGCGTCTGCGCGCAAACGGTCTCCTACGGCATATACAAGTCGGGAGGCGGACTACCGTTGCTTAGGCATAGGAGTCAAAACATTCATACAAGGAGGTGCAGGAGAAAGGCGGAAACCACCAACCTATTCTGGAAGAAGCTGCAGCCGGCTGCGGGCCCCGTTCATCATCCCATTTGGTTTACCAGAGACTCCAGTGTATTGTGTCATAGTGAGTACACCAGTGCCTTTTGGCTGCGCACCGCGCCGCACAGCATCAGCACCCAGCACGTACCCGCTCCCCTGCCTCAGTACCTCCCTCGGGCCCTCGTGACCATCGCCCCTACCCACGGAGGGGTCAACACCAAGCTGCGGAACACCGTCCCCAGAAGGCCCAGTTAATGGCAGCGGTGGTGTCCATCCATTCACCACAACCCGTGGGTGGCGTCACGAACTTACATCCCAAACCAAACCGCCGCGGCCCCGGTCGTGGAACTCCCCGTCAAGTCCCTGCGTGTAGCGCCAACTCCCTTGCAGAGCGACGTGACCCCCGGATCCGTGAGAGGCTCGAGCCACCACCCACCGTACGAGCACGGATCCGAGCGGCTCGGCGGTCGCAAACGAGCCCGCGGGGCGGTACACTCAACACTAAAACTCATCTGCTTGTGTTTCCTGCCTAAGGCTATGTGCGCACTAGGCCGTTTTACCCGCGGATTTACCCGCGGATTTGCTGCGGAAATTTCTTGAGAAATGTCTGCAATCTTTGTGCAGACATTTCCCAGCACATCCTATGAGAAAAAAAAATAGCTGTGCGCACTGTGCGGATTTTTCTCAAGAAAATTTCTTGAGAAAATTTTCTCGAGAAACTTTCTTGAGAAAATGTGCATGTCCATTATTTTCCGCAGGTACCTGCGGAATACCCCCGGAATTTCGCTCCATTCACTGTAATGTAATCGCGAAATTCCGGGGGTATACCGCAGGTAGCAAATGTTGTGCGGTATACCCCCGGTATAGCCGCGATTTACCTGCGGTAATGCTCATCGCTCCCTGCGGTTTTGCAGGAAGCGATGTCATTATGCCAGGAAGAGGAAGCGGAGAGAGTAAACACAGACGTCACACTCCCTGGACGCCGCACAGAAGCACTTCCGTGTGACCTCCAGGTGCCCGTGCAGTCTGTGTCCCGCTCCAGCCTCGCGGCTGCCTGCACTGCTGTGTGTCAGTGTGTGCCCGCAGTATCAGCAGCTTGTCACCCGACAGCGCAGGCAGACACTGACACACGGCAGTGCTGTGTCAGTGTCTGCCTGTGTCAGTGTCTGCCTGCGCTGCCGGGTGACAAGCTTCCGATACTGCGGGCACACACTGACACACAGCAGTGCTGGCAGCCGCGGGGATGACGATCGCTGCTGTCAGGAGGTGAGATCATTACCTGCTGTGACGATCTCCTGCCTCCTGACGTCACCGCGGTCACTGCTGTCTATGCCCGTCTCGCGGGCGGCCCGAGACTGTCACTAGCGGTGACGTCACGGGCTCTCGCGATACTTCTGACAACGTGAGAGTCAGTGACAGCGGTGACGTCAGCAGTACAGGAGATGATCACAGCAGGTAATGATCTCATCTATGCTCCTGATGGCAGCGCTCGGCATCCCCTGCAGTGACCTGGGCTGACCTATTGATGTTAGCTCAGGTCACTGCATTGCTCTCCCAGCCAATGGGGAACATTCTGTTCTTCATTGACTGGGACAGTGACTATGGTATGGATCGCCGTGGGACCCCCCCCACCCTTATTGGATTACGCCGGACGTGGATTGATTGTTCTTTTCAATAAATTGGTTAAAGAGGCTATGTGGGGAGTGTTTTTTCAAATAAAACTTTTTTTGTTGTCTATTTTTTAATTATTACTGACTGGGTTGGTGATGTCGGGTATCTGATAAACGCCTGACCTCACCAACCCCAGGGCTTGATGCCAGGTGACATTACACATCTGGCATCAACCCCATATATTACCTCGTTTGCCAACGCACCAGGGCAACGGGATGAGTTAGGGCGAAGCGCCAGGATTGGCACGTCTAATGGATGCACCACTTCTGGGGCGGCTGCGGCCTGCTATTTTTAGGCTGGGGAGTGTCCAATAACAGTGGACCTCCCTAGTCTGAGAATATCAGACGCCAGCTGTCCGCTTTACCTTGGCTGGTGATCCAATATGGGGGGGACCGTACGTTTTTTGTTTTAAATTATTTATATAATTTAAAATAACAGCGTGGGGTGCCCACTGTTTTGGATTATCAGCCAAGGTAAAGCTGCCAGCTGTAGTCTGCAGGCTGCAGCCGTCTGCTTTACCCTAGCTGGCTACAAAAAATGGGGGGACCTCACGTCGTTTTTTTTAAATTATTTATTTATTTTATGGCTAAATACAAGGCTAAGCACCCTTTAGTGCCACATGAAAGTCACTAAAGGGTGCCAGCTTAGAAAATGCAGGGAGGTGGAACATTATATAGGTTTTTCTCATCTATCTATCTATCTATCTATCTATCTATCTATCTATCTATCTATCCCTCTATCTATCTATCCCTCTATCTATCCCTCTATCTATCTATCTATCTATCCATCTATCCATCTATCCCTCTATCTATCCATCTATCCCTCTATCTATCTATCTATTCATCTATTCATCTATCTATCTATCCCTCTATCTATCTATTCATCTATTCATCTATTCATCTATCCCTCTATCCATTATCTGTCTATCGATTATCTTTATTATTTATTGCAGGGACAAACCTGCAATAAATCCGCGGTAAATCCGCGGCAAATCCGCGGCAAATCCGCATGCGTTTTTCCCGCGGATTTTTCCGCAGGTCCGGAAATCTTTCACTCCCAGAAGTTTCTCAAGAAATTTTCTTGAGAAACTTCACATTTCTAGTGCGCACATAGCCTAAGGCCCTCTGAACTCCTGGGCGTGGCCAACCGCCTGGCTCCGCCCCCTGGTGTGTTCATCAAGCACTGAGAGAGGTGACTAGGGTTTGGGGGACAGGCGTAGTGCGGGGGTCTACCTGTTACTACCTGGCTAGTCCAGGGCGTCACAAGTGTATTCCCAGTGTGAGGAGCGGTAACCACTAGTGATTGTTTCCTCCAGCTGTCTCATCTTGTTCACTGTGCCAGGGATTATGGGTATTGTAGTCCTGCAAGTACCATCTGTGCTTGTGCACCAACGGGAGGAGACTACATCTCCTAGAATCCCTCACGCGTGACGTCTACGTTGCCGTTCTGGCGCTAAGTCTGAGGTGAAACCAAATGCTGAATAGACGGGAAGAAGCCGCGGAGCCTCGTGTGTGCGGAGACGCCGGGTGGACGGTCTGCAGCCGCCGCTAGCGCTTTCCTGGCCTCCGTGATCATCGTCGCGTGTGGTGACGTCATTACCAATGGCGGGGTAAACAGAGGGGAGCGTGCTCAGTGATGCCCAGGACTCTCTTATAGTCTCCATGACAACCAAGCAGCCATTATTTCTTAATGGAAGTGTTACTATTAATATTTGTAGTAATTGTTGCCATTTTCCACAGACTATTGGGACGGAAATTACCATCTTTATGGCCAGAATGATGCACTTTATCTATGGGCTTTCATTAGAAACTTGGGCTTTGATCACGTGACATTCACCTGAATTAAAGGGATTGTCCATATCTTGGAAACCTTTGCAGCGGGAGGTGAGCATCATCGTCATGGCTACATATACCTGTGTAGTGAGCGGCAACGAACAATCCCTTTAATTCAGTCAAATGTTGTGATCGCTCTGTGAATTGCAGGGCATGCAGCAAGCAAGGCGCCATCATTCCTTGCGGGTCATGATGTGCTCCCTCTTCCCCCATGGGTCCTTTGCCCAGGTTAGGCTCCGTTGCTCGTGGCTTATGATGGGATTGTTTCTATGGTTACAGGTCGGCCGACGCAAATAAGATCGCTGCTTTGTGTTATGAACATTACCGCATCAAACTTCCTAAACAGGGTCGATCGGATCCCGGCAAGGAATGGACCCTGATGGCGGCGGTGATCCAGGTGGAGTATGCGCCCGACGTCAAGAAAGGTGATGCTGACGCTCAGCCCCGACGTGTGTGTGTATAATTATATACAGTATATATATATATATATACACATACATACAGTGTGTCCACCCATATCCACCCGTTAACTTGAGAACGGTGGCAGCTATAGGCATAGAAGTGGTGTCTAGGTATAGTAAAGTAGCCATGCGGTACGCAATGAAACCACCTATAGCGCCACCTGGTGGAAAACAACGGAGTAAGGGCGGCTTTGCACGTTGCGACATTGCACGTGCGATGTCGATGGGGTCAAATCGAAAGTGACGCACATCCGGCGTCGCAGTCGATATCGCAACGTGTAAAACCTTTTTGATACGATGAACGAGCGCAAAAGCGTCGTTATCGTATCATCGCTGCAGCCTCCGACATTTCCATAATGCCGATGGTGCGACAGGTACGATGTTGTTCCTCGTTCCTGCGGCAGCACACATCGCTGTGTGTAAAGCCGCAGGAGCGAGGAACTTCACCTTACCTGCCGCCGGCTGCAATGAGAAGGACGGAGGTGGGCGGGATGTTTACATCCTGCTCATCTCCGCCCCTCCGCTTCAATTGGCCGCCTGCCGTGTGACGTCACTGTGACGCCGCACGACCCGCCCCCTAAGGAAGGAGGCGGGTCGTCGGCCAGAGGGACGTTGCACGGCAGGTATGTGCGTGTAAAGCTGCCGTAGCGATAATAATTGCTACGGCAGCTTTCACTGGATATCGCCCGTGCGACGGGGGCGGGACTATCTCTGCAGCATCGGTAACACATTGTTACCGATGTCGCAACGTGCAAAGCCCGCCTAAGCATTTTTATCTTGAAACGGAACGAGATAGAGAAAAAAAGTGAATTACAAAGTTGTAGGGCATCATCAATTCAATACGAATCGACACCTTACATACAGAAATGCTATGATATGAAACCAATGACCCCCCCAATATATATATATATACACCGTGTGCAGAATTATTAGGCAAGTTGTATTTTAGGGGATTTTTTTTTATTATTGATCAACAACTCTGTTCTCAATCAACCCAAAAGACTCATAAATATCAAAGCTTAATATTTTTGGAAGTTGGAGGGTTTTTTTTAGATTTGGCTATCTTAGGAGGATTCTGTTTGTGCAGGTAACTATTACTGTGCAGAATTATTAGGCAACTTAATAAAAACCAAATATATTCCCATCTCACTTGTTTATTTTCACCAGGTAAACCAATATAACCGCACAAAATTTAGAAATAAACATTTCTGCCATGCAAAAACAAAACCCCAAAAAAGAGTGACCAATATAGCCGCCTTTCTTTCTGATGACACTCAGCAGCCGGTCAACATTGCATGCAGCAGCCACCACAGCCTCCAGACACTGCTCCCAGAGGTGGACTGTTTTCCCTCCATGTAGATCTCACATTTTGTGAGGGACCACAGGTTCTCTATGGGGTTCAGATCAGGTGAACAAGGGGGCCATGTCATTATTTTTTCATCTTTTAGACCTTTACTGGCCAGCCACGCTGTGGAGTAGTTGGATGCATGTGATGGAGCATTGTCCTGCATGAAAATGTTTTTTTTTGAACGATACCGACTTCTTCCTGTACCACTGCTTGAAGAAGTTGTCTTCCAGAAACTGGTAGTAGGTCTGGGAGTTGAGCTTCACTCCATCCTCAACCCGGAAAGGTCCCACAAGTTGATCTTTGATGATCCCAGCCCATACCAGTCCCCACCTCCACCTTGCTGGCGTCTGAGTTGGAGTGGAGCTCTCTGCCCTTTACTGATCCAGCCTCTGGCCCATCCATCTGGCCCATCAAGAGTCACTCTCATTTCATCAGTCCATAAAACCTGTGAAAAATCAGTCTTAAGATATTTCTTGGCCCAGTCTTGACGTTTTATCTTCTGTTTCTTGTTCAGAGGTGGTGGTTTTTCAGCCTTCCTTACCTTGGCCATGTCCCTGAGTATGGCACACCTTGTGCTTTTTGATACTCCAGTAACGTTGCAGCTCTGAAATATGGCCAAACTGGTGGCAAATGGCATCTTGGCAGCTTCACGCTTGATTTTTCTCAATTCATGGGCAGTTATTTTGCGCCTTTTTTGCCCATCACGCTTCTTGCGACCCTGTTGGCTATTTGCCATGAAACGCTTGATTGTTCGGTGATCACGCTTCAAAAGTTTGGCAATTTCAAGACTGCTGCATCCCTCTGCAAGACATCTCACAATTGTGGACTTTTCAGAGCCCGTCAAATCTCTCTTCTGACCCATTTTGCCAAAGCAAAGAAGTTGCCTAATAATTAAGTGTGACACCTGCTTTGGGAGCGATCTATAGTGTTCCACCCACATTCACCTCTACAGATGCTGCTTCTTTGGTTGAACTGGAGAATACTACAATTCCCAAAGTGCCTTGCAAATCTGGGGGAGGAGGAAACAGGACGGAGGGGTGGAAGGGAGCTGAGTCATCTTGGAGGCGGGAAGCTGCAACTGGGTGTGAGGAGAGACCGTCTAAGAAAGTGACAGGAGGCACCATTAGCAGGAGCTGCGGCCTTCCAGGTTTACCACACCGAAGAAGGATTTTGCCTGCTGTACCAACTCCCTCCCAGACATTGAATCCAGACGCCCCAGTGTGGAATAGTCTGAGAGAACAGGCCTGCTGCAGACAGAAGTGAGTAGGACATTGCTGTGACTTGTAGTTCTACAGTTTGAGAAGTGTGCTGGAGCAAATTACAAGGCCTTGCTAGAGAGGACTTTTGACTGCACTAACTGGGAGTTTGTATAGGACCAGCCCTGGGGAAACACTGCCTTCATTACTTTAAGTGCACCAACGTACTGCAAGCGCGCCAACATCCGCGGCAACTGGGGCCCCAATTTGGGACTGTGTCAATTGTGAGGCTGCAGCTGTTAGTTGGTAGATTGTAAGTAGTCAGCAGAGTGTGTGGTGTAGGTTAAAGAGGAAGCATTACCCCTAACCTTCAGGTTTATTACAAAGAGCCCTTCCTGCATTTTTGTAGAATACTGCATAACAATACCTGTCGTTTCACTGTTATTTGCTTTTTATCCCTGCAATTACCATTGTCATCCTCCTGCAAATAAACCTGTTAAGATTTCTAACCTCAGTTATTGTGAGTGTGTACGGAGCGTGGGTAGGGGTTTCCCGAGTCGACCCCTAGCAGAAGACAAAGACCCTTCTGCATTCCACCAGAGCTCCTAGCAAGATTCGGGTGGAGGCACTGCGTCATATCAAGGTGAGAACAACCGAACACCCTGCCCCAGCGGCAAATTAAAGGGGTGTTACAGTGGAGGCACTGCTGAGATCGATCAAGACAGGTATCGCTGACATGGAGGCTTTAACTGAAGCACAGGTGTCCACATGGTGTGGGGAAAGAAGTATACTTGAAGAACACAGTTTTGCAGTATGCGGTGAACTCTCCAAGGTACCGGATGAAGAAATACTGAAGATTGTGAACCAAGTTCATGGAGTTGTCCATCCCAGAGTGGTTGACAGAAGGACTGATGAAGGGAGTCCATTATCAGCAGCTCTAATCACTACTGAGGGGACACTGGATAAAGGGTACTTTCCATCTGTCATAGCTGTGCCATTAAAACATGGACCACATTGGAAGATCACCTGGCCTGTGAGGTCCGAAGCAGGGACATCATCTTCGGGTGCAAGTTCACAGCCTAGGAGATCTAGTCGATGTCTACCTTCCACTCCTACTCGGGACAAATCTGAAGAAACAACCATGATGGTTGACGTGGTAGTGGCAGCCATGGAGAAGTTAGTCACCCAGTTTACAAAATTGCAACCTGAAGGGGCCTACCGTCGTCTGAGAACCTTCTCGGGTGTCACTCCTGTCCCAGCTGGTGAAGAAGGGTATGACACGTGGAGGGATGTTACTCTGCAATATCTGGAAGAATGGCAGTGTACTGATGCAGTGAAGAAGCAGAGAATTGTGCAGAGTCTGAAGGGGCCTGCTATGGAAGTGGTGCAGGCTGCTTGGAGAAGTCAGTCAGAGACAACTTCTAAAGATTACATGACTGCTCTTGAAGATGCTTTTGGATCCCCAGAGGATGCCACTGATCTCCTTTATCAACTCCGCACCACCTATCAAAACTCTGGTGAGAAGATGTCAGATTATCTTTATCGATTGGACAAATTGGTGCATAGGGTCGTATCCAAGGGGGGACTTAGGCCCGAACAAGTTGATCAGTGTCGTTTAGAACAAGTGCTCCGAGGAGCTCTGACTCACGATCCCATTGCTCAACGACTGAGGTGTTGCGACAAAGGGCAGATTCCCCGTTCTTTCCATCAGTTGCTTAAAGAAGTCAGACAAGAGGAAGCTCTCCTGGCCGCCAGAGAACAAGTGACCCAGCGAGTGGCTGCTGCCCCTGTACATCTTGAATCCAGCCATCGAGAGGGAGAGTTCTTGAAGGTCATTGAGAGGCAAGGGGAACAGCTTGCCCAACTTCTAGCTGCCCAGGCTCTGAAGGTTGACCAGCTAAAGCAAATTGTTGAGACAGCTGTCAAGAGTCAAAGACCGCCTTTGCAAGTGGCAAGTGATGACCACAGTCTGGTAGAAGATACAAAGCCAGAAGAATGTTTTGTCTGTGGGAGCACCCATCATATGGCTCGCCAGTGTCCGAAGAGGTGGAATTTGAAGAGATCTCGGGACCCCCCACCTAACAAGAAGGAGCAGACGGGAAACGGGAAAGGGGGCCAGTAGAGTCCTATACTGGCCCCCCTTCAAAATCAGAGGTATATTCTACTGCTCCATCTAACCCTGTCCAGTCAGAGCAATTTCCTAAAGGTCTCGTAGGACCAGCACCACATGTACCGGCCTGTATCAATGGGCAGCCATGCACTGTATTACTGGATAGTGGTTCACAAGTGTCCATCATTTTTGAGAAGTGGTACAGAAAATACTTGTCAGACGTGCCCTTGCAACCTCTATCTGGACTTGTAGTCTGGGGTTTGAGTGAAAACAGTTACCCCTACAAAGGATACGTGGCTGTCACACTACGATTCCCAGAGACTATAGCTGGGGTGGAAAGAGAGGTTCCCATCATTGCATTAGTCTGTCCAGACACTGATGAAGACCGGGAAACAGTGCCTGCCATAGTCGGGACAAATGCCAACCTATTCCGTACTCTTGCTCAGTGGTGTCGCAAAATTGGAGGTAATAGATACTCGCAGGCCCTCACAATCCATCCTGTCTGTTTGGCTGCTTATGAGAAGAAAGAGGAAGAGGAAAGGAAGGAACTACGTCCTGAACATTTTGACCTCTGTTTTGAAGGTAGTGATCTGAAGAAGGAGGAAAAGCAGTCAGTGATAAATGGTATGATGAAGCGTGCCGGAACCTTCTCATTGGGTGATTGGGACCTGGGCCTTGCAAGAGGAGTGGAGCATCACATCCGGCTGACTGATGAGAAGCCATTTCGAGAAAGATCCCGACGATTGGCTCCCGCCGATGTGGAGGATGTTCGAAAGCATTTACGGGGTTTACTGGACACTGGAGTCATAATAGAGTCCAACAGCCCATACGCATCTCCGATAGTGATCGCTCGGAAGAAGAATGGAGCTATTAGGATGTGTGTGGATTATCGCACCCTGAACAAACGCACTGTGCCTGATCAGTATACTGTGCCCAAGATTGATGAAGCTTTAGATTGCCTGCAGGGAAGCCAGTGGTTTTCTGTGTTAGATCTTCGGAGTGGATATTACCAGATACCCATGAGCAAGGAGGATCAGGAGAAGACTGCTTTCATTTGCCCTATCGGTTTCTATGAGTTTCAACGGATGCCGCAAGGAGTGACCGGTGCCCCTGCTACTTTCCAGAGATGTATGGACAAGGTGATGGGAGACATGAACTTTCGTGAGGTCCTGGTTTACCTGGATGATCTGATTGTATTTGGCCACACCTTGGAAGAGCACAACCTGAGGTTATTTAAGGTGTTGGACCGGCTAGAGGAAGCTGGGTTAAAACTATCCCTCGACAAGTGCCTGTTCTGCCAGAAATCTGTGAAGTATGTAGGACACATTGTCAGCCGAGAAGGAATCTCCACGCATCCAGGCAAAATAGAAGCTGTGATGGAGTGGCCCAAACCCACCAAATTGGGGGAGCTTAGATCTTTTCTAGGTTTCAGCGGGTACTACAGAAGATTTGTGCCACAATATTCCAAGATCGCAAAGCCATTGACAGCCCTCACTCAAGGGTATCCCCCACCTCGAGGGACAGCTCGCTCCAAGAAACCTGCAACAAAAACCTACTTTAAGGTGAATGAGCCTTTCGGAGAGAGATGGACATCAGAGTGTGATGAAGCCTTTGAGAAACTCAAGTCCTGCTTGACCCAGGCACCTGTACTGGCCTATGCAGACCCCAACAAGCCATACGTACTTCATGTGGATGCTTCTTTTGATGGACTTGGAGCAGTCTTATACCAGGAGCACTATGGCGTCCTGCGGCCAGTCTACTACATCAGTCGTGGATTGTCTCCGAGTGAGCGCAATTACCCAGCACATAAACTGGAGTTCTTGGCCTTGAAATGGGCTGTGGTGGACAAGCTGCATGACCACCTCTATGGAGTGCATTTCCAAGTTCATACTGACAACAATCCACTGACCTATGTGAGGACTACAGCAAAGCTGGATGCTACTGGCCATAGATGGCTCGCCGCGCTAGCTATATATGATTTCAGCCTGAAGTACCGACCTGGTGCCACCAACATCGATGCAGATGCTCTGTCCCGCCTGCCCAGGCAGATGGTGAATGAAGAAGAAGAAGCCTGGATTGAGGTTCCAGCCCCAGAGGTGAAAGCTATGTGTCATCGACATCAAGGAAGGATTGCTCAATCAGGGGGCTGTGCTACCTTCTTAGGGGCTCCAGAGGAAGCTCTTCCACTATTGTTCTGTCAACTGACCAACGTTGATGCTGGCTCCCTGCCTCAACTGACTCAAAACCAGATTGAAAAGGCTCAGCAGGAAGATCCTTCTGTGGGAGTTGTTCGATGGTGGGTGAAAAGGGGCCAAAAGCCTGAGAGGAATGCTCTGAAGACACAAGAGTCTGTTCTCTTGACCCGACAGTTAGACTTTCTGGTGGTGAAAAATGGATTGCTGCACCGCGAGGTCAAACGCCAAAATCGAGAAGTTCGTGTCCAGTTGGTGCTTCCTGCTCAGTTCCGTGAGATGGTCATAAGGGCACTGCATGATGATCATGGACACCTTGGGGTGGAAAAGACCACCAGCCTCATAGCAGATCGGTTCTATTGGCCAAAGATGGAAGCTGACATTGAACAATACTGTAAATCTTGTAAGCGGTGTATCCTAAGGAAAACCTTACCTTCTCGGTCCGCCCCCCTTGTCAACATAACCAGTGATGGCCCCCTTGATTTAGTGTGTATCGACTTCCTTTCCATTGAGCCTGATGAAGGAAACGTCAGCAACGTTCTAGTGGTCACCGATCATTTCACAAGATATGCTCAAGCTTACACCACTAGAGATCAGAAGGCAACCACTGTGGCTAAAACCTTGTGGGAGAAATTCTTTGTGCATTATGGGCTGCCAGCACGCATCCATTCTGACCAAGGGAGAGATTTTGAGAGTCGGCTAATTAAGGAGTTGTGTGAGGTCTGTGGGATCAAGAAGTCCAGGACCACACCATTTCATCCGCAAGGAGACCCTCAGCCTGAAAGATTCAACCGTACCCTTCTTAACATGCTGGGCACTTTGGATTCAAAACAGAAAGGAAGGTGGAGTCGACACATAAGTCAATTAGTTCACGCCTACAACTGCACCAAAAATGAGTCAACAGGGTACTCGCCCTACTTCCTCATGTTTGGAAGGGAAGCCAGACTACCTGTGGATATTAGTTTTGGAGTGTCCCCTGGCAATTCATCTGGGAAGAACTACCTGAAGTATGTGTCACAGCTGAAGGAACAATTAAAGGAGGCCTACAAGTTGGCTGATGAGGCCTCTGGTCGATCCGGGAGGCGAAACAAAATGTACTACGACCGCAGAGTCCGGGACCAAGTCCTGCAACCTGGAGATAGGGTCCTCATCCGTCAGTTGGGCCTCCATGGAAAACACAAGCTTTCTGATCGATGGCGTTCAGAACCTTATGTGGTGGTAGAGAAGTTGCATGGCATCCCAGTCTACAGAGTGAAGCCTGAGAAAGGCGGGGGGGGGGTGTTAAGACCTATCATCGTCAGCATTTGCTACCTATAGGACAGAATGTCCGATTCCAGTTGCCACAACGCACCGAAGCCCATGCAACCACCCGATCTCACCGAAGGAGTCTTCGGCCGCCGCAAGCGACTCATCCTGTGGTCCCTCCTGAAGGTAGTGAGAGTGATTCCAGTGATGAATGTGGACCATGCTTCAGATGGACAAGTGACCCAGGTTCTGTAATTCCAGATCATACAGACCAACCAGCTGAAGAAGTGTCCCAAGACGAGTGTGGTCCGGCACCAAACCCATGTTGCGATCAGTCGGGGGAGAGTTTAGAAAATGCAGAGCTGCCAAGTGAAGAGGTTGCTGTCATAGAGCCTGAAAGTCAAGAGCTAGGGGTCGATGAGGGGGTCCCTGTCCCTGCCGTGCACACTCGTCCAAAACGGGACATTAGACCCCCCATGATGCTGACATATGACCAGATGGGGCAAGTCACTGAGGTTCCTAGAGTAGTACACCCCTATTCCAACTATGCGTGGCCCTATTTCCCCCCTACAGCTATGTGGCCTGTTAGTGATTTGGGTGTAACTAGTTGTGGTGTTAGTCAGGATGCTTTAACACAAAATTTCCTTCCAGGTGGTGAGTCTTCATTTTGTGCTTGGGAGCCTACAGCGACTCACCAGGGGGAGAGTGTGACACCTGCTTTGGGAGCGATCTATAGTGTTCCACCCACATTCACCTCTACAGATGCTGCTTCTTTGGTTGAACTGGAGAATACTACAATTCCCAAAGTGCCTTGCAAATCTGGGGGAGGAGGAAACAGGACGGAGGGGTGGAAGGGAGCTGAGTCATCTTGGAGGCGGGAAGCTGCAACTGGGTGTGAGGAGAGACCGTCTAAGAAAGTGACAGGAGGCACCATTAGCAGGAGCTGCGGCCTTCCAGGTTTACCACACCGAAGAAGGATTTTGCCTGCTGTACCAACTCCCTCCCAGACATTGAATCCAGACGCCCCAGTGTGGAATAGTCTGAGAGAACAGGCCTGCTGCAGACAGAAGTGAGTAGGACATTGCTGTGACTTGTAGTTCTACAGTTTGAGAAGTGTGCTGGAGCAAATTACAAGGCCTTGCTAGAGAGGACTTTTGACTGCACTAACTGGGAGTTTGTATAGGACCAGCCCTGGGGAAACACTGCCTTCATTACTTTAAGTGCACCAACGTACTGCAAGCGCGCCTGTGGCGCCCCTGAGGCTTCCGTCGCCACAGGTCATTGTGACTCGCCCACCCCAGGGCTATGGGACACCCGGTGCCGGGCCGGACTAGTCCGGTGGTAGTCAGTGGTGGCTGGGCCCGGCTCCGTGGCCCTGGTGGGTGTCAGTTGAATATGTGGCTGATGACTTTAATGTTTGTGTTCGTGACGCCACCTGTGGTATGCGGCTATTAAGCCGCCGCTGCTGTGTGAGGCCACCGGGATGATGTTATGGCAGCAATGTTGGTACTGCTCCCCACAGGTGGAGCAATGCCCGGGGCGCAGTTGGTGCTTGTGGAAGTCTATGGTGCTGCGTGACTAACACGGTGCAGGGCCGACAAGCAATGGAAGAAACAGGCACAAACAGTAGTCTCTTTACCTTCTCCTCTTTTACTCGGCAGAAACTTAGTCCAGGGAGACCGTCACAGATGGTATAGATGATCCGGCCGGCCTGGAAGTGCCTGGGGTGATCTTTGGCCAGTTGAGTATGAGGCCTACTCCTTAATCTTTCTCTGCTGTTTTAGGACACTGCACTTTGGGTTCGCAATTGCCCTCTTGCTGCTGGGACTTGTTGTTCGTCCCCTCTTCTGTGTGGTAGACTGCGCAGGCCCTCTCTGGTGCTTCTCTGCTGGAGTCCACACCAGGCCCTTGGGATGCAGCTGTACCTTCAGATTGCTTCTGGGCCAGGGGGCTTACAGCTCTCCTGCCCTCCGGATTCAGCTACCAGGGATGGATTTTATGCCCTGGCAACTACAGACTCCGATGTCCGAGTCTCTGCTGTGCCTCTCTGCTCCCCTTGCTTCACTGGGCCAAGCTATCCCAGCTCTAGGCCCCAGTTTACAAGGCAGCACTACTCTGCATCTGCACTCTTTCACTCCTGTCTCCCGACTAACCAACACTTCCTCCTTCCAGCCAGACTTAAGGAATGCTCCCTGAAGTTCCAGGTTCAGAGCTCCCCCTGCTGGCCGGAGGGAGAACTGTGTTGAGTGTTAACTTACTGGCCAATAGATCTCCCAATTACCTCCAGGCTCAGCATTAACCCTTTTGGGAGGGCAATGCTGTTGTGGCGACCAGGTCCTGGGGCGCCACACTCCCCCTTAGTTAAATTCAGTACTCCCGGACTGTAGAGACAAACATGACATGTTAGAACATTTCATCCCATTATGGGAGGCGCAATTACTTTAACGTTACAACCTTAAACATTACTATAAGAGTCCAGTGTGGCTCCCTGCCGGGTGTCCATTACACTGCTCCATGGGGGACCCGCCGCGTTCAAACCCCCAACGTAGGCTCTGGGCGTGCGTCAGAGCATTGATGACCCCACTCTATGCACGCCGGACGGGTTTTTCTTCAGGGGTGTTGAGCACACTGGTGCTAACTATGAACAATTTAGGTGTTGGCCACCCATAGTCCAGTGGCCCAATTGTCCATTTTCGCAATCAAAGAAAAAGAAAACATTTTGTACACAACATGGCATACATTTTGCATAACTATTTACATCCTAATAAGTACTCTTTCCCTTATACAGTTGACTCCCTATACCTTAGAGGGGGTTGTCCCCGAGTGCTGCGCTGGGACCTACGTAGCTCTGGTGTTTGCCCCTGACTACGTGGTGCGTCTTCTATCTCAGCACTACAGGTGGGCCTAACCCCCATAGGTAAGCGTGATGGTTGCCTTTGTGATCTAGGAGTCGCCAAGGGTATGACAGGTTCACCACTGACAGGGGGTTGATCCTCCTGCTCCACTGCTGGTGTGTCATCTCGTGCCGGAGCGGACGATTCTTTAGGTGGATCCGGAACCTTTTCTGTTTCTGGCTCGACCAACTGCGGAAACGTCAAAACTGGTACCACTATGGCATTGTTTATTCGGGTCCAAGTTTTGGGGAACTTTCCAAGGATGGTTTGAATCATCTCCCCTCCTTTCTCTTGACTTTGGGGACTTCCTTGTACTCCTTCCATTTCTCTTTGGATTCTGCACCGTTCAGGGCACGCTTTCAGGCGGTCTCGGGAAATTGCTTGATAGGTCTTGCCTTCATCTTTGCTTATGAGGCATACCTTACTATTGTCAAAGTTGGAGGGGATAATGGTGTAGGGCTCGTTTTCCCACTGATCATCCAATTTATGCGTCTTCCGCTTCTTCTTGAGGACTTGTTCTCCAGGTGCTAAGGGAGTTGCTGGGGCTGTTTGATTGTAATGCTGTTCTTGCCTCGTTCTTGCTTGAGACAGGCTCCTCTCTACGCACTCCTGGACCTTACGGTACCGCTGCTGCCGTTCTGTATCCCAATCCTCTATTTCTTGAACCGCCTCAGGCGACACAGTCCCCATCTCAAAGTCTACAGGCAACTTGCCTGGTCTGGCTCGCATCAGGTAAGCGGGGCTGCAGTTGGTCGAATTCACTGGGATGTGGTTGTACAGGTCTACCAGATCTGGCAACTTTTCTGGCCATTGGTTCCTTTCCTCCAGCGGTAGGGTCTTCAGCATATCAATAACCACATGGTTCATTTTCTCGCACAGTCCATTGGTTTGGGGGTGGTACGGTGTGGTTCGGATTTTCTTACAACCGTACATGTTACAGAACTCTTGGAACACTTCAGCCTCGAATGCAGGACCCTGATCAGTCAGTACCCTTTCCGGATAGCCGTGAGGTCGACAAAAGGATGCCTGGAACGCTCTAGCTACTGTCCTGGCTGTCTGGTCCTTCACAGGCACTACTACCAGGAAACGAGAGTAATGGTCCACAATGGTGAGGGCGTACACATAGCCTGACCGGCTTGGTGTTAACTTCACGTGGTCCAGGGCCACCAACTCCAGGGGCTGCTTTGTGACAATTGGCTGTAGGGGAGACCTTTGGCTGGCATCGTCTTTCCGCCTCAGGTTACACGGGCCACAGTCTCGGCACCACTTCTCGATCATCTTTCTCATGTGCACCCAATAGAACCGATCACGGAGTAGGGCTTCCAACTTCTTCCACCCGAAGTGTCCTGCGTTATCATGATATGCTGCTAGGACCATTGGAGCATCTCTCTGCGGAACCACTATCTGCCAGACAAGTTCATTTGTTCGATAGTTGACATATCTCTTGCAGAGCTTGCCTTGGTAGGTGAACAGTCGTCCCCTCTCCTTCCACAGCTGCTGGGCTTCCTCTGGAGCGTCTGGGCCAAGATGGGTCTCAGCTTGCGCTAGCTTCTCTTTGACCAATCGCACGGCCGGGTCACCGTTCTGTGTTTCTTCCCAATTATGGTGGAGTAAGGGGTTGACCGAGACCCCGTGCTGGCTTGAGCGCTTCACTCCTACAGCATGCTCACACTGGGACACACCTTGGTGATGGAAAGCCGGTAACTCTATCTCTTCGAGTTCATCCATGTCTTCTCCAGACTCGGGCAAGTGAGGCATTCTGGACAGCGCATCAGCATTGTTATTCTTCTTGCCAGCCCGATACTTGATGGTAAAGTCAAAGTTAGACAGCCGGGCCATCCATCGCTGTTCCATCGCACCTAACTTGGCTGTTGCCAGGTGTGTCAACGGATTGTTGTCCGTGAAGATGGTGAACTTGGCCGATGCCAGATAGTGCTTGAAGCGTTCAGTCACTGCCCAAACAATAGCGAGGAACTCCAGCTTGAAGGAACTGTAGTTTTCTGGATTCCTTTCTGTGGGCCGAAGCTTCCTACTGGCGTACGCTATCACCCTCTCTCTGCCTCCCTGTACCTGGGACAGAACTGCTCCCAGTCCCACGTTGCTGGCGTCTGTATACAGTACAAACGGTTGGCTGTAGTCAGGGTAGGCCAGAATTTCTTCTCCCGTGAGAGCCCCTTTCAGCCGGACAAAGGATGTTTCCAGTTGGCTGCTCCATTCAAATGGAGGGCTCTGCTTCTTAGCCTGCTTTGGCTGGCCCACCAGGAGATCTTGAAGGGGCGCTGCTATCTTGGTGAAACCATCAATGAACCTTCGGTAGTAGCCCACCAGTCCAAGGAACTGCCGCACCTCCTTCACTGTGGTGGGTCTTGGCCAGTCCTTGATTACAGTGACTTTCTCCGGATCAGGTGCCACACCTTCTGCGCTGACCACATGACCCAGGTACTGTACCTTTGGCTTCAAGAGGTGACATTTGGACGGCTTGATCTTCAGGCCATATTTCGACAAGGATTCAAACACTTCTGCTAAGTGCTTCAGGTGGTCCTCATAAGTCTTGGAGTAGACTATTACGTCATCCAGGTACAACAGCACGGTTTCAAAGTTGTGATGGCCCAAGCAGCACTCCATCAACCTTTGGAATGTCCCTGGGGCGTTGCAGAGCCCGAATGGCATACAGTTGAACTCACAGAGACCCATTGGTGTCGTGAATGCAGTCTTCTCTTTGTCTGCCTCTGCCACGGGAACCTGCCAATACCCACTGGTGAGATCCAAGGTGGAGAAATAGTTAGCTGACTTTAAGGCTGTTAGTGACTCCTCTATTCTGGGCAGTGGATAAGCATCTTTATGTGTAATGCGGTTAATTTGCCTGTAATCTACACACATTCTCATTGTACCATCTTTTTTCTTTACGAGCACTAGTGGAGCTGCCCAGGGGCTACAACTATCTCTGATAACCCCAGCCTCCTTCATTTCCCGTAACATTTCCTTGGCACACTGATACTGTGCGGGGGGTACAGGGCGGTATCTCTCTTTAATGGGATGATGATCACCCGTGGGGATTTGATGTTTAACCCCTTTCACCTGCCCAAAATCTAGGGGGTGTTTGCTGAAGACCCGCTCGTACTCCTGTACCACCCGGTAAACCCCATGCTTTTGGTGCGAGGGGGTGGAGTCGGTGCCTACATGTAATTTTTGGCACCAGTCTTCCGGCTGCCCCTTGGAGCCATTGTCTTCCGCCTGGTCGGACGGGATCAAGGGTTCCACTGCTTTAATGGTATTGTTACTGACAGTGTACAGTTTTGCTACAGTGGCGTACCGGGGCAATTTGGCCTCCTCCTCCCCACAATTCAGGACACGGACGGGCACTCTCCCCTTGCGGACGTCCGCTACCCCTCTGGCTATCAGGACTCCAGGCCTACTGTCTGAATACACTGGTTCTACCAAGGCATGGTAATCCTGACCCTTGAGGCCTATTGCTGCCCGACACCATATCAACATTTCACTTCTTGGGGGTATTACAATGGGGAGGGGGTCACTTACCCTCACACTGCCAATTTCTCCTCCGGCTAGCTCTACTTGCTGCCTCCTCATCAGGGCTCTGATCTCCCTCTGTAGGACACGCTGCTGCCCGGAGCTGGCAGTTTCAGACGCCTGTTGCAACAAAATTATCACTTCGGCAATACAATTTTCTATCACATTTGTACCAAGGGTTAGCAGTGGGTCAGATTCTTTGCGATCAATATCTACAATTATCATCCCCTGACATGGCAATTCCACCCGCCCCACTTTAATGGTTACTTCTTTGTACCCAATTTGAGGTAAGGGCTGACCATTACTGGCCACAATCGTTAAATCATCATCTGGGCCATGGTCAATGTCTGAATCAGCCCAATATCTTTTGTACAGTTTGTGGGGGATGGTTGTTACCTGGGACCCCGTATCCAGGAGGGCATTCAAAGGGATCCCATCCAGCACAATGGGAAGGACCGGTCGTCCTCCCACATACTTGCTGCGGCTGGGGTTTGAGCCGGGCTTCCTCACACCTGGGGGTTGGCTCCTGGCCCCAGGCTCAGCCCGTTTAAAGGACAGCGTCGTGCAATGTGGCCCGCCTGGTTGCAGTGGCGGCAGATCGGTTGTCCTGTTGAATCATACCGGTCTGTGTCTCTGCCTCGGGTCGGCGGAATCCTCCTCTGTCGCATCCATGGGACGTCTTCTGGGCTGGAGGCCAACTCGATTTTTGCAGGCGAGGGGGTCATTTGTAGAGACTGCACGGTCTTGGCAAGGGCAGCCACAGTCTTGGTCAGCTCCTGGAACTGCTGTCTGAGCTCTGCCATGGGATCCTTATCCAGGGACTGCGCCTCAGCCCCTGCAGTGGCTCGTGTTGCAGGCACCACCCCGGGGTACGTGATAGCAAGAGGCCGGAGGGGTACTGGGTCATTCGGTGTAGATTCTCTCAGTACCCTGATGGCCTGGTCCTTAAACTTTGCAAAGTCCAGAGCAGGGTTCTGCAGGACCATGATACGCAGCTGTGTCCTGTGGGCGTCTGACAGGAGCCCCTCTATGAACTGCTCAGTTAGGAGTTTGTCTTCTTCACGTACACTCTCTGGGTCCACCTGTTTAACTGCTTTCAGGGCCTCCTGCAAGTTTAAGGCATAGTCCCTTATGCTGTCTGTGGCCCGTTGCTTGCACCCAAAGAATCTCATCTTTATCTCTGCTGCGGTGCGGGTGTCAAAAGTGCTCTTTAGTTTGGCCAGTATCTGGGCTGCTGTCCCTTTATCTGTATCAGGCCAGGACTTCGCTTCACGCTGGGCTGCGCCGGCTAGCTGTCCCATTAATATGCCCACCTTCTGGCTCTCAGTCAGAGGATACACCCGGAACAAGCTGTGCAGGCTTTCTCTGAAGTCACTCAAGGTATGGGACTCCCCGGAGTACTGCGGCAGCCATTCTGCTCCTGGTATGTACGGCATGGTGATCGGCATTACCGGCGCTATAGTGGGGGCTGGGGCGACGGCGACTGGGACTACTTCGGCCGGTGCTGCGGCGGCCTGGGCGATGGCAGCCACCTGCTCTCCCTCGGAGTCGGACATCTTCCTCCCCCTTAGTGAACCTTACCAGGCTCCGTTCACTTTTCAAATTTTCTTCCGGGTCGCGCGGGGTTAACAGCGCTCTGCTCTGATGGCGCGCTCCCTTCGCGCTCTTTGTCAGGCACGCCCCCCTTCTTCCTGCGCTCGGCGCGGCTAATGGCGGCGGCAATTTACAACCAGTACACAGTCTTTTACACAGTTCTTCAGGCGCACAGTACCCGGTGTGACCGGGCACGAAATCCTGTTCGTGACGTCAAAAGTTGACTCGCCCACCCCAGGGCTATGGGACACCCGGTGCCGGGCCGGACTAGTCCGGTGGTAGTCAGTGGTGGCTGGGCCCGGCTCCGTGGCCCTGGTGGGTGTCAGTTGAATATGTGGCTGATGACTTTAATGTTTGTGTTCGTGACGCCACCTGTGGTATGCGGCTATTAAGCCGCCGCTGCTGTGTGAGGCCACCGGGATGATGTTATGGCAGCAATGTTGGTACTGCTCCCCACAGGTGGAGCAATGCCCGGGGCGCAGTTGGTGCTTGTGGAAGTCTATGGTGCTGCGTGACTAACACGGTGCAGGGCCGACAAGCAATGGAAGAAACAGGCACAAACAGTAGTCTCTTTACCTTCTCCTCTTTTACTCGGCAGAAACTTAGTCCAGGGAGACCGTCACAGATGGTATAGATGATCCGGCCGGCCTGGAAGTGCCTGGGGTGATCTTTGGCCAGTTGAGTATGAGGCCTACTCCTTAATCTTTCTCTGCTGTTTTAGGACACTGCACTTTGGGTTCGCAATTGCCCTCTTGCTGCTGGGACTTGTTGTTCGTCCCCTCTTCTGTGTGGTAGACTGCGCAGGCCCTCTCTGGTGCTTCTCTGCTGGAGTCCACACCAGGCCCTTGGGATGCAGCTGTACCTTCAGATTGCTTCTGGGCCAGGGGGCTTACAGCTCTCCTGCCCTCCGGATTCAGCTACCAGGGATGGATTTTATGCCCTGGCAACTACAGACTCCGATGTCCGAGTCTCTGCTGTGCCTCTCTGCTCCCCTTGCTTCACTGGGCCAAGCTATCCCAGCTCTAGGCCCCAGTTTACAAGGCAGCACTACTCTGCATCTGCACTCTTTCACTCCTGTCTCCCGACTAACCAACACTTCCTCCTTCCAGCCAGACTTAAGGAATGCTCCCTGAAGTTCCAGGTTCAGAGCTCCCCCTGCTGGCCGGAGGGAGAACTGTGTTGAGTGTTAACTTACTGGCCAATAGATCTCCCAATTACCTCCAGGCTCAGCATTAACCCTTTTGGGAGGGCAATGCTGTTGTGGCGACCAGGTCCTGGGGCGCCACAATTGCACCCCATCAGCGGTGTGATGCCCCATTCTGGGAGAGGAAGAGAGTGAACTCCGGTCCCCTGGTAAATTCACACTACACCCATTGCTAGGGACACACAGGACCAGGGAAAGTGGCAGGCAACCCTCCCATGCTGCATGCTGAGAGGGGCTGTAAGACCCATCCCTGCTCCCATAGGGTGGTAGCTTAGCAACTGGGGAGGTGGGAGGAGCCACCAGAGAGCAGATAGAGAAAGGAAGGTCAAGTTAGTTTCAGTTCGCTCAGGGAGTGGGAGAGTGAGGAGTGAGCATGTAGGACGAGAAGAGAAGAAAGGGTCGCAGGGCCGCGGGTAGTCCTGTAAGGTACCACGAGCAGTCCTTGTTGGGTACCGCTGCCGAGGGCCCAGAGGCGCTACGGGTAGCTGCAGGCTGCGGTGGCCCGTTCCACAGTGACATCGGTGGAGTGATTAGCTGCGACAGGGGACGGTCCCTAGAAACTGGAGGAGTGAAAAGACAGTCTCCAGACAGTAAAAACCGAGGCCCAGGGAATTGCAAGCTCCCAGGGCCAGAACCCAGAGCAGACCTTCAGAAAAGGGGTAATCAGCCGACAGGTGACCCCCCAGCCTGGAGGCTGTAATGGAGGCCAAGCCAAGTCCATCTACCTAAGGCAAGGCTAGTGAAGACAGCAGAAAAAGAGACACTAAAGAGAGGGAACCGGATTTCACGCTCTGAATCATCCAGAACTGACGGAGGTCCCTGACAGTGGTCCCAGCAGTCTGAGGGTCCCTGCAACTGTGACGGAAACTGTGAGTAAAAGAACTGGAACTGCACCTTTGGACTCGTCTCTGTTATTCCATCCGCATAGACACTTACAAGCACCAACTGTGCCCCGGGCAATGCTCCACCTGTGGGGAGCAGTACTACCATTGCTGCTATAACATCATCCCGGAGGCCTCACACAGCAGCGGCGGCTTAGTAGCCGCATACCACAGGTGGCGTCACGAACACAACCATTAACAAGTAAGCCACATAAACTACTGACACCCACCAGGGCCACGGAGCCGGGCCCAGCCACCACTGACTACCACCGGACTAGTCCGGCCCGGCACCGGGTGTCCCATAGCCCTGGGGTGGGCGAGTCAACTTTGGCGTCACGAACAGGATTTCGTGCCCGGTCTAACCGGGTACTGTGCGCCTGAAGAACCGTGTGACAGACTGTGTACTTTACTGAGAAACCACCGCCATTAGCGCTGCTGAGAGCGGGAAGAAGGGGGGCGTGCAAGAAGAAAGGGCGCGAAGAGAAGCCCCGCCCCCTTGTCCAAGAAAAGCGCGCGAAGCGGTGCCCGCCATAGAAGGCGGAGGAAGAAAAGATGGCGCGTGAAGAAGCTAAAAGGATGGACGCCGAGCAACGAGCGGCCAGAGGAGGAGTGGCCGAGCCGGGACACGCACCTCAGAACCGGGTTGTGTCCTGCGTCCTGGAGAGCGGAGAAGATCCAGCCGCCGCTGCAGAGCCGGGTAAAGAGAGTGACACCCCCAGCCGGCGGAGCCCGGATTGCCCGGTGGGGTTCCTGCCCGGTCCTCCTGCAGGCGCGCGTGCCACGACCGCAGCTCCGATACCAGCACCCTGCAGCAAGACAGCGACCACCAGAACACCGGAGATGCAACTGAGGGGTGAGTCATTTAATGCCCCTGCCGGCGCGAGAGCCCCAACCCCCGCTGCCATGCCCGCGGTCCCTGGAGAGACGCCCGACACGGCGACGCCGATCCGGGCCGCAGCTACGCCAGGTGCGGCCCGCCAAGATCTCACCGCAGCAGCGACTCCAACCCAGGCCGCCGCCATGCCAGGCGCGGCCCGCCAAGACAAGGAGGCAGCCCCAGAAGAGCCAGAGTGGCGCCGTATGGCTGGTAACCCCCTGCAAGCCAGCAGCCTCGCGCCAGCCAGTAACCCTATGCAAGCCAGCAGCACTACCTCAGAGCAGGCCCAGGCCGCAGCATCTTGCAGCAGGCCTGCTACAGCCACGCAGGAGACGCAGACTGTGCTGACCGCTGTCTACCTGCTGCCAGGTGGGGAGCCGGAGAAGAATCCCTACAAGTAAAGATGAAGAGATGCTGAACTGTAGATAGCCCCTGTCTGCCCCTCATTCTTTTCGAAGATGACACCCTTTCCTGCTGTCCTGTCCCTCATGCTTTTTGAAGACGTCACCCCCCATGTTATGTGTTACCGGGCCACTGAACTGGAATGTGGGCCCCGGTGGAAGTGTATGTGTCATGTCATACCAGGCCACTGGACTTAGTGGCTGGTATGTTCTTTATGTGTCCTATGTAACCAGGCCATTGGACTTAATGGCTGGTTGATTGTCCCATTATTGTCTGATGGGAAGAAACGAACTGCCGGGCTACTGGACTTGTAGTAGCCAAAAATGTAATTAGTTGCACCCGTTGTGCCCCCTACCAGAATTATGGGGGAAGTGCCCAAACTGTGCAACGAACTGAAAGTGCACACATAGTTTCTTTATAAGAAGTTTGCAACGTTCATGATATGTGCCTCCCATAAAGGGAAGAAATGTTTTACAGTTTATGTTATTGCATACCAAAAATGTTTTGCAGTTCTCCATATGTTTTTGTTGTTTTTCAGCCCGAGGACGTGCTGGGATTTGCTGTGGGGGAGTGTGGCGCCCCTGAGGCTTCCGTCGCCACAGGTCATTGCACCCCATCAGCGGTGTGATGCCCCATTCTGGGAGAGGAAGAGAGTGAACTCCGGTCCCCTGGTAAATTCACACTACACCCATTGCTAGGGACACACAGGACCAGGGAAAGTGGCAGGCAACCCTCCCATGCTGCATGCTGAGAGGGGCTGTAAGACCCATCCCTGCTCCCATAGGGTGGTAGCTTAGCAACTGGGGAGGTGGGAGGAGCCACCAGAGAGCAGATAGAGAAAGGAAGGTCAAGTTAGTTTCAGTTCGCTCAGGGAGTGGGAGAGTGAGGAGTGAGCATGTAGGACGAGAAGAGAAGAAAGGGTCGCAGGGCCGCGGGTAGTCCTGTAAGGTACCACGAGCAGTCCTTGTTGGGTACCGCTGCCGAGGGCCCAGAGGCGCTACGGGTAGCTGCAGGCTGCGGTGGCCCGTTCCACAGTGACATCGGTGGAGTGATTAGCTGCGACAGGGGGCGGTCCCTAGAAACTGGAGGAGTGAAAAGACAGTCTCCAGACAGTAAAAACCGAGGCCCAGGGAATTGCAAGCTCCCAGGGCCAGAACCCAGAGCAGACCTTCAGAAAAGGGGTAATCAGCCGACAGGTGACCCCCCAGCCTGGAGGCTGTAATGGAGGCCAAGCCAAGTCCATCTACCTAAGGCAAGGCTAGTGAAGACAGCAGAAAAAGAGACACTAAAGAGAGGGAACCGGATTTCACGCTCTGAATCATCCAGAACTGACGGAGGTCCCTGACAGTGGTCCCAGCAGTCTGAGGGTCCCTGCAACTGTGACGGAAACTGTGAGTAAAAGAACTGGAACTGCACCTTTGGACTCGTCTCTGTTATTCCATCCGCATAGACACTTACAAGCACCAACTGTGCCCCGGGCATTGCTCCACCTGTGGGGAGCAGTACTACCATTGCTGCTATAACATCATCCCGGAGGCCTCACACAGCAGCGGCGGCTTAGTAGCCGCATACCACAGGTGGCGTCACGAACACAACCATTAACAAGTAAGCCACATAAACTACTGACACCCACCAGGGCCACGGAGCCGGGCCCAGCCACCACTGACTACCACCGGACTAGTCCGGCCCGGCACCGGGTGTCCCATAGCCCTGGGGTGGGCGAGTCACGCCAACATCCGCGGCAACTGGGGCCCCAATTTGGGACTGTGTCAATTGTGAGGCTGCAGCTGTTAGTTGGTAGATTGTAAGTAGTCAGCAGAGTGTGTGGTGTAGGTTAAAGAGGAAGCATTACCCCTAACCTTCAGGTTTATTACAAAGAGCCCCTCCTGCATTTTTGTAGAATACTGCATAACACTACCTGTCGTTTCACTGTTATTTGCTTTTTATCCCTGCAATTACCATTGTCATCCTCCTGCAAATAAACCTGTTAAGATTTCTAACCTCAGTTATTGTGAGTGTGTACGGAGCGTGGGTAGGGGTTTCCCGAGTCGACCCCTAGCAGAAGACAAAGACCCTTCTGCATTCCACCAGAGCTCCTAGCAAGATTCGGGTGGAGGCACTGCGTCATATCAAGGTGAGAACAACCGAACACCCTGCCCCAGCGGCAAATTAAAGGGGTGTTACATAAGCACCCCTTATATAGGGTGTTGATGTCATTACACCGCACCCCTCCTCATTACAGAGATGCACATCACCTGATTTACTTCATTGGTAGTTGGCTCTCAGCCTATACAGCTTGGAGTAGGACGCCATGTATAACAAGTATCATGTGATCAACTACTCATCTGCCTAATAATTCTGCACACAGTGTATATACTGTATATATATACATATATATATATATATATAAAATATATACCTGTTTACAGAATTACCCCATTTTTCATACTCCCTTTGAGATTTAATGATTGTATTTTGGGGCTCTTTGTGCTGATACATGATATCTTCCATCTTCAGTGGTTCTATTATTTATCAATTATGCTACTATTTTAATTTGAGCACATTTTTCTACTTATTATATCTACCTGTCCTAGTGTCTTTTATGTCCTCTTTATTTCCACTGTTGTTATCACGTCCATCTAGTTTTTAACCCCTTCAGCCCCTAGGCACTTTCCGTTTTTGTTTTTTGCTCCCCTTCTTCCGAGAGTTGTAACTTTTTTATTTTTCCGTCAATCTCGCCATATGAGGGCTTGTTTTTTGCGGGACGAGTTGTACTTTTAAATGAAGCCATACGTTTTACTATATAGTGTACTGGAAAACAGCAAAAAAAATTCCAAGTGGGAAAAAACTGCAAAAAAAGTGTGATCGCACAATAGTGTTCGGGATGTTTTATTCACAGTGTTCACTATATGGTAAAACTGATGTGTGGGTGTGATGCCTGAGGTCGGTGCGAGTTTGTAGACACCAAACATGTAAAGGTTTACTTGTATCTAAGGGGTTAAAAAACATTCACAAGCTTGTCCAATAAATGTGGCATATGTTTTGCGCCATTTTCCGAAACCCATAGCGTTCTCATATTTTGGGATCTATGGCTCATTGACGACTTATTTTTTGCGTCTCGACCAAAAAACGTAATTTTGGTGTTTGGAATTTTTTTTGCCACTACGCCGATTACCAATCAGATTAATTGATTTTATATTTTGATAGATCAGGCGTTTCTGAACGCAGCGATACCAAATATGTGTATATATATATATATATATATATAATTTTATTTTTTTTTAATTTTTTTTAACCCTTTAATTTTTAATGGGGTGAAAGAGGGGTGATTTGAACTTTTAGGTTTTTTTATTTTTTAAAACTTTTTTTTTACTTTTTTATTTTTTTATTTTACTAGTCCCCCTAGGGGGCTATAGCGATCAGCAATCCGATCGCTCTGTCCTATCTGCTGATCACAGCTATACAGCTGTAAACAGCAGATATGATCACTTCCTGATTCATTCGGCTTCGGGCCGAGTGAAACTGAGAGTGACTTGTCATAGCTACAGGCGTCATCACATGACCCTGTGCGACCATGGCAACCACCGAAAGTCAGAAAGTCATGTGATCACGCACGTGACTTCCGGTGGGGGCAGCGGTAAGTGAAAATCATGGCCACGTGCATATACATCTCGCTGCCAGACTTTGGCAGCGAGATGTAAGGGGTTAAATGTTGCGAGTGGAAGCGATTCCACTCGTAACATGCAGGCACACAGGTCAGCTGTTGAAAAAAGCTGATATGTGCGCAAATCGCCGCATCCTGCCCGCGCCAAGGGGCGGGGCTTAACATCACACGCTCCATGACGGATAGATCCGTCAAGGGTCGTGAAGGGGTTAATTATATTAATACAAAATTATTTTTTTCATCTAATGTATGTCTTTGGCGCATTTTCCTTATATGATCTACAGTGGTCTTGCGCTAACACAGGGTCCATACTGCCTTTCTACTTAGACCTTTTGTGAGCAAGGTTTAGATCAGTTAGGAGCTAGCCTAGGAGCAGAGAGGTCGTGGTGGTGTTTGCTGCTACTGTCGGCTGCGGTTTGTTACCAGTTGTTTGTTTTTGTACTCTCTCCTTTCCCTTATTTTTCCTTACCTGACTATCCTTGGTTGTTCCTTGTGTAGGTTTTAGGTGTGTATTAGGTATATTTAACCCGTCTGTATTACATTATTGGTGGGGTTTTTGGGATCTCCATCCTGGACTTTGTTGTCAGAGCCAGGACAGGGGTCAGGAATAGGTCGGAGGCACGGACCTCCCTACCTTTAAGGCTACCTCCATGAGTTAGGGTGGGCTCAGGGACCCCAGTCTCATGGTCTGCATAGGGTTTCCTGTGTCTCCTGGCCATCCATTACTCCCCCAACTGTGACACAATAACCAGCCTTACCATTTTCTTTTGGTCATGTCCAGTATGACTCAGGCTGCACGGTGGGCCCATCTTGCGCAGAAGATCGCGGACTAGGTGAGGTGTCTGCGTTCCGAGATTGTGCAGCAGCTGCATTAGTTCATGGGTGGTGGATGTATCTGCACCTGAATCTAAGGTGGCCCTCCCTGATAAGTTTTCAGGGGGGAGGGATAGGTTCAGGGTATTTGAAGGAGCCTGTCACTTGTATTTTAGGCTTCGTCCTCATTCTTCGGGGACTGAGGCCCAGCGTCTGGTGGTCCTCATATCTTCGTTGCTGGGCGATCCTCAATCCTGGACCTTCTCTCTACCGGCGATTCGGAGGCTAAGCGGTCGGTAGATGATTTCTTCGCGGCTGTGGTCCCGGTCTATGGTGAGCCTGATGGCGTGTCCCTGGCAGAATCCCAGCTCCATGTGGTGTGGCCTTTGTCGTCAGGGCCCGGACAGGAGGCAGGGCCAGGTTTGAGGCCCAGACCTCCCCTCCTTTAAAGGTACCTTCGGGTGTGAGTGTGAGGTCAGTGGTCTGCATAGGGTTTCTGTTTCCCCTGGCCATCCATTACACATCTGGCTGTGACATTGTAACTAGTGATGAGCGGGCACTACCATGCTCGGGTGCTCAGTACTCATAACTAGTGATGAGCGGGCACTACCATGCTTGGTTGCTCTGTACTCATAACTAGTGATGAGCGGGCACTACCATGCTCGGTTGCTCTGTACTCGTAACTGGTAACTAATCCTGACCCAGTTCTCTAGTGATCTCCTCCATCCAGTGTTACTGTCCCTTTAATGCTTCCAATAGCCGCAATTGACTGTGAGGAGCAAGGTTTTTTCTACCATTTGCCAGGGTCACCGACCTCCTGGACTGCGCAATTCCTCTGAGCAATCAATAAGCTGCATTAGTAGGACACCGACTCTGTGCAAATTTAGTTTAACCCATTTAAGTTCCTGAATCCTCCCTTCACATATGGAAGATCAGAGAAATGCCGACATATCCATCCAGGGTGTTTAGGTTGGGGGAGGGGAATAGGCCCATGTCTGACTCTTCTGCTGTCGATGGCTTGAAGACACAAGACATGGGTGACCTGGAAAGTGGATGATGGACAGAGGACTGGACCTGGAAAGTGGATGATGGACAGAGGACTGGACCTGGAAAGTGGATGATGGACAGGGGACTGGACCTGGAAAGTGGATGATGGACAGGGGACTGGATCTGGAAAGTGGATGATGGACAGGGGACTGGATCTGGAAAGTGGATGATGGACAGGGGACTGGACCTGGAAAGTGGATGATGGATAGGGGACTGGATCTGGAAAGTGGATGATGGACAGGGGACTGGATCTGGAAAGTGGATGATGGACAGGGGACTGGACCTGGAAAGTGGATGATGGACAGGGGACTGGACCTGGAAAGTGGATGATGGTCAGGGGACTAGATATGGAAAGTGGATGATGGACAGGGGACTGGATATGAAACGTGGATGATGGACAGTGACTGGACCTGGAAAGTGGATGATGGACAGAGGACTGGACCTGGTGTTTAGGTTGGGGGAGGGGAATAGGCCCATGTCTGACTCTTCTGCTGTCGATGGCTTGAAGACACAAGACATGGGTGACCTGGAAAGTGGATGATGGACAGAGGACTGGACCTGGAAAGTGGATGATGGACAGAGGACTGGACCTGGAAAGTGGATGATGGACAGGGGACTGGACCTGGAAAGTGGATGATGGACAGGGGACTGGATCTGGAAAGTGGATGATGGACAGGGGACTGGATCTGGAAAGTGGATGATGGACAGGGGACTGGACCTGGAAAGTGGATGATGGATAGGGGACTGGATCTGGAAAGTGGATGATGGACAGGGGACTGGATCTGGAAAGTGGATGATGGACAGGGGACTGGACCTGGAAAGTGGATGATGGACAGGGGACTGGACCTGGAAAGTGGATGATGGTCAGGGGACTAGATATGGAAAGTGGATGATGGACAGGGGACTGGATATGAAACGTGGATGATGGACAGTGACTGGACCTGGAAAGTGGATGATGGACAGGGGACTAGATCTGTAAAGTGGATGATGGACAGGGGACTAGATCTGGAAAGTGGATGATGGACAGGGGACTGGATGTGGAAAGTGGATGATGGACAGGGGACTGTACCTGGAATGTGGATGATGGACAGGGGACTAGATCTGGAAAGTGGATGATGGACAGGGGACTGGATGTGGAAAGTGGATGATGGACAGGGGACTGTACCTGGAATGTGGATGATGGACAGGGGACTAGATCTGGAAAGTGGATGATGGACAGGGGACTGGATCTGGAAAGTGGATGATGGACAGGGGACTAGATATGGAAAGTGGATGATGGACAGGGACTGGTCAGGAATATGAAGGATCATCGATGTATCCTGGTCACTTTGTGATATAATAATTTGCCGAGAAGAAAAACACTGAGACCGATTCTTGTTTTAAATTTCTTTATTAGCATTAGGCAGTGAACCAATAATTATAATAATCAATAATAATAATTTAACTGTATTAAAATTGATCAAAAAGGGTTGTTCAGTATTAGAGAAGTATAAGTATTTGGGAATTCCAGGCTCAAGCATTAGAGAAGTATGGCTGACCTCTTCCCTTGTCTATAGGGTATATCTGAATTGCAGATCTGGACCTTTTAGACTATGTGCCCACGCTGCGGAAAATGCACGGATTTTGCTGCGGATTTCTCGCGGGAAAGCCGCGGATTTTCCAGAAATATGCAGCACAGCTACTCCCCAGCCATTTCTATGGCATTTGGGAAATGCTGTGCCCACGCTGCGGATTTTTCCGCAGCGGAAATCGTGCGGATTTTCGTGCGGAAAAATCTGCAGCATGTCAATTATTGTTGCGGATTTTCGTGCGGATTTTGCCTATTCAGTTGAATAAAAATCGCAAAATCCGCAACAAAATCCGCGTCAAATCCACGTCAAATCCGCACAAAATCCGCACCTATGAAAAGGTGCGGATTCCGGGGGAAAGCTGCGGATTTTGATGCAGAAAAATCCGCAGATACAGAGTCCCGTGGGCACATAGCCTTAGGCTTTGTTCACACTTTGCGTATTTAGTGCGGATTTTACAACTGGATTAATAAAATTAAATCTGCAGTGTTTATGCGTGGAGAAAAAAAAATCCTCCATATTTCATGCCAGGCCGGCAGATTACCTGCAAGATTTAAGGATCCACAGTGAAATGAATATGTAAAATCCGCTACAGAAATCGGCATGCTGTAAATAAAAAAATAAAAACAGCATAAAAAAAGCCGATTTCCATATGGATTGTGCCCCACACAGACTGGAATGGGGGTGAGAGGAAGATAAACTCACCCACTTTCCTGGGGCGGAAAAATAAGTTGTATGTAAAATCCACATCAAACCTGCGAGGTGTGAACGCAGCCTAAAAGAGCGGAACTGCCCCAGATTAAATAAATAGACGACAGCGATCTTTCCCCAATACTGATCGCCCCCTTTTGTTGTATGTCTTTGGAGTGTGGGAGGAAACCGGAGACCCCGGAGGAAACCCACGCAAACACGGGGAGAACATACAAACTCCTTGCAGATGTTGTCCGAGGACCCCAGCGCTGCAAAGCACCAGTGTAAATCACCACTGAGCCACCGTGCCGCCCATACTGCCTGCCTGATGCCGCACATGCAATACAATTTACACTCCAGGAATATCGTCCTCACCTCTTAATGACTTTAGGACAAAAACGGAACAAATAAATATGGAAAAAAACCATCTCTACGAGAAAAAGGGTCAAAAATATCGCAGATGGATGATAAACGGTAAAAAACGTGTCTGGTCATTGAGAGGTTAAGGCTCACAATGTACATAATATACAAATATACACTTAACTATTAATTAGGATAAGGCTCAAAATATACATAATATACATAATATACATAATATACAATAAACAACTAATTGTCTGTGGTGAACCAGCTCTGTCCGTGTATGAGCGTCCATGTCGTGTGACGTCAGTCTGTGAGCGACCATGTCATATGACGTCAGTCTGTGAGCGTCCATGTCATATGACGTCAGTCTGATAGCGTCCATGTCATGTGACATCAGTCTGTGAGCGTCCATGTAGTGTGACGTCAGTCTGAGCGTCCATGTAGTGTGACGTCAGTCTGTGAGCGTCCATGTCATATGACGTCAGTCTGTGAGCGTCCATGTCGTGTCACGTCAGTCTGATAGCGTCCATGTCATGTGACGTCAGTCTGTGAGCGTCCATGTAGTGTGACGTCAGTCTGTGAGCGTCCATGTCATGTGACATCAGTCTGTGAGCGTCCATGTAGTGTGACATCAGTCTGAGCGTCCATGTCGTGTGATGTCAGTCTGTGAGCGTCCATGTCGTGTGACATCAGTCTGTGAGCGTCCATGTCGTGTGACGTCAGTCTGTGAGCGTCCATGTCGTGTGACATCAGTCTGTGAGCGTCCATGTAGTGTCACGTCAGTCTGATAGCGTCCATGTCATGTGACATCAGTCTGTGAGCGTCCATGTAGTGTGACGTCAGTCTGTGAGAGTCCATGTCGTGTGACGTCAGTCTGTGAGCGTCCATGTCATGTGACATCAGTCTGTGAGCGTCCATGTAGTGTGACATCAGTCTGAGCGTCCATGTCGTGTGATGTCAGTCTGTGAGAGTCCATCTCGTGTGACGTCAGTCTGTGAGCGTCCATGTCGTGTGACATCAGTCTGTGAGCGTCCATGTAGTGTGACGTCAGTCTGAGCGTCCATGTAGTGTGACGTCAGTCTGTGAGCGTCCATCTCGTGTGACGTCAGTCTGTGAGCGTCCATCTCGTGTGACGTCAGTCTGTGAGCGTCCATCTCGTGTGACGTCAGTCTGTGAGTGTCCATGTCATGTGACATCAGTCTGTGAGCGTCCATGTAGTGTGACATCAGTCTGTGAGCGTCCATGTAGTGTGACATCAGTCTGTGAGCGTCCATGTCGTGTGACGTCAGTCTGTGAGCGTCCATGTCATGTGACGTCCGTCTATAAGAGTCCACGTCATATGACATCAGTCTGTGAGCGTCCATGTCGTGTGACATCAGTATATAAGAGTCCTCGTCGTGTGACGTCCGTCTGTGTTCTGCAATGTTTAAGGTATGTTCACACTGTGTCTTTTTTTTTCCCGCCCCTAAAACCGTCGGGGATGAAGCGCTCGAGCATATTTTTTTGCTTTTTATTAGCGTCTTCCCGTTTTATCCATCGGATTAAAAAGAAGTACAAAAATGCTGATAAAAAGCAAAAAAAACGGGAAAAAGGGATAAAATTTACACTGAAAGATTATCGTGAACAAGCGAGCGTTCGCTCACGACATCTTTGCATGCACACTGGCGATCACTCCATGATCAACCAAGACGCTCGTTTGTAGGGTGAAACGAGATTGTGCAACAAAAAAGCTCTTCATTGTTCGCGGTGGTGCATTGTCCTGTGTAAACAGCAGTCGCATCGGTGAGAACAATGGCGGCCTATGCGCCCTCAGCGATCTATTACCGATCATTCAGGGTGCATTGTCTTAATCTTGGGATATGGTAAGGTTTGTTACACTGAAACTGGTGTAACCCCAACATGCCCCTGTAACGCCTGCCTGGATCAACAGACTCAGGTGGAATGTAATGATGAATCGGGCCCCGCTACAAAAACTCCATATATATAATAAGCAACAGAATAAAAAATACGCCCCGATGACGCCTTTTTTACTCGTTTTGTGTTTTTGGCCGAAAAATGGCCGTAAAAAGTTGTCAAAAAAAAATATTGAAAAGCGTTACTCAAAAACGGAAAAAGCGTCGTCAAAGCGCTTTAGGAAATGAACAAAAATGTTCAGACGCCGAAAAAACGCCAGAAATAAGTGATCGTCCTGAAAAACGGATGATCACTTAAGAGAAGACACAATGTGCTCACCCATGTAGTGTGTGCTCCGTCTTGTGATCGTTTTGAGGCTTCAGATGGAGACTGTCCCAAGAGCGGTATTTTCATTGACTTGTCCGCCCAATTCGTGGCTTCACTCTCACTAGCGGGAACTGAAAACAGAGAATTTTTATTAGAAGACATGAAAAAATAATGTTATTAGCACCAAAAACCCCTGAACGTGCCCTAAGAATACAGACCCCTCCATACATACCTGCTGGTGTCGTCCTCATTGCTTTGTGAGTGTTATACAAGAATGGAAAGGTCCAGAACCAAATCGAAGCGTCTGTAAGAAAAGATTACTTATATCAAAACAAGATCATAGATTCAGGGAAGAAAGAAGTGATGGGAGGAGAGAGATGGAGGAGGAACGATGGTACAACCGGGAGAGATGGAGGAGGAACGATGGTACAACCGGGAGAGATGGAGGAGGAACGATGGTACAACCGGGAGAGATGGAGGAGGAACAATCGTACAACCAGGAGAGATGGAGGAGGAACGATCGTACAACTGGGAGAGATGGAGGAGGAACAATCGTACAACTGGGAGAGATGGAGGAGGAACCATCGTACAACTGGAAGAATTGGAGGAGTAACGATGGTACAACTGTGAGAATTGGAGGAGGACCGCTGGTACAACCAGGAGAGATGGAGGAGGAACCATCGTACAACCGAGAGAATTGGAAGAGGAACGCTGGTACAACCGGGAGAGATGGAGGAGGAATCATCGTACAACTGGGAGAAATGGAGGAGGAACGATGGTACAAATGGGAGAAATACACACTACAAAGACATTGTACTTCCCCTGAAATGTAACATACAGGACACATGTATATACAGATATACACTACAAAGACATTGTACTGCCCCTCACATGTAACATACAGGATATAACCCTAACCCTAGCCTTGCTGAAAAATTTCCAGATCATCACCGATCCTACACCAAATTTCACAGTGGGTGCAAGACACTGTGGCTTGTACACCTCTCCAGTTCTCCGTCTAACCATTAGATGACCAGGTGTTGGACAAAGCTGAAAATTAGACTCATCAGGGAAGATTACCTTACTCTAGAAATTGGGCAGATTAAACTTTGCGAAGGACGTATTAATAAAGCCACATACAAGGTTATCCTGGACAAACAGCTGCTTCCTTCTGCTCAGGCAATGTTCCCCAACTCTGAGGACTAGTTTTTCCAGCAGGACAATGTGCCATGACACACAGCTAGGTCAATCAATGTGTGGATGAAGGACCACCACATCAAAACCCTGTCATGGCCAGCCCAATCTCCAGACCTGAACCCCATTGAAAACCTCTGGAATGTAATCAAGAGGAAGATGGATAGTCACAAGCCATCAAACAAAGAAGGATTGCTTAAATTTTTACACCAAGAGTGGTATACGGTCACCCAAAAGCAGCGTGAAAGACTGGTGGAAAGCAGCCAAGACGCATGAAAGCTGTGATTATAAATCATGGTTATTCCACAAAATATTGATTTCTGAACTTTTACTGAGATAAAACATTATTAGTATTGTTGTTTCTTAATGATTATCAACTTTTTTGCCAGAGCTGTACAGTATGTGAGGATGGTGGGTGTGTCGCTGTGGTACATACCTTTTAGGAGCCTTTTAGGAGCCTTTTAGGCTAGAGTCACACTAGCATATGGCATCCAATGCCTATCATCCGATACGATATGCCAGTGACCGAGGTCATGTGAGTGTGTACACACCCTGTGATAAGGTTTCTGCTGTAGATGAGCTCCCCCACAGGTAGCCTGTAATATGCACAGGACATAATCCATGTGCAGGTTGATGTTTCTTACACACTCACATTGTGACTCTAACCTCACCACGAATCGCCTCCATCTTCGTCCTCTGTGTCCATGTGAATATGCAGATCTGACTGCGTGTGACGTTCTTATGGAACTAGGTCATTGTGATGTCATAGCATAGAACGTCTGGATCTTCGTGATGTCATAGAAGGCAGTGATGTCATCAGACCTTTTGATGCCACGTGGTCTTTTCATTTGATAGCAGTAAATAGGGAATAAAAGACAAGTAAAGAAATCTAGTTAAATATCTTCAAAATAAAGAAATATACCCCCTTATAAAGAAACCATGAAATATCTAATATAAAAGAAAAATAGTGCACAAAGAACCAAAAAACAGATGACTCCGATAGCCTCCCCCCAATATGAACCCTCAGCCCCCACGTGTAAAGGAAAGGGTCAAAGACTAAGGTATCAGGAGGACCCCTAACAAACCCCCTCTCCAATGGCCCCCAATGGGGCAGGTACAAGCTCTGACAACCACTTACACTAGTAATGTGACCTTTTTAATAAAAATACCAGCAAAAATAATAAAAGTGGTGTAACTTTAGATGTGAGGCTCAATAGGGAGTGGTTCTCAGAGTTAGATATAGAGTCATTCATTCTTTGTGGGACATTTCCACAATACCAGGGACCATCAGCAATATCCATCCCTGCATCCTGTATTTTATATGTCACACCCCAGGACAGTTATGGAAACTAATATAACCTCACTAGAACCGGGGACCTTTTGGTTTCACATTTGGTTTTCAGAATTTGGTGAACACCGTAATGGAAACTAAACAGACCCCATTAGACATTAAGGGATAAGTATTATTTTTTTTAAAGTCCATCATGTGACTAATACAGTTCACAACAAAACTGCCTACTATGTTGTCCTCTCCAAACTGTACCCCCCTCCTCACATTGTCCCCCTACACAGTATGATGGCTACCACAGCCGCCCATATAGTATATCCACAACAGCCCCCTAATATACACTATGATGTCTACCACAGCCCCCCCCATGCAGTACGATATCCACCACAGTCTCCAAATATATAGTATGGTAACCGCGACAGCCCCCCATATATACAATGATGTCCTCTACCATTCCCTATATACAGTATAATGCCCACGACAGCACCACACAGTATGATAGTGTGTCGCCCCGGGATAAGGGGTACTCAGATCCAGGCCACGGGGTCACTTCTGTGGGTATCACGGTGGCGTGACCCGGTCTGTGATCCCAGGCTCCACAGTAAAAAGGGGGTTAGGTAAGGGCGATTGTCCGTGACGCCACCCACAGTTGTGATGAGGTTGTGACACCCCTGCTGCTCTGGACGGGGATCCCGGGAGCGATGACAGGGAGCAGCGTAGTTGTTATGTCCCCTCCGTGGGTAGGGGGGTTGGTGGTCCCGGGGCCCGTGGAGGGATTTGGAGCTGGCAGGCGGGTTGCGGGGCCTGGTGAGGTGTAGGGTCGCGGGGGCAGCGCTGTGCCGCATGGCACGGTGGTACTCACTCAGCCAGTAATGATGACACAGTTCTTGGTAAAACACACGGCTGGATGGACGGGTCCCACAGACGGCTGCGGTGTTTTTCCCCTGACCCCAGGTTGGTAGTGTAAGTCCTTTCTTTCACCTCCGTGCACGCTCCTCCTGCAATCCGGTTTCCAGCTGGCTCCCCGATTCAGTACCGGTGGGCCACCGCCCAGCCCCGGCTACCTACGGTTCCACCAACTGTCTTCCCGGCTCTCGCAGACGGCCACTACCGTCTGCCTGACTCTCTGCACGGGGGCCTTAGGCTCCAACCTAGGTCCCTGTCTGCTTCTGTCTCCCTGCAGACCTCCTCTCTCTTCCTCTGCCAGGACTTGACTGGGCTTGTTTCCTGCCTCAGGCCAGCTAAACTCCTGGGTGGGCGTCTCCATCTCCTCACTCCGCCCACCTGGTGTGTCTGTCTGAGCCCGAGGAAGAGATCAAGTCTCACTGGGAATGTCTGCTGTGAACTGCTGGGGGTGGGGGTGTGTGTGTGTTGTTACCTGTGGCCCCTGGCTTGTCCAGGGCGTCACATTCCCCCTTAGCAAAATGCAGCCCGTCCGCGGGCTGCCCGTCCATCACCGGTTTTATTTTTCTCTTTTAAACTGAAAAGATATAAAACATTAAACACAAGCATTACTTTGCAAACTTCCCATAAGGGGAGGCATATCACTTTAACGTTGCAACAACAATCAAACATTTTTAATAATGGCAACGGAACGGGTCCTTCAGTCACCCACCCAAACAACCTGGCCCTGATGCTGCCCCTAAGAAATGGGCAGCACCCCTTGACCCCAGTCCAGAACCAGGCTGCCCAGATAGTTAACGGGATGGGTGCTTCGCTGCCGTTGCGGCCGGGCGGACTGCCGGAGCCGTCGTCATCTCCGTCGCGGCCGGGCGGACTGCCGGGGCCGTCATCATCGGCGATACGGCTGGGATGGAAGCCGGGACCGGTGGCAGGGCGGTGACAAAGGTAAGGCCTGGTGACCCCAGGCCTGGGCCCTCCCTCGCAGACGCTGCGAGCACCGCTACCGGTGACAGGGGTAACGGGTCGGTCGGGGCGTTGGCCGCGGGCATGGGCACCGAGGTTTCAGCGGTGCCGGACGGACGGGACATCTCGTGCAGCGGTGTTCCAGGAACCAAACACTGGCAGAGTCCTGGCATCCCTGCTTCCACAGCCGTGGTTCACATGCGGCCGGACGCCATCCCGTCCCCCTTAGCCTCTTTTTAGCACTTCCTTCTTCAGGGGGCGGGGCTCCACTTTCACGCCTTTCCTGCTCGGGGAAGACACTCGAGCGGGAAATTTTTCGCGCCCAAGATGGCGGCTTCGCAAAATTTTCGGCCGGACACCTCCGGCGGTAACAAGGCGCACCTCTACCAAACGGCAGAGCGGTAGGATCCTGTTCGTGACGCCAAATGTGTCGCCCCGGGATAAGGGGTACTCAGATCCGGGCCACGGGGTCACTTCTGTGGGTATCACGGTGGCGTGACCCGGTCTGTGATCCCAGGCTCCACAGTAAAAAGGGGGTTAGGTAAGGGAGATTGTCCGTGACGCCACTCACGGTTGTGGGATCCCGGGAGCGATGACAGGGAGCAGCGTAGTTGTTATGTCCCCTCCGTGGGTAGGGGGGTTGGTGGTCCCGGGGCCCGTGGAGGGTTTTGGAGCTGGCAGGTGGGTTGCGGGGCCTGGTGAGGTGTAGGGTCGCGGGGGCAGCGCTGTGCCGCACGGCATGGTGGTACTCACTCAGCCAGTAATGATGACACAGTTCTTGGTAAAACACACGGCTGGATGGACGGGTCCCACAGACGGCTGCGGTGTTTTTCCCCTGACCCCAGGTTGGTAGTGTAAGTCCTTTCTTTCACCTCCGTGCACGCTCCTCCTGCAATCCGGTTTCCAGCTGGCTCCCCGATTCAGTACCGGTGGGCCACCGCCCAGCCCCGGCTACCTACGGTTCCACCAACTGTCTTCCCGGCTCTTGCAGACGGCCACTACCATCTGCCTGACTCTCTGCACGGGGGCCTTAGGCTCCAACCTAGGCCCCTGTCTGCTTCTGTCTCCCTGCAGACCTCCTCTCTCTTCCTCTGCCAGGACTTGACTGGGCTTGTTTCCTGCCTCAGGCCAGCTAAACTCCTGGGTGGGCGTCTCCATCTCCTCACTCCGCCCACCTGGTGTGTCTGTCTGAGCCCGAGGAAGAGATCAAGTCTCACTGGGAATGTCTGCTGTGAACTGCTGGGGGTGGGGGTGTGTGTGTGTGTTGTTACCTGTGGCCCCTGGCTTGTCCAGGGCGCCACAATATCCACTACAGCCACTTAGTATATAATATGATGTCCACCACAGTCCCATATACAATATGGTCACCACAGCCGCATATAGAGTATAATGTCCCCCACAGATCTTTATATAGTATGGTCAGCGTATCCCAAAATTTAACGTCAATAACAGTCATTAATAAAGTATGGTCCCCTACAGCCCTCTATACAGTATTGTCACTGCAGTCCCCGTTACAGTATGAAGTTTCCACATCACCCAGTATATTATCCTATGTAGTATGCTATCCCCACAGCTACCAGTATAATGTCCCCTACATATCCTATGTAGTATGCTTTCCACACAGATGCCAGTATAATGTCCCTTACATATCCTATGTAGTATGCTATCCACACAGGGCCCAGTATAATGTCCCCTACATATCCTATGTAGTATTCTATCCCCACAGCCCCCCAGTATACTGTCCCCTACATATCCTATGTAGTATGCTATCCACACAGGGCCCAGTATAATGTCCTCTACATATCCTATGTAGTATTCTATCCTCACAGCCCCCCAGTATAATGTCCCCTACATATCCTATGTAGTATGCTATCCACACAGGACCCAGTATAATGTCCCCTACATATCCTATGTAGTATGCTATCCCGACAGCCCCCAGTATAATGTCTTCTACATATCCTATGTAGTATTCTATCCCGACAGCCCCAGTATAATATCCCCCACATATCCTATGTAGTATTCTATCCCCACAGCCTCCAGTATAATGTCCTCCACATATCCTATGTAGTATGCTATCCCCACAGGGCCCAGTATAATGTCCCCTACATATCCTATGTAGTATGCTATCCACACAGCTCCCAGTATAATATCCTCTACATATTCTATGTAGTATTCTATCCCGACAGCCTGAGTATAATATCCCCCACATATCCTATGTAGTATTCTATCCCCACAGCCTCCAGTATAATTTCCTCCACATATCCTATGTAGTATTCTATCCCCACAGCCTCCAGTATAATTTCCTCCACATATCCTATGTAGTATTCTATCCCCACAGCCTCCAATATAATGTCCTCCACATATCCTATGTAGAATGCTATCCCGACAGCCCTCAGTATAATATCCCCCACATATCCTATGTAGTATGCTATCCCCACAGCCTCCAGGATAATGTCCTCCACATATCCTATGTAGAATGCTATCCCGACAGCCCTCAGTATAATATCACCCACATATCCTATCTAGTATTCTATCCCCACAGCTCCCAGTATAATGTCCCACACATATCCTATGTAGTATTCTATCCCCACAGCCTCCAATATAATGTCCTCCACATATCCTATGTAGAATGCTATCCCGACAGCCCTCAGTATAATATCACCCACATATCCTATCTAGTATTCTATCCCCATAGCTCCCAGTATAATGTCCCACACATATCCTATGTAGTATTCTATCCCCACAGCCTCCAATATAATGTCCTCTACATATCCTATGTAGAATGCTATCCCGACAGCCCTCAGTATAATATCACCCACATATCCTATCCAGTATTCTATCCCCACAGCTCCCAGTATAATGTCCCACACATATCCTATGTAGTATTCTATCCCCACAGCCTCCAATATAATGTCCTCCACATATCCTATGTAGAATGCTATCCCGACAGCCCTCAGTATAATATCCCCCACATATCCTATGTAGTATTCTATCCCCACAGCCTCCAGTATAATGTACTCCACATATCCTATGAGGTATTCTATCCCCACAGCCTCCAGTATAATGTCCTCCACATATCCTATGTAGTATGCTATCCCCACAGGGCCCAGTATAATGTCCCCTACATATCCTATGTAGTATGCTATCCACACAGCTCCCAGTATAATATCCTCTACATATCCTATGTAGTATTCTATCCCGACAGCCTGAGTATAATATCCCCCACATATCCTATGTAGTATTCTATCCCCACAGCCTCCAGTATAATGTCCTCCACATATCCTATGTAGTATTCTATCCCCACAGCCTCCAATATAATGTCCTCCACATATCCTATGTAGAATGCTATCCCGACAGCCCTCAGTATAATATCCCCCACATATCCTATGTAGTATGCTATCCCCACAGCCTCCAGGATAATGTCCTCCACATATCCTATGTAGAATGCTATCCCGACAGCCCTCAGTATAATATCACCCACATATCCTATCTAGTATTCTATCCCCACAGCTCCCAGTATAATGTCCCACACATATCCTATGTAGTATTCTATCCCCACAGCCTCCAATATAATGTCCTCCACATATCCTATGTAGAATGCTATCCCGACAGCCCTCAGTATAATATCACCCACATATCCTATCTAGTATTCTATCCCCACAGCTCCCAGTATAATGTCCCACACATATCCTATGTAGTATTGTATCCCCACAGCCTCCAATATAATGTCCTCCACATATCCTATGTAGTATGTTATCTCCACAGTCTCCAATATAATGTCCCACACATATCCTATGTAGTATTCTATCCCCACAGCCTCCAATATAATGTCCCACACATATCCTATGTAGTATGTTATCCCCACAGTCTCCCATATAATATGGTCTCGTTACAGGAATTAGAATTAATGTTGTTGTAAAAAAATGACGATATATGGGGGTGATAAGAGACATCGCTGGATGAGAGCTATGACAGGGGTGTTAATATACAGGGTGGGCTAGGGGGTTTGTTTACATGTAAAATCATCCCTAAAACACATCGTACATTCATGATATATGTGAGACTCATGAAAAAGTAGAGTCCCTGTGGGTGGAGATAAAAGGAGAGAGAATAATAAAATACTGATAGGGGCATGTTATAATGAAGGAAGGCATGGACGCTGGGCCGTACAGGCTTTCTGCTCCTTCACCAGAGAGAGTCAGTGTTTGTGTGTATAGTTTGGTGGTGTGTGCGACACTTATTGGTTCCTTCAGGCTGATGTCTATCACCCGCTGCCTGTCCCCATCGTAGATGAAGTAGTGAAACTCGTGACACTGGAGTTCTCTTGGCAAACCAAACTTTAACAGTTTATTCCTTTCACTGCATTGATAGACATGGCCTGAACTTCTCATGGTCTTGCTGATACTGCATATTGGGGTACTCTCTCTCGACCTATCCCCGCTAACTTGGATCTTGTCTGTATTGTCCCCACAGCCAGCCCCTCTTGTAATGTCCCCAAAGCCAGCCCCTCTTGTAATGTCCCCACAGCCAACCCCTCTTGTAATGTCCCCACAGCCAGCCCCTCTTGTAATGTCCCCTCAGCCAACCCCTCTTGTAATGTCCCCTCAGCCAGCCCCTCTTGTAATGTCCCCTCAGCCAGCCCCTCTTGTAATGTCCCCACAGCCAGCCCCTCTTGTAATGTCCCCACAGCCAGCCCATCTTGTAATGTCCCCACAGCCAGCCCCTCTTGTAATGTCCCCACAGCTAGCCCGTCTTGTAATGTCCCCACAGCTAGCCCGTCTTGTAATGTTGCCACAGCCAGCCCATCTTGAAATGTTCCCACAGCCAGCCCGTCTTGTAATGTCCCCACAGCCAGCCCCTCTTGTAATGTCCCCACAGCCAGCCCCTCTTGTAATGTCCCCTCAGCCAGCCCCTCTTGTAATGTCCCCTCAGCCAGCCCCTCTTGTAATGTCCCCTCAGCCAGCCCCTCTTGTAATGTTCCCACAGCCAGCCCCTCTTGTAATGTCCCCACAGCCAGCCCGTCTTGTAATGTCCCCACAGCCAGCCCGTCTTGTAATGTCCCCACAGCCAGCCCTTCTTGTAATGTCCCCACAGCCAGCCCGTCTTGTAATGTCCCCACAGCCAGCCCGTCTTGTAATGTCCCCACAGCCAGCCTGTCTTGTAATGTCCCCACAGCCAGCCCCTCTTGTAATGTCCCCACAGCCAGCCCCTCTTGTAATGTCCCCTCAGCCAGCCCCTCTTGTAATGTCCCCTCAGCCAGCCCCTCTTGTAATGTCCCCTCAGCCAGCCCCTCTTGTAATGTCCCCACAGCCAGCCCCTCTTGTAATGTCCCCACAGCCAGCCCGTCTTGTAATGTCCCCACAGCCAGCCCGTCTTGTAATGTCCCCACAGCCAGCCCGTCTTGTAATGTCCCCACAGCCAGCCCGTCTTGTAATGTCCCCACAGCCAGCCCGTCTTGTAATGTCCCCACAGCCAGCCCGTCTTGTAATGTCCCCACAGCCAGCCCGTCTTGTAGTGTCCCCACAGCCAGCCCGTCTTGTAATGTCCCCACAGCCAGCCCCTCTGTAATGTCCCCACAGCCAGCCCCTCTTGTAATGTTCCCACACCCAGCCCCTCTTGTAATGTCCTTACAGACAGCCCCTCTTGTAATGTCCTTACAGACAGCCCCTCTTGTAATGTCCCCACAGCCAGCCCCTCTGTAATGTCCCCACAGACAGCCCCTCTGTAATGTCCCCACAGACAGCCCCTCTTGTAATGTCCCCACAGACAGCCCCTCTTGTAATGTCCCCACAGACAGCCCCTCTTGTAATGTCCCCTCAGCCAGCCCATCTTGTAATGTCCCCACAGACAGCCCCTCTTGTAATGTCCCCACAGACAGCCCCTCTTGTAATGTCCCCACAGCCAGCCCCTCTTGTAATGTCCCCACAGCCAGCCCCTCTTGTAATGTCCCCACAGACAGCCCCTCTTGTAATGTCCCCACAGACAGCCCCTCTTGTAATGTCCCCACAGCCATCCCGTCTTGTAATGTCCCCACAGACAGCCCGTCTTGTAATGTCCCCACAGACAGCCCGTCTTGTAATGTCCCCACAGACAGCCCGTCTTGTAATGTCCCCACAGACAGCCCCTCTTGTAATGTCCCCACAGACAGCCCCTCTTGTAATGTCCCCACAGCCAGCCCCTCTTGTAATGTCCCTTGTTATGATCCGGAACCATGGAAGACCACCATAAATCATTGGTAAAAGGTGACAAGAGCATTGGCAACTAATCTGGCCACCATCCCCTTGCTAACCATCAACACTAGAGGTAGCCGTGGGGTGAACTAACATCCTGTGCACCGCGAACCCAGCCGGAGAACTAGCTATCCTAAAGGAAGGAAAGATGAATAACTCTCTGCCTCAGAAAATAGATTGCCAAAGAATAGCAAGCCACCAACATTAAAAGACTGCGGTAATATAGGAAAACACAATACACAGATGATAGGATTAGCAAAAGTGAGGCCCTACTGACTAAATAGGACAAGATAGGAAAGTGACTAATGGTGGCCAGAGAAAAACCCTAAAAAATTCCAAAAACCTGATAGTACAAAAAGCCCTCAGATCGCTAGATCTGATCTCCGTCCTATACCAGGCGCTCTTGTCATACCAATGAACAGAAAGCAGGAACCATACAAATTCAAGAAGCAACAAACACATGGACTTATAGGAGCAATACTCCAAACATAGCTGCAGGGAGCGTCCCAGCTAAGCAACTGAGAGGGAAGATTCCTGCATGCAAATAAACTTACAATAACCACAGTAAATGACAAACTCAGATAAGAGTAAAAAGAACCAAACAACAAATAAAGAGCCAAGCACTTATCTGGGGTAGATGTGGTCTGGAGCAGGATGAAGCAGGCTGGTGTACAAAGAACAAATGACATCCGGCATAGCCTGCTAGCAGACCCGGGTTTAAATAGGCAGAGAGTTAGCAATGGAAACGCCCATTGTTCAACACACCTGGTCTCTGTCCAAACCATTCCTGGCCACAAGAGGGAGCCTCACAGCAGCAAAAGCATAACTGACATTCACAACAGTACCCCCCCGCCTTGAGGAGGGGTCACCGAACCCTCACCAACACCACCGGGTTGCTCAGGATGAGCATGATGGAAGGCGCTAACCAACCTGTCCGCATGAATGTCAGAAGCTACAACCCAAGAGTTATCCTCCTGCCCATAACCTTTCCATTTCACAAGGTACTGAAGCTTTCGCCTGCTGCGACGGGAATCCAGAATTTTTTCAACCTTATACTCCAGATCCCCTTGTACCAAAACAGGGTCAGGAGGCGCTGCTGCAGGAACTGTTGGCTCCACATGTTTCTTCAACAAGGACTTATGGAAGACATTGTGAATCTTAAATGACACAGGCAGAGTCAAACGGAAAGATACAGGGTTGATAATCTCCGAAATCTTATAAGGTCCAATAAATCTGGGCTTAAATTTAAGAGATGGAACTCTCATGGGAATATTTTTAGAGGACAACCACACCATGTCCCCCACTTTAAACTGGGGACCAACAGTCCGACGCCGGTTGGCAAATTTCTGGGCAGATTTTTGGGATTGAAACAATTTATCCACTACCTGCCCCCAAATCTGCTGCATTCTGTTGACCACCGAATCCACCGCTGGACAGTCAGACGCCTCAAGCTGCCCCGAGAGGAACCTGGGGTGATACTCAAAATTGCAGAAAAAGGGGGACACCAATGTGGTAGAGCTAGCTCTATTGTTAAGGGCAAATTCAGCCAAAGGCAAAAACGAAACCCAGTCATCCTGATCCGCAGAAACAAAACACCGTAAATAGGTCTCCAGGGTCTGGTTAGCCCTTTCAGTCTGACCGTTGGTCTGAGGATGAAACGCCGAGGAGAAAGACAGCTGAACACCCAATTTGGAACAAAAAATCCTCCAAAATCTGGATACAAACTGCACCCCTCTGTCAGAAACAATGTTTTCGGGAATACCATGCAAATGAACAACATGTTGGAAACACAAAAGCACCAACTCTGATGAAGATGGCAACTTAGACAGGGGAACCAAGTGGACCATCTTGGAGAATCTGTCACAGATCACCCAAATCACAGTCATTTTCTGAGAGACGGGAAGCTCTGATATAAAACCCATAGACATGTGCGTCCAAGGTCTCTTAGGTACCGGCAAAGGCAATAATAGCCCACTAGAACGTGAACAACAGGGCTTGGACCTAGAACAAACTCCACACGACTGCACAAAACTACGGACATCCAGTGACAGGGAAGGCCACCAAAAAGAACGTCTCACAAGATCCCGAGTACAAAAAATGCCAGGATGACCCGCCAAAACAGAGCAATGAACTTCAGAGACAACTCGGTCTCTCCATTGGTCCGGGACAAACAGTTTCCCCGTAGGACATCTCTCAGGTTTATCCCCCTGAAATTCCGCCAGTGCCAACCGCAGTTGAGGCGAAATGGCCGAGAGAACTACACCATCATTCAGGATAGTAGACGGCTCGGGAACTTACAAAGAGTCAGCACAGAAACTCCTGGAAAGGGCATCGGCCTTAACATTCTTGGTGCCTGGCACAAAAGAGACCACAAAATTAAACCGGGTAAAAAACAAAGCCCACCTGGCCTGCCGAGGATTCAACCTCTTGGCAGATTCCAGATAGGTAAGATTCTTGTGGTCCGTAAGCACCACAACTTAATGTCTAGCCCCCTCCAACCAATATCTCCACTCTTCAAATGCCCACTTCATAGCCAATAATTCCCGGTTCCCCACATCATAATTCCGTTCAGAAGGAGCAAACTTCGCCACAATGAAGTGGGCTTGGGCCTGTGTACTCCGACACATCCTGCCGCGTTGGTATCCAGGAACGGTTTGCTGCAGAGTCCTGGCGTCCCTGCTCTTCACAGCGTCAGTTACATGCCGCTGATCTTCACCCGCTCCCCCTTGGTCTTTTCGTGGCACTCCCTTCTTCTGACGATCCGTTTCATTTTTCGACTGCTCGCTTTGATGCACGGCTGAGTTCCCAGGGGGCGGGGCTTCAACTCTCGCGCTCTTTTCGCGGGGAAGAAGGCTTTGGTGGGAATCTTTGCGCCAAAAGATGGCGGTAAGATGGCGAATTCTGAAATTTTTCAACGGATCACCGCTGCCTTCCACTTCAAGGCGCACTTCACCAGGTAGGTGATTAGGTAACTATCCTGTTCGTGACACCAGAAGAGTCGATGTGTACCGCCCCGCGCTCGGCTGCAGCCGAGTTGCTCGGATCCAGACTCGTCGATGGGAGGCTCGAGCGCCTCCGGACCCGGGATCAGTTCGTTCTGAAAGGGGCTGGCGCTTTGAAGGGGTTAGGTTTACGGCCGGAGCCGTGGTTATGGTTAAATTCGTGACGCCACCCACGGGTTGTGGTGAATGTGGACACCACCGCTGCTGTTTACTAGGCGCCCGGGGGAGATGTTGCGCCGCAAAGGTGTTAACTTCTCCGTGGGCAGGGGGTGATGGCACCGGGACCCGATTGGGATGGTATGTCGGTGCTTGGCAGTGCAGGGCGGTGCGCGGCCCGAGGGCACAGTTGTACTCACTATGATTGATGCAGAAGAGTCTCTGGTAAATCAAGATGATGGTGGTCGGTGCCCGCAGCCGGCTGCGTCTGGTCCCCCACTCGGGTTGGTGGTCTCCGCCTTTCTCCTGCAAATTGTACTGTAGCTTTGGGCTGCCTGTGCTTCAGCAACGGGAGCCCGCTCCCCGGCGTTGTGTATGTCGGGAGAGCCCATTTGCTCGCAGAGGCTGGCCCGTGGGATCTCTCTGCCTATGCGGTGGCTTTCTATCCCTCTCGGTGGGCTGTTGTCTTCAGTCAGGACTTGGGTGGGAAAGGACCTAAAGTCCAGACCTCAATCAGTTAATTAACGTGGTCCACTGGTTTCTGGACCTCGTTTTAGGGTCTGAGTACCCCCCTTTGTGCTCCGGTTTCCAGTTGGTTCCCCGGTTCGGTACCGGTGGGCCACTACCCTGTCCCGGTCCCTTACGGTTCCACTGAGCCATCTTCCTGGCTCCTGCAGGCTGGGGCCACCATATGCCTCCTAGCCAGAGGTGACTGGGCTCCGACCCAGACACCTGGTGTTAGACTGCAGCGAACCCGGGCACAGGTCTGCCTCTGCACTTGAACTTCACCACTTCATTGTCAAAACTGATCTGCCTGTTTTTCCTGCCTCAGGACCTGTGAACTCCTCGGTGGGCGTGTCCAACCGCCTGGGCACGCCCCCTGGTGTGTCCATCAAACCCTGAGGGAGGTGACTAGGGTTTTAAGGTTGTCTGATGTTACCTTATTAGGGCACAGGTGTTATGCAAGGGCCTACCTGTGACTACCTGGCTAGTCCAGGGCGTCACATTCCCCCTTGGTTTAATACAGACCGTCCGCGGGCTGTCCGACCACCCCTGGTTTATTTTTGAACTGAAAAAGATAAAAAGGAAAACATGTACAAACATAATAACTTTTTACATTTTTAAGCAGACTTAAGAATCGTCCCTTACGGGAAGCATTTTGCTTTAACGTTGCAAACATATAAAAACATTTTTATTACACGGGAGCGGGATGGGACCGGGTCCTTTCATTTGCCCACCCAAGCAAACCTACACCTTGATGCTGCCTCTAAGAAAAGGTCAGCACCCCTTTTCCCTAGTCCAGGAATCGGGTTCAGGTCCGGGTATTGCCCACAACGGGCCGGGTACAAAGTTCCATACCCGGCAGTCTCTCTGAGGCCCCACGTCCGGGGGACCCCTGGCCCCGGAGGGTAGTCACCGGTTGCCATGGTGACGGGACCCCGGCCTACTCTGCCGCAGGCCCTTCCTCCAACCAGCCTCTCCGGAGACTGTAGATGTGATAGGGTGGTTCAAGGGGCTATTTACAAAGCCCAAAAGTGCAAGTTCTCGGCCTTGTCTTTATTTAAATGGGGGTAAAACAATGGGACATCAACAAAGTCCCAACGGGGACGGGAACATGGTAGCCGGGAACGGCTACCTACCTCTTATAAACGCGGGCATGCACATCCGCTCTCCTGCTCAGGAGCCAGGCCCACTTGGGTGCCCCCGGCACCGGCTACAACCAGCCTCTCATACTGCCGTGGGCCCTACCGATCAGTGGCCTGCTCCGCCTCTCTGCAGGTGTACACCGGCTGCTCCACAGCTGGGATGGGGTACTTGGGAGTGGACAGCACCGTGGCCGGGGTAGACTTCCAGTCGGGTGCTGCCTCCGTTGCGGCCGGGCGGACTGCCGGGGCCGTCGTCATCTCCGTCGCGGCCGGGCGGACTGCCGGGGTCGTCGTCATCCCTGTCGCGGCCATGCTCGGGGCTGGGTGAGATGTCATCAGCGGTGCTGGAGCGATGGTGACGGTAAGGCCTGAGGGCCCAGTAGCTGGGTCCTCCCCCGTAGATGGTACGGGCTCCGGTCGGGGCGGTGGCTGCGGACACGGGCGACGAGGGAGACGGTGTGGCGGACAGGAGCAGGTCGGGTACCTCAGCCAAGATGGCCGGTTCCTGGGGAACATAGGGGCGTGGGTCACTGCTTACCCGCTCCTCCGAGATCATTTCCACTTCACGCGCCCGGACAGCTGCAGCCAGGCCCTTCATCTCCGACGCCCACTTCGCCAGCATGAAGTGGGCTTCGGCCTGGATCTTCCGACACATCCTGCCGCTTTGGTGTCCAGGAACTGGTTTCTGCAGAGTCCTAGCGTCCCTGCACTCCACAGCGTTAATTACTGTACATGGCGCTGATCTTCACCCGCTCCCCCTTGGTCTTTTCACGGCACTCCCTTCTTCGGCCGATCAGTTTCGCTTTTCACCTCTCCCTTTGCTGCACAGGCGCATTCCCAGGGGGCGGGGCTTCAGTTTTTTGCGCCCTTTCTGCGGAGAAGAAGACTCCGGCGGGAATCTTCGTGCCAAAAGATGGCAGGAACGGATCACCGCTGACTTCACTTCAAGACGCACTTCACTAGATAAGTGAATAGGCAAGTATCCTGTTCGTGACTCCAGAAGGGTCGATGTGTACCGCCCTGCGCTCGGCTGCAGCCGAGCCGCTCGGATCCGGGCTCGTTGGTGGGTGGCTCGAGCGCCTCCGGACCCAGGGTCACTTCACTCTGAAAGGAGGTGCTGGCGCTTTTGGTGGGGGTTAGGTAGGTGCACGGCCGGAGCCGTGCTTGAGTTCGTGACGCCCACGTGTCGTGGTGAGGTTGGACACCACCGCTGCGATTACTGGGGAGCAGTACCACCATTGCTGCCACTTCATCACCCCGGAGGCCTCACACAGCAGCGGCGGCTTAATAGCCGCAGACCACAGGTGGCGTCACGAATACAAACTTAAAGTCACCAGCCACATATTCTACTAACACCCACCAGGGCCACGGAGCCGGGCCCAGCCACCACTGACTACCACCGGACTAGTCCGGCCCGGCACCGGGTGTCCCATAGCCCTGGGGTGGGCGAGTCATAACCACTAGTGATTGTTTCCTCCAGCTGTCTCATCTTGTTCACTGTGCCAGGGATTATGGGTATTGTAGTCCTGCAAGTACCATCTGTGCTTGTGCACCAACGGGAGGAGACTACATCTCCTAGAATCCCTCACGCGTGACGTCTACGTTGCCGTTCTGGCGCTAAGTCTGAGGTGAAACCAAATGCTGAATAGACGGGAAGAAGCCGCGGAGCCTCGTGTGTGCGGAGACGCCGGGTGGACGGTCTGCAGCCGCCGCTAGCGCTTTCCTGGCCTCCGTGATCATCGTCGCGTGTGGTGACGTCATTACCAATGGCGGGGTAAACAGAGGGGAGCGTGCTCAGTGATGCCCAGGACTCTCTTATAGTCTCCATGACAACCAAGCAGCCATTATTTCTTAATGGAAGTGTTACTATTAATATTTGTAGTAATTGTTGCCATTTTCCACAGAGTATTGGGACGGAAATTACCATCTTTATGGCCAGAATGATGCACTTTATCTATGGGCTTTCATTAGAAACTTGGGCTTTGATCACGTGACATTCACCTGAATTAAAGGGATTGTCCATATCTTGGAAACCTTTGCAGCGGGAGGTCAGCATCATCGTCATGGCTACATATACCTGTGTAGTGAGCGGCAACGAACAATCCCTTTAATTCAGTCAAATGTTGTGATCGCTCTGTGAATTGCAGGGCATGCAGCAAGCAAGGCGCCATCATTCCTTGCGGGTCATGATGTGCTCCCTCTTCCCCCATGGGTCCTTTGCCCAGGTTAGGCTCCGTTGCTCGTGGCTTATGATGGGATTGTTTCTATGGTTACAGGTCGGCCGACGCAGATAAGATCGCTGCTTTGTGTTATGAACATTACCGCATCAAACTTCCTAAACAGGGTCGATCGGATCCCGGCAAGGAATGGACCCTGATGGCGGCGGTGATCCAGGTGGAGTCTGCGCCCGACGTCAAGAAAGGTGATGCTGACGCTCAGCCCCGACGTGTGTGTGTATAATTATATACAGTATATATATATATATATACACATACATACAGTGTGTCCACCCATATCCACCCGTTAACTTGAGAACGGTGGCAGCTATAGGCATAGAAGTGGTGTCTAGGTATAGTAAAGTAGCCATGCGGTACGCAATGAAACCACCTATAGCGCCACCTGGTGGAAAACAACGGAGTAAGGTCGGCTTTGCACGTTGCGACATTGCACGTGCGATGTCGATGGGGTCAAATCGAAAGTGACGCACATCCGGCGTCGCAGTCGATATCGCAACGTGTAAAACCTTTTTGATACGATGAACGAGCGCAAAAGCGTCGTTATCGTATCATCGCTGCAGCCTCCGACATTTCCATAATGCCGATGGTGTGACAGGTACGATGTTGTTCCTCGTTCCTGCGGCAGCACACATCGCTGGGTGTAAAGCCGCAGGAGCGAGGAACTTCACCTTACCTGCCGCCGGCTGCAATGAGAAGGACGGAGGTGGGCGGGATGTTTACATCCTGCTCATCTCCGCCCCTCCGCTTCAATTGGCCGCCTGCCGTGTGACGTCACTGTGACGCCGCACGACCCGCCCCCTAAGGAAGGAGGCGGGTCGTCGGCCAGAGGGACGTTGCACGGCAGGTATGTGCGTGTAAAGCTGCCGTAGCGATAATAATCGCTACGGCAGCTTTCACTAGATATCGCCCGTGCGACGGGGGCGGGACTATCGCTGCAGCATCGGTAACACATTGTTACCGATGTCGCAACGTGCAAAGCCCGCCTAAGCATTTTTATCTTGAAACGGAACGAGATAGAGAAAAAAAGTGAATTACAAAGTTGTAGGGCATCATCAATTCAATACGAATCGACACCTTGCATACAGAAATGCTATGATATGAAACCAATGACCCCCCCAATATATATATATACACCGTGTGCAGAATTATTAGGCAAGTTGTATTTTAGGGGAATTTTTTTTATTATTGATCAACAACTCTGTTCTCAATCAACCCAAAAGACTCATAAATATCAAAGCTTAATATTTTTGGAAGTTGGAGGGTTTTTTTTAGATTTGGCTATCTTAGGAGGATTCTGTTTGTGCAAGTAACTATTACTGTGCAGAATTATTAGGCAACTTAATAAAAACCAAATATATTCCCATCTAACTTGTTTATTTTCACCAGGTAAACCAATATAACCGCACAAAATTTAGAAATAAACATTTCTGCCATGCAAAAACAAAACCCCAAAAAAGAGTGACCAATATAGCCGCCTTTCTTTCTGATGACACTCAGCAGCCGATCAACATTGCATGCAGCAGCCACCACAGCCTCCAGACACTGCTCCCAGAGGTGGACTGTTTTCCCTCCATGTAGATCTCACATTTTGTGAGGGACCACAGGTTCTCTATGGGGTTCAGATCAGGTGAACAAGGGGGCCATGTCATTATTTTTTCATCTTTTAGACCTTTACTGGCCAGCCACGCTGTGGAGTAGTTGGATGCATGTGATGGAGCATTGTCATGCATGAAAATAATGTTTTTTTTGAACGATACCGACTTCTTCCTGTACCACTGCTTGAAGAAGTTGTCTTCCAGAAACTGGCAGTAGGTCTGGGAGTTGAGCTTCACTCCATCCTCAACCCGGAAAGGTCCCACAAGTTGATCTTTGATGATCCAAGCCCATACCAGTCCCCACCTCCACCTTGCTGGCGTCTGAGTCGGAGTGGAGCTCTCTGCCCTTTACTGATCCAGCCTCTGGCCCATCAAGAGTCACTCTCATTTCATCAGTCCATAAAACCTGTGAAAAATCAGTCTTAAGATATTTCTTGGCCCAGTCTTGACGTTTTATCTTCTGTTTCTTGTTCAGAGGTGGTGGTTTTTCAGCCTTCCTTACCTTGGCCATGTCCCTGAGTATGGCACACCTTGTGCTTTTTGATACTCCAGTAACGTTGCAGCTCTGAAATATGGCCAAACTGGTGGCAAATGGCATCTTGGCAGCTTCACGCTTGATTTTCCTCAATTCATGGGCAGTTATTTTGCGTCTTTTTTGCCCATCACGCTTCTTGCGACCCTGTTGGCTATTTGCCATGAAACGCTTGATTGTTCGGTGATCACGCTTCAAAAGTTTGGCAATTTCAAGACTGCTGCATCCCTCTGCAAGACATCTCACAATTGTGGACTTTTCAGAGCCCGTCAAATCTCTCTTCTGACCCATTTTGCCAAAGCAAAGAAGTTGCCTAATAATTAAGCACCCCTTATATAGGGTGTTGATGTCATTACACCGCACCCCTCCTCATTACAGAGATGCACATCACCTGATTTACTTCATTGGTAGTTGGCTCTCAGCCTATAAAGCTTGGAGTAGGACGACATGTATAACAAGTATCATGCGATCAACTACTCATCTGCCTAATAATTCTGCACACAGTGTATATACTGTATATATATATATATACATATATATATATATATATATATATATATATATATTTATATATATATATATATATATATATATATATACAAAATATATACCTGTTTACAGAATTACCCCATTTTTCATACTCCCTTTGAGATTTAATGATTGTATTTTGGGGCTCTTTGTGCTGATACATGATATCTTCCATCTTCAGTGGTTCTATTATTTATCAATTATGCTACTATTTTAATTTGAGCACATTTTTCTACTTATTATATCTACCTGTCCTAGTGTCTTTTATGTCCTCTTTATTTCCACTGTTGTTATCACGTCCATCTAGTTTTTAACCCCTTCAGCCCCTAGGCACTTTCCGTTTTTGTTTTTTGCTCCCCTTCTTCCGAGAGTTGTAACTTTTTTATTTTTCCGTCAATCTCGCCATATGAGGGCTTGTTTTTTGCGGGACGAGTTGGACTTTTAAATGAAGCCATACGTTTTACCATATAGTGTACTGGAAAACAGCAAAAAAAAATTCCAAGTGGGAAAAAACTGCAAAAAAAGTGTGATCGCACAATAGTGTTCGGGATGTTTTATTCACAGTGTTCACTATATGGTAAAACTGATGTGTGGGTGTGATGCCTGAGGTCGGTGCGAGTTTGTAGACACCAAACATGTAAAGGTTTACTTGTATCTAAGGGGTTAAAAAACATTCACAAGTTTGTCCAATAAATGTGGCATATGTTTTGCGCCATTTTCCGAAACCCATAGCGTTCTCATATTTTGGGATCTATGGCTCATTGACGACTTATTTTTTGCGTCTCGACCAAAAAACGTAATTTTGGTGTTTGGAATTTTTTTTGCCACTACGCCGATTACCAATCAGATTAATTGATTTTATATTTTGATAGATCAGGCGTTTCTGAACGCAGCGATACCAAATATGTGTATATATATATATATATATATATAATTTAATTTTTTTTTTAATTTTTTTTAACCCTTTAATTTTCAATGGGGTGAAAGAGGGGTGATTTGAACTTTTAGGTTTTTTTATTTTTTAAAACTTTTTTTTTACTTTTTTATTTTTTTATTTTACTAGTCCCCCTAGGGGGCTATAGCGATCAGCAATCCGATCGCTCTGTCCTATCTGCTGATCACAGCTATACAGCTGTAAACAGCAGATATGATCACTTCCTGATTCATTCGGCTTCGGGCCGAGTGAAACTGAGAGTGACTTGTCATAGCTACAGGCGTCATCACATGACCCTGTGCGACCATGGCAACCACCGAAAGTCAGAAAGTCATGTGATCACGCACGTGACTTCCGGTGGGGGCAGCGGTAAGTGAAAATCATGGCCACGTGCATATACATCTCGCTGCCAGACTTTGGCAGCGAGATGTAAGGGGTTAAATGTTGCGAGTGGAAGCGATTCCACTCGTAACATGCAGGCACACAGGTCAGCTGTTGAAAAAAGCTGATATGTGCGCAAATCGCTGCATCCTGCCCGCGCCAAGGGGCGGGGCTTAACGTCACACGCTCCATGACGGATAGATCCGTCAAGGGTCGTGAAGGGGTTAATTATATTAATACAAAATTTTTTTTTTCATCTAATGTATGTCTTTGGCGCATTTTCCTTATATGATCTACAGTGGTCTTGCGCTAACACAGGGTCCATACTGCCTTTCTACTTAGACCTTTTGTGAGCAAGGTTTAGATCAGTTAGGAGCTAGCCTAGGAGCAGAGAGGTCGTGGTGGTGTTTGCTGCTACTGTCGGCTGCGGTTTGTTACCAGTTGTTTGTTTTTGTACTCTCTCCTTTCCCTTATTTTTCCTTACCTGACTATCCTTGGTTGTTCCTTGTGTAGGTTTTAGGTGTGTATTAGGTATATTTAACCCGTCTGTATTACATTATTGGTGGGGTTTTTGGGATCTCCATCCTGGACTTTGTTGTCAGAGCCAGGACAGGGGTCAGGAATAGGTCGGAGGCACGGACCTCCCTACCTTTAAGGGTACCTCCATGAGTTAGGGTGGGCTCAGGGACCCCAGTCTCATGGTCTGCATAGGGTTTCCTGTGTCTCCTGGCCATCCATTACTCCCCCAACTGTGACACAATAACCAGCCTTACCATTTTCTTTTGGTCATGTCCAGTATGACTCAGGCTGCACGGTGGGCCCATCTTGCGCAGAAGATCGCGGACTAGGTGAGGTGTCTGCGTTCCGAGATTGTGCAGCAGCTGCATTAGTTCATGGGTGGCGGATGTATCTGCACCTGAATCTAAGGTGGCCCTCCCTGATAAGTTTTCAGGGGGGAGGGATAGGTTCAGGGTATTTGAAGGAGCCTGTCACTTGTATTTTAGGCTTCGTCCTCATTCTTCGGGGACTGAGGCCCAGCGTCTGGTGGTCGTCATATCTTCGTTGCTGGGCGATCCTCAATCCTGGACCTTCTCTCTACCGGCGATTCGGAGGCTAAGCGGTCGGTAGATGATTTCTTCGCGGCTGTGGTCCCGGTCTATGGTGAGCCTGATGGCGTGTCCCTGGCAGAATCCCAGCTCCATGTGGTGTGGCCTTTGTCGTCAGGGCCCGGACAGGAGGCAGGGCCAGGTTTGAGGCCCAGACCTCCCCTCCTTTAAAGGTACCTTCGGGTGTGAGTGTGAGGTCAGTGGTCTGCATAGGGTTTCTGTTTCCCCTGGCCATCCATTACACATCTGGCTGTGACATTGTAACTAGTGATGAGCGGGCACTACCATGCTCAGTTGCTCTGTACTCATAACTAGTGATGAGCGGGCACTACCATGCTCAGTTGCTCTGCACTCATAACAAGTGATAAGCGGGCACTACCATGCTCGGGGGCTCTGTACTCGTAACTAGTGATGAGCGGGCACTACCATGCTTGGTTGCTCTGTACTCGTAACTAGTGATGAGCGGGCACTACCATGCTCGGTTGCTTTGTACTCGTAACTGGTAACTAATCCTGACCCAGTTCTCTAGCGATCTCCTCCATCCAGTGTTACTGTCCCTTTAATGCTTCCAATAGCCGCAATTGACTGTGAGGAGCAAGGTTTTTTCTACCATTTGCCAGGGTCACCGACCTCCTGGACTGCGCAATTCCTCTGAGCAATCAATAAGCTGCATTAGTAGGACACCAACTCTGTGCAAATTTAGTTTAACCCATTTAAGTTCCTGAATCCTCCCTTCACATATGGAAGATCAGAGAAATGCCGACATATCCATCCAGGGTGTTTAGGTTGGGGGAGGGGAATAGGCCCATGTCTGACTCTTCTGCTGTCGATGGCTTGAAGACACAAGACATGGGTGACCTGGAAAGTGGATGATGGACAGAGTACTGGACCTGGAAAGTGGATGATGGACAGAGGACTGGACCTGGAAAGTGGATGATGGACAAGGGACTGGACCTGGAAAGTGGATGATGGACAGGGGACTGGACCTGGAAAGTGGATGATGGACAGGGGACTGGATCTGAAAAGTGGATGATGGACAGGGGACTGGACCTGGAAAGTGGATGATGGACAGGGGACTGGACCTGGAAAGTGGATGATGGTCAGGGGACTAGATCTGGAAAGTGGATGATGGACAGGGGACTGGATATGAAACGTGGATGATGGACAGTGACTGGACCTGGAAAGTGGATGATGGACAGGGGACTAGATCTGGAAAGTGGATGATGGACAGGGGACTAGATCTGGAAAGTGGATGATGGACAGGGGACTGGATATGGAAAGTGGATGATGGACAGGGGACTGGACCTGGAATGTGGATGATGGACAGGGGACTAGATCTGGAAAGTGGATGATGGACAGGGGACTGGATCTGGAAAGTGGATGATGGACAGGGGACTGAATCTGGAAAGTGGATGATGGACAGGGGACTGGATCTGGAAAGTGGATGATGGACAGGGGACTAGATATGGAAAGTGGATGATGGACAGGGACTGGTCAGGAATATGAAGGATCATCGATGTATCCTGGTCACTTTGTGATATAATAATTTGCCGAGAAGAAAAACACTGAGACCGATTCTTGTTTTAAATTTCTTTATTAGCATTAGGCAGTGAACCAATAATTATAATAATCAATAATAATAATTTAACTGTATTAAAATTGATCAAAAAGGGTTGTTCAGTATTAGAGAAGTATAAGTATTTGGGAATTCCAGGCTCAAGCATTAGAGAAGTATGGCTGACCTCTTCCCTTGTCTATAGGGTATATCTGAATTGCAGATCTGGACCTTTTAGACTATGTGCCCACGCTGCGGAAAATGCACGGATTTTGCTGCGGATTTCTCGCGGGAAAGCCGCGGATTTTCCAGAAATATGCAGCACAGCTACTCCCCAGCCATTTCTATGGCATTTGGGAAATGCTGTGCCCACGCTGCGGATTTTTCCGCAGCGGAAATCGTGCGGATTTTCGTGCGGAAAAATCTGCAGCATGTCAATTATTGTTGCGGATTTTCGTGCGGATTTTGCCTATTCAGTTGAATAAAAATCGCAAAATCCGCAACAAAATCCGCGTCAAATCCGCACAAAATCCGCATCTATGAAAAGGTGCGGATTCCGGGGGAAAGCTGCGGATTTTGATGCAGAAAAATCCGCAGATACAGAGACCCGTGGGCACATAGCCTTAGGCTTTGTTCACACTTTGCGTATTTAGTGCGGATTTTACAACTGGATTAATAAAATTAAATCTGCAGTGTTTATGCGTGGAGAAAAAAAAATCCTCCATATTTCATGCCAGGCCGGCAGATTACCTGCAAGATTTAAGGATCCACAGTGAAATGAATATGTAAAATCCGCTACAGAAATCGGCATGCTGTAAATAAAAAAATAAAAACAGCATAAAAAAAGCCGATTTCCATATGGATTGTGCCCCACACAGACTGGAATGGGGGTGAGAGGAAGATAAACTCACCCACTTTCCTGGGGCGGAAAAATAAGTTGTGTGTAAAATCCACATCAAACCTGCGAGGTGTGAACGCAGCCTAAAAGAGCGGAACTGCCCCAGATTAAATAAATAGACGACAGCGATCTTTCTCCAATACTGATCGCCCCCTTTTGTTGTATGTCTTTGGAGTGTGGGAGGAAACCGGAGACCCCGGAGGAAACCCACGCAAACACGGGGAGAACATACAAACTCCTTGCAGATGTTGTCCGAGGACCCCAGCGCTGCAAAGCACCAGTGTAAATCACCACTGAGCCACCGTGCCGCCCATACTGCCTGCCTGATGCCGCACATGCAATACAATTTACACTCCAGGAATATCGTCCTCACCTCTTAATGACTTTAGGACAAAAACGGAACAAATAAATATGGAAAAAAAACATCTCTACGAGAAAAAGGGTCAAAAATATCGCAGATGGATGATAAACGGTAAAAGACGTGTCTGGTCATTGAGAGGTTAAGGCTCACAATGTACATAATATACAAATATACACTTAACTATTAATTAGGATAAGGCTCAAAATATACATAATATACATAATATACATAATATACAATAAACAACTAATTGTCTGTGGTGAACCAGCTCTGTCCGTGTATGAGCGTCCATGTCGTGTGACGTCAGTCTGTGAGCGACCATGTCATATGACGTCAGTCTGTGAGCGTCCATGTCATATGACGTCAGTCTGTGAGCGTCCATGTCGTGTCACGTCAGTCTGATAGCGTCCATGTCATATGACGTCAGTCTGTGAGCGTCCATGTCGTGTCACGTCAGTCTGATAGCGTCCATGTCATGTGACGTCAGTCTGTGAGCGTCCATGTAGTGTGACGTCAGTCTGTGAGAGTCCATGTCGTGTGACGTCAGTCTGTGAGCGTCCATGTCATGTGACATCAGTCTGTGAGCGTCCATGTAGTGTGACATCAGTCTGAGCGTCCATGTCGTGTGATGTCAGTCTGTGAGAGTCCATCTCGTGTGACGTCAGTCTGTGAGCGTCCATGTCGTGTGACATCAGTCTGTGAGCGTCCATGTAGTGTCACGTCAGTCTGATAGCGTCCATGTCATGTGACATCAGTCTGTGAGCGTCCATGTAGTGTGACGTCAGTCTGTGAGAGTCCATGTCGTGTGACGTCAGTCTGTGAGCGTCCATGTAGTGTGACATCAGTCTGAGCGTCCATGTCGTGTGATGTCAGTCTGTGAGAGTCCATCTCGTGTGACGTCAGTCTGTGAGCGTCCATGTCGTGTGACATCAGTCTGTGAGCGTCCATGTAGTGTGACGTCAGTCTGAGCGTCCATGTAGTGTGACGTCAGTCTGAGCGTCCATGTAGTGTGACGTCAGTCTGAGCGTCCATGTAGTGTGACGTCAGTCTGTGAGCGTCCATCTCGTGTGACGTCAGTCTGTGAGCGTCCATGTCGTGTGACGTCAGTCTGTGAGTGTCCATGTCATGTGACATCAGTCTGTGAGCGTCCATGTAGTGTGACATCAGTCTGTGAGCGTCCATGTCGTGTGACGTCAGTCTGTGAGCGTCCATGTCATGTGACGTCCGTCTATAAGAGTCCACGTCATATGACATCAGTCTGTGAGCGTCCATGTCGTGTGACATCAGTATATAAGAGTCCTCGTCGTGTGACGTCCGTCTGTGTTCTGCAATGTTTAAGGTATGTTCACACTGTGTCTTTTTTTTTCCCGCCCCTAAAACCGTCGGGGATGAAGCGCTCGAGCATATTTTTTTGCTTTTTATTAGCGTCTTCCCGTTTTATCCATCGGATTAAAAAGAAGTACAAAAATGCTGATAAAAAGCAAAAAAACGGGAAAAAGGGATAAAATTTACACTGAAAGATTATCGTGAACAAGCGAGCGTTCGCTCACGACATCTTTGCATGCACACTGGCGATCACTCCATGATCAACCAAGACGCTCGTTTGTAGGGTGAAACGAGATTGTGCAACAAAAAAGCTCTTCATTGTTCGCGGTGGTGCATTGTCCTGTGTAAACAGCAGTCGCATCGGTGAGAACAATGGCGGCCTATGCGCCCTCAGCGATCTATTACCGATCATTCAGGGTGCATTGTCTTAATCTTGGGATATGGTAAGGTTTGTTACACTGAAACTGGTGTAACCCCAACATGCCCCTGTAACGCCTGCCTGGATCAACAGACTCAGGTGGAATGTAATGATGAATCGGGCCCCGCTACAAAAACTCCATATATATAATAAGCAACAGAATAAAAAATACGCCCCGATGACGCCTTTTTTACTCGTTTTGTGTTTTTGGCCGAAAAATGGCCGTAAAAAGTTGTCAAAAAAAATATTGAAAAGCGTTACTCAAAAACGGAAAAAGCGTCGTCAAAGCGCTTTAGGAAATGAACAAAAATGTTCAGACGCCGAAAAAACGCCAGAAATAAGTGATCGTCCTGAAAAACGGATGATCACTTAAGAGAAGACACAATGTGCTCACCCATGTAGTGTGTGCTCCGTCTTGTGATCGTTTTGAGGCTTCAGATGGAGACTGTCCCAAGAGCGGTATTTTCATTGACTTGTCCGCCCAATTCGTGGCTTCACTCTCACTAGCGGGAACTGAAAACAGAGAATTTTTATTAGAAGACATGAAAAAATAATGTTATTAGCACCAAAAACCCCTGAACGTGCCCTAAGAATACAGACCCCTCCATACATACCTGCTGGTGTCGTCCTCATTGCTTTGTGAGTGTTATACAAGAATGGAAAGGTCCAGAACCAAATCGAAGCGTCTGTAAGAAAAGATTACTTATATCAAACCAAGATCATAGATTCAGGGAAGAAAGAAGTGATGGGAGGAGAGAGATGGAGGAGGAACGATGGTACAACCGGGAGAGATGGAGGAGGAACGATGGTACAACCGGGAGAGATGGAGGAGGAACGATGGTACAACCGGGAGAGATGGAGGAGGAACAATCGTACAACCAGGAGAGATGGAAGAGGAACGATCGTACAACTGGGAGAGATGGAGGAGGAACCATCGTACAACTGGAAGAATTGGAGGAGTAACGATGGTACAACTGTGAGAATTGGAGGAGGACCGCTGGTACAACCAGGAGAGATGGAGGAGGAACCATCGTACAACCGAGAGAATTGGAAGAGGAACGCTGGTACAACCGGGAGAGATGGAGGAGGAATCATCGTACAACTGGGAGAAATGGAGGAGGAACGATGGTACAAATGGGAGAAATACACACTACAAAGACATTGTACTTCCCCTGACATGTAACATACAGGACACATGTATATACAGATATACACTACAAAGACATTGTACTGCACCTCACATGTAACATACAGGATATAACCCTAACCCTAGCCTTGCTGAAAAATTTCCAGATCATCACCGATCCTACACCAAATTTCACAGTGGGTGCAAGACACTGTGGCTTGTACACCTCTCCAGTTCTCCGTCTAACCATTAGATGACCAGGTGTTGGACAAAGCTGAAAATTAGACTCATCAGGGAAGATTACCTTACTCTAGAAATTGGGCAGATTAAACTTTGCGAAGGACGTATTAATAAAGCCACATACAAGGTTATCCTGGACAAACAGCTGCTTCCTTCTGCTCAGGCAATGTTCCCCAACTCTGAGGACTAGTTTTACCAGCAGGACAATGTGCCATGACACACAGCTAGGTCAATCAATGTGTGGATGAAGGACCACCACATCAAAACCCTGTCATGGCCAGCCCAATCTCCAGACCTGAACCCCATTGAAAACCTCTGGAATGTAATCAAGAGGAAGATGGATAGTCACAAGCCATCAAACAAAGGATTGCTTAAATTTTTACACCAAGAGTGGTATACGGTCACCCAAAAGCAGCGTGAAAGACTGGTGGAAAGCAGCCAAGACGCATGAAAGCTGTGATTATAAATCATGGTTATTCCACAAAATATTGATTTCTGAACTTTTCCTGAGATAAAACATTATTAGTATTGTTGTTTCTTAATGATTATCAACTTTTTTGCCAGAGCTGTACAGTATGTGAGGATGGTGGGTGTGTCGCTGTGGTACATACCTTTTAGGAGCCTTTTAGGAGCCTTTTAGGAGCCTTTTAGGAGCCTTTTAGGCTAGAGTCACACTAGCATATGGCATCCAATGCCTATCATCCGATACGATATGCCAGTGACCGAGGTCATGTGAGTGTGTACACACCCTGTGATAAGGTTTCTGCTGTAGATGAGCTCCCCCACAGGTAGCCTGTAATATGCACAGGACATAATCCATGTGCAGGTTGATGTTTCTTACACACTCACATTGTGACTCTAACCTCACCACGAATCGCCTCCATCTTCGTCCTCTGTGTCCATGTGAATATGCAGATCTGACTGCGTGTGACGTTCTTATGGAACTAGGTCATTGTGATGTCATAGCATAAAACGTCTGGATCCTCGTGATGTCATAGAAGGCAGTGATGTCATCAGACCTTTTGATGCCACGTGGTCTTTTTATTTGATAGCAGTAAATAGGGAATAAAAGACAAGTAAAGAAATCTAGTTAAATATCTTCAAAATAAAGAAATATACCCCCTTATAAAGAAACCATGAAATATCATCTAATATAAAAGAAAAATAGTGCACAAAGAACCAAAAAACAGATGACTCCGATGGCCTCCCCCCACTATGAACCCTCAGCCCCCACGTGTAAAGGAAAGGGTCAGAGACTAAGGTATCAGGAGGACCCCTAACAAACCCCCTCTCCAATGGCCCCCAATGGGGCAGGTACAAGCTCTGACAACCACTTACACTAGTATTGTGACCTTTTTAATAAAAAAACCAGCAAAAATAATAAAAGTGGTGTAACTTTAGATGTGAGGCTCAATAGGGAGTGGTTCTCAGAGTTAGATATAGAGTCATTCATTCTTTGTGGGACATTTCCACAATACCAGGGACCATCAGCAATATCCATCCCTGCATCCTGTATTTTATATGTCACACCCCAGGACAGTTATGGAAACTAATATAACCTCACTAGAACCGGGGACCTTTTGGTTTCACATTTGGTTTTCAGAATTTGGTGAACACCGTAATGGAAACTAAACAGACCCCATTAGACATTAAGGGATAAGTATTATTTTTTTTTAAAGTCCATCATGTGACTAATACAGTTCACAACAAAACTGCCTACTATGTTGTCCTCTCCAAACTGTACCCCCCTCCTCACATTGTCCCCCTACACAGTATGATGGCTACCACAGCCGCCCATATAGCATATCCACAACAGCCCCCTAATATACACTATGATGTCTACCACAGCCCCCCCCATGCAGTACGATATCCACCAGAGTCTCCAAATATATAGTATGGTAACCGCCACAGCCCCCCATATATACAATGATGTCCTCCATCATTCCCTATATACAGTATAATGCCCACGACAGCACCACACAGTATGATATCCACTACAGCCACTTAGTATATAATATGATGTCCACCACAGTCCCATATACAATATGGTCACCACAGCCGCATATAGAGTATAATGTCCCCCACAGATCTTTATATAGTATGGTCAGCGTATCCCAAAATTTAAGGTCAATAACAGTCGTTAATAAAGTATGGTCCCCTACAGCCCCCTATACAGTATTGTCACCGCAGTCCCCGTTACAGTATGAAGTTTCTATAGCACCCAGTATATTATCCTATGTAGTATGCTTTCCCCACAGCTCCCAGTGTAATGTCCCCTACATATCCTATGTAGTATGCTATCCCCACAGCCCCCTGTATAATGTCCCCTACATATCCTATGTAGTATTCTATCCCCACAGCCCCCCAGTATAATGTCCCCTACATATCCTATGTAGTATGCTTTCCCCACAGCTCCCAGTATAATGTCCACCACATATCCTATGTAGTATGCTATCCCCACAGCTCCCAGTATAATGTCCCCTTCATATCCTATGTAGTATGCTATCCCCACAGCCCCCAGTATAATGTCCCCTACATATCCTATGCAGTATTCTATCCCCACAGCCTCCAATATAATGTCTTCCACATATACTATGTAGTATGCTATCCCCACAGCTCCCAGTATAATGTCCTCCACATATCCTATGTAGAATGCTATCCCGACAGCCCCCAGTATAATATCCCCCACATATCCTATGTAGTATGCTATCCCCACAGCCCCCAGTATAATATCCCCCACATATCCTTTCTAGTATTCTATCCCCACAGCTCCTAGTATAATCTCCCACACATATCCTATGTAGTATGTTATCCCCACAGTCTCCCATATAATATGGTCTCGTTACAGGAATTAGAATTAATATTGTTGTAAAATAATGACGATATGGGGGTGATAAGAGACATCGCTGGATGAGAGCTATGACAGGGGTGTTAATATACAGGGTGGGCTAGGGGGTTTGTTTACATGTAAAATCATCCCTAAAACCCATCCTACATTCATGATATATGTGAGACTCATGAAAAAGTAGAGTCCCTGTGGGTGGAGATAAAAGGAGAGAGAAAGAATAATAAAATACTGATAGGGGCATGTTATAATGTAGGAAGGCATGGACGCTGGGCCGTACAGGCTTTCTGCTCCTTCACCAGAGAGAGTCAATGTGTGTGTATAGTTCGGTGGTATGTGCGACACTTATTGGTTTCTTCAGGCTGATGTCTATCACCCGCTGCCTGTCCCCATCGTAGATGAAGTAGTGAAACACGTGACACTGGAGTTCTCTTGGCAAACCAAACTTTAACAGTTTATTCTTTTCACTGCATTGATAGACATGGCCTGAACTTCTCATGGTCTTGCTGATACTGCATATTGGGGTACTCTCTCTCGACCTATCCCCGGTAACTTGGATCTTGTCTGTATTGTCCCCACAGCCAGCCCCTCTTGTAATGTCCCCACAGCCAGCCCCTCTTGTAATGTCCCCACAGCCAACCCCTCTTGTAATGTCCCCACAGCCAGCCCCTCTGTAATGTCCCCACAGACAGCCCCTCTTGTAATGTCTCCACAGCCAGCCCCTCTGTAATGTCCCCACAGACAGCCCCTCTTGTAATGTCCCCACAGACAACCCCTCTTGTAATGTCTCCACAGCCAGCCCAACTTGTAATGTCCCCACAGACAGCCCCTCTTGTAATGTCCACTCAGCCAGCCCGTCTTGTAATGTCCCCACAGCCAGCCCGTCTTGTAATGTCCCCACAGCCAGCCCCTCTTGTAATGTCCCCACAGCCAGCCCCTCTTGTAATGTCCCCACAGCCAGCCCCTCTTGTAATGTCCCCACAGCCAGCCCCTCTTGTAATGTCCCCACAGACAGCCCATCTTGTAATGTCCCCACAGCCAGCCCCTCTTGTAATGTCCCCACAGACAGCCCATCTTGTAATGTCTCCACAGCCAGCCCCTCTGTAATGTCCCCACAGCCAGCCCCTCTTGTAATGTTCCCACATCCAGCCCCTTTTGTAATGTCCCTACAGACAGCCCCTCTTGTAATGTCCCCACAGCCAGCCCCTCTTGTAATGTCCTTACAGACAGCCCCTCTAATGTCCCCACAGCCAGCCCCTCTAATGTCCCCAGAGCCAGCCCCTCTTGTAATGTTCCCACATCCAGCCCCTCTTGTAATGTCCTTACAGACAGCCCCTCTTGTAATGTCCCCATAGAGAGCCCCTCTGTAATGTCGCCACAGACAGCCCCTCTTGTAATGTCCCTTGTAATGATCCGGAACCATGGAAGACCACCATAAATCATTGGTAAAAGGTGACAAGAGCATTGGCAACTAATCTGGCCACCAGCCCCTTACTAACCATCAACACTAGAAGTAGCCGAGGGGTGAACTAACATCCCGTGCACAGCAAACCCAGCCGGAGAACTAGCTATCCTAAAGGAAGGAAAGATGAATAACTCTCTGCCTCAGAAAATAGATAAAGAATAGCAAGCCCCCCACATTCATAGACTGCGGTGATATAGGAAAACACAATACACAGATAGATGATAGGATTAGCAAAAGTGAAGCCCTACTGACTAAATAGGACAGGATAGGAAAGGGACTGATGGTGGCCAGAGAAAAACCCTACAAAAATCCAAAAACCTGATAATACAAAAAGCCCTCAGATTGCTAGATCTGAACTCCGTCCTATACCAGGCGCTCGTCATACCAATGAACAGAAAGCAGGAACCATACAAATTCAAGAAGCAACAAACCCATGGACTTATAGGAGCAATACTCCAAACATAGCTGCAGGGAGTGTCCCAGCTAAGCAACTGATAGGGAAGATCCCTGCATGCAAATAAACTGAAAACAACCAAAGTAAATGACAAACTCAGATACGAGCAAAAAGAACCAAACAACAAATAAAGAGCCAAGTGTGACGGGGTGTACATCAGAGCAAAGAGAGACAACAGGCCGAGGATGATCCAACAGGTTTACTAACAGGAATACAAGAACAGCACACGATAAGTCCACGTAAAACAGATTCGGGGGCCCTTCCCGACAATCCTCGGACCGGATAACAAAGCAATCGTCCTTACAGTAGTGCAAAGAGTTCCACACAATCCAAAGAGTTCCACACAATCCTACGGGCCGCCACACAGGCCTAGCTCCGTCCGTGTCCACAGCCAACCAGGCTGGGGCTCCTGCTCTCTTCAAGTTTCAGCTCACTCTGAAGTTACAAAAAGGGAAATGCATTGTCTGTGCTCCTTGACCAGCCCACCATGTTCAGGGGGTGGGGGTCACACATCCTATCATCAATGGTTTGGTCCATCACAGGGCTCCAATATGTCTGCCAGCCACAGTAGATGAAGGGATCCCCTGCTGTGCAGAACAATGACTATTCCTTCACTGGCCAATGCAATTACAGATTAGATACACAACTCTGGATAGAAGAGGACAGGCTATTTACATAATCACATTAGATGCCAAGACTACAATTGTATGAGAGAGACACATTGAGATCAGTAGCTCCCCCAAGGAAATACATGAATTACAACTAATACAACCAGGGAAATATGCATATCATGACATAGTATCACAGCGTATACAGTGAGAGGGTAAATTACATCTTCACAATCCCTCCCCCTCCCAACTTGTGTACGTACTAGGGACCTCTACAGGTCACTGGTTAAGTACACACAGGCAGAGCGTTACTTACATGTGGCTTCATGCAGCCACGAATTGGCATCGTAGCTCTCCCACATCATTGCCCAGGAGAACAGCTGCAGGCAGACCACCCATCACCCCAACCACACATCGCCTGACCCCAAAACCAAAGTTCAGATCCACAGTGGCTGTGGGAATAGTCCTCCATTGTCCACCAGCCAGTTCAATAACAATCCCAGGTCCTCTATGGATTGCCTCAGGCCGAACCACTCGGGGATCAGCCAGTGTGAGGAAAGCACCCGAGTCACAAAATCCAACAAGTCTCTGTCCATCCAGCACAACCTCCTGCAAGTGCTTACCTCGATGAGCAGAAGTCGTCATAACTGCGGGTCGCACCCCGTAAACTCCTGGTGGTGCAACATGGGGGGCTGAGTCACTAGGCCAGTCCTCACATAGCGGTGCCACATCTTCCTCCATGGCACTGGGCTGTAAATAATTAACAATCCGATTGGGCGCAGGATCAGTCCTCATTTGAACAGCTGGGCAGGAGACTTGCCGATGCCCTGGCTGTCCACATTGATAGCATCTGAGCTGGGTCTCCCTCCATCCAAGGCGTCCTCTTGGGTAAGGGGTAGGGGAACTTGGAGGCCGGCTCCCACCTGAAGGTGCTGTAGGGGTTTGAGGATGATTCCTCCATGGCCTGGCTGGGCATGAGGCCTGCAAATGCCCGGGATGCCTACAAACATAACACCTGCGCTCTGTTACTTCCTCTCCCCGGCGTATTCCAGAAAGTGCAGTAGAAGCAACTGGAGGCACATTAACACGGGTATCAACATGTGGTGGCTTAGAGGAACGGGGAACAATGGGGACAGAATAACTGGGGGCATCCGGTGTTGTGGAGTTGTTAGGCGTCTCTCCATCCTCCAATAGAACCCTCCACTGGGGCTTGATGTTGAGAGCCTCATCAGCGAGAGCAGCAGCTTCCTCCACTGTCGCTGGTTTTCTCTCACGCACCCATTCCCGGATCTCAGCGGGGCACTGGGCAAAGAATTGTTCTTTTAGGATGACCTGCAGGAAGGTCTCCCAAGATAAGGCCTCCTCTGCCTCCAGCCAGCGATTACATATTTGTTTGAGTCTATAATAATAATAATAATAATTTTATTCATTTATATAGCGCTATTAATTCCACAGCGCTTTACATACATTGGCAACACTGTCCCCATTGGGGCTCACAATCTAGAGTCCCTATCTGTATGTCTTTGGAGTGTGGGAGGAAACCGGAGAACCCGGAGGAAACCCACGCAAACACGGGGAGAACATACAAACTCCTTGCAGATAGTGTCCTTAGTGGGATTTGAACCCAGGACCCCAGCGCTGCAAGACTGCAGTGCTAACCACTGAGCCACCGTGCCGCCACGCATATATCTTAAAAGACACTTCCCCATCACAGGCTAAAGCACGGAACTGAGTCCTGTAAGTGTCTGGGGTCACAGCATAATGTTTTAGAATAGTCTGTTTAATCTCCGCATACTCACAGTTCCACCGAGGGTCCATAGCTCTATAGGCTTCAGCAGCTCCCCCCTCTAGGAGCCCAACCAGATGCCGGACACGCTCCCTGTCCGGGACTTCCATTAATCGACACTGATGCTCAAAGTCCTGGAAGAAGCCCTCAATGTCGCCTGCAGCCTCATTAAACGGCTTAAAGTCTTTGCGGGACACCCGGGGAAGTTCCCTCATGATGGGTGCTGGGGTTACAGTCTGTCTGGAACCTCTCGCGGCTTCCACAGCGAGCTCCTTATCCAGCAGTGCCATCTCCTCCATCCTGCGCTCCTTCTCTTTAGCTCCACGCATGGCCTCCCTCTTATCCTCTATGGTGGTCTCCTCTCCCAGCAAGGCCATCTTCTCCTCGTACCACACAACCCACTGACTTTTTTGGGTATTTACCTCCGGCTGCTGTCTTTCTTCCATTTGCTGTGAGGATCCTTCCTCCACGTCATTTTGCGAGCAGACTCCTTCTAGCGCCTCAATCAGCTGCTCCTTGGAGAGTCCTTTGAAACGAACTCCTACTTCACGGGCCTTTGTTTGTAGGCTCACCACAGTCCAGTTCCTGTATCCTGAGGTTCTGGTTTCAGACGTTCATTGGCCGTTGTCCTCCATGTCTTCTGCTCTGATCCCGCCGCTGCCACCAGTTTGTGACGGGGTGTACATCAGAGCAAAGAGAGACAACAGGCCGAGGATGATCCAACAGGTTTACTAACAGGAATACAAGAACAGCACACGATAAGTCCACGTAAAACAGATTCGGGGGCCCTTCCCGACAATCCTCGGACCGGATAACAAAGCAATCGTCCTTACAGTAGTCCAAAGAGTTCCACACAATCCAAAGAGTTCCACACAATCCTACGGGCCGCCACACAGGCCTAGCTCCGTCCGTGTCCACAGCCAACCAGGCTGGGGCTCCTGCTCTCTTCAAGTTTCAGCTCACTCTGAAGTTACAAAAAGGGAAATGCATTGTCTGTGCTCCTTGACCAGCCCACCATGTTCAGGGGGTGGGGGTCACACATCCTATCATCAATGGTTTGGTCCATCACAGGGCTCCAATATGTCTGCCAGCCACAGTAGATGAAGGGATCCCCTGCTGTGCAGAACAATGACTATTCCTTCACTGGCCAATGCAATTACAGATTAGATACACAACTCTGGATAGAAGAGGACAGGCTATTTACATAATCACATTAGATGCCAAGACTACAATTGTATGAGAGAGACACATTGAGATCAGTAGCTCCCCCAAGGAAATACATGAATTACAACTAATACAACCAGGGAAATATGCATATCATGACATAGTATCACAGCATATACAGTGAGAGGGTAAATTACATCTTCACACCAAGCACTTATCTGGGGTAGATGTGGTCTGGAGCAGGATGAAGCAGGCTGGTGTACAAAGAACAACTGACATCGGCATAGCCTGCTAGCAGACCAGGGTTTAAATAGGCAGAGAATTAGCAATGGAAACGCCCATTGTTCAACACACCTGGTCTCTATCCAAACCATTCCTGGCCACAAGAGGGAGCCTCACAGCAGCAAAAGCATAACTGACTTTAACAATAGTACCCCCCCCTTGAGGAGGGGTCACCGAACCCTCACCAATACCACCGGGTTGCTCAGGATGAGCATGATGGAAGGCGCGAACCAACCTTTCCATATGAATGTCAGAAGCCACAACCCAAGAGTTATCCTGCCCATAACCTTTCCATTTCACAAGGTACTGAAGCTTTCGCCTGCTGCGACGGGAATCCAGAATTTTTTCAACCTCATACTCCACATCCCCTTGTACCAAAACAGGGTCAGGAGGTGCTGCTGCAGGAATTGTTGGCTCCACATGTTTCATCAACAAGGACTTATGGAAGACATTGTGAATCTTAAATGACACAGGCAGAGTCAAACGGAAAGATACAGGGTTGATAATCTCCGAAATCTTATAAGGTCCAATAAATTTGGGCTTAAATTTAAGAGATGGAACTCTCATAGGAATATTTTTAGAGGACAACCACACCATGTCCCCCACTTTAAACTGGGGACCAACAGTCCGACGCCGGTTGGCAAATTTCTGGGCAGATTCTTGGGATTGAAATAATTTATCCACTACCTGCCCCCAAATCTGCTGCATTCTGTGTACCACCGAATCCACCCCTGGACAGTCAGACGCCTCAAGCTGCCCCGAGAGGAACCTGGGGTGATACCCAAAATTTCAGAAAAAGGGGGACACCAATGTGGTAGAGCTAGCTCTATTGTTAAGGGCAAATTCAGCCAAAGGCAAAAACGAAACCCAATCATCCTGATCCGCAGAAACAAAACACCGTAAATAGGTCTCCAGGGTCTGGTTAGCCCTTTCAGTCTGACCGTTGGTCTGAGGATGAAACGCCGAGGAGAAAGACACCTGAACACCCAGTTTGGAGCAAAAAATCCTCCAAAATCTGGATACAAACTGCACCCCTCTGTCAGAAACAATGTTTTCGGGAATACCATGGAAACTAACAACATGTTGGAAAAACAAAAGCACCAACTCTGATGAAGACGGCAACTTAGATAGGGGAACCAAGTGGACCATCTTGGAAAATCTATCACAGATCACCCAATTCACAGTCATTTTCTGAGAGACGGGAAGCTCTGAAATAAAATCCATAGAGATGTGCGTCCAAGGTCTCTTAGGTACCGGCAAAGGCAATAATAGCCCACTAGAACGTGAACAACAGGGCTTGGACCTAGAACAAACTCCACACGACTGCACAAAACTACGGACATCCCGGGACAGGGAAGGCCACCAAAAAGAGCGTCTCACAAGATCCCGAGTACCAAAAATGCCAGGATGACCTGCCAAAACAGAGCAATGAACCTCAGAGACAACTCGGTCGCTCCATTGGTCCGGGACAAACAGTTTCCCCGTAGGACATCTCTCAGGTTTATCCCCCTGAAATTCCGCCAGTGCCAACCGCAGATGAGGCGAAATGGCCGAGAGAACTACACCATCATTCAGGATAGTAGACGGCTCGGGAACTTCCAAAGAGTCAGCACAGAAACTCCTGGAAAGGGCATCGGCCTTAACATTCTTGGTGCCTGGCACAAAAGAGACCACAAAATCAAACCGGGTGAAAAACAAAGCCCACCTGGCCTGCCGAGGATTCAACCTCTTAGCAGATTCTAGATAGGTAAAATTCTTGTGGTCCGTAAGCACCACAACTTGATGTCTAGCCACCTCCAACCAATGTCTCCACTCTTCAAATGCCCACTTCATAGCCAATAATTCCCGGTTCCACACATCATAATTCCGATCAGAAGGAGCAAACTTCGCCAGCATGAAGTGGGCTTGGGCCTGCGTACTCCGACACATCCTGCCGCGTTGGAATCCAGGAACGGGTTGCCGCAGAGTCCTGGCGTCCCTGCTCTTCACAGCATCAGATACATGCCGCTGATCTTCACCCGCTCCCCCTTGGTCTTTTTGTGGCACTCCCTTCTTCTGACGATCAGTTTCATTTTTCGACTGCTCGCTTTGATGCACGGCCGAGTTCCCAGGGGGCGGGGCTTCAACTCTCGCGCTCTTTTCGTGAGGAAGAAGGCTTTAGCGGGAATCTTCGCGCCAAAAGATGGCGGTAAGATGGCGGATTCTGAAATTTTTCAACGGATCACCGCTGCCTTCCACTTCAAGGCGCACTTCACCAGGTAGGTGATTAGGTAACTATCCTGTTCGTGACACCAGAAGAGTCGATGTGTACCGCCCCGCGCTCGGCTGCAGCCGAGTTGTTCGGATCCAGGCTCGTCGATGGGAGGCTCGAGCGCCTCCGGACCCGGGGTCACTTCGTTCTGAAAGGGGCTGGCGCTTTGAAGGGGTTAGGTTTACGGCCGGAGTCGTGGTTTTGGTTAAATTCGTGACGCCACCCACGGGTTGTGGTGAATGTGGACACCACCGCTGCTGTTTACTAGGCGCCCGAGGGAGATGTTGCGCAGCAAAGGCATTAACCCCTCCGTGGGCAGGGGGTGATGGCACTGGGACCCGATTGGGATGGTATGTCGGTGCTTGGCAGTGCAGGGCAGTGCGTGGCCCGAGGGCACAGTTGTACTCACTATGATTGATGCAGAAGAGTCTCTGGTAAATCAAGATGATGGTGGTCGGTGCCCGCAGCCGGCTGCGTCTGGTCCCCCACTCGGGTTGGTGGTCTCCGCCTTTCTCCTGCACCTTGTACTGTAGCTTTGGGCTGCCTGTGCTTCAGCAACGGGAGCCCGCTCCCCGGCGTTGTGTATGTCGGGAGAGCCCATTTGGTCGCAGAGGCTGGCCCGTGGGATCTCTCTGCTTATGCGGTGGCTTTCTATCCCTCTCGGTGGGCTGTTGTCTTCAGTCAGGACTTGGGTGGGAAAGGACCTAAAGTCCAGACCTCAATCAGTTAATTAACGTGGTCCACTGGTTTCTGGACCTCGTTTCAGGGTCTGAGTACCCCCCTTTGTGCTCCGGTTTCCAGTCAGTTCCCCGGTTCGGTACCGGCGGGCCACTACCCTGTCCCGGTGCCTTACGATTCCACAGAGCCGTCTTCCCGGCTCCTGCAGGCTGAGGCCACTGTATGCCTCCTAACCAGAGGTGACTGGGCTCCAACCCAGACACCTGGTGTTAGACTGCGGCAGACCCGGGCACAGGTCTGCTTCTGCACTTGAACTTCACCACTTCACTGTCAAAGCTCAACTGTTTGTTTTTCCTGCCTCAGGACCTGTGAACTCCTCGGTGGGCGTGTCCAACCGCCTGGGCACGCCCCCTGGTGTGTCCATCAAACCCTGAGGGAGGTGACTAGGGTTTTAAGGTTGGCTGATGTTACCTTATTAGGGGACAGGTGTTATGCAAGGGCCTACCTGTGACTACCTGGCTAGTCCAGGGCGTCACATTCCCCCTTGGTTTAATACAGACCATCCGCGGGCTGTCCGACCACCCCTGGTTTATTTTTGAACTGAAAAAGATAAAAAGGAAAACATGTACAAACATAATAACTTTTTACATTTTTAAGCAGACTTAAGAATCGTCCCTTACGGGAAGCATTTTGCTTTAACGTTGCAAACATATAAAAACATTTTTATTACACGGGAACGGGATGGGACCGGGTCCTTTCATTTGCCCACCCAAGCAAACCTACACCTTGATGCTGCCTCTAAGAACAGGTCAGCACCCCTTTTCCCCAGTCCAGGAATCGGGTTCAGGTCCGGGTATTGCCCACAACGGGCCGGGTACAAAGTTCCATACCCGGCAGTCTCTCTGAGGCCCCACGTCCGGGGGACCCCTGGCCCCGGAGGATAGTCACCGGTTGCCATGGTGACGGGACCCCGGCCTACTCTGCCGCAGGCCCTTCCTCCAACCAGCCTCTCCGGAGACTGTAGATGTGATAGGGTGGTTCAAGGGGCTATTTACAAAGCCCAAAAGTGCAAGTTCTCGGCCTTGTCTTTATTTAAATCGGGGTAAAACAATGGGACGTCAACAAAGTACCAACGGGGACGGGAACATGGTAGACGGGAACGGCTACCTACCTCTTATAAACGCGGGCATGCACATCCGCTCTCCTGCTCAGGAGCCAGGCCCACTTGGGTGCCCCCGGCACCGGCTACAACCAGCCTCTCATACTGCCGTGGGCCCTACCGATCAGTGGCCTGCTCCGCCTCTCTGCAGGTGTACACCGGCTGCTCCACAGCCGGGATGGGGTACTTGGGAGTGGAGAGCACCGTGGCCGGGGTAGACTTCCAGTCGGGTGCTGCCTCCGTCGCGGCCGGGCGGACTGCCGGGGCCGTCGTCATCTCCGTCGCGGCCGGGCGGACTGCCCGGGCCGTCGTCATCCCTGTCGCGGCCATGCTCGGGGCTGGGTGAGATGTCATCAGCGGTGCTGGAGCGATGGTGACGGTAAGGCCTGAGGGCCCAGTAGCTGGGTCCTCCCCCGTAGATGGTACGGGCTCCGGTCGGGGCGGTGGCTGCGGACACGGGCGACGAGGGAGACGGTGTGGCGGGCAGGAGCAGGTCGGGTCCCTCAGCCAAGATGGCCGGTTCCTGGGGAACATAGGGGCGTGGGTCACTGCTTACCCGCTCCTCCGAGATCATTTCCACTTCGCGCGCCCGGACAGCTGCAGCCAGACCCTTCATCTCCGACGCCCACTTCGCCAGCATGAAGTGGGCTTCGGCCTGGATCTTCCGACACATCCTGCCGCTTTGGTGTCCAGGAACGGGTTTCTGCAGAGTCCTAGCGTCCCTGCACTCCACAGCGTTAATTACTGTACATGGCGCTGATCTTCACCCGCTCCCCCTTGGTCTTTTCGCGGCACTCCCTTCTTCGGCCGATCAGTTTCGCTTTTCACCTCTCCCTTTGCTGCACAGGCGCATTCCCAGGGGGCGGGGCTTCAGTTTTTTGCGCCCTTTCTGCGGAGAAGACGACTCCGGCGGGAATCTTCGTGCCAAAAGATGGCAGGAACGGATCACCGCTGACTTCACTTCAAGACGTACTTCACTAGATAAGTGAATAGGCAAGTATCCTGTTCGTGACTCCAGAAGGGTCGATGTGTACCGCCCTGCGCTCGGCTGCAGCCGAGCCGCTCGGTTCCGGGCTCGTTGGTGGGTGGCTCGAGCGCCTCCGGACCCGTGGTCACTTCACTCTGAAAGGAGGTGCTGGCGCTTTTGGTGGGGGTTAGGTAGGTGCACGGCCGGAGCCGTGCTTGAGTTCGTGATGCCCACGGGTCGTGGTGAAGTTGGACACCACCGCTGCGATTACTGGGCACCCGGGGGAGATGGTGGTGCAGCAAGATGTTAACCCCTCCGTGGGTAGGGGTGATGGCCCCGGGACCCGTTGGGGATAGCTGGGTGGTGCAGGGCGGTACGCGGCCGGATGGCACTGTTGTACTCACGGTTATTGACACACACAAGTCTCTGGTAAACCAAGTTGATGGTGGTCGGTGCCCGCAGCCCGCTGCGTCTGGTCCCCCACCCAGTTCGGTGGTCTTGGCCTTTCTCCTGCACAGTGTTGTGTATCTGTGGACTGCCTGCGCTTCAGCGACGGGAGTCCGCTCCCCGGCTTTGTGAATGTCGGGAGAGCCCTTTTGCCCGCACACGCTGGCCCGTGGGATCTCTCTGCCTGTGCGGTGGCTTTCTATCCCCCTCGGTGGGCTGTTGTCTTCAGTCGGGACTTGGGTGGGAAAGGACCTATAGTCCAGACCGCAATCAGTTAATTAACTCAGTCCAGTGGATTCTAGACCTCGTTTCAGGGTCTAAGTACCCCCCTGTGTGCTCCGGTTTCCGAGTCGGTTCCCCGGGTCGGTACCGGCGGGCCACTACCCTGTCCCGGTCCACCACGGTTCCACTGAGCCGTCTTCCCGACTCCTGCAGGCTAAGACCACCGTTTGCCTCCTAGCCAAAGGTGCCCGGGCTCCAACCCCAGCACCTGTCAATCTGTCACAGGCCTGTCCCACAGGCCTGACCTCCTCCACTGCTCAATGTGACACCCTGGACTAGTCAGGTTGTCCCAGGTAGTCACACACACACACACCCTCCCTCCCCGATTAGGTGACAGCAGCCAACCTAGAAACCCTTGTCACCACCCTCCAGGTTTGATGTCCACACCAGGGGGGTGGAGCCAGGCAGTTGGCTCTGCCCACCGAGGAGTTCACAGGCCTGGAGGCGGGAAAACAAACACACAAGTTGTAGTGCAGAGTAGAGAGAAGTCAAGTTCAAGGGCAGACCTGTGTCCAGGCCTGCCAACAGACTACTCCGGTGGCTGGGTCGGAGCCCAGTCACCTTTGGCAAGGAGGCAGACGGTGGTGGCTGCCTGCAGGAGTTGGGATTACAGCCGGTGGAACCGTAGGAACTGAGGTCGGGCGGTGGCCCGCCGGTACCGAACCGGGGAACCGATTAGAAACCGGAGCACCAGGAGGGGTACTCAGACCCAGTACAAAGCCCTGAACCGACAGGGCTGAGTCAAATCAACTGATTGAGGACTGGACTTAAGGACCTTTCCCACATAAGACCCGTTAGAAGACAACAGCCCAACCATACAGGGTAAAGCCACCGCCAAGGCATAGAGACCCAAAGGGCCAGCGTCTGCGCGCAAACGGTCTCCTACGGCATATACAAGTCGGGAGGCGGACTACCGTTGCTTAGGCATAGGAGTCAAAACATTCATACAAGGAGGTGCAGGAGAAAGGCGGAAACCACCAACCTATTCTGGAAGAAGCTGCAGCCGGCTGCGGGCCCCGTTCATCATCCCATTTGGTTTACCAGAGACTCCAGTGTATTGTGTCATAGTGAGTACACCAGTGCCTTTTGGCTGCGCACCGCGCCGCACAGCATCAGCACCCAGCACGTACCCGCTCCCCTGCCTCAGTACCTCCCTCGGGCCCCCGTGACCATCACCCCTACCCACGGAGGGGTCAACACCAAGCTGCGGAACACCGTCCCCAGAAGGCCCAGTTAATGGCAGCGGTGGTGTCCATCCATTCACCACAACCCGAGGGTGGCGTCACGAACTTACATCCCAAACCAAACCGCCGCGGCCCCGGTAGTGGAACTCCCCGTCAAGTCCATGCATGTAGCGCCAACTCCCTTGCAGAGCGATGTGACCCCCGGATCCGTGAGAGGCTCGAGCCACCACCCACCGTACGAGCACGGATCCGAGCGGCTCGGCGGTCGCAAACGAGTCCGCGGGGCGGTACACTCAACACTAAAACTCATCTGCTTGTGTTTCCTGCCTAAGGCTATGTGCGCACTAGGCCGTTTTACCCGCGGATTTACCCGCGGATTTGCTGCGGAAATTTCTTGAGAAATGTCTGCAATCTTTGTGCAGACATTTCCCAGCACATCCTATGAGAAAAAAAAATAGCTGTGCGCACTGTGCGGATTTTTTTCAAGAAAATTTCTTGAGAAAATTTTCTCGAGAAACTTTCTTGAGAAAATGTGCATGTCCATTATTTTCCGCAGGTACCTGCGGAATACCCCCGGAATTTCGCTCCATTCACTGTAATGTAATCGCGAAATTCCGGGGGTATACCGCAGGTAGCAAATGATGTGCGGTATACCCCCGGTATAGCCGCGATTTACCTGCGGTAATGCTCATCGCTCCCTGCGGTTTTGCAGGAAGTGATGTCATTATGCCAGGAAGAGGAAGCGGAGAGAGTAAACACAGACGTCACACTCCCTGGACGCCGCACAGAAGCACTTCCGTGTGACCTCCAGGTGCCCGTGCAGTCTGTGTCCCGCTCCAGCCTCGCGGCTGCCTGCACTGCTGTGTGTCAGTGTGTGCCCGCAGTATCAGCAGCTTGTCACCCGACAGCGCAGGCAGACACTGACACACAGCAGTGCAGTGTCAGTGTCTGCCTGTGCCAGTGTCTGCCTGCGCTGCCGGGTGACAAGCTGCCGATACTGCGGGCACACACTGACACACAGCAGTGCTGGCAGCCGCGGGGATGACGATCGCCGCTGTCAGGAGGTGAGATCATTACCTGCTGTGACGATCTCCTGCCTCCTGACGTCACCGCGGTCACTGCTGTCTATGCCCGTCTCGCGGGCGGCCCGAGACTGTCACTAGCGGTGACGTCACGGGCTCTCGCGATACTTCTGACAACGTGAGAGTCAGTGACAGCGGTGACGTCAGCAGTACAGGAGATGATCACAGCAGGTAATGATCTCATCTATGCTCCTGATGGCAGCGCTCGGCATCCCCTGCAGTGACCTGGGCTGACCTATTGATGTTAGCTCAGGTCACTGCATTGCTCTCCCAGCCAATGGGGAACATTCTGTTCTTCATTGACTGGGACAGTGACTATGGTATGGATCGCCGTGGGACCCCCCCCACCCTTATTGGATTACGCCGGACGTGGATTGATTGTTCTTTTCAATAAATTGGTTAAAGAGGCTATTTGGGGAGTGTTTTTTCAAATAAAACTTTTTTTGTTGTCTATTGTTTAATTATTACTGACTGGGTTGGTGATGTCGGGTATCTGATAAACGCCTGACCTCACCAACCCCAGGGCTTGATGCCAGGTGACATTACACATCTGGCATCAACCCCATATATTACCTCGTTTGCCAACGCACCAGGGCAACGGGATGAGTTAGGGCGAAGCGCCAGGATTGGCACGTCTAATGGATGCGCCACTTCTGGGGCGGCTGCGGCCTGCTATTTTTAGGCTGGGGAGTGTCCAATAACAGTGGACCTCCCTAGTCTGAGAATATCAGACGCCAGCTGTCCGCTTTACCTTGGCTGGTGATCCAATATGGGGGGGACTGCACGTTTTTTGTTTTAAATTATTTATATAATTTAAAATAACAGCGTGGGGTGCCCACTGTTTTGGATTATCAGCCAAGGTAAAGCTGCCAGCTGTAGTCTGCAGGCTGCAGCCGTCTGCTTTACCCTAGCTGGCTACAAAAAATGGGGGGACCTCACGTCATTTTTTTTAAATTATTTATTTATTTTATGGCTAAATACAAGGCTAAGCACCCTTTAGTGCCACATGAAAGTCACTAAAGGGTGCCAGCTTAGAAAATGCAGGGAGGTGGGACATTATATAGGTTTTTCTCATCTATCTATCTATCTATCTATCTATCTATCTATCTATCTATCTAACTATCTATCCCTCTATCTATCCCTCTATCTATCTATCTATCCATCTATCCATCTATCCCTCTATCTATCCATCTATCCCTCTATCTATCTATCTATTCATCTATTCATCTATCTATCTATCCCTCTATCTATCTATTCATCTATTCATCTATCCCTCTATCCATTATCTGTCTATCGATTATCTTTATTATTTATTGCAGGGACAAACCTGCGGTAAATCCGCGGTAAATCCGCGGCAAATCCGCGGCAAATCCGCATGCGTTTTTCCCGCGGATTTTTCCGCAGGTCCGGAAATCTTTCACTCCCAGAAGTTTCTCAAGAAATTTTCTTGAGAAACTTCACATTTCTAGTGCGCACATAGCCTAAGGCCCTCTGAACTCCTGGGCGTGGCCAACCGCCTGGCTCCGCCCCCTGGTGTGTTCATCAAGCACTGAGAGAGGTGACTAGGGTTTGGGGGACAGGCGTAGTGCGGGGGTCTACCTGTTACTACCTGGCTAGTCCAGGGCGTCACAAGTGTATTCCCAGTGTGAGGAGCGGTAACCACTAGTGATTGTTTCCTCCAGCTGTCTCATCTTGTTCACTGTGCCAGGGATTATGGGTATTGTAGTCCTGCAAGTACCATCTGTGCTTGTGCACCAACGGGAGGAGACTACATCTCCTAGAATCCCTCACGCGTGACGTCTACGTTGCCGTTCTGGCGCTAAGTCTGAGGTGAAACCAAATGCTGAATAGACGGGAAGAAGCCGCGGAGCCTCGTGTGTGCGGAGACGCCGGGTGGACGGTCTGCAGCCGCCGCTAGCGCTTTCCTGGCCTCCGTGATCATCGTCGCGTGTGGTGACGTCATTACCAATGGCGGGGTAAACAGAGGGGAGCGTGCTCAGTGATGCCCAGGACTCTCTTATAGTCTCCATGACAACCAAGCAGCCATTATTTCTTAATGGAAGTGTTACTATTAATATTTGTAGTAATTGTTGCCATTTTCCACAGAGTATTGGGACGGAAATTACCATCTTTATGGCCAGAATGATGCACTTTATCTATGGGCTTTCATTAGAAACTTGGGCTTTGATCACGTGACATTCACCTGAATTAAAGGGATTGTCCATATCTTGGAAACCTTTGCAGCGGGAGGTGAGCATCATCGTCATGGCTACATATACCTGTATTCAACACTTTAACATAAATCCCCTTAAAACTTAACATTTAATATTGATGTTTAAAATATATATATATAATATACCACACTATATGATCAAAGTGAAATGGTGCACAGGAGAGAGAGGGAAAAATATCCCTACAATATCCACTCCCTCCTGTACTCTACCTAACCGTGGAGGTTGGCACCCTAAAGATACGTAGTGGCGCCCCCACTCCTCGACGGCTGTCCCTACTGATAACCCTATGAGCCCCTAGCCAAAGGATAATGTGCAGTGCAAGCAATTAAAGTGCAGTGCCAACATATATATAAAGTGACTTGTGCAAAAACTGGAGCTCATAAAAAGCCTCAATTGATAAGAGGCCACAATCCTATCTCAAATGAGACCCTCGATAGTAGCAGGGACAGCCAGACTTAGCTTTTTATGCCTCAACGCGTTTCACCATCTCATGGTTCATCAGGAGGCCGATGTCCATATACAGTGGTATGATAGACCAGTGGCAGTAACCGTGCTGCCAGATTCACATGATACTAAGGGGCCACCAGGTGAATAATCAACCTTATAACCCCTCCTGGGTCCTCCAGTCCAGGTGTTAATCAATGAGCTAAATCGTTACCTTAGTTATTGTCCGAAGGAGGCCACTTTTCCCCTCCTCCACATGCTCTGGCCATGATGCCCGTGCTCGTGGAACGCACATGCGACCCGCCCCCTGTAATACAGGAGTGTCATAGGCATGCGTTCCACGGTGGAACGCGGAAGTGATGAAGGTACCATTTTAATCTGCCCCTGTGCATGTGAATCTGGCAGCACGGTTACTGCCACTGGTCTATCATACCACTGTATATGGACATCGGCCTCCTGATGAACCATGAGATGGTGAAACGCGTTGAGGCATAAAAAGCTAAGTCTGGCTGTCCCTGCTACTATCGAGGGTCTCATTTGAGATAGGATTGTGGCCTCTTATCAATTGAGGCTTTTTATGAGCTCCAGTATTTGCACAAGTCACTTTATATATATGTTGGCACTGCACTTTAATTGCTTGCACTGCACATTATCCTTTGGCTAGGGGCTCATAGGGTTATCAGTAGGGACAGCCGTCGAGGAGTGGGGGCGCCACTACGTATCTTTAGGGTGCCAACCTCCACGGTTAGGTAGAGTACAGGAGGGAGTGGATATTGTAGGGATATTTTTCCCTCTCTCTCCTGTGCACCATTTCACTTTGATCATATAGTGTGGTATATTATATATATATATTTTAAACATCAATATTAAATGTTAAGTTTTAAGGGGATTTATGTTAAACTACATATACCTGTGTAGTGAGCGGCAACGAACAATCCCTTTAATTCAGTCAAATGTTGTGATCGCTCTGTGAATTGCAGGGCATGCAGCAAGCAAGGCGCCATCATTCCTTGCGGGTCATGATGTGCTCCCTCTTCCCCCATGGGTCCTTTGCCCAGGTTAGGCTCCGTTGCTCGTGGCTTATGATGGGATTGTTTCTATGGTTACAGGTCGGCCGACGCAGATAAGATCGCTGCTTTGTGTTATGAACATTACCGCATCAAACTTCCTAAACAGGGTCGATCGGATCCCGGCAAGGAATGGACCCTGATGGCGGCGGTGATCCAGGTGGAGTCTGCGCCCGACGTCAAGAAAGGTGATGCTGACGCTCAGCCCCGACGTGTGTGTGTATAATTATATACAGTATATATATATATATATATATATACACATACATACAGTGTGTCCACCCATATCCACCCGTTAACTTGAGAACGGTGGCAGCTATAGGCATAGAAGTGGTGTCTAGGTATAGTAAAGTAGCCATGCGGTACGCAATGAAACCACCTATAGCGCCACCTGGTGGAAAACAACGGAGTAAGGGCGGCTTTGCACGTTGCGACATTGCACGTGCGATGTCGATGGGGTCAAATCGAAAGTGACGCACATCCGGCGTCGCAGTCGATATCGCAACGTGTAAAACCTTTTTGATACGATGAACGAGCGCAAAAGCGTCGTTATCGTATCATCGCTGCAGCCTCCGACATTTCCATAATGCCGATGGTGCGACAGGTACGATGTTGTTCCTCGTTCCTGCGGCAGCACACATCGCTGTGTGTAAAGCCGCAGGAGCGAGGAACTTCACCTTACCTGCCGCCGGCTGCAATGAGAAGGACGGAGGTGGGCGGGATGTTTACATCCTGCTCATCTCCGCCCCTCCGCTTCAATTGGCCGCCTGCCGTGTGACGTCACTGTGACGCCGCACGACCCGCCCCCTAAGGAAGGAGGCGGGTCGTCGGCCAGAGGGACGTTGCACGGCAGGTATGTGCGTGTAAAGCTGCCGTAGCGATAATAATCGCTACGGCAGCTTTCACTAGATATCGCCCGTGCGACGGGGGCGGGACTATCGCTGCAGCATCGGTAACACATTGTTACCGATGTCGCAACGTGCAAAGCCCGCCTAAGCATTTTTATCTTGAAACGGAACGAGATAGAGAAAAAAAGTGAATTACAAAGTTGTAGGGCATCATCAATTCAATACGAATCGACACCTTGCATACAGAAATGCTATGATATGAAACCAATGACCCCCCCAATATATATATATACACCGTGTGCAGAATTATTAGGCAAGTTGTATTTTAGGGGAATTTTTTTTATTATTGATCAACAACTCTGTTCTCAATCAACCCAAAAGACTCATAAATATCAAAGCTTAATATTTTTGGAAGTTGGAGGTTTTTTTTTAGATTTGGCGATCTTAGGAGGATTCTGTTTGTGCAGGTAACTATTACTGTGCAGAATTATTAGGCAACTTAATAAAAACCAAATATATTCCCATCTCACTTGTTTATTTTCACCAGGTAAACCAATATAACCGCACAAAATTTAGAAATAAACATTTCTGCCATGCAAAAACAAAACCCCAAAAAAGAGTGACCAATATAGCCGCCTTTCTTTCTGATGACACTCAGCAGCCGGTCAACATTGCATGCAGCAGCCACCACAGCCTCCAGACACTGCTCCCAGAGGTGGACTGTTTTCCCTCCATGTAGATCTCACATTTTGTGAGGGACCACAGGTTCTCTATGGGGTTCAGATCAGGTGAACAAGGGGGCCATGTCATTATTTTTTCATCTTTTAGACCTTTACTGGCCAGCCACGCTGTGGAGTAGTTGGATGCATGTGATGGAGCATTGTCCTGCATGAAAATGTTTTTTTTTGAACGATACCGACTTCTTCCTGTACCACTGCTTGAAGAAGTTGTCTTCCAGAAACTGGTAGTAGGTCTGGGAGTTGAGCTTCACTCCATCCTCAACCCGGAAAGGTCCCACAAGTTGATCTTTGATGATCCCAGCCCATACCAGTCCCCACCTCCACCTTGCTGGCGTCTGAGTTGGAGTGGAGCTCTCTGCCCTTTACTGATCCAGCCTCTGGCCCATCCATCTGGCCCATCAAGAGTCACTCTCATTTCATCAGTCCATAAAACCTGTGAAAAATCAGTCTTAAGATATTTCTTGGCCCAGTCTTGACGTTTTATCTTCTGTTTCTTGTTCAGAGGTGGTGGTTTTTCAGCCTTCCTTACCTTGGCCATGTCCCTGAGTATGGCACACCTTGTGCTTTTTGATACTCCAGTAACGTTGCAGCTCTGAAATATGGCCAAACTGGTGGCAAATGGCATCTTGGCAGCTTCACGCTTGATTTTTCTCAATTCATGGGCAGTTATTTTGCGCCTTTTTTGCCCATCACGCTTCTTGCGACCCTGTTGGCTATTTGCCATGAAACGCTTGATTGTTCGGTGATCACGCTTCAAAAGTTTGGCAATTTCAAGACTGCTGCACCCCTCTGCAAGACATCTCACAATTGTGGACTTTTCAGAGCCCGTCAAATCTCTCTTCTGACCCATTTTGCCAAAGCAAAGAAGTTGCCTAATAATTAAGTGTGACACCTGCTTTGGGAGCGATCTATAGTGTTCCACCCACATTCACCTCTACAGATGCTGCTTCTTTGGTTGAACTGGAGAATACTACAATTCCCAAAGTGCCTTGCAAATCTGGGGGAGGAGGAAACAGGACGGAGGGGTGGAAGGGAGCTGAGTCATCTTGGAGGCGGGAAGCTGCAACTGGGTGTGAGGAGAGACCGTCTAAGAAAGTGACAGGAGGCACCATTAGCAGGAGCTGCGGCCTTCCAGGTTTACCACACCGAAGAAGGATTTTGCCTGCTGTACCAACTCCCTCCCAGACATTGAATCCAGACGCCCCAGTGTGGAATAGTCTGAGAGAACAGGCCTGCTGCAGACAGAAGTGAGTAGGACATTGCTGTGACTTGTAGTTCTACAGTTTGAGAAGTGTGCTGGAGCAAATTACAAGGCCTTGCTAGAGAGGACTTTTGACTGCACTAACTGGGAGTTTGTATAGGACCAGCCCTGGGGAAACACTGCCTTCATTACTTTAAGTGCACCAACGTACTGCAAGCGCGCCAACATCCGCGGCAACTGGGGCCCCAATTTGGGACTGTGTCAATTGTGAGGCTGCAGCTGTTAGTTGGTAGATTGTAAGTAGTCAGCAGAGTGTGTGGTGTAGGTTAAAGAGGAAGCATTACCCCTAACCTTCAGGTTTATTACAAAGAGCCCTTCCTGCATTTTTGTAGAATACTGCATAACAATACCTGTCGTTTCACTGTTATTTGCTTTTTATCCCTGCAATTACCATTGTCATCCTCCTGCAAATAAACCTGTTAAGATTTCTAACCTCAGTTATTGTGAGTGTGTACGGAGCGTGGGTAGGGGTTTCCCGAGTCGACCCCTAGCAGAAGACAAAGACCCTTCTGCATTCCACCAGAGCTCCTAGCAAGATTCGGGTGGAGGCACTGCGTCATATCAAGGTGAGAACAACCGAACACCCTGCCCCAGCGGCAAATTAAAGGGGTGTTACAGTGGAGGCACTGCTGAGATCGATCAAGACAGGTATCGCTGACATGGAGGCTTTAACTGAAGCACAGGTGTCCACATGGTGTGGGGAAAGAAGTATACTTGAAGAACACAGTTTTGCAGTATGCGGTGAACTCTCCAAGGTACCGGATGAAGGAATACTGAAGATTGTGAACCAAGTTCATGGAGTTGTCCATCCCAGAGTGGTTGACAGAAGGACTGATGAAGGGAGTCCATTATCAGCAGCTCTAATCACTACTGAGGGGACACTGGATAAAGGGTACTTTCCATCTGTCATAGCTGTGCCATTAAAACATGGACCACATTGGAAGATCACCTGGCCTGTGAGGTCCGAAGCAGGGACATCATCTTCAGGTGCAAGTTCACAGCCTAGGAGATCTAGTCGATGTCTACCTTCCACTCCTACTCGGGACAAATCTGAAGAAACAACCATGATGGTTGACGTGGTAGTGGCAGCCATGGAGAAGTTAGTCACCCAGTTTACAAAATTGCAACCTGAAGGGGCCTACCGTCGTCTGAGAACCTTCTCGGGTGTCACTCCTGTCCCAGCTGGTGAAGAAGGGTATGACACGTGGAGGGATGTTACTCTGCAATATCTGGAAGAATGGCAGTGTACTGATGCAGTGAAGAAGCAGAGAATTGTGCAGAGTCTGAAGGGGCCTGCTATGGAAGTGGTGCAGGCTGCTTGGAGAAGTCAGTCAGAGACAACTTCTAAAGATTACATGACTGCTCTTGAAGATGCTTTTGGATCCCCAGAGGATGCCACTGATCTCCTTTATCAACTCCGCACCACCTATCAAAACTCTGGTGAGAAGATGTCAGATTATCTTTATCGATTGGACAAATTGGTGCATAGGGTCGTATCCAAGGGGGGACTTAGGCCCGAACAAGTTGATCAGTGTCGTTTAGAACAAGTGCTCCGAGAGCTCTGACTCACGATCCCATTGCTCAACGACTGAGGTGTTGCGACAAAGGGCAGATTCCCCGTTCTTTCCATCAGTTGCTTAAAGAAGTCAGACAAGAGGAAGCTCTCCTGGCCGCCAGAGAACAAGTGACCCAGCGAGTGGCTGCTGCCCCTGTACATCTTGAATCCAGCCATCGAGAGGGAGAGTTCTTGAAGGTCATTGAGAGGCAAGGGGAACAGCTTGCCCAACTTCTAGCTGCCCAGGCTCTGAAGGTTGACCAGCTAAAGCAAATTATTGAGACAGCTGTCAAGAGTCAAAGACCGCCTTTGCAAGTGGCAAGTGATGACCACAGTCTGGTAGAAGATACAAAGCCAGAAGAATGTTTTGTCTGTGGGAGCACCCATCATATGGCTCGCCAGTGTCCGAAGAGGTGGAATTTGAAGAGATCTCGGGACCCCCCACCTAACAAGAAGGAGCAGACGGGAAACGGGAAAGGGGGCCAGTAGAGTCCTATACTGGCCCCCCTTCAAAATCAGAGGTATATTCTACTGCTCCATCTAACCCTGTCCAGTCAGAGCAATTTCCTAAAGGTCTCGTAGGACCAGCACCACATGTACCGGCCTGTATCAATGGGCAGCCATGCACTGTATTACTGGATAGTGGTTCACAAGTGTCCATCATTTTTGAGAAGTGGTACAGAAAATACTTGTCAGACGTGCCCTTGCAACCTCTATCTGGACTTGTAGTCTGGGGTTTGAGTGAAAACAGTTACCCCTACAAAGGATACGTGGCTGTCACACTACGATTCCCAGAGACTATAGCTGGGGTGGAAAGAGAGGTTCCCATCATTGCATTAGTCTGTCCAGACACTGATGAAGACCGGGAAACAGTGCCTGCCATAGTCGGGACAAATGCCAACCTATTCCGTACTCTTGCTCAGTGGTGTCGCAAAATTGGAGGTAATAGATACTCGCAGGCCCTCACAATCCATCCTGTCTGTTTGGCTGCTTATGAGAAGAAAGAGGAAGAGGAAAGGAAGGAACTACGTCCTGAACATTTTGACCTCTGTTTTGAAGGTAGTGATCTGAAGAAGGAGGAAAAGCAGTCAGTGATAAATGGTATGATGAAGCGTGCCGGAACCTTCTCATTGGGTGATTGGGACCTGGGCCTTGCAAGAGGAGTGGAGCATCACATCCGGCTGACTGATGAGAAGCCATTTCGAGAAAGATCCAGACGATTGGCTCCCGCCGATGTGGAGGATGTTCGAAAGCATTTACGGGGTTTACTGGACACTGGAGTCATAATAGAGTCCAACAGCCCATACGCATCTCCGATAGTGATCGCTCGGAAGAAGAATGGAGCTATTAGGATGTGTGTGGATTATCGCACCCTGAACAAACGCACTGTGCCTGATCAGTATACTGTGCCCAAGATTGATGAAGCTTTAGATTGCCTGCAGGGAAGCCAGTGGTTTTCTGTGTTAGATCTTCGGAGTGGATATTACCAGATACCCATGAGCAAGGAGGATCAGGAGAAGACTGCTTTCATTTGCCCTATCGGTTTCTATGAGTTTCAACGGATGCCGCAAGGAGTGACCGGTGCCCCTGCTACTTTCCAGAGATGTATGGACAAGGTGATGGGAGACATGAACTTTCGTGAGGTCCTGGTTTACCTGGATGATCTGATTGTATTTGGCCACACCTTGGAAGAGCACAACCTGAGGTTATTTAAGGTGTTGGACCGGCTAGAGGAAGCTGGGTTAAAACTATCCCTCGACAAGTGCCTGTTCTGCCAGAAATCTGTGAAGTATGTAGGACACATTGTCAGCCGAGAAGGAATCTCCACGCATCCAGGCAAAATAGAAGCTGTGATGGAGTGGCCCAAACCCACCAAATTGGGGGAGCTTAGATCTTTTCTAGGTTTCAGCGGGTACTACAGAAGATTTGTGCCACAATATTCCAAGATCGCAAAGCCATTGACAGCCCTCACTCAAGGGTATCCCCCACCTCGAGGGACAGCTCGCTCCAAGAAACCTGCAACAAAAACCTACTTTAAGGTGAATGAGCCTTTCGGAGAGAGATGGACATCAGAGTGTGATGAAGCCTTTGAGAAACTCAAGTCCTGCTTGACCCAGGCACCTGTACTGGCCTATGCAGACCCCAACAAGCCATACGTACTTCATGTGGATGCTTCTTTTGATGGACTTGGAGCAGTCTTATACCAGGAGCACTATGGCGTCCTGCGGCCAGTCTACTACATCAGTCGTGGATTGTCTCCGAGTGAGCGCAATTACCCAGCACATAAACTGGAGTTCTTGGCCTTGAAATGGGCTGTGGTGGACAAGCTGCATGACCACCTCTATGGAGTGCATTTCCAAGTTCATACTGACAACAATCCACTGACCTATGTGAGGACTACAGCAAAGCTGGATGCTACTGGCCATAGATGGCTCGCCGCGCTAGCTATATATGATTTCAGCCTGAAGTACCGACCTGGTGCCACCAACATCGATGCAGATGCTCTGTCCCGCCTGCCCAGGCAGATGGTGAATGAAGAAGAAGAAGCCTGGATTGAGGTTCCAGCCCCAGAGGTGAAAGCTATGTGCCATCGACATCAAGGAAGGATTGCTCAATCAGGGGGCTGTGCTACCTTCTTAGGGGCTCCAGAGGAAGCTCTTCCACTATTGTTCTGTCAACTGACCAACGTTGATGCTGGCTCCCTGCCTCAACTGACTCAAAACCAGATTGAAAAGGCTCAGCAGGAAGATCCTTCTGTGGGAGTTGTTCGATGGTGGGTGAAAAGGGGCCAAAAGCCTGAGAGGAATGCTCTGAAGACACAAGAGTCTGTTCTCTTGACCCGACAGTTAGACTTTCTGGTGGTGAAAAATGGATTGCTGCACCGCGAGGTCAAACGCCAAAATCGAGAAGTTCGTGTCCAGTTGGTGCTTCCTGCTCAGTTCCGTGAGATGGTCATAAGGGCACTGCATGATGATCATGGACACCTTGGGGTGGAAAAGACCACCAGCCTCATAGCAGATCGGTTCTATTGGCCAAAGATGGAAGTGTGGCGCCCCTGACCTGGTCAGGCACCACTGAGTACTGCACCCATGCTGGGGACAGTACAACACAGGTAATCCAGAAGGCTGACCGGGGTGTGGAACACAGGCGCATAGTGATCAGGTCTCACACATGTACCCATGAGAGGACCCCTGGGGATCCCAGGAGGGGGCAAGCCTTCACCTTCACTGGAATAGTGGAGGGGGTAGAGCCTCCATCTCCTCTCAAGGGGTGTGGTGGAGAGTCTGGTTGCTAGGTGGCGTAGGCAAGAACAGGAGAGGAGGGGCAGTGAGTCAGTTAGAGCAGAACTCCATAGGGCTCAGTGAGGAGCAGACCTGTGGGGCTGTTGCTGTCTAACAGCGTCCGCGCAGTGGCTACAGACGGGGGAGAACGGTCAACTAGGAGTGCTACCTGAAAGCCAGCTTCAGCTAGGGAGTGCAACGGAGTGGGAAGTAAGGAGACTGCTAGAGAGCACCAGGCCCAACCGGGCGGCAGATCCCGAAGCGAAGATAGATCCAGCTTTCTTCTGCTAAACCTGCCGGTGTGGGGCTCTCAAAGCCCACACCACATCACCACAAAAGCCGCAGCCACGTAACCGCAGTGAGGGCCCATAGGTCATAGGAGGCAAGAAGCTGGAGTGGCCTGGTCCGGGGAACAAGCATACGGCGAACGAAGGGGAGAGAGAGGCTGCAGCATCTTCCCTGGGTGACCCCCATAGGGACTAAAAGTCGGGGTCACCCCAAACCACCAAGGGCTAAGGAAGGCGAGTCAGTAGTCACCCTCATAAAGTCAGCCTGAAGGATACCTGGTTCCCACCTGGTTCATCTCAGCTACGCCCGGGCTACTCACCCTGCCATCAAATGTGAGTAAAGCCCCTGAAAGACATTCCTGCCTGTGTGGTCATTCTGCGCCTTGTGGTACTACAAACCTACACTGGGCCCTGGGGCTTGCCTCACTCTCAGGAGGCTATTCCAACTAACTGCACACACCATCAGCCCCAGGCGTCCCCTAACCTGCAGTGGCGGTCCCCACTGACCGCAATACTGAGAGTGGCGTCACGATCAAAACTGAAGATTTCCTACCTGTGACCAGCACCAGCTACGTGGAGTCCCTGAAGGTATGCACCGATACAGCACCGGCGGGGCTTCACATCTGGCGTCACGAACAGGATAAGGACTAGACCTGTCCAGACAGGTGACCATGTGCCTGGGCGGTCCGCTTGAAAAATTGGAAGCGCCGCCATATTGCCACCATGAAAAGCGCGCTGAAAAACAACAGCAGCCCGCGCTGGAAGAAGTTACCGCCCACGAAGAGGTGTGGCTACCCAGAGATCCCCTGCAGAGTCCTGACCTCGCTGATGAAGAAAGCGGAAGCGTCCAGAGACGGCGGAGCAGAAGAGAAGCCAGCAGCTTGTTAGAGAAAATGGAGTCCAGACGCGGATACCCAGAACCAGGCACTGCTGCCTGGTGGTGCCGGGAGCTTGCCATCTTCTGCGACCGGCTGGAGGCCGGGATTGTGCGACAGCTTAGGGAAGAACGCACGGAGCTCCTGGAGATGGCTGCGGCGGTGCGGACCTACGAGGAGGGAGCCGCGCGACGCATGTCAGACCGAGCGGCGACGACGCAGACCCCGATGCTGCCACAGATGGGTGAGTCGAGTGATGCCCCGGCCAGCGCAAGTGCCCCGACCCCTGCTGCCACGCCCGCGGTCCCGGAAGAGGCGCCCGGCGCGGCGCCACCGAACCAGGCCGCAGCCACGCTAGATGCGGCCCGCCAAATCCAGGCCGCCGCAGCCATGCCCCGCCTGGCCCGCAAAGGTCCGACTACCACTGCGATACTGATCCGTGCCGCAGGTGTGACACTGACCCAGGCTGCCACCCTGCTGAGCCCAGTCCGCCAAGACCCCACCGCAGCAGCGACGCTCGTCCGCGCCGCAAGTGAGATGCTGAACCAGGCCGCAGCCCCACCGGGTGCGGCCCGCCAAGCTCCGATCGCTGCAGCGACGTCCAGCCCAGCCTGCACAGAGCCCCCTGCAACAGCGACACTGATCTAGGCCGCCGCCAGCCAGGGCGCGGCCCGCCAAGACCAGGCCGCCGCCATGCCAGGCGCGGCCCGCCAAGACCAGGCCGCCGCCATGCCAGGCGCGGCCCGCCAAGACCAGGCCGCCGCCATGCCAGGCGCGGCCCGCCAAGACCAGGCCGCCGCCATACAGGGCGCGGCCCGCCAAGAGATTGCATCACTATTTTCCCCGGCCTGCAAGGCCAGAGCAGACACCGCTCCCCAGTCCAGAGAGGTCCCTGCTAGGAAGACCCTGATAGGAGAGGACCCTGAATACTGGAAGCTGAAGGCTGACCTAGAGGCCCAGTTCCCGCAAGAGATGGTGGATCGGTATCTGCTCCCTCCGCATACCCCCAAGGAGATTCAGGCAATCCCTGCAGCCGCGCCAGAGAGTCCACCGCCCAGACCAGCTGAAGAAAGCCCATCCCCAGCACTGCCACAACCAGAGTGCAGCGAAGAACTAAGGGGGAGAGGAGGCCAGGAAGCTGAGGAGCTGACTCCGGAGCCACCAGCAGTGGACCTATACTCAGAGCCAGAGATGCTGCCCTATTCTCGCTGGGATGAGGAAGACCTGACCCCGTCTGCAGACGAAGATCAGCCCAAAGACCTCACCTGGGAGCCCGCAGGCATGAACCCAGCCCGCAAGACACGGCGCAGCAGAGCAAAGTATCCTCCAACACCACAGTCTCCAGAGCAGAGAGAGGTCACAGCCAGAGACCTGCAGGAGAAAAGATTACTGAGAAGGTCTAGAGTCCAGGTCAGAGGACCCCTTTACAGAGGAGTTGTAGAGGACTTCAATTTGAAAAGCGGATACGGCTTTATTGTAGCAAGAGGAATAAAAGAGGGCATATTTGTGAATCGGAGAGATGTTCAAGCCCACCTGCCCAGAGGACATTCAGGCAGAAATTTGAAAATTGGAGACGTAGTACAGTTCACCTTGCATCAAGGAGAAAGGGGCTACTATGCCTTAGACGTAGCACCATGTCCCAAAGAGGAAAGACAAGACAGAGATAAAGAAACAGATGCAGAAAAGGAAACAGATGAAGATCAAGAAAGAAGAGACAAAGAGCCTACAGATGAAACTACCTCAGAGGATGACAAGGAGCAAGAAAACAGCAGGTGCCGCAGCCCAATAGGCCAAAGCCCTGGTAAAGAGGAGTAAAGTAAAGAAAGAAGTATCGAAAGTTTGACCAGTTTGACAAGTTGAAAAGTTTGCAACGTTATTGTTTAAGCATGTGCCCACAAAAACTATTGTGAGAAATAAACTTTAAGGCTATGAACTTGCTATAGCCACAAACTCTCGCAGTGTAAATAGTTACACCAGTGGCACCACCACCAGGGCCAGCCTGTTTAGGGGCTTGGCTCGTCTGCAACCAGGAGGGGCCCGTCCGTATATAGGGCCTTGGCTCACCTGCGACCAGAGAGCACGCCTGTTTATGGGGCCTTGGCTCACCACCACAAAGAGGGTACCTGGTCAGCACCAACTGTGGAGGCCGCCTCTGCATCCTGCCAGAAGAGGCTGACGGCGCGGATCCACCAGGCCAGGTATACCCTGAAACCACCAGCCCATGAAAGCCGCCTCTACATCCTGCCAGAAGTGGCTGAAGTCGCGGCCAACGGGAGAGGAAGATTGGAGGAAAGGTCTGGGGAAGTAGATGGCCCAGATCTGGTTACCAAAAGGACCGGTGACCTGCCTTCTGAGAGGGTTTTGGGTGGGTTAACGGACTTGTGGGTGGAGGGTGGTGATGTCTGATACCTGGTGGTTTTAAAAATGTTTTACATGTTTTAATGTTTTATGCATTTTAAAATGTTGTCTTGCAGCCCGAGGACGTGCTGGTGATAACTAAGGGGGAATGTGGCGCCCCTGACCTGGTCAGGCACCACTGAGTACTGCACCCATGCTGGGGACAGTACAACACAGGTAATCCAGAAGGCTGACCGGGGTGTGGAACACAGGCGCATAGTGATCAGGTCTCACACATGTACCCATGAGAGGACCCCTGGGGATCCCAGGAGGGGGCAAGCCTTCACCTTCACTGGAATAGTGGAGGGGGTAGAGCCTCCATCTCCTCTCAAGGGGTGTGGTGGAGAGTCTGGTTGCTAGGTGGCGTAGGCAAGAACAGGAGAGGAGGGGCAGTGAGTCAGTTAGAGCAGAACTCCATAGGGCTCAGTGAGGAGCAGACCTGTGGGGCTGTTGCTGTCTAACAGCGTCCGCGCAGTGGCTACAGACGGGGGAGAACGGTCAACTAGGAGTGCTACCTGAAAGCCAGCTTCAGCTAGGGAGTGCAACGGAGTGGGAAGTAAGGAGACTGCTAGAGAGCACCAGGCCCAACCGGGCGGCAGATCCCGAAGCGAAGATAGATCCAGCTTTCTTCTGCTAAACCTGCCGGTGTGGGGCTCTCAAAGCCCACACCACATCACCACAAAAGCCGCAGCCACGTAACCGCAGTGAGGGCCCATAGGTCATAGGAGGCAAGAAGCTGGAGTGGCCTGGTCCGGGGAACAAGCATACGGCGAACGAAGGGGAGAGAGAGGCTGCAGCATCTTCCCTGGGTGACCCCCATAGGGACTAAAAGTCGGGGTCACCCCAAACCACCAAGGGCTAAGGAAGGCGAGTCAGTAGTCACCCTCATAAAGTCAGCCTGAAGGATACCTGGTTCCCACCTGGTTCATCTCAGCTACGCCCGGGCTACTCACCCTGCCATCAAATGTGAGTAAAGCCCCTGAAAGACATTCCTGCCTGTGTGGTCATTCTGCGCCTTGTGGTACTACAAACCTACACTGGGCCCTGGGGCTTGCCTCACTCTCAGGAGGCTATTCCAACTAACTGCACACACCATCAGCCCCAGGCGTCCCCTAACCTGCAGTGGCGGTCCCCACTGACCGCAATACTGAGAGTGGCGTCACGATCAAAACTGAAGATTTCCTACCTGTGACCAGCACCAGCTACGTGGAGTCCCTGAAGGTATGCACCGATACAGCACCGGCGGGACTTCACAGAAGCTGACATTGAACAATACTGTAAATCTTGTAAGCGGTGTATCCTAAGGAAAACCTTACCTTCTCGGTCCGCCCCCCTTGTCAACATAACCAGTGATGGCCCCCTTGATTTAGTGTGTATCGACTTCCTTTCCATTGAGCCTGATGAAGGAAACGTCAGCAACGTTCTAGTGGTCACCGATCATTTCACAAGATATGCTCAAGCTTACACCACTAGAGATCAGAAGGCAACCACTGTGGCTAAAACCTTGTGGGAGAAATTCTTTGTGCATTATGGGCTGCCAGCACGCATCCATTCTGACCAAGGGAGAGATTTTGAGAGTCGGCTAATTAAGGAGTTGTGTGAGGTCTGTGGGATCAAGAAGTCCAGGACCACACCATTTCATCCGCAAGGAGACCCTCAGCCTGAAAGATTCAACCGTACCCTTCTTAACATGCTGGGCACTTTGGATTCAAAACAGAAAGGAAGGTGGAGTCGACACATAAGTCAATTAGTTCACGCCTACAACTGCACCAAAAATGAGTCAACAGGGTACTCGCCCTACTTCCTCATGTTTGGAAGGGAAGCCAGACTACCTGTGGATATTAGTTTTGGAGTGTCCCCTGGCAATTCATCTGGGAAGAACTACCTGAAGTATGTGTCACAGCTGAAGGAACAATTAAAGGAGGCCTACAAGTTGGCTGATGAGGCCTCTGGTCGATCCGGGAGGCGAAACAAAATGTACTACGACCGCAGAGTCCGGGACCAAGTCCTGCAACCTGGAGATAGGGTCCTCATCCGTCAGTTGGGCCTCCATGGAAAACACAAGCTTTCTGATCGATGGCGTTCAGAACCTTATGTGGTGGTAGAGAAGTTGCATGGCATCCCAGTCTACAGAGTGAAGCCTGAGAAAGGCGGGGGGGGGTGTTAAGACCTATCATCGTCAGCATTTGCTACCTATAGGACAGAATGTCCGATTCCAGTTGCCACAACGCACCGAAGCCCATGCAACCACCCGATCTCACCGAAGGAGTCTTCGGCCGCCGCAAGCGACTCATCCTGTGGTCCCTCCTGAAGGTAGTGAGAGTGATTCCAGTGATGAATGTGGACCATGCTTCAGATGGACAAGTGACCCAGGTTCTGTAATTCCAGATCATACAGACCAACCAGCTGAAGAAGTGTCCCAAGACGAGTGTGGTCCGGCACCAAACCCATGTTGCGATCAGTCGGGGGAGAGTTTAGAAAATGCAGAGCTGCCAAGTGAAGAGGTTGCTGTCATAGAGCCTGAAAGTCAAGAGCTAGGGGTCGATGAGGGGGTCCCTGTCCCTGCCGTGCACACTCGTCCAAAACGGGACATTAGACCCCCCATGATGCTGACATATGACCAGATGGGGCAAGTCACTGAGGTTCCTAGAGTAGTACACCCCTATTCCAACTATGCGTGGCCCTATTTCCCCCCTACAGCTATGTGGCCTGTTAGTGATTTGGGTGTAACTAGTTGTGGTGTTAGTCAGGATGCTTTAACACAAAATTTCCTTCCAGGTGGTGAGTCTTCATTTTGTGCTTGGGAGCCTACAGCGACTCACCAGGGGGAGAGTGTGACACCTGCTTTGGGAGCGATCTATAGTGTTCCACCCACATTCACCTCTACAGATGCTGCTTCTTTGGTTGAACTGGAGAATACTACAATTCCCAAAGTGCCTTGCAAATCTGGGGGAGGAGGAAACAGGACGGAGGGGTGGAAGGGAGCTGAGTCATCTTGGAGGCGGGAAGCTGCAACTGGGTGTGAGGAGAGACCGTCTAAGAAAGTGACAGGAGGCACCATTAGCAGGAGCTGCGGCCTTCCAGGTTTACCACACCGAAGAAGGATTTTGCCTGCTGTACCAACTCCCTCCCAGACATTGAATCCAGACGCCCCAGTGTGGAATAGTCTGAGAGAACAGGCCTGCTGCAGACAGAAGTGAGTAGGACATTGCTGTGACTTGTAGTTCTACAGTTTGAGAAGTGTGCTGGAGCAAATTACAAGGCCTTGCTAGAGAGGACTTTTGACTGCACTAACTGGGAGTTTGTATAGGACCAGCCCTGGGGAAACACTGCCTTCATTACTTTAAGTGCACCAACGTACTGCAAGCGCGCCAACATCCGCGGCAACTGGGGCCCCAATTTGGGACTGTGTCAATTGTGAGGCTGCAGCTGTTAGTTGGTAGATTGTAAGTAGTCAGCAGAGTGTGTGGTGTAGGTTAAAGAGGAAGCATTACCCCTAACCTTCAGGTTTATTACAAAGAGCCCTTCCTGCATTTTTGTAGAATACTGCATAACAATACCTGTCGTTTCACTGTTATTTGCTTTTTATCCCTGCAATTACCATTGTCATCCTCCTGCAAATAAACCTGTTAAGATTTCTAACCTCAGTTATTGTGAGTGTGTACGGAGCGTGGGTAGGGGTTTCCCGAGTCGACCCCTAGCAGAAGACAAAGACCCTTCTGCATTCCACCAGAGCTCCTAGCAAGATTCGGGTGGAGGCACTGCGTCATATCAAGGTGAGAACAACCGAACACCCTGCCCCAGCGGCAAATTAAAGGGGTGTTACATAAGCACCCCTTATATAGGGTGTTGATGTCATTACACCGCACCCCTCCTCATTACAGAGATGCACATCACCTGATTTACTTCATTGGTAGTTGGCTCTCAGCCTATACAGCTTGGAGTAGGACGACATGTATAACAAGTATCATGTGATCAACTACTCATCTGCCTAATAATTCTGCACACAGTGTATATACTGTATATATATACATATATATATATATATATATATATATATATATATATATAAAATATATACCTGTTTACAGAATTACCCCATTTTTCATACTCCCTTTGAGATTTAATGATTGTATTTTGGGGCTCTTTGTGCTGATACATGATATCTTCCATCTTCAGTGGTTCTATTATTTATCAATTATGCTACTATTTTAATTTGAGCACATTTTTCTACTTATTATATCTACCTGTCCTAGTGTCTTTTATGTCCTCTTTATTTCCACTGTTGTTATCACGTCCATCTAGTTGTTAACCCCTTCAGCCCCTAGGCACTTTCCGTTTTTGTTTTTTGCTCCCCTTCTTCCGAGAGTTGTAACTTTTTTATTTTTCCGTCAATCTCACCATATGAGGGCTTGTTTTTTGCGGGACGAGTTGTACTTTTAAATGAAGCCATACGTTTTACCATATAGTGTACTGGAAAACAGCAAAAAAAAATTCCAAGTGGGAAAAAACTGCAAAAAAAGTGTGATCGCACAATAGTGTTCGGGATGTTTTATTCACAGTGTTTACTATATGGTAAAACTGATGTGTGGGTGTGATGCCTGAGGTCGGTGCGAGTTTGTAGACACCAAACATGTAAAGGTTTACTTGTATCTAAGGGGTTAAAAAACATTCACAAGCTTGTCCAATAAATGTGGCATATGTTTTGCGCCATTTTCCGAAACCCATAGCGTTCTCATATTTTGGGATCTATGGCTCATTGACGACTTATTTTTTGCGTCTCGACCAAAAAACGTAATTTTGGTGTTTGGAATTTTTTTTGCCACTACGCCGATTACCAATCAGATTAATTGATTTTATATTTTGATAGATCAGGCGTTTCTGAACGCAGCGATACCAAATATGTGTATATATATATATATAATTTTATTTTTTTTTTAATTTTTTTTAACCCTTTAATTTTCAATGGGGTGAAAGAGGGGTGATTTGAACTTTTAGGTTTTTTTATTTTTTAAAACTTTTTTTTTACTTTTTTATTTTTTTATTTTACTAGTCCCCCTAGGGGGCTATAGCGATCAGCAATCCGATCGCTCTGTCCTATCTGCTGATCACAGCTATACAGCTGTAAACAGCAGATATGATCACTTCCTGATTCATTCGGCTTCGGGCCGAGTGAAACTGAGAGTGACTTGTCATAGCTACAGGCGTCATCACATGACCCTGTGCGACCATGGCAACCACCGAAAGTCAGAAAGTCATGTGATCACGCACGTGACTTCCGGTGGGGGCAGCGGTAAGTGAAAATCATGGCCACGTGCATATACATCTCGCTGCCAGACTTTGGCAGCGAGATGTAAGGGGTTAAATGTTGCGAGTGGAAGCGATTCCACTCGTAACATGCAGGCACACAGGTCAGCTGTTGAAAAAAGCTGATATGTGCGCAAATCGCCGCATCCTGCCCGCGCCAAGGGGCGGGGCTTAACATCACACGCTCCATGACGGATAGATCCGTCAAGGGTCGTGAAGGGGTTAATTATATTAATACAAAATTATTTTTTTCATCTAATGTATGTCTTTGGCGCATTTTCCTTATATGATCTACAGTGGTCTTGCGCTAACACAGGGTCCATACTGCCTTTCTACTTAGACCTTTTGTGAGCAAGGTTTAGATCAGTTAGGAGCTAGCCTAGGAGCAGAGAGGTCGTGGTGGTGTTTGCTGCTACTGTCGGCTGCGGTTTGTTACCAGTTGTTTGTTTTTGTACTCTCTCCTTTCCCTTATTTTTCCTTACCTGACTATCCTTGGTTGTTCCTTGTGTAGGTTTTAGGTGTGTATTAGGTATATTTAACCCGTCTGTATTACATTATTGGTGGGGTTTTTGGGATCTCCATCCTGGACTTTGTTGTCAGAGCCAGGACAGGGGTCAGGAATAGGTCGGAGGCACGGACCTCCCTACCTTTAAGGCTACCTCCATGAGTTAGGGTGGGCTCAGGGACCCCAGTCTCATGGTCTGCATAGGGTTTCCTGTGTCTCCTGGCCATCCATTACTCCCCCAACTGTGACACAATAACCAGCCTTACCATTTTCTTTTGGTCATGTCCAGTATGACTCAGGCTGCACGGTGGGCCCATCTTGCGCAGAAGATCGCGGACTAGGTGAGGTGTCTGCGTTCCGAGATTGTGCAGCAGCTGCATTAGTTCATGGGTGGCGGATGTATCTGCACCTGAATCTAAGGTGGCCCTCCCTGATAAGTTTTCAGGGGGGAGGGATAGGTTCAGGGTATTTGAAGGAGCCTGTCACTTGTATTTTAGGCTTCGTCCTCATTCTTCGGGGACTGAGGCCCAGCGTCTGGTGGTCGTCATATCTTCGTTGCTGGGCGATCCTCAATCCTGGACCTTCTCTCTACCGGCGATTCGGAGGCTAAGCGGTCGGTAGATGATTTCTTCGCGGCTGTGGTCCCGGTCTATGGTGAGCCTGATGGCGTGTCCCTGGCAGAATCCCAGCTCCATGTGGTGTGGCCTTTGTCGTCAGGGCCCGGACAGGAGGCAGGGCCAGGTTTGAGGCCCAGACCTCCCCTCCTTTAAAGGTACCTTCGGGTGTGAGTGTGAGGTCAGTGGTCTGCATAGGGTTTCTGTTTCCCCTGGCCATCCATTACACATCTGGCTGTGACATTGTAACTAGTGATGAGCGGGCACTACCATGCTCGGGTGCTCAGTACTCATAACTAGTGATGAGCGGGCACTACCATGCTTGGTTGCTCTGTACTCATAACTAGTGATGAGCGGGCACTACCATGCTCGGTTGCTCTGTACTCGTAACTGGTAACTAATCCTGACCCAGTTCTCTAGCGATCTCCTCCATCCAGTGTTACTGTCCCTTTAATGCTTCCAATAGCCGCAATTGACTGTGAGGAGCAAGGTTTTTTCTACCATTTGCCAGGGTCACCGACCTCCTGGACTGCGCAATTCCTCTGAGCAATCAATAAGCTGCATTAGTAGGACACCGACTCTGTGCAAATTTAGTTTAACCCATTTAAGTTCCTGAATCCTCCCTTCACATATGGAAGATCAGAGAAATGCCGACATATCCATCCAGGGTGTTTAGGTTGGGGGAGGGGAATAGGCCCATGTCTGACTCTTCTGCTGTCGATGGCTTGAAGACACAAGACATGGGTGACCTGGAAAGTGGATGATGGACAGAGGACTGGACCTGGAAAGTGGATGATGGACAGAGGACTGGACCTGGAAAGTGGATGATGGACAGGGGACTGGACCTGGAAAGTGGATGATGGACAGGGGACTGGATCTGGAAAGTGGATGATGGACAGGGGACTGGATCTGGAAAGTGGATGATGGACAGGGGACTGGACCTGGAAAGTGGATGATGGATAGGGGACTGGATCTGGAAAGTGGATGATGGACAGGGGACTGGATCTGGAAAGTGGATGATGGACAGGGGACTGGACCTGGAAAGTGGATGATGGACAGGGGACTGGACCTGGAAAGTGGATGATGGACAGGGGACTGGACCTGGAAAGTGGATGATGGTCAGGGGACTAGATATGGAAAGTGGATGATGGACAGGGGACTGGATATGAAACGTGGATGATGGACAGTGACTGGACCTGGAAAGTGGATGATGGACAGGGGACTAGATCTGTAAAGTGGATGATGGACAGGGGACTAGATCTGGAAAGTGGATGATGGACAGGGGACTGGATGTGGAAAGTGGATGATGGACAGGGGACTGTACCTGGAATGTGGATGATGGACAGGGGACTAGATCTGGAAAGTGGATGATGGACAGGGGACTGGATGTGGAAAGTGGATGATGGACAGGGGACTGTACCTGGAATGTGGATGATGGACAGTGGACTAGATCTGGAAAGTGGATGATGGACAGTGGACTGGATCTGGAAAGTGGATGATGGACAGGGGACTAGATATGGAAAGTGGATGATGGACAGGGACTGGTCAGGAATATGAAGGATCATCGATGTATCCTGGTCACTTTGTGATATAATAATTTGCCGAGAAGAAAAACACTGAGACCGATTCTTGTTTTAAATTTCTTTATTAGCATTAGGCAGTGAACCAATAATTATAATATTCAATAATAATAATTTAACTGTATTAAAATTGATCAAAAAGGGTTGTTCAGTATTAGAGAAGTATAAGTATTTGGGAATTCCAGGCTCAAGCATTAGAGAAGTATGGCTGACCTCTTCCCTTGTCTATAGGGTATATCTGAATTGCAGATCTGGACCTTTTAGACTATGTGCCCACGCTGCGGAAAATGCACGGATTTTGCTGCGGATTTCTCGCGGGAAAGCCGCGGATTTTCCAGAAATATGCAGCACAGCTACTCCCCAGCCATTTCTATGGCATTTGGGAAATGCTGTGCCCACGCTGCGGATTTTTCCGCAGCGGAAATCGTGCGGATTTTCGTGCGGAAAAATTTGCAGCATGTCAATTATTGTTGCGGATTTTCGTGCGGATTTTGCCTATTCAGTTGAATAAAAATCGCAAAATCCGCAACAAAATCCGCGTCAAATCCACGTCAAATCCGCACAAAATCCGCACCTATGAAAAGGTACGGATTCCGGGGGAAAGCTGCGGATTTTGATGCAGAAAAATCCGCAGATACAGAGACCCGTGGGCACATAGCCTTAGGCTTTGTTCACACTTTGCGTATTTAGTGCGGATTTTACAACTGGATTAATAAAATTAAATCTGCAGTGTTTATGCGTGGAGAAAAAAAAATCCTCCATATTTCATGCCAGGCCGGCAGATTACCTGCAAGATTTAAGGATCCACAGTGAAATGAATATGTAAAATCCGCTACAGAAATCGGCATGCTGTAAATAAAAAAATAAAAACAGCATAAAAAAAGCCGATTTCCATATGGATTGTGCCCCACACAGACTGGAATGGGGGTGAGAGGAAGATAAACTCACCCACTTTCCTGGGGCGGAAAAATAAGTTGTGTGTAAAATCCACATCAAACCTGCGAGGTGTGAACGCAGCCTAAAAGAGCGGAACTGCCCCAGATTAAATAAATAGACGACAGCGATCTTTCTCCAATACTGATCGCCCCCTTTTGTTGTATGTCTTTGGAGTGTGGGAGGAAACCGGAGACCCCGGAGGAAACCCACGCAAACACGGGGAGAACATACAAACTCCTTGCAGATGTTGTCCGAGGACCCCAGCGCTGCAAAGCACCAGTGTAAATCACCACTGAGCCACCGTGCCGCCCATACTGCCTGCCTGATGCCGCACATGCAATACAATTTACACTCCAGGAATATCGTCCTCACCTCTTAATGACTTTAGGACAAAAACGGAACAAATAAATATGGAAAAAAACCATCTCTACGAGAAAAAGGGTCAAAAATATCGCAGATGGATGATAAACGGTAAAAAACGTGTCTGGTCATTGAGAGGTTAAGGCTCACAATGTACATAATATACAAATATACACTTAACTATTAATTAGGATAAGGCTCAAAATATACATAATATACATAATATACATAATATACATAATATACAATAAACAACTAATTGTCTGTGGTGAACCAGCTCTGTCCGTGTATGAGCGTCCATGTCGTGTGACGTCAGTCTGTGAGCGACCATGTCATATGACGTCAGTCTGTGAGCGTCCATGTCATATGACGTCAGTCTGTGAGCGTCCATGTCGTGTCACGTCAGTCTGATAGCGTCCATGTCATATGACGTCAGTCTGTGAGCGTCCATGTCGTGTCACGTCAGTCTGATAGCGTCCATGTCATGTGACGTCAGTCTGTGAGCGTCCATGTAGTGTGACGTCAGTCTGTGAGAGTCCATGTCGTGTGACGTCAGTCTGTGAGCGTCCATGTCATGTGACATCAGTCTGTGAGCGTCCATGTAGTGTGACATCAGTCTGAGCGTCCATGTCGTGTGATGTCAGTCTGTGAGAGTCCATCTCGTGTGACGTCAGTCTGTGAGCGTCCATGTCGTGTGACATCAGTCTGTGAGCGTCCATGTAGTGTCACGTCAGTCTGATAGCGTCCATGTCATGTGACATCAGTCTGTGAGCGTCCATGTAGTGTCACGTCAGTCTGTGAGCGTCCATGTCATGTGACATCAGTCTGTGAGCGTCCATGTAGTGTGACGTCAGTCTGTGAGAGTCCATGTCGTGTGACGTCAGTCTGTGAGCGTCCATGTAGTGTGACATCAGTCTGAGCGTCCATGTCGTGTGATGTCAGTCTGTGAGAGTCCATCTCGTGTGACGTCAGTCTGTGAGCGTCCATGTCGTGTGACATCAGTCTGTGAGCGTCCATGTAGTGTGACGTCAGTCTGAGCGTCCATGTAGTGTGACGTCAGTCTGTGAGCGTCCATCTCGTGTGACGTCAGTCTGTGAGCGTCCATGTCGTGTGACGTCAGTCTGTGAGTGTCCATGTCATGTGACATCAGTCTGTGAGCGTCCATGTAGTGTGACATCAGTCTGTGAGCGTCCATGTCGTGTGACGTCAGTCTGTGAGCGTCCATGTCATGTGACGTCCGTCTATAAGAGTCCACGTATTATAACATCAGTCTGTGAGCGTCCATGTCGTGTGACGTCAGTCTGTGAGCGTCCATGTCATGTGACGTCCGTCTATAAGAGTCCACGTCATATGACATCAGTCTGTGAGCGTCCATGTCGTGTGACATCAGTATATAAGAGTCCTCGTCGTGTGACGTCCGTCTGTGTTCTGCAATGTTTAAGGTATGTTCACACTGTGTCTTTTTTTTTCCCGCCCCTAAAACCGTTGGGGATGAAGCGCTCGAGCATATTTTTTTGCTTTTTATTAGCGTCTTCCCGTTTTATCCATCGGATTAAAAAGAAGTACAAAAATGCTGATAAAAAGCAAAAAAAACGGGAAAAAGGGATAAAATTTACACTGAAAGATTATCGTGAACAAGCGAGCGTTCGCTCACGACATCTTTGCATGCACACTGGCGATCACTCCATGATCAACCAAGACGCTCGTTTGTAGGGTGAAACGAGATTGTGCAACAAAAAAGCTCTTCATTGTTCGCGGTGGTGCATTGTCCTGTGTAAACAGCAGTCGCATCGGTGAGAACAATGGCGGCCTATGCGCCCTCAGCGATCTATTACCGATCATTCAGGGTGCATTGTCTTAATCTTGGGATATGGTAAGGTTTGTTACACTGAAACTGGTGTAACCCCAACATGCCTCTGTAACGCCTGCCTGGATCAACAGACTCAGGTGGAATGTAATGATGAATCGGGCCCCGCTACAAAAACTCCATATATAATAAGCAACAGAATAAAAAATACGCCCCGATGACGCCTTTTTTACTCGTTTTGTGTTTTTGGCCGAAAAATGGCCGTAAAAAGTTGTCAAAAAAAAATATTGAAAAGCGTTACTCAAAAACGGAAAAAGCGTCGTCAAAGCGCTTTAGGAAATGAACAAAAATGTTCAGACGCCGAAAAAACGCCAGAAATAAGTGATCGTCCTGAAAAACGGATGATCACTTAAGAGAAGACACAATGTGCTCACCCATGTAGTGTGTGCTCCGTCTTGTGATCGTTTTGAGGCTTCAGATGGAGACTGTCCCAAGAGCGGTATTTTCATTGACTTGTCCGCCCAATTCGTGGCTTCACTCTCACTAGCGGGAACTGAAAACAGAGAATTTTTATTAGAAGACATGAAAAAATAATGTTATTAGCACCAAAAACCCCTGAACGTGCCCTAAGAATACAGACCCCTCCATACATACCTGCTGGTGTCGTCCTCATTGCTTTGTGAGTGTTATACAAGAATGGAAAGGTCCAGAACCAAATCGAAGCGTCTGTAAGAAAAGATTACTTATATCAAAGCAAGATCATAGATTCAGGGAAGAAAGAAGTGATGGGAGGAGAGAGATGGAGGAGGAACGATGGTACAACCGGGAGAGATGGAGGAGGAACGATGGTACAACCGGGAGAGATGGAGGAGGAACGATCGTACAACCGGGAGAGATGGAGGAGGAACAATCGTACAACCAGGAGAGATGGAGGAGGAACGATCGTACAACTGGGAGAGATGGAGGAGGAACCATCGTACAACTGGAAGAATTGGAGGAGTAACGATGGTACAACTGTGAGAATTGGAGGAGGACCGCTGGTACAACCAGGAGAGATGGAGGAGGAACCATCGTACAACCGAGAGAATTGGAAGAGGAACGCTGGTACAACCGGGAGAGATGGAGGAGGAATCATCGTACAACTGGGAGAAATGGAGGAGGAACGATGGTACAAATGGGAGAAATACACACTACAAAGACATTGTACTTCCCCTGACATGTAACATACAGGACACATGTATATACAGATATACACTACAAAGACATTGTACTGCACCTCACATGTAACATACAGGATATAACCCTAACCCTAGCCTTGCTGAAAAATTTCCAGATCATCACCGATCCTACACCAAATTTCACAGTGGGTGCAAGACACTGTGGCTTGTACACCTCTCCAGTTCTCCGTCTAACCATTAGATGACCAGGTGTTGGACAAAGCTGAAAATTAGACTCATCAGGGAAGATTACCTTACTCTAGAAATTGGGCAGATTAAACTTTGCGAAGGACGTATTAATAAAGCCACATACAAGGTTATCCTGGACAAACAGCTGCTTCCTTCTGCTCAGGCAATGTTCCCCAACTCTGAGGACTAGTTTTTCCAGCAGGACAATGTGCCATGACACACAGCTAGGTCAATCAATGTGTGGATGAAGGACCACCACATCAAAACCCTGTCATGGCCAGCCCAATCTCCAGACCTGAACCCCATTGAAAACCTCTGGAATGTAATCAAGAGGAAGATGGATAGTCACAAGCCATCAAACAAAGGATTGCTTAAATTTTTACACCAAGAGTGGTATACGGTCACCCAAAAGCAGCGTGAAAGACTGGTGGAAAGCAGCCAAGACGCATGAAAGCTGTGATTATAAATCATGGTTATTCCACAAAATATTGATTTCTGAACTTTTCCTGAGATAAAACATTATTAGTATTGTTGTTTCTTAATGATTATCAACTTTTTTGCCAGAGCTGTACAGTATGTGAGGATGGTGGGTGTGTCGCTGTGGTACATACCTTTTAGGAGCCTTTTAGGAGCCTTTTAGGAGCCTTTTAGGCTAGAGTCACACTAGCATATGGCATCCAATGCCTATCATCCGATACGATATGCCAGTGACCGAGGTCATGTGAGTGTGTACACACCCTGTGATAAGGTTTCTGCTGTAGATGAGCTCCCCCACAGGTAGCCTGTAATATGCACAGGACATAATCCATGTGCAGGTTGATGTTTCTTACACACTCACATTGTGACTCTAACCTCACCACGAATCGCCTCCATCTTCGTCCTCTGTGTCCATGTGAATATGCAGATCTGACTGCGTGTGACGTTCTTATGGAACTAGGTCATTGTGATGTCATAGCATAAAACGTCTGGATCCTCGTGATGTCATAGAAGGCAGTGATGTCATCAGACCTTTTGATGCCACGTGGTCTTTTTATTTGATAGCAGTAAATAGGGAATAAAAGACAAGTAAAGAAATCTAGTTAAATATCTTCAAAATAAAGAAATATACCCCCTTATAAAGAAACCATGAAATATCATCTAATATAAAAGAAAAATAGTGCACAAAGAACCAAAAAACAGATGACTCCGATGGCCTCCCCCCACTATGAACCCTCAGCCCCCACGTGTAAAGGAAAGGGTCAGAGACTAAGGTATCAGGAGGACCCCTAACAAACCCCCTCTCCAATGGCCCCCAATGGGGCAGGTACAAGCTCTGACAACCACTTACACTAGTATTGTGACCTTTTTAATAAAAAAACCAGCAAAAATAATAAAAGTGGTGTAACTTTAGATGTGAGGCTCAATAGGGAGTGGTTCTCAGAGTTAGATATAGAGTCATTCATTCTTTGTGGGACATTTCCACAATACCAGGGACCATCAGCAATATCCATCCCTGCATCCTGTATTTTATATGTCACACCCCAGGACAGTTATGGAAACTAATATAACCTCACTAGAACCGGGGACCTTTTGGTTTCACATTTGGTTTTCAGAATTTGGTGAACACCGTAATGGAAACTAAACAGACCCCATTAGACATTAAGGGATAAGTATTATTTTTTTTTAAAGTCCATCATGTGACTAATACAGTTCACAACAAAACTGCCTACTATGTTGCCCTCTCCAAACTGTACCCTCCTCCTCACATTGTCCCCCTACACAGTATGATGGCTACCACAGCCGCCCATATAGTATATCCACAACAGCCCCCTAATATACACTATGATGTCCACCACAGCCCCCCCATGCAGTACGATATCCACCAGAGTCTCCAAATATATAGTATGGTAACCGCCACAGCCCCCCATATATACAATGATGTCCTCCATCATTCCCTATATACAGTATAATGCCCACGACAGCACCACACAGTATGATATCCACTACAGCCACTTAGTATATAATATGATGTCCACCACAGTCCCATATACAATATGGTCACCACAGCCGCATATAGAGTATAATGTCCCCCACAGATCTTTATATAGTATGGTCAGCGTATCCCAAAATTTAAGGTCAATAACAGTCGTTAATAAAGTATGGTCCCCTACAGCCCCCTATACAGTATTGTCACCGCAGTCCCCGTTACAGTATGAAGTTTCTATAGCACCCAGTATATTATCCTATGTAGTATGCTTTCCCCACAGCTCCCAGTATAATGTCCCCTACATATCCTATGTAGTATGCTATCCCCACAGCCCCGTATAATGTCCCCTACATATCCTATGTAGTATTCTATCCCCACAGTCCCCCAGTATAATGTCCCCTACATATCCTATGTAGTATGCTTTCCCCACAGCTCCCAGTATAATGTCCCCCACATATCCTATGTAGTATGCTAACCCCACAGCTCCCAGTATAATGTCCCCAACATATCCTATGTAGTACTCTATCCCCACAGCCTCCAATATAATGTCTTCCACATATCCTATGTAGTATGCTATCCCGACAGCCCCCAGTATAATATCCCCCACATATCCCATGTAGTATTCTATCCCCACAGCCTCCAGTATAATGTCCTCCACATATCCTATGTAGAATGCTATCCCCACAGCCCTCAGTATAATATCCCCCACATATCCTATGTAGTATGCTATCCCCACAGCTCCCAGTATAATGTCCTCCACATATCCTATGTAGAATGCTATCCCGACAGCCCCCAGTATAATATCCCCCACATATCCTATGTAGTATGCTATCCCCACAGCCCCCAGTATAATATCCCCCACATATCCTTTCTAGTATTCTATCCCCACAGCTCCTAGTATAATCTCCCACACATATCCTATGTAGTATGTTATCCCCACAGTCTCCCATATAATATGCTCTCGTTACAGGAATTAGAATTAATATTGTTGTAAAATAATGACGATATGGGGGTGATAAGAGACATCGCTGGATGAGAGCTATGACAGGGGTGTTAATATACAGGGTGGGCTAGGGGGTTTGTTTATATGTAAAATCATCCTTAAAACCCATCCTACGTTCATGATATATGTGAGACTCATGAAAAAGTAGAGTCCCTGTGGGTGGAGATAAAAGGAGAGAGAAAGAATAATAAAATACTGATAGGGGCATGTTATAATGTAGGAAGGCATGGACGCTGGGCCGTACAGGCTTTCTGCTCCTTCACCAGAGAGAGTCAATGTGTGTGTATAGTTCGGTGGTATGTGCGACACTTATTGGTTTCTTCAGGCTGATGTCTATCACCCGCTGCCTGTCCCCATCGTAGATGAAGTAGTGAAACACGTGACACTGGAGTTCTCTTGGCAAACCAAACTTTAACAGTTTATTCTTTTCACTGCATTGATAGACATGGCCTGAACTTCTCATGGTCTTGCTGATACTGCATATTGAGGTACTCTCTCTCGACCTATCCCCGGTAACTTGGATCTTGTCTGTATTGTCCCCACAGCCAGCCCCTCTTGTAATATCCCCACAGCAAGCCCCTCTTGTAATGTCCCCACAGCCAGCCCCTCTTGTAATGTCCCCATAGCCAACCCCTCTTGTAATGTCCCCACAGCCAGCCCCTCTTGTAATGTCCCCATAGCCAGCCCCTCTGTAATGTCCCCACAGACAGCCCCTCTTGTAATGTCTCCACAGCCAGCCCCTCTGTAATCTCCCCACAGACAGCCCCTCTTGTAATGTCCTGACAGACAGCCCCTCTTGTAATGTCTCCACAGCGAGCCCAACTTGTAATGTCCCCACAGACAGCCCCTCTTGTAATGTCCCCACAGCCAGCCCCTCTTGTAATGTCCCCACAGCCAGCCCCTCTTCTAATGTCCCCACAGACAGCCCCTCTTGTAATGTCTCCACAGCCAGCCCCTCTGTAATGTCCCCACAGCCAGCCCCTCTTGTAATGTTCCCACATCCAGCCTCTTTTGTAATGTCCCTACAGACAGCCCCTCTTGTAATGTCCCCACAGCCAGCCCCTCTTGTAATGTCCTTACAGACAGCCCCTCTAATGTCCCCACAGACAGCCCCTCTAATGTCCCCACAGCCAGCCCCTCTAATGTCCCCACAGCCAGCCCCTCTTGTAATGTCCACTCAGCCAGCCCGTCTTGTAATGTCCCCACAGCCAGCCCCTCTTGTAATGTCCCCACAGCCAGCCCCTCTTGTAATGTTCCCACAGCCAGCCTCTTTTGTAATGTCCCTACAGACAGCCCCTCTTGTAATGTCCCCACAGCCAGCCCCTCTTGTAATGTCCTTACAGACAGCCCCTCTTGTAATGTCCCCACAGAGAGCCCCTCTGTAATGTCGCCACAGACAGCCCCTCTTGTAATGTCCACTCAGCCAGCCCGTCTTGTAATGTCCCCACAGCCAGCCCCTCTTGTAATGTCCCCACAGCCAGCCCCTCTTGTAATGTCCCCACAGCCAGCCCCTCTTGTAATGTCCCCACAGCCAGCCCCTCTTGTAATGTCCCCACAGCCAGCCCCTCTTGTAATGTCCCCACAGACAGCCCCTCTTGTAATGTCCCCACAGACAGCCCCTCTTGTAATGTCTCCACAGCCAGCCCCTCTGTAATGTCCCCACAGCCAGCCCCTCTTGTAATGTTCCCACATCCAGCCTCTTTTGTAATGTCCCTACAGACAGCCCCTCTTGTAATGTCCCCACAGCCAGCCCCTCTTGTAATGTCCTTACAGACAGCCCCTCTAATGTCCCCACAGCCAGCCCCTCTAATGTCCCCACAGCCAGCCCCTCTTGTAATGTTCCCACATCCAGCCCCTCTTGTAATGTCCTTACAGACAGCCCCTCTTGTAATGTCCCCACAGAGAGCCCCTCTGTAATGTCGCCACAGACAGCCCTTCTTGTAATGTCCCTTGTAATGATCCGGAACCATGGAAGACCACCATAAATCATTGGTAAAAGGTGACAAGAGCATTGGCAACTAATCTGGCCACCAGCCCCTTACTAACCATCAACACTAGAAGTAGCCGAGGGGTGAACTAACATCCCGTGCACAGCAAACCCAGCCGGAGAACTAGCTATCCTAAAGGAAGGAAAGATGAATAACTCTCTGCCTCAGAAAATAGATAAAGAATAGCAAGCCCCCCACATTCATAGACTGCGGTGATATAGGAAAACACAATACACAGATAGATGATAGGATTAGCAAAAGTGAAGCCCTACTGACTAAATAGGACAGGATAGGAAAGGGACTGATGGTGGCCAGAGAAAAATCCTACAAAAATCCAAAAACCTGATAATACAAAAAGCCCTCAGATCGCTAGATCTGAACTCCGTCCTATACCAGGCGCTCGTCATACCAATGAACAGAAAGCAGGAACCATACAAATTCAAGAAGCAACAAACCCATGGACTTATAGGAGCAATACTCCAAACATAGCTGCAGGGAGTGTCCCAGCTAAGCAACTGAGAGTGAAGATCCCTGTATGCAAATAAACTGAAAACAACCAAAGTAAATGACAAACTCAGATACGAGCAAAAAGAACCAAACAACAAATAAAGAGCCAAGCACTTATCTGGGGTAGATGTGGTCTGGAGCAGGATGAAGCAGGCTGGTGTACAAAGAACAAATGACATCGGCATAGCCTGCTAGCAGACCAGGGTTTAAATAGGCAGAGAGTTAGCAATGGAAACGCCCATTGTTCAACACACCTGGTCTCTGTCCAAACCATTCCTGGCCACAAGAGGGAGCCTCACAGCAGCAAAAGCATAACTGACTTTAACAATAGTACCCCCCCCTTGAGGAGGGGTCACCGAACCCTCACCAATACCACCGGGTCGCTCAGGATGAGCATGATGGAAGGCGCGAACCAACCTGTCCATATGAATGTCAGAAGCCACAACCCAAGAGTTATCTTCCTGCCCATAACCTTTCCATTTCACAAGGTACTGAAGCTTTCGCCTGCTGCGACGGGAATCCAGAAGTTTTTCAACCTCATACTCCACATCCCCTTGTACCAAAACAGGGTCAGGAGGCGCTGCTGCAGGAATTGTTGGCTCCACATGTTTCATCAACAAGGACTTATGGAAGACATTGTGAATCTTAAATGACACAGGCAGAGTCAAACGGAAAGATACAGGGTTGATAATCTCCAAAATCTTATAAGGTCCAATAAATTTGGGCTTAAATTTAAGAGATGGAACTCTCATAGGAATATATTTAGAGGACAACCACACCATGTCCCCCACTTTAAACTGGGGACCAACAGTCCGACGCCGGTTGGCAAATTTCTGGGCAGATTCTTGGGATTGAAATAATTTATCCACTACCTGCCCCCAAATCTGCTGCATTCTGTGTACCACCGAATCCACCCCTGGACAGTCAGACGCCTCAAGCTGCCCCGAGAGGAACCTGGGGTGATACCCAAAATTTCAGAAAAAGGGGGACACCAATGTGGTAGAGCTAGCTCTATTGTTAAGGGCAAATTCAGCCAAAGGCAAAAACGAAACCCAATCATCCTGATCCGCAGAAACAAAACACCGTAAATAGGTCTCCAGGGTCTGGTTAGCCCTTTCAGTCTGACCGTTGGTCTGAGGATGAAACGCCGAGGAGAAAGACAGCTGAACACCCAATTTGGAGCAAAAAATCCTCCAAAATCTGGATACAAACTGCACCCCTCTGTCAGAAACAATGTTTTCGGGAATACCATGGAAACGAACAACATGTTGGAAAAACAAAAGCACCAACTCTGATGAAGACGGCAACTTAGATAGGGGAACCAAGTGGACCATCTTGGAGAATCTATCACAGATCACAGTCATTTTCTGAGAGACGGGAAGCTCTGATATAAAACCCATAGAGATGTGCGTCCAAGGTCTCTTAGGTACCGGCAAAGGCAATAATAGCCCACTAGAACGTGAACAACAGGGCTTGGACCTAGAACAAACTCCACACGACTGCACAAAACTACGGACATCCCGGGACAGGGAAGGCCACCAAAAAGAGCGTCTCACAAGATCCCGAGTACCAAAAATGCCAGGATGACCTGCCAAAACAGAGCAATGAACCTCAGAGACAACTCGGTCTCCCAATTGGTCTGGGACAAACAGTTTCCCCGTAGGACATCTCTCAGGTTTATCCCCCTGAAATTCCGCCAGTGCCAACCGCAGATGAGGCGAAATGGCCGAGAGAACTACACCATCATTTAGGATAGTAGACGGCTCGGGAACTTCCAAAGAGTCAGCACAGAAACTCCTGGAAAGGGCATCGGCCTTAACATTCTTGGTGCCTGGCACAAAAGAAACCACAAAATCAAACCGGGTAAAAAACAAAGCCCACCTGGCCTGCCGAGGATTCAACCTCTTAGCAGATTCTAGATAGGTAAAATTCTTGTGGTCCGTAAGCACCACAACTTGATGTCTAGCCACCTCCAACCAATGTCTCCACTCTTCAAATGCCCACTTCATAGCCAATAATTCCCGGTTCCACACATCATAATTCCGATCAGAAGGAGCAAACTTCGCCAGCATGAAATGGGCTTGGGCCTGCGTACTCCGACACATCCTGCCGCGTTGGTATCCAGGAACGGGTTGCCGCAGAGTCCTGGCGTCCCTGCTCTTCACAGCGTCAGTTACATGCCGCTGATCTTCACCCGCTCCCCCTTGGTCTTTTTGTGGCACTCCCTTCTTCTGACGATTAGTTTCATTTTTCGACTGCTCGCTTAGATGCACGGCCGAGTTTCCAGGGGGCGGGGCTTCAACTCTCGCGCTCTTTTCGTGAGGAAGAAGGCTTTAGCGGCAATCTTCACGCCAAAAGATGGCGGTAAGATGGCGGATTCTGAAATTTTTCAACGGATCACTGCTGACTTCCACTTCAAGGCGCACTTCACCAGGTAGGTGATTAGGTAACTACCCTGTTCGTGACACCACAAGAGTCGATGTGTACTGCCCCACGCTCGGCTGCAGCCGAGCCGCTCGGATCCGGGCTCGTCGGTGGGTGGCTCGAGCGCCTCCGGACCCGGGGTCACTTCGCTCTGAAAGGGTCTGGCGCTTTGAAGGGGTTAGGTTTACGGCCGGAGCCGTGGTTTTGGTTAAATTCGTGAGACCACCCACGGGTTGTGGTGAATGTGGACACCACCGCTGCTGTTTACTAGGCGCCCGGGGGAGATGTTGCGTAGCAAAGGTGTTAACTTCTCCATGGGCAGGGGGTGATGGCACCGGGACCCGATTGGGATGGTATGTCGGCGCTTGGCGGTGCGCGGCCCGAGGGCACAGTTGTACTCACTATGATTGATGCACAAGAGTCTCTGGTAAATCAAGATGATGGTGGTCGGTGCCCGCAGCCGGCTGCGTCTGGTCCCCCACTTGGGTTGGTGGTCTCCGCCTTTCTCCTGCACCTTGTACTGTAGCTCTGGGCTGCCTGTGCTTCAGCAACGGGAGCCCGCTCCCCGGCATTGTGTATGTCAGGAGAGCCCATTTGCTCGCAGATGCTGGCCAGTGGGATCTCTCTGCCTGAGCGGTGGCTTTCTATCCCACTCGGTGGGCTGTTGTCTTCAGTCAGGACTTGGGTGGGAAAGGACCTAAAGTCCAGACCTCAATCAATTAATTAACGTGGTCCACTGGTTTCTGGACCTCGTTTCAGGGTCTGAGTACCTGTTACAGTTGCTGTGGCTCTGGAGACTATGTCCGGATTTCTTGCTACTGCACATGTGCAAGCGCTGGAGACTAAGTCCTATCTTGGAGCCATTGCACATGTGCGGGTGACATCATCGCTGACACGAGGTCACATGTCTCTGACACCTTCTAAGCTGATTGGCCACTGGTCATGTGCTTGTGACACGTGGTCACATGTCTCTGACACCTTCTATGCAGATTGGTCGCTGGTCATGTGCTTGTGACGCTTTGTTCAGTGATAGGCCAGCGTGACGTCATTGCTGTCATTCTGGCAGCGGATTGGCTCTGGTGTCCTCCATCTTGGATGAGGCACAGAGTCTATATAAGACCCTGACGCACGCCGCCCGGCGCTCAGTCCTCTTGGTTCATGCATGAGAGTAGACGCTCTGTGCACGTTCCTCCAGGCATCTCTCTGTCTATGTTAGGTGAGCGCTACCGGCAGGGTAGCGTTCTTATACCTTACAGCTTCGGCTGCAGTCCGTATCCTTACCTCTTAGTGGAGCGGACATAGGCAGGTGCCTGGGGCACATGGTCCGGCTGGGCCTTGTGATTCTATTCGTAGGTGGACGTTGCCGCTAGGGTAACATTCCTTATACTGCGTCTGGCAGTTGTTCGTATCCTCGCACACTAGGGGAGCGAACAGAGGTAGGAGCTTTGTGCGGCTTATGCTGCTGTCCATCTCTTTTGCACCACTAGAAGAGCGGACCTAGGCAGGTGCCATATCTAGTGGTTCGTGTCCTCGCACACTAGTGGAGCGAACGCAGGTAGGAGCTTTGTGCGGCTAACGCTGCTGTCCGTCTCTTTTGCACCGTTAGAAGAGCGGACCTAGGCAGGTGCCATATCTAGTGGTTCGTGTCCTCGCACACTAGTGGAGCGAACGCAGGTAGGAGCTTTGTGCGGCTTACGCTGCTGTCCGTGTCCTGGCACCACTAGAGGAATGGACCTAGGTAGGTGCCATTTCACACTCACTGCTTTTGTCTCTGTGATCTTTAACCCCTTAACGACCCATGACGTACTAGATACGTCATGGATCGTGTCCCGGTAAGCCCCGCCCCCTGCCGCCGGCAGGCGGCGGCGAGACGCGCACATATCAGCTGCCTGCTAGCCGCGGGTGGAATCGCTTCCACCCGCGGCCATTAACCCCTTACATTTCGCTGCCAAAGTCTTGGCAGCGATATGTATATGGGCGCCACCATGACAGTGACTTACCCCGCCCCCCGCCAGAAGTCACGTGACATGATCACGTGACTTTCGGCGGTTGCCATGGTAGCACAGGGTCATGTGATGACGCCTGTGGCTAACATGAGTCACTTCCTCTCAATGCCGGAATACAGCCGGCATTGAAAGTGAAGCAGCAAATCTGCAGTTCTCAGCTCTGTAGCTGAGATCTGCAGATAGATAATAGCGATCGGATTGCTGATCGCAATAGCCCCCTAGGGGGACTAGTAAAATAAAAAAAAAAAGTTAAAAAAAAAAGTTTTAAAAAATAAAAAAAAATAAAAAAACCTAAAAGTTCAAATCACCCCCCTTTCACCCCATTGAAAATTAAAGGGTTAAAAAAATAAAAAATACACACATATTTGGTATCGCCACGTTCAGAAATGCCCGATCTATCAAAATATAAAATCAATGAATCTGATCAGTAAACGGCGTAGCGGCAAAAAAATTCCAAACGCCAAAATTACGTTTTTTGGTCGCCGCAAATTTTGCGCAAAATGCAATAACAGGCGATCAAAACGTAGCATCTGCGCAAAAATGGTACCGTTAAGAACGTCAGGTCGAGACGCAAAAAATAAGCCATCACTGAGCCTCAGATCCTGAAAAATGAGAACGCTACGGGTTTTGGAAAATGGCGCAAAACGTGCGCCACGTTTTTCGGACAAGCTTGTGAATTTTTTTTAACCCCTTAGATACAAGTAAACCTATACATTTTTGGTGTCTATAAACTCGCACCGACCTGAGGCATCATACCCACACATCAGTTTTACCATATAGTGAACACGGTGAATAAAATATCCCAAAAACTATTGTACAATCCCACTTTTTTTGCAATTTTTCCGCACTTGGAATTTTTTTGCCGTTTTCCAGTACACTATATGGTAAAACTTATGGTTTCATTTAAAAGTACAACTCGTCCCGCAAAAAACAAGCCCTCATATGGCAAGATTGATGGAAAAATAAAAAAGTTACGCATCTCGGAAGAAGGGGAGCAAAAAACAAAAACGCAAAAACGGAAAGTGCCCGGGGGCTGAAGGGGTTAACAGAGATCATTCCACACACTCTCCAAGTAAGGGAGGAATTGCTTTATTTTCTAATTATATTCCTCTGTGAGTATAACAGAGGTATTGCACTCTGCACTTGTGCTATCATTATTTACAGTGGCACACTTATATACCCCTTATCCTCTGCCATAGTCTGCAGCAGAGTCTTTGCACGGTGGACCCTGACTGTCTGACATTCCTTTAGGTTTTATTATCAGACAGCCCCCCGTAACAGTACCCTCCTTTGTGCTCCGGTTTCCAGTCGGTTCCCCGGTTCGGTACCGGTGGGCCACTACCCTGTCCCGGTCCCTTACGATTCCACCGAGCCGTCTTCCCGGCACCTGCAGGCTGAGGCCACCGTATGCCTCCTAGCCAGAAGTGACTGGGCTCCAACCCAGACACCTGGTGTTAGACTGCGGCAGACCTGGGCACAGGCCTGCCTCTGCACTTGAACTTCACCACTTCACTGTCAAAGCTCAACTCTTTGTTTTTCCTGCCTCAGGACCTGTGAACTCCTCGGTGGGCGTGTCCATCCGCCTGGGCACGCCCCCTTGGTGTGTCCATCAAACCCTGAGGGAGGTGACTAGGATTTTAAGGTTGGCTGATGTTACCATATTAGGGGACAGGTGTTATGCAAGGGCCTACCTGTGACTACCTGGCTAGTCCAGGGAATCACCAAGCACAATGCCGAGCCCTACATCACCAAGCACAATGCGGAGCTGTACATCACAAAGCACAATGCCGAGCCGTACATCACCAAGCACAATGCTGAGCCGTACATCACCAAGCACAATCCTGAGCCGTACATCACCAAGCACAATGCTGAGCCGTACATCACCAAGCACAATGCCGAGCTGTGCATCACCAAGCACAATGCTGAGCCGCACATCACCAAGCACAATGCCGAGCCATACATCACCAAGCACAATGCCGAGCCGTACATCACCAAGCACAATTTTGAGCCATACATCACCAAGCACAATGCTGAGCGTATATCTCCAGGCACAATGCTGAGCCGTACATCATCAAGCACAATAAGCAAACAGGAGAACAAACGTGGTTGTATTGCAAAAAAATATAAATATCAAGGTTTATTTGTACATCTACAATTAGATGCAGCACACATTAATACAGTACAAAAAGACAGAGGGCACTTAAGCACAGAACAGGATTAGTCATAGACCTTCACATGGCAAGTACAAAAAACAGACAAGATATAAAATGTATACAGAATGACATTATTGCCAGGTGAAACCAGAGAGTAATAGCTGGTGTCCAAAACAAGAGGTACACAAACCGCACATTACAGCCATTTATACGTCCGGACATCAGTACATACCAGCGGTTGTATAAGTGGAAGGATCACCAGTACATTACTTTAAAGTGCCAATGTGCAGGAATCAAAGACCGACAGACAAACCCCCCCTATGGCAGGTAACGCGCGTTTCACGTGTTAGAGGTATAACGCTTCATCAGACCGAGGAGGGGTGGTAACTCATTGAATTCCAGGACCTTTTTAAAAAGAACATGTGATGGGTCACATGGTGGAGGAGTGCCCAATCGGTGGAGCTCTTACGGCGCATGCGTGATCCCAGCCACTCACCCCAGCAAATGCGAGCAGCGTCAGGCCGACGGGTGCAGGGGAGGGGGATAAAACCACGTCCCCCTCCTCGGCACCAATCCGCCCCGTGGACACCGCCAAGCATGCCAGGGAGAGAGCATAGACCACGCATGCGCACACCACACCTGTAGGGACATAGAGCAAAATAAGAAGACTCCCAGACCGCAGCAGCATATGGAAGTTTAAGGAAAAGAGGGGCATATCGGTAGCAGACAATAATACATAATAATACATAAATAACAGTAATGGTCCCTCATCCTAAATCCATATCCGGAAACATCATAGATGGAGTCCTCTTGTAGATGCTGTCCCAGGAAACGATATGCTCAGGCAGTCATATGGCAGAAACAAAAAAAGTCCCAGAGAGACAAGAGAAAAAAGGCTGCAGAAGGAAAAACGGAAAATAACATAAAAAACATGCAGCGAAAATACATAAAAAGGATTAAAAGATGTATCATAATACCCCCAATATAAAAAGCACAGTAGTGGAAAATACCACTCTGAAAAGAGGGGAAAAGGGGGTAAAGAAAAAAAGGGGGGGAAAAGAGAGGGGGGAGAAGATGAAACACAGGGATCTAGAGGAAGGAAGCGAAGCTGAGGGACTCATTCAAACCAGACGGGACCATTGTGCCCAGCATAACGATCCATTTAGCCTCTTTTTGGGCGAGAATTTTTTTAAAATTCCCGCCCCTATTCCCACAATGCACGACATCTATACCTGTGACTCTCAAAGATCTCGCATTGCAACCGTGGTGATGCCGGAAATGTCGGGGAAGAGTTTTCAAAGTAGAAATGTCCGTCACTGTCTTTGCTGCACCAATGTCTCTCACATGTTCGCGTACTCTAACTCTCAGCTCCCTAGAAGTTAAATCAATATAAATCTTAGGACAGCTGCACGTCGCGTAATAGATGACAAAAGAGGTAGCACATGAGATATAACTCCTGATATCAAAGGTCCGGCTACCATCTGCAGTGGAGAAAGTCTTGCTACGAGAGACATTGGTGCATGCGAGACAGCGACCGCACGGAAAACACCCGCGGACCGGATTCGAAGAACCAAAGGGGTGGGGAGTCACAGGGACATAGTGACTATGTACAAGAAAATCACGTAGATTTCTTGATCGTCGTGCCGTCATTGACGGATACTCTGGGATAAGCTCCCTAAGGGTAGGGTCAGATTTTAAAATTGGCCAATATTTATTCAGAATGGCACGCATGTTGTGCCATTCGTGATTATAGGCAGATATGAATCGGGCCTCTCCTGCCCCCGTATTCATCCGACTAGATGGTTGCAGGAGCTCCAACCGTTGTGTTTTTTTTGCCCTATTAAACCCTCTTTTTATGACTCGGCGGCTATATCCCCTATCACTCAGTCTAGATGTTAAATCATTGGCCTGGGACTGGAAATTCTCAGTGGTGTGCGCATGCGTGGTCTATGCTCTCTCCCTGGCATGCTTGGCGGTGTCCACGGGGCGGATTGGTGCCGAGGAGGGGGCGTGGTTTTATCCCCCTCCCCTGCACCCGTCGGCCTGACGCTGCTCGCATTTGCTGGGGTGAGTGGCTGGGATCACGCATGCGCCGTAAGAGCTCCACCGATTGGGCACTCCTCCACCATGTGACCCATCACATGTTCTTTTTAAAAAGGTCCTGGAATTCAATGAGTTACCACCCCTCCTCGGTCTGATGAAGCGTTATACCTCTAACACGTGAAACGCGCGTTACCTGCCATAGGGGGGGTTTGTCTGTCGGTCTTTGATTCCTGCACATTGGCACTTTAAAGTAATGTACTGGTGATCCTTCCACTTATACAACCGCTGGTATGTACTGATGTCCGGACGTATAAATGGCTGTAATGTGCGGTTTGTGTACCTCTTGTTTTGGACACCAGCTATTACTCTCTGGTTTCACCTGGCAATAATGTCATTCTGTATACAACATTTTATATCTTGTCTGTTTTTTGTACTTGCCATGTGAAGGTCTATGACTAATCCTGTTCTGTGCTTAAGTGCCCTCTGTCTTTTTGTACTGTATTAATGTGTGCTGCATCTAATTGTAGATGTACAAATAAACCTTGATATTTATATTTTTTTGCAATACAACCACGTTTGTTCTCCTGTTTGCTTACTATTTCCTAGTGGTTTGCATTTTTTGTTGCACTAATAGAGGCCCATACAGGACACTCTATATAATAATTTTTGTGTTATTAGACTGTGTAGTCATGTTACATCTCCTATTGAAATGCTATACTCTCTCCTCATGGATATTTTTGCTTTTCTAATCGTCTTTTCTGTGTTTTGCACAGTGTATCCTTCAGAGGATATGGACTTTGGTGCCCGGGAAGAGTCCTGGCGTTCCCAGCTGAACGATGTGTTCAGGCATGATGGAGGCAGTGAATCAAGACCTGGGGAGGCAGGGCTCCAGGTGGAAGCAATGAGGTATAAGGGACTCATTCATAGACGCATAAAAATCTGGTGGAACCGTGCGTTCCTAGAACGCTATTTACAAGAAGGACTTATTCCTAGAGGACTAAGGGTCCAGGTGTTCCCCTCTTTTACCATCGAGGATAATTCCTTTAAGGATAAATGGGAGGAATGTGCCAACACATGCTCCAGGGCCTTTCTTCAACTTTTATGTGACCTTAATAGTACCCAACTCATCACTTTGAAGGCTGAGATGGATGAGTTACACTGCAAACTCTTGGGGGGTCTCACTAAGGAGGCCTTTTCTAAGTTGGAACTTGATATTGATTCTGATATTAATAAATGGGAAAAAGAATTGAAGGAGAATAAAATCAAAAAGTTCCATAGGGACCAACAGGATCTTCTTTCCAATAAGGTCTATAAATGGAAGATGACCGTTGATAGATCCAGACCTTTTAGGCGGTTTAATAACCAGTCACGTTCTAGGTCTACTTCCATTAGGTCTTACACATCAGGAGAGGAATCCAATACTGAGCTCTCGGATGCTCCTATCTCATTGGATAGAGCTATTGGCCCCTCCAATAAAAAGTATAAGAAGAAGCAATTGGATTTTGGGAAAGGTAATACGGACCCCCCTCGAACTAGACAACAATCACATAAAGACTCATTGCAGGTAATAAATCTGTCATCTCATCCCCTATCACGTATGCAGATTGAATTATTATCTAAAGGTCTTAGTTTTTCTCCTACTGATTCGTTTCATTTTTTTACAGCTTTAAAAGACCTTCATATTTTGTCGCGCAAAATTCTTTTGAAAAAATTACATTCTAAAAACGTCACATTACCTAATACCCCTGATCAGGCTGAGAGAGAGGCCTTACAGGTCTTAGAAGATCTTCTTATGGAACAAGCCTCTGGCTTACAAGGTAGGTTTCCTCCCTCAATCCTGCCCAGGAGTACCAAGTTCCCCCCCCTGTCTCTGTGTTCCTCAATTGAGATTTTCACTAGGCTAGTCACGGAAGAATTTAGAACTCTATCCACAAGACGCAGATTTGACAACCTAAATTCATCTCAAAGAGCCGCACTCAGGGATCTTCAATCCCTTAGTGATGTTCAGATCAAGCCGGCAGATAAGGGGGGAACATAGTGATTTGGCCTAACAACCTCTATGAAAGGGAGGCCCACCGACAACTAAGGGATACCAACACATATCGCAGACTTGACTCGAGCCCTCTTGCCCCCTTTTCAGATTCACTCCACCGGATCTTGCAGGGGGCCCTTGACGAAGGAATTATAACCAAGAAAGTGTTCGACGGCCTTTTTGTCGTTTCTCCAAAAATCCCTACCTTCTATCTCCTGCCCAAGATCCACAAAAATCCCGAACACCCGCCGGGACGTCCCATCGTATCTGGTATAGACGGACTATGCGACCCTGTTTGTCGATTCATTGATTATTATTTAAAGCCCCTTGTGGAGACATTGCCATCCTATATAAAAGATACGACGGACGTTCTGAATAGGGTCGACGGGATTTTTGTGGATCATGACACCCTCTTGGTTACGGCGGATATAGAGTCTCTTTATACTAATATTAACCATGAGGATGGCCTGGAGGCAGTCCGCTTTTTCCTGAGCAATTCCAACCGAGATGGCCACTTATGTGAGCTGATCCTGGAGCTGCTCCACTTTATCCTCACACACAATTTTTTTATTTTTAAAGACCGGTTTTATTTGCAGATCAGAGGCATTGCGATGGGCGCGGCTTGTGCGCCTTCGTACGCAAATTTGTTCCTCGGCCTTTGGGAGAGGGACATTTTTGGCGACGGGGGCGTGCCGGCCGCGTCCCATGCGCAGTGTTGGTTAAGATACATCGATGATGTCTTTATTTTGTGGCAGGGTACGGTGGAGCAGCTCTCGGATTTTATGGTTTCTTTAAATCACAACTCTTTGAACCTCAAGCTCACTTTTAGATATGATTTACAGTCTATTGATTTTCTGGATATTCTGATCGGGGTTGACCGTGGTCGGCAACTACAGACGGACGTCTTTAGGAAGCCCACCTCGGTCAACTCTCTTCTTCATGCTTCATCTTCCCACCCTTTTAGTACCATTCAAGCCATTCCGGTTGGACAATTTCTCAGGATGAAGCGGATTTGCTCAACATCTGAGAATTTCCAGTCCCAGGCCAATGATTTAACATCTAGACTGAGTGATAGGGGATATAGCCGCCGAGTCATAAAAAGAGGGTTTAATAGGGCAAAAAAAACACAACGGTTGGAGCTCCTGCAACCATCTAGTCGGATGAATACGGGGGCAGGAGAGGCCCGATTCATATCTGCCTATAATCACGAATGGCACAACATGCGTGCCATTCTGAATAAATATTGGCCAATTTTAAAATCTGACCCTACCCTTAGGGAGCTTATCCCAGAGTATCCGTCAATGACGGCACGACGATCAAGAAATCTACGTGATTTTCTTGTACATAGTCACTATGTCCCTGTGACTCCCCACCCCTTTGGTTCTTCGAATCCGGTCCGCGGGTGTTTTCCGTGCGGTCGCTGTCTCGCATGCACCAATGTCTCTCGTAGCAAGACTTTCTCCACTGCAGATGGTAGCCGGACCTTTGATATCAGGAGTTATATCTCATGTGCTACCTCTTTTGTCATCTATTACGCGACGTGCAGCTGTCCTAAGATTTATATTGGTTTAACTTCTAGGGAGCTGAGAGTTAGAGTACGCGAACATGTGAGAGACATTGGTGCAGCAAAGACAGTGACGGACATTTCTACTTTGAAAACTCTTCCCCGACATTTCCGGCATCACCACGGTTGCAATGCGAGATCTTTGAGAGTCACAGGTATAGATGTCGTGCATTGTGGGAATAGGGGCGGGAATTTTAAAAAAAATTCTCGCCCAAAAAGAGGCTAAATGGATCGTTATGCTGGGCACAATGGTCCCGTCTGGTTTGAATGAGTCCCTCAGCTTCGCTTCCTTCCTCTAGATCCCTGTGTTTCATCTTCTCCCCCCTCTCTTTTCCCCCCCTTTTTTTCTTTACCCCCTTTTCCCCTCTTTTCAGAGTGGTATTTTCCACTACTGTGCTTTTTACATTGGGGGTATTATGATACATCTTTTAATCCTTTTTATGTATTTTCGCTGCATGTTTTTTATGTTATTTTCCGTTTTTCCTTCTGCAGCCTTTTTTCTCTTGTCTCTCTGGGACTTTTTTTGTTTCTGCCATATGACTGCCTGAGCATATCGTTTCCTGGGACAGCATCTACAAGAGGACTCCATCTATGATGTTTCCGGATATGGATTTAGGATGAGGGACCATTACTGTTATTTATGTATTATTATGTATTATTGTCTGCTACCGATATGCCCCTCTTTTCCTTAAACTTCCATATGCTGCTGCGGTCTGGGAGTCTTCTTATTTTGCTCTATGTCCCTACAGGTGTGGTGTGCGCATGCGTGGTCTATGCTCTCTCTCTGGCATGCTTGGCGGTGTCCACGGGGCGGATTGGTGCCGAGGAGGGGGCGTGGTTTTATCCCCCTCCCCTGCACCCGTCGGCCTGACGCTGCTCGCATTTGCTGGGGTGAGTGGCTGGGATCACGCATGCGCCGTAAGAGCTCCACCGATTGGGCACTCCTCCACCATGTGACCCATCACATGTTCTTTTTAAAAAGGTCCTGGAATTCAATGAGTTACCACCCCTCCTCGGTCTGATGAAGCGTTATACCTCTAACACGTGAAACGCGCGTTACCTGCCATAGGGGGGGTTTGTCTGTCGGTCTTTGATTCCTGCACATTGGCACTTTAAAGTAATGTACTGGTGATCCTTCCACTTATACAACCGCTGGTATGTACTGATGTCCGGACGTATAAATGGCTGTAATGTGCGGTTTGTGTACCTCTTGTTTTGGACACCAGCTATTACTCTCTGGTTTCACCTGGCAATAATGTCATTCTGTATACAACATTTTATATCTTGTCTGTTTTTTGTACTTGCCATGTGAAGGTCTATGACTAATCCTGTTCTGTGCTTAAGTGCCCTCTGTCTTTTTGTACTGTATTAATGTGTGCTGCATCTAATTGTAGATGTACAAATAAACCTTGATATTTATATTTTTTTGCAATACAACCACGTTTGTTCTCCTGTTTGCTTACTATTTCCTAGTGGTTTGCATTTTTTGTTGCACTAATAGAGGCCCATACAGGACACTCTATATAATAATTTTTGTGTTATTAGACTGTGTAGTCATGTTACATCTCCTATTGAAATGCTATACTCTCTCCTCATGGATATTTTTGCTTTTCTAATCATCAAGCACAATGCTGAGCTATACATCACCAAGCATAATGCCGAGCCATACATCACCAAGCACAATGCTGAGCCATACATCACCAAGCACAATGCTGAGCCATACATCACCAAGCACAATGCCGAGCCGTACATCACCAAGCACAATGCTGAGCCATACATCACCAAGCACAATGCCGTGCCGTACATCACCAAGCACAATGCCGAGCCATACATCACCAAGCACAATGCCGAGCCATACATCACCAAGCATAATGCCGAGCCATACATCACCAAGCATAATGCTGAGCCAAACATCACCAAGCATAATGCTGAGACGTACATCACCAAGCACAATGCCGAGCCGTACATCACCAAGCACAATGCTGAGCCATACATCACCAAGCATAATGCTGAGCCGTACATCATCAAGCACAATGCCGAGTGTTGGAGGCAGCAGAAGAGCGGAGCCGTTATATCTGCATAGGGTCCGGCTCCATATTATTGTCTATGGATGTACGGGGGGGGTGGGTGGGGTGTCAGAAAAGCTCCTCTAGGGGGTGCACAAATCCACTTTTTGGAGAACAGCATCTACCATAGATTGGAATAAAGTGGGAACTGCCGGCCATAGAGCCTTAAAACAAATACTACGGCCATTTTTTCAGTGCTAATAAAGACATTTAATAGATAAAGACTAGTGATGAGCGAGCATGCTTGTCACTACTCGGTACTCGCACGAGTATCACTGTACTCGGGCTGCTCGGCGGGGACCGAGTAATCTCGCGATACTCGTGCTTTACTCGTGGTCTTCATTTCTGCATGTTGGCGCTCTTTTGAGAGCCAGCCCTCATGCAGGGATTGGCTGGCAGACCACTGCAATGCCACAGCCCTGTTAGTTGTGGAATTGCAGTGATTGGCCGGCCTGCACAGCGTCACCGAGCCTTTATATCGGCCGGCGCGCTGTGCTCTGCTCACAGCTATTCTGACAGTGAGTGTAGGGAGAGTGTCGCTGATTCAGGGAAAGCTTTGCGGCCCTTTATAGCTTTTTCAGTTGCAGGGCTGCAAACAGTGTGACCAAAAGTCCTTCTCAGGACTATTCTAGTTGTATACAGGCAGGCAGGGTATAGCCAGGTCGGAGTACAGTAGCAGAGTCCTTCTCAGGACTATTGTTGCTATATACAGGCAGGGTATAGCCAGGTCTGAATACAGGCTAGTGACCAAAAGAGTCCTTGTCAGGACTATTGTAGCAGTATACAGGCAGGCAGGCAGGCAGGGTAGTGGTGACCGTATACCAGCCTTCATATCTGGGGCTGGTGTACACAGTGTAAAACAGTCCAGATAGTGTCTGACTTGTCTGTACTGTAATTGTCGCTCCCCAAAAAAACCTGTTAGTAGGTTATTATTGCGTCCGTGCTTGGTTTTTAAAACCGCACGTGTGTGCCTGTTGGTGGCAGCGTACAGGTGCACTGGTGTGCGTTTACCAAACTATTATATAACGCACAAGTGTAGTGTATAATACACGTCAGTCAGCAGTGGCTGATAGTGTCAGAGTTCTTAATTTTTGCTCCTAAAACCTGTGTTAGGTTATTATTGCGTCCGTGCTTGGTTTTTAAAACCGCACGTGTGTGCCTGTTGGTGGCAGCGTACAGGTGCACTGGTGTGCGTTTACCAAACTATTATATAACGCACAAGTGTAGTGTATAATACACGTCAGTCAGCAGTGGCTGATAGTGTCAGAGTTCTTAATTTTTGCTCCTAAAACCTGTGTTAGGTTATTATTGCGTCCGTGCTTGGTTTTTAAAACCGCACGTGTGTGCCTGTTGGTGGCAGCGTACAGGTGCACTGGTGTGCGTTTACCAAACTATTATATAACGCACAAGTGTAGTGTATAATACACGTCAGTCAGCAGTGGCTGATAGTGTCAGAGTTCTTAATTTTTGCTCCTAAAACCTGTGTTAGGTTATTATTGCGTCCGTGCTTGGTTTTTAAAACCGCACGTGTGTGCCTGTTGGTGGCAGCGTACAGGTGCACTGGTGTGCGTTTACCAAACTATTATATAACGCACAAGTGTAGTGTATAATACACGTCAGTCAGCAGTGGCTGATAGTGTCAGAGTTCTTAATTTTTGCTCCTAAAACCTGTGTTAGGTTATTATTGCGTCCGTGCTTGGTTTTTAAAACCGCACGTGTGTGCCTGTTGGTGGCAGCGTACAGGTGCACTGGTGTGCGTTTACCAAACTATTATATAACGCACAAGTGTAGTGTATAATACACGTCAGTCAGCAGTGGCTGATAGTGTCAGAGTTCTTAATTTTTGCTCCTAAAACCTGTGTTAGGTTATTATTGCGTCCGTGCTTGGTTTTTAAAACCGCACGTGTGTGCCTGTTGGTGGCAGCGTACAGGTGCACTGGTGTGCGTTTACCAAACTATTATATAACGCACAAGTGTAGTGTATAATACACGTCAGTCAGCAGTGGCTGATAGTGTCAGAGTTCTTAATTTTTGCTCCTAAAACCTGTGTTAGGTTATTATTGCGTCCGTGCTTGGTTTTTAAAACCGCACGTGTGTGCCTGTTGGTGGCAGCGTACAGGTGCACTGGTGTGCGTTTACCAAACTATTATATAACGCACAAGTGTAGTGTATAATACACGTCAGTCAGCAGTGGCTGATAGTGTCAGAGTTCTTAATTTTTGCTCCTAAAACCTGTGTTAGGTTATTATTGCGTCCGTGCTTGGTTTTTAAAACCGCACGTGTGTGCCTGTTGGTGGCAGCGTACAGGTGCACTGGTGTGCAATTTCCAGAAACTTTGATATAACGCACAAGTAGTGAATATACACGTCAGCAGTGCACAGCATTGCAAAATGCGCAAGGGCATTGGCAAGGAACAAGGAAGTGGACGTGATGGTGGTGCAGGCAGAGGCCGAGGTCGTGGGCAAGCTCTAATTTCGCCACAACAAAGGGCCACATCTAGTCGCTCGCACGTCCTGTCCCAAATTCTTGGGGACCGCAGCAGTACACCGCTCTTGAACCAAGACCAGTGTCAACAGGTTGTTAGTTGGATAGCGGATAATGCTTCCAGTCAGATTGGCACCACCACAAACACTCTGTCTTCCACACGGTCAAGTGTCAGTAGCCGTGATACTGCACCGCACATTTCTGAACCTGATCCTCCTTCCTACCACCAGGCTGAGTACACGTCCTCCTCGGACATTAATGATCCCACACTTGGACACTCGGAAGAGCTGTTCACGTTTCCATTCACACATTCTGGCCTCTCGCCAGCTCATATTGAAGTGGGTCATGAGGAGATCGTCTGTACAGATAGCCAAATATTTGAGCAGCCACGTTCTCACGAAGTTGGCAACGTGTCTCAACAAGTGGTGGACGATGATGAGACACAATTGTCAGCAAGTCAGGAGGAGGAGCAGGGTGCGGAAGAGGAAGACGACGTGGTGGATGATCCAGTAACTGACCCAACCTGGCAGGAGGATATGCAGAGCGAGGACAGCAGTGCACAGGGGGAGGGAGGCGTAGCATCACAACAGGCAGTAAGAAGCAGGGTGGTGGTCCCAGGCAGAAGTCAGGCAACCGTTCCCCGTAACAACACGACGACACAAGGTGCCTGTACAAATGTTAGGTCTTCACGAGTCTGGCAGTTTTTTAAGTTGGATCCAGATGATTCAAAAAAGGCCATTTGCAACACCTGCCGTGCCAGCATCAGCAGGGGTACCAAAACTAGCAGCCTGACCACCACCAGCATGATCAGGCACATGTCAGCCAAGCACCCGACTTTGTGGGAAGTACAACAGAGTCGAGGAGCAGTGCTTGCTGATGTCACTGCTACGTCTTCGCTGGTTGTGCATGCGAGCCAATCCTCTGTCCATGCTGCCTGCGAACAAGCCTCCTCCACTCCTGCACCTGCAGTTGCCTACGCAGAAAGAACACCATCATCAAGCACGTCCTTGTCCCAGCGCAGCGTTCAGTTATCCATTCAGCAAACCTTTGAACGCAGGCGCAAATACACTGCCAACACCCCACATGCCACAGTTCTAAATGCTAACATTTCGCGACTGCTTGCGCTGGAAATGTTGCCTTTTAGGCTGGTGGAGACAGAAGCATTCCGTGACCTGATGGCGGCAGCTGTCCCACGTTACTCGGTCCCCAGCCGCCACTATTTCTCCCGGTGTGCCGTCCCCGCGTTGCATAACCACGTGTCACAAAACATCACACGTGCCCTGAACAACGCTGTTTCACCCAAAGTCCACCTAACCACAGACACGTGGACAAGTGCTTGTGGGCAAGGCCGCTACATCTCGTTGACGGCACACTGGGTTAATATTGTGGAAGCTGGGACCCAGTCTGAGCGAGGGACGGAACACGTCCTTCCCACACCAAGGTTTGCAGGCCCTACCTCAGTCAGTGTTTCACCCACACTCTACAGCTCCGGAATGTCATGCTCTTCAGCCTCCTCCTCCTCCTGCGCATCCTCATCCACTGTGCCCTCCACACCAGTCACAAGCTGGAAGCACTGCAGCACTGCCTCGGCGAAGCGGCAACAGGCTGTGCTGAAGCTAATCTGCATAGGTGACAAACCCCACAATGCAGAAGAGCTGTGGACAGCTCTGAAACAGCAGGCAGATCACTGGCTCACACCTCTGAACCTAAAGCCAGGAAAGGTCGTTTGTGACAATGGCCGGAACCTGGTGGCGGCTTTGAGGCGAGGCCAGCTGACACATGTTCCATGCGTGGCCCATGTGCTCAACCTCGTGGTTCAGCGGTTTATAAAGTCATACCCAGAGCTGTCTGATCTGCTGGTAAAAGTTCGCCGCCTGTCTGCACATTTTCGAAAGTCACCTACTGCTTCAGCCGGCCTTGCCGGCTTTCAGCGCCGTTTGCATCTTCCGGCTCACAGACTGGTGTGTGATGTCCCCACGCGTTGGAATTCAACTCTGCACATGTTGGTCAGGATATGTGAGCAGAAGAGGGCAGTTGTTGAGTACCTGCATCACCTAAGCCGTCGGGAAATGGGTCAAACTCCACACATAACACCTGAGGAGTGGAGATGGATGTCAGACCTATGTACCATCCTCCAAAACTTTGAGGACTCCACCAAGATGGTGAGTGGTGATGACGCCATTATTAGCGTCACCATACCGCTACTCTGCCTTCTAAAACGGTCCCTTTTGAAAAACAAACATGATGCATTGCAGGCGGAGCGCGATGAGTTGCAGCAAGAAACAGTAGTGGGTGTGGGTGATAACACACAGCCCAGCCTCGTCTCATCACAACGTGCAGTGGAGGACTATGACGAGGAGGAGGATGAAGACATGGAGCAACTCTCCGGCCAAATTGAGGATATGACATGCACACCAGTCATATCCTCGATTCAGCGTGGCTGGCCAGAGGACAGGGTAGATGAGGAGGAGGAGGAGGAGGAGGAGGAGGAGGACAGCATGTTCAGTCATCTTGTTGGTCAGGCTACTGAAGTCCTGGCTGTTAAGAGTCTGGCGCACATGGCTGACTTTATGGTAAGCTGCCTGTCTCGTGACCCTCGCGTTAAGAACATCTTGGCCGACAATCATTACTGGTTGGTAACACTGTTAGACCCACGCTACAAGGAGAACTTTTTGTCTCTTATTCCCGTGGATGAGAGGTCAACCAAAATGCAGCAGTTTCGGAAGGCCATACTCACGGAAGTAGGCAAAGCATTCCCCTCACAAAACGCTAGCGGCATAGGTCAGGAATCAGTGGACAACCGAGGCGTACAGCCGAGAGAGGCACAAGTCCAATCCGCCAGAGGTAGGGGAACAGTCTTTAAGATGTGGGACAGTTTTCTCAGCCCCTCACGTACCACAGCCCCTGAGGTGCGGGGTAGTGCCACAAGAAATCCTAAGTTTGCCCAGATGCTGAAGGAGTACCTTGCAGATCGAACAACTGTACTCCGACATTCCTCTGTGCCTTACAATTATTGGGTATCCAAGCTGGACACGTGGCATGAATTGGCTCTCTACGCCTTGGAAGTCCTGGCCTGCCCTGCTGCTAGCGTTTTGTCAGAGCGTGTTTTTAGTGCCGCAGGTGGAATCATTACAGATAAACGCACCCGCCTGTCAACTGAAAATGCTGACAGGCTGACTCTGATAAAGATGAACAAGGGTTGGATTGGGCCAGACTTCACCACACCACCAGCAAATGAGAGCGGAATTTAAAGTTTGCCATGTACCTCCACTCACCCATGGGTACACTTCTCGACTTTGGATAATCGCTGGACTGCTCCTCCTTCTCCTCATGCGCCATCATGATGACCGTTACAATAGTTAGGTCTTTGTTTCAGGTATACCCCCAGTGGTAAATTTTTTCGCCCATTCTTTGCAGAATGGACATTACAACGACAGGAGACCCGCTCCTTTGCAATGGGAACAATGTTTTGAGGCCCTCATGCACGTCTCTACCCAGGGACAACGTGTAGCCTCCCAATTTTTGGCTGCCCTGCCTAAGGGCTATACTGAAATACACCCACTTCCTTAAAATGGACACTTAATGTTTTGAGGCCCTCATGCACGTCTCTACCCAGGGACAATGTGGAGCCTCCCAATTTTTGGCTGCCCTGGCAAAGGGCTATACTGAAATAGACCCACTTCCTTACAATGGGCACTTCAGGTTTAAAGGCCATCATGCACGTCTCTACCCAGGGACAATGTGGAGCCTCCCAATTTTTGGCTGCCCTGCCTAAGGGCTATACTATAATACACCCACTTCCTGACAATGGACACTTAATGTTTTGAGGCCCTCATGCACGTCTCTACCCAGGGACAATGTGGAGCCTCCCAATTTTTGGCTGCCCTGGCAAAGGGCTATACTGAAATAGACCCACTTCCTTACAATGGGCACTTCAGGTTTAAAGGCCATCATGCACGTCTCTACCCAGGGACAATGTGGAGCCTCCCAATTTTTGGCTGCCCTGCCTAAGGGCTATACTGAAATACACCCACTTCCTTAAAATGGACACTTAATGTTTTGAGGCCCTCATGCACGTCTCTACCCAGGGACAATGTGGAGCCTCCCAATTTTTGGCTGCCCTGGCAAAGGGCTATACTGAAATAGACCCACTTCCTTACAATGGGCACTTCAGGTTTAAAGGCCATCATGCACGTCTCTACCCAGGGACAATGTGGAGCCTCCCAATTTTTGGCTGCCCTGCCTAAGGGCTATACTGAAATACACCCACTTCCTTAAAATGGACACTTAATGTTTTGAGGCCCTCATGCACGTCTCTACCCAGGGACAATGTGGAGCCTCCCAATTTTTGGCTGCCCTGGCAAAGGGCTATACTGAAATAGACCCACTTCCTTACAATGGGCACTTCAGGCTTAAAGGCCATCATGCACGTCTCTATCCAGGGACAATGTGGAGCCTCCCAATTTTTGGCTGCCCTGCCTAAGGGCTATACTGAAATACACCCACTTCCTTAAAATGGACACTTAATGTTTTGAGGCCCTCATGCACGTCTCTACCCAGGGACAATGTGGAGCCTCCCAATTTTTGGCTGCCCTGGCAAAGGGCTATACTGAAATAGACCCACTTCCTTACAATGGGCACTTCAGGTTTAAAGGCCATCATGCACGTCTCTACCCAGGGACAATGTGGAGCCTCCCAATTTTTGGCTGCCCTGCCTAAGGGCTATACTGAAATACACCCACTTCCTTAAAATGGACACTTAATGTTTTGAGGCCCTCATGCACGTCTCTACCCAGGGACAATGTGGAGCCTCCCAATTTTTGGCTGCCCTGGCAAAGGGCTATACTGAAATAGACCCACTTCCTTACAATGGGCACTTCAGGTTTAAAGGCCATCATGCACGTCTCTATCCAGGGACAATGTGGAGCCTCCCAATTTTTGGCTGCCCTGCCTAAGGGCTATACTGAAATACACCCACTTCCTTAAAATGGACACTTAATGTTTTGAGGCCCTCATGCACGTCTCTACCCAGGGACAATGTGGAGCCTCCCAATTTTTGGCTGCCCTGGCAAAGGGCTATACTGAAATAGACCCACTTCCTTACAATGGGCACTTCAGGTTTAAAGGCCATCATGCACGTCTCTACCCAGGGACAATGTGGAGCCTCCCAATTTTTGGCTGCCCTGCCTAAGGGCTATACTGAAATACACCCACTTCCTTAAAATGGACACTTAATGTTTTGAGGCCCTCATGCACGTCTCTACCCAGGGACAATGTGGAGCCTCCCAATTTTTGGCTGCCCTGGCAAAGGGCTATACTGAAATAGACCCACTTCCTTACAATGGGCACTTCAGGTTTAAAGGCCATCATGCACGTCTCTATCCAGGGACAATGTGGAGCCTCCCAATTTTTGGCTGCCCTGCCTAAGGGCTATACTGAAATACACCCACTTCCTTAAAATGGACACTTAATGTTTTGAGGCCCTCATGCACGTCTCTACCCAGGGACAATGTGGAGCCTCCCAATTTTTGGCTGCCCTGGCAAAGGGCTATACTGAAATAGACCCACTTCCTTACAATGGGCACTTCAGGTTTAAAGGCCATCATGCACGTCTCTACCCAGGGACAATGTGGAGCCTCCCAATTTTTGGCTGCCCTGCCTAAGGGCTATACTATAATACACCCACTTCCTGACAATGGACACTTAATGTTTTGAGGCCCTCATGCACGTCTGTATGCAGGGGCATTGGTGAACCTCACAATTTAGGACTGCCCTGGCAAAGGAAAATACTACAAAGACTCACTTCCTCAAAATGGGCACATTAGACTCAAGAGGCCTTCATGTACGTCTCTTCTCAGGGACATCGGAGTGCCACACAATGTTTTCACGTAAAATCTTTCATGTATTGATCTCAAAAAGTAACATACACCAGATCTATCTCACTATTGGGTATGTGCCCTTAACATTTCCGCCATGAAAAATCATTTTGGGGTCATTTTGGAAGGTTTTCTGGTGAGTCCGTAAAAATGGCGTAAAACGCGGACAAAATTGTTCACAGCTGTGACTTTTGAGTGATAAATGCTTCAAGGGGTCTTCCCCATGCTGTTGCCATGTCATTTGAGCACTCTTCTGAGACTTTTGTGACATTTTTAGGGTTTCTCCATGCTGCCGGGAGGTCATTTCACAAAAATACTCGGGTCTCCCATAGGATAACATTGGGCTCGTTGCTCGGGCCGAGTACACGAGTATCTTGGGAGGCTCGGCCCGAGCTTCGAGCACCCGAGCTTTTTAGTACTCGCTCATCACTAATAAAGACAAAATTGCCGATAACGTTCCAGACGGCGTCTCCTAAGCCCCATTTACCATATGCTGCACTTAAAACAATGTTCTCCAATTCCCTCAGCAGGTGATTTTGAGTTTCCAAACTGCAGCAGTGAAGGGGTTAATGTCTGGGAGTTTTCACTGGACCTTGGTTCAGAGGCCACATTGGTGCTCCACAGCCCCCAGACCAAAACCCTGCAACGCTCCTCCTACCTGCCATGATCCCTGCCGCCTTTCCTGTTTCATCAGCCTGGCGTAACATTCCCAACCTCCATTTTCTTCCATTCTATCTGAACCATCTCTTTAAAAGGGAATCTGTCAGCAGTTTTTTGCTATGTAATTTAAAAGCAGCATGATTTCAGGACAGACACCCTGATTCCAGTGATGTGTCACTTACTGAGCTGTTTGCTGTCATTTTCATTCAAATCCCTCTTTTCTTTGCTGCAGATCTAGCAGAGCTCGGAATGCTGAGCTGTGTATAACCCCGCCCACATCATTGATTGGCTGCTTTCTATGCACACGTCTACCAATCAGTGGTGGGAGCTATGAGACACGTAGTCCTACAGTGATAATCTCCTGCTGATAAAACACTGATTTTATTGAAACAGCAACACAAATAAGTCCCAGTAAGTGTCATATCGCTGGAATCAGAGACTCAGCCAATACTTTGAATAAATTTGAGTAAGTAATGCACTTTCTCCTATGCCGTGAACGCTCCTCAATGCCCAAGTTTACTTCAAGGACTTCCAAAAATAAAACATAATACTTATACAGCCTGCTGTCACATATAGCATCACATAGTGCCTTATATAGCCTACTGTCACATATAGGATCATATAGCATCTTATATAGCCTGCTGTCCCATATAGGATCATATAGCATCTTATATAGCCTGCTGTCACATATAGGATAACATAGTGTCTTATATAGCCTGCTGTCACATATAGGATCATATAGCATCTTATATAGACTGCTGTCACATATAGGATAACATAGTGTCTTATATAGCCTGCTGTCACATATAGGATCATATAGCATCTTATATAACCTGCTGTCACATATAGGATAACATAGTGTCTTATATAGCCTGCTGTCACATATAGGATCATATAGCATCTTATATAGCCTGCTGTCCCATATAGGATAACATAGTGTCTTATATAGCCTGCTGTCACATATAGGATCATATAGCATCTTATATAACCTGCTGTCACATATAGGATCACATAGTGACTTATATAGCCTTCTGTCACATATAGGGTCATATAGTGTCTTATATAGCCTGTTGTAACATATAGCACCACATAACATCTTATACAGCCTGCTGTCACATATTGGATCGCATAGCATCTTATATAGCCTGCTGTCACATATAGGATCGCTTAGCATCTTATATAGCCTGCTGTCACATATAGGATCACATAGCATCTTATACAGCCTGCTGTCACATATAGGATTGCATAGCATCTTATTTAGCCTGCTGTCACATATAGGGTCATATAGTGTCTTATATAGCCTGCTGTCACATATAGGATCACATAACGTCTTATATAGCCTGCTTTCACATATAGGATCAATAGCTTCTTATATAGCCTGCTGTCACATACAGGCTCATATAGCATCTTATATAGCCTGCTGTCACATACAGGATCATATAGCATCTTATATAGCCTGCTGTCACATATAGCTTCACATAGCATCTTATATAGCTTGCTGTCACATATAGGGTCACATAGCATCTTATATAGCCTGCAGTCACATATAGGGTCACATAGCGTCTTATATAGCCTGCAGTCACATATAGGGTCACATAGCGTCTTATATAGCCTGCCGTCACATATAGGGTCCAATAGCATCTTATATAGCCTGCTGTCACATATAGCATCACCTAGCGTCTTATATAGCCTGATGTCACATATAGGGTCACATAGCGTCTTATATAGCCTGCTGTCACATATAGGATCAGATAACAACTTATATAGCCTGCTGTCACATATAGGGTCATATAACATCTTATATACCTTGCTGTGCTGTCACATATAGGGTCATATAGCATCTTATATAGCCTGCTGTCACATATAGGGTCATATAGCATCTTATATAACCTGCTGTCACATATAGGGCCATATAGCATCTTATATATCCTGCTGTCACATATAGGGTCATATAGCTTCTTATATAATCTGCTGTCACATATAGGATCATATAGCGCGTTATATAGCCTGCTGTCACATATAGGGTCATATAGCGTTTTATATAGCCTGCTGTCACATATAGGGTCATATAGCGTCTTATATAGCCTTCTGTCATATATAGCATCACATAGCATCTTATATAGCCTGCTGTCACATATAGGGTCACATAGCATCTTATATGGCCTGCCGTCACATATAGGATCACATAGCGTCTTATATAGCCTGCAGTCACATATAGGTTCACATAGCGTCTTATATAGCCTGCCGTCACATATAGGGTCCAATAGCATCTTATATAGCCTGCTGTCACATATAGCATCACCTAGCGTCTTATATAGCCTGATGTCACATATAGGGTCACATAGCGTCTTATATAGCCTGCTGTCACATATAGGATCAGATAACGACTTATATAGCCTGCTGTCACATATAGGGTCATATAACATCTTATATACCCTGCTGTCACATATAGGGTCATATAGCATCTCATATAGCCTTCTGTCACATATAGGGTCATATAGTGTCTTATATAGCCTGTTGTAACATATAGCACCACATAACATCTTATACAGCCTGCTGTCACATATTGGATCGCATAGCATCTTATATAGCCTGCTGTCACATATAGGATCGCTTAGCATCTTATATAGCCTGCTGTCACATATAGGATCACATAGCATCTTATACAGCCTGCTGTCACATATAGGATTGCATAGCATCTTATTTAGCCTGCTGTCACATATAGGGTCATATAGTGTCTTATATAGCCTGCTGTCACATATAGGATCACATAACGTCTTATATAGCCTGCTTTCACATATAGGATCACATAGCTTCTTATATAGCCTGCTGTCACATACAGGCTCATATAGCATCTTATATAGCCTGCTGTCACATACAGGATCATATAGCATCTTATATAGCCTGCTGTCACATATAGCTTCACATAGCATCTTATATAGCTTGCTGTCACATATAGGGTCACATAGCATCTTATATAGCCTGCAGTCACATATAGGGTCACATAGCGTCTTATATAGCCTGCAGTCACATATAGGGTCACATAGCGTCTTATATAGCCTGCCGTCACATATAGGGTCCAATAGCATCTTATATAGCCTGCTGTCACATATAGCATCACCTAGCGTCTTATATAGCCTGATGTCACATATAGGGTCACATAGCGTCTTATATAGCCTGCTGTCACATATAGGATCAGATAACAACTTATATAGCCTGCTGTCACATATAGGGTCATATAACATCTTATATACCTTGCTGTGCTGTCACATATAGGGTCATATAGCATCTTATATAGCCTGCTGTCACATATAGGGTCATATAGCATCTTATATAACCTGCTGTCACATATAGGGCCATATAGCATCTTATATATCCTGCTGTCACATATAGGGTCATATAGCTTCTTATATAATCTGCTGTCACATATAGGATCATATAGCGCGTTATATAGCCTGCTGTCACATATAGGGTCATATAGCGTTTTATATAGCCTGCTGTCACATATAGGGTCATATAGCGTCTTATATAGCCTTCTGTCATATATAGCATCACCTAGCGTCTTATATAGCCTGATGTCACATATAGGGTCACATAGCGTCTTATATAGCCTGCTGTCACATATAGGATCAGATAACGACTTATATAGCCTGCTGTCACATATAGGGTCATATAACATCTTATATACCCTGCTGTCACATATAGGGTCATATAGCATCTCATATAGCCTTCTGTCACATATAGGGTCATATAGTGTCTTATATAGCCTGTTGTAACATATAGCACCACATAACATCTTATACAGCCTGCTGTCACATATTGGATCGCATAGCATCTTATATAGCCTGCTGTCACATATAGGATCGCTTAGCATCTTATATAGCCTGCTGTCACATATAGGATCACATAGCATCTTATACAGCCTGCTGTCACATATAGGATTGCATAGCATCTTATTTAGCCTGCTGTCACATATAGGGTCATATAGTGTCTTATATAGCCTGCTGTCACATATAGGATCACATAACGTCTTATATAGCCTGCTTTCACATATAGGATCACATAGCTTCTTATATAGCCTGCTGTCACATACAGGCTCATATAGCATCTTATATAGCCTGCTGTCACATACAGGATCATATAGCATCTTATATAGCCTGCTGTCACATATAGCTTCACATAGCATCTTATATAGCTTGCTGTCACATATAGGGTCACATAGCATCTTATATAGCCTGCAGTCACATATAGGGTCACATAGCGTCTTATATAGCCTGCAGTCACATATAGGGTCACATAGCGTCTTATATAGCCTGCCGTCACATATAGGGTCCAATAGCATCTTATATAGCCTGCTGTCACATATAGCATCACCTAGCGTCTTATATAGCCTGATGTCACATATAGGGTCACATAGCGTCTTATATAGCCTGCTGTCACATATAGGATCAGATAACAACTTATATAGCCTGCTGTCACATATAGGGTCATATAACATCTTATATACCTTGCTGTGCTGTCACATATAGGGTCATATAGCATCTTATATAGCCTGCTGTCACATATAGGGTCATATAGCATCTTATATAACCTGCTGTCACATATAGGGCCATATAGCATCTTATATATCCTGCTGTCACATATAGGGTCATATAGCTTCTTATATAATCTGCTGTCACATATAGGATCATATAGCGCGTTATATAGCCTGCTGTCACATATAGGGTCACATAGCGTTTTATATAGCCTGCTGTCACATATAGGGTCATATAGCGTCTTATATAGCCTTCTGTCATATATAGCATCACATAGCATCTTATATAGCCTGCTGTCACATATAGGGTCACATAGCATCTTATATGGCCTGCCGTCACATATAGGATCACATAGCGTCTTATATAGCCTGCAGTCACATATAGGTTCACATAGCGTCTTATATAGCCTGCCGTCACATATAGGGTCCAATAGCATCTTATATAGCCTGCTGTCACATATAGCATCACCTAGCGTCTTATATAGCCTGATGTCACATATAGGGTCACATAGCGTCTTATATAGCCTGCTGTCACATATAGGATCAGATAACGACTTATATAGCCTGCTGTCACATATAGGGTCATATAACATCTTATATACCCTGCTGTCACATGTAGGGTCATATAGCATCTCATATAGCCTGCTGTCACATATAGGGCCATATAGCATCTTATATATCCTGTTGTCACATATAGGGTCATATAGCTTCTTATATAATCTGCTGTCACATATAGGATCATATAGCGCCTTATATAGCCTGCTGTCACATATAGGGTCATATAGCGTTTTATATAGCCTGCTGTCACATATAGGGTTATATAGCGTCTTATATAGCCTGCTGTCATATATAGCATCACATAGCATCTTATATAGCCTGCTGTCACATATAGGGTCACATAGCATCTTATCTTATATGGCCTGCCGTCACATATAGGATCACATAGCGTCTTATATAGCCTGCTGTCACATATAGGATCATATAGTGTCGTATATAGCCTGCTGTCCCATATAGGGTCACATAGCATCTTATATAGCCTGCTGTCACATATAGGGTCACATAGCGTCTTATATAGCCTGCTGTCACATATAGGGTCACATAGCGTCTTATATAGCCTGCTGTCACATATAGGATCGCTTAGCATCTTATATAGCCTGCTATCACATATAGGATCACATAGCATCTTATACAGCCTGCTGTCACATATAGGATTGCATAGCATCTTATTTAGCCTGCTGTCACATATAGGGTCATATAGTGTCTTATATAGCCTGCTGTCACATATAGGATCACATAACGTCTTATATAGCCTGCTGTCACATATAGGATCACATAGCGTGTTATATAGCCTGCTGTCACATACAGGATCATATAGCATCTTATATAGCCTGCTGTCACATACAGGATCATATACCATCTTATATAGCCTGCTGTCACATATAGCATCACATAGTATCTTATATAGCCTGCTGTCACATATAGCATCACATAACATCTTATATAGCTTGCTGTCACATATAGGGTCACATAGCATCTTATATAGCCTGCAGTCACATATAGGGTCACATAGCGTCTTATATAGCCTGCAGTCACATATAGGGTCACATAGCGTCTTATATAGCCTGCCGTCACATATAGGGTCCAATAACATCTTATATAGCCTGCTGTCACATATAGCATCTGTGACGACATGGACTCTCATGGGTTAAAGTTTCTTAAAATTCAGCCAGACGTATTGTTCTACTGTGTGGTAACTCATGTTTGCTTAACTATTGTTTGGGACCAGACCCTTCGGAGCATTCATTGTATTGTAGTTGTGTATTGCTAATGTGATTACCTTAGTAGCCATTGTCTAGTCGGTGACTCCCAGATTACATGTACACCCTCAGTCTTTCTGTGGACATCATTTGGATGAACATTGTCCATGCAGCTTGAAATTCGTCCAATGGGGGAAGCAATCTTGTCCAACCAATCGATGAGGACGCAGTGTGCCCAGAGGGAGGGCTGTGGCTATAAGAAAGGACTTCTTTAAGCCACCAGGTTGATGAAGGTTGATGGATGCTGATGGATCCAGTCTAAGCTCTTCGGAGCTGACTAGAGGATCAGGATATCTTATGGCTTCAATCTAGGGATTCCGGTTCCGGTTGGAGACCATATCCACAGCCTAGGGATTTCGACTCCGGCTGCCAGGATTGTAACATCATATCAGGACTACTTAGGAGGAAACCCAGGTTGGGACAGTTCAGTCACCTGGTACAGACTTTGCAGACCTCACACAGCTTCCTAAATCTGGCGCTATTCCTTTCTCGGTGGGTGCCCGCCAAAAGCGGGGTGCTGCTGGATTGGAGTGAGCGGCCCTGGAAGCTCTGAGGCATGGACATTCTAAATCCCTGGTGAGCCAGCGGAAGGGTGAGACTCTGTTGCCTGTTACATTTGTGTGTTTTGCTGGTTATGTGCTATGTGCCGTTAATTGTTTGGGGATACAATAAAGTCTAATTATTGTGGTTCCCTCACCCTGTGTTGTCTGAGTAGTGTTCCGCCCACGGTTAAGGAGGCCGGCGTTCAGTTGGGATGAGCCCTGAGCCACGCTGTCTTTCTAAAGGCGGCGGGTTTTAGTGGACGAGAGCACCCGCTGAGCCCCGTGTCTCCACAGCATCACCTAGCGTCTTATATAGCCTGATGTCACATATAGGGTTACATAGCGTCTTATATAGCCTGCTGTCACATATAGGATCAGATAACAACTTATATAGCCTGCTGTCACATATAGGGTCATATAACATCTTATATACCCTGCTGTCACATATAGGGTCATATAGCATCTTATATAACCTGCTGTCACATATAGGGCCATATAGCATCTTATATATCCTGCTGTCACATATAGGGTCATATAGCTTCTTATATAATCTGCTGTCACATATAGGATCATATAGCGCCTTATATAGCCTGCTGTCACATATAGGGTCATATAGCGTTTTATATAGCCTGCTGTCACATATAGGGTCATATAGCGTCTTATATAGCCTTCTGTCATATATAGCATCACATAGCATCTTATATAGCCTGCTGTCACATATAGGGTCACATAGCATCTTATATGGCCTGCCGTCACATATAGGATCACATAGCGTCTTATATAGCCTGCAGTTACATATAGGTTCACATAGCGTCTTATATAGCCTGCCGTCACATATAGGGTCCAATAGCATCTTATATAGCCTGCTGTCACATATAGCATCACCTAGCGTCTTATATAGCCTGATGTCACATATAGGGTCACATAGCGTCTTATATAGCCTGCTGTCACATATAGGATCAGATAACGACTTATATAGCCTGCTGTCACATATAGGGTCATATAACATCTTATATACCCTGCTGTCACATATAGGGTCATATAGCATCTTATATAGCCTGCTCTCACATATAGGGTCATATAGCATCTTATATAGCCTGCTGTCACATATAGGGCCATATAGCATCTTATATATCCTGCTGTCACATATAGGGTCATATAGCTTCTTATATAATCTGCTGTCACATATAGGATCATATAGCGCCTTATATAGCCTGCTGTCACATATAGGGTCATATAGCGTTTTATATAGCCTGCTGTCACATATAGGGTTATATAGCGTCTTATATAGCCTGCTGTCATATATAGCATCACATAGCATCTTATATAGCCTGCTGTCACATATAGGGTCACATAGCGTCTTATATAGCCTGCTGTTACATATAGGATCATATAGTGTCGTATATAGCCTGCTGTCCCATATAGGGTCACATAGCATCTTATATAGCCTGCTGTCACATATAGGGTCACATAGCGTCTTATATAGCCTGCTGTCACATATAGGGTCACATAGCGTCTTATATAGCCTGCTGTCACATATAGGGTCACATAGCGCCTTATATACCCTGCTGTCACATATAGGATCATATAGCATCTTATATAGCCTACTGTCGCATATAGGATAACATAGCGTCTTATATAGCCTGCTGTCACATATAGGATAACATAGCGTCTTATATAGCCTGCTGTCACATATAGGATCATATAGCGTCTTATATAGCCTGCTGTCACATATAGGATCATATAGTGTCTTAAGGGATTAATCTGATCAAACTTTGTAAAACTTTTCGGAAACTTTCCTGGAGTCCTGGTAATGATTCTCTCTGGATCAGAATACATTTCTCAGGCTTTTTCTTCTTACTTTCCCATATTTATTATAATGAGGCATCTTCATTATACGGCCCCCGAGGAGCAGAGATTGACATAGTCTTCCCAATCTATCTGTCATTTGCCCCCTATGAAGTATCACATGAAAAGGGCCATTGATAAGTTCTTTTATTGAGCGCTCACAATGAGGTCCGGTAGATTTTACGTTCGCGTAATACAAGTGGATACAGCGCTGTCACATATTAGCAACTTCTCGCTGTGAGAGCGCAGACGCCACTACAGCCCCGGAATAGTAATCTGGGAAAAGGAGACGTTCAAATGCTGGAAACAACAGCCAAAAAAGACTAAAATGCAAATTCAGAGAGGCCAAGCCGTCTCCTGGAGCGACGAGGCACTTATCAGGGGTTCACTTATTTTATAATATGTGGCCAATTAAATTAGATATTATATATGGTGCCTTGCAAAAGTATTCATACCCTATCAACTTTTCCATGTTACGCCCACATTTGGGATTTTGTGTGATATACCAACACTAAGTAGCAAGTATTTGTGGTGTGTAAAGGCAGTGATACATGGTTTGCTGACTATTTTGAAAATATAAATCTGAAAATTGTCACATTTGTATTCAGGTATATGTAGTCTCATACTCCTAAATAAAATCCTGAGTGACCAATTGCCTCCAGAAGTCATTAGTAAGTTGAGTCCACCTGGGTGTGATTTCTTCTCAGTATAAGTACAGCTGTTCTGTGAAGGATTCAGCGGTTTAGTGAGAACATTAGGGATCAAATAGTATCATAAAAACCAGGGAACACACCAGACAGGTTAGGGATAAAGTTGTGGAAAAAGTAAATCAGGGTTGGATTATAAAAAATAGCCCCAAGGTAAAAAAAAAAGCCCAACGTAAAAACCAAGGAACACACCAGACAGGTCAGGGATAAAGTTGTGGAGAAAAGTAAATCAGGAATAACGTATAAAAATAGCTCAAGCTAAAAACCAAGGAACACACCAGACAGGTCAGGGATAAAGTTGTGGAGAAAACTAAAGCAGGGTTAGGTTATTTAAATAACCTAAATTAAAAAATCAAGGATCACATCAAAAAGGTCAGGGATAAAGTTGTGGAGAAAAGTAGATCAGGGTTAGGTTATAAACAATAACCCAAGCTAAAAACCAAGGAACACACCAGACAGGTCATGGATAAAGTTGTGAAGAAAAGTAAAGAAGGGTTAGGTTATAATAAAATAGCCACAGCTTAAAACCAAGGAACACACTAGACAAGTCAGGGACAAAGTTATAGAGAAAAGTAAATCAGGGTTAGGTTATAAAAAGTAGCCTAAGCGCTGAACATCTCATGGAGCACTAGTTCAATCCATCATCCAAAAATGGAGGGAGGACGGCACAACTAAAAACCTACCAAGGCATGGCCGTCCACCTAAACTGACATTCCAAGAAGGAGAGCACTAATTAGATAAGCAGCCCATAGGCTCATGGTCACTGGAGGAGCCACAGAGATCTCAGCTCAAGGGGGAGCATCCATCCAGAGGACAAGTATTAGTAGTATACTCCCCAAATATGGAAGAGTGGCAAGAAGAAAGACATTTTTGAAAAAAAGAAGCCATATGAAGTAAGGTTTGCAGAGGGAAACTTCTGGTTTCAGCTGTATATACAGTGCAGGGTGCAATATTCCAGCTCCTCTATGTGATTACATTGTATATATATTCTGGTACTGTTGTAATCCACTTCCTCATCACTGCGCTCACACAAATCCTGCGGTAATGTATGTGCACCGCGTTCTGTGGAAAGTCACGTACAGACAGAGACACCTGTGGACTCATTGATCTGTGATTAATTTAATCAGGCAAAGGTCGCACGGTGGGAATTGCGGTGACGTTGGATCTGCCGGAGGTTGTGATCATCCTCCTCTCTGGTGACACAATGCCATATGTGAATCCAGCGGAAAACAAATGACTGGAAACCTGGAGCTGCGCGTCCTGGGATGTGGAGCGGAATACTGGGGGCTCGCGCTCCCCCCACAGATAGCAGGCACTACGTGTTCTACAATTCACATTTCATGCAATTGTTTCAGTTAAAGGGGAAGAACCCTATATACAGTATTCTGCCATACATCATCTTTAAAGGAGATCTGTCAGCAGAAATTGACTGTCCAAACCAAGCACCTGACCATGGTAGTGCCCACTCTAACAGTGTGTCCCTCCCCCGCCTGTGCTCATGGTGTAATAGTCTGTCCCTCCTTTGTACTGCTTCTGGTGGAAGATTATTTGTTCTTCTCAGCATGGGACTCCTCCAATCCACAACGTCTAGAGTCCTTTCATGAATCAAATCTACAGGGGGAAGTGGGCCCTTCTGACCACCTAAGGGGCTGATCCCAGGAGAGGAGAACAATGAGACCCATGTTAGGTCAGTTAGTTGGATCTCAGCTGGAGAAGCATTAGGATTTATAGCAGAGACTGGATCTCAGTGTCAGTGTATGGACTGTTACAGATTGGAGATCAGTGGCCACGTGGGATTGTGTTTTGTTGTTCACTCATGAAGACCATTGCCATATTTTCCCAGGCGTTGGAATACCGGGAGGCGCCCCTGGATCTGTCGTTTTGTTGTGGACTCCTTGCAGACTTTAAGGATTTATATTCATGTTTGGTGCTTTATCTTTGTGGTTCCAATAAAGGATTGTTCCTCGGCCTGGCATCCCTTACTGCTCTGTCGCATACCCCGTCACAAACTGGTGGCAGCGGCGGGATCAGAGCAGAAGAAATGGAGGACAATGGCCCATCAACATCTGGAACCAAAACCTCAGGATACAGGAACTGGACTTTGTCGAGCCTCAAAACAAAGGCCCATGAATTAAGAGTCGGCTACAAAGGAATTTCCAAGGAGCAACTAATTGAGGCTTTGGAAGGAGCTTGCCTGCAAGATAGCACTGAGGAAGGATTTCTACAGCAAGGGGAGGAAAGACGGGAGCTGGAGGTAAATACCCAAAAAAGTCAGTGGGTTGTGTGGTATGAGGAGGAGATGGCACTGCTGGGAGATGAAGCCACCATAGAGGATAAGCAGGAGAGGCAGTGCATGGCAGAAGCAGCTAAAAGCTCCAGACAGACTGTAATCCCAGCATCCACCATGAGGGAATTCCCAAGAGTGTCCCGCAAGGACTTTAAGCCATTTAATGAAGCTGCAGGCAACAATGAGGGCTTCTTCCAGAACTTTGAGCATCAGTGCCGATTAATGGAAGTCCCAGAAAGAGAGCGAGTCAGACACCTGGTGGGCCTCTTGGAGGGTGGAGCTGCCGACGCCTATAGAGCTATGGAACCTCAGTGGAATTGTGAGTATGGGGAGATAAAACAGACCATTCTAGAACATTATGCCGTGACCCCAGATACTTATAGGACTCAGTTCCGTACGTTAGCCTGTAATGGGGAAGTGTCTTTCAAGATGTATGCCCAGAGGCTTTAACAAGCATGTCATCGCTGGCTGGAGGGTGAGGGAGCTTTAAATTGGGAGACCTTCCTCCAGGTCATCCTGAAAGAGAAGGTCTATGCCAAGTGCGCTGCTGAGATCCGGGAATGGGTGCGTGAGAGAAAGCCGGCAACAGTGGAACAAGCCACCGCCCTGGCTGATGAGCTTCTCACCATCAAGCCTCAATAGAAAAGGCTAGTCAGTGAGGAAAAAGCTACCAGCACCCCAACACCTGAGGTTCTCTTGTCCTTCAGAACCCAATGTTCCTCGATCTCCTAGGTCACCACTAGAGATGAGCGAACCGGTCACGGTTCGGCTCGAGTTCGGTTCGCCGAACGGGCGTCTCGTTCGAGTTCGGTTCGGCGAACGTTCGACGAACCGAACTCGAACCGCATAGGAAACAATAGCAGGCAATCACAAACACATAAAAACACATTATAAATGTACCCTTACAGTTAATAAACATTGCCATAACACTTACCGGTCCCCGCGATCCCTCCTGCCGCTATTCCATCCGATGATCGCTGAATCCTCCCGGTAACCAGCACTGCCAGCAGTGATGCAGGACCTATCGTGACGTGAAAAATAGCCATGTGACCAGTCACGTGCCTGTTATCTCATTGGCTACAGACTGGTCACATGACTATGACGCGTCATGTAGGACCTGTCATTGCATCTCTCTGTTACACGGTGCACGTTTGTGTATCGCCGTGTACCGGAGACATGCTCTAGCTCAACTCCCCGCTCTGCTTCCCCGTTCCCTTAAGGTACCGTCACACTAAGCGACCCCACCAGCAACCTGACCTGGCAGGGATCGCTGGAGCGTCGCTGCACGGGTTGCTGGTGAGCTGTCACACAGGCAGATCTCACCAGCAACCAGTGACCACAGCCCCCAGCCAGCAGCACACGTGGAAGCGATGCTGCGCTTGGTAACTAAGGTAAATAACCAACCCGATATTTACCTTGGTTACCAGCGCACACCGCTTAGCGCTGGCTCCCTGCACTCCTAGTTACAGTACACAGCGGGTTAATTTAACCCGATGTGTAGTCTGGCTATGTGTGCAGGGGGCTGGCACTGGCAGCGTGAGAGCGGCGGATGCTGGTAACTACGGTAAACATCGGGTAACCAAGGAAAGGGCTTCTGGGTTACCCGATGTTTACCGTAGTTACCAGTGTCCGCAGAAGCCGGCTCCTGACCGGCTGACACAGCCAGTCAATCACGGAGATCACCGTTGCCATAGCAACGCGCTTGGTAGCGGTGACGGGGACTTCCCGGTACCAGCACGCAGCGGCACCGGAATCACGTGATCGGAGCAGCGTTGCTATGGCAACCCGTGCCACCGCTTACAGCCGGGAGCCTGTGGTCACTCTCACAGAGTGATTTCTGCACGGAGCACAGCGTCTTCCCCCAGGGCTGTATTTTGCCTTCATGCTGCCCTAGGCACTTTAAGTGGTCGCGCCCCTTAGTGACAATGTAAAACTGAGTTTTCGCACACGACATCTGTTTAAGGCTAAGTTCACACTTCAGTTGTTTTGCATCAGTCACAATCCGTCGCCTTGAGGAATTACGGTATCCTGCAAAATATTTTGCAGGAATCCTGTTTTTCCCCATAGGCTTCTATTAGTGACGGATTGTGACTGATGATGCTGCGTTGCATCCGCTGCGTCGCGGTCAGTTGTTTTTTAACTGACCGCCGGGCGGGAGCAACGCAGCATGTAACGTTTTTTGAGCAGCGAGATCCGTAGGATTTCGCTGCGCATGCGCTCTCTGGCTCCCCGCCCCCGTAACCAGGATAAACATCGGGTAACCAAGCAATGCGCTTTGGTTAGTTACCCGATATTTACAGTGGTTACGGGTGTAGGGAGCCCGCGCTAAGCTGGTATCCAAGATAAATATCGGGTAACCAAGTAAAAAGTGCTTTGCTTATACCCGATATTTACCCTGGATACAGTGTGCAAGGAGGCCGACACTTCACCACTCGGCTCCGCCCCCTCCTGCACTCCGCATATGTACACTCAGACACACACTCACACTCACTTGTCCCCAGCCCTGCAGTCCCCGCGGCACTGACGTCCTCAGCTCCACGGCTCCGCCCCCTCGCGCTCCGCCCCCTCCCGCACTCTCCGCATGTACACATGCATGTAGACACACACACACACACACACTCACCTGTCCCCAGCCATGCAGACCGCGGCACTGACGTCCTCAGCTCCGCCCCCCGAACTCCGCCCCCAGCACACAACGGAGTCCGACAAAGAAATTCTTTTCTTTGTCACCGTTGTCATCCGTTGTACAATGCATCAGTCACATGCGTCAAGCAACGCATGTGACTGATGCAAAACAACTGAAGTGTGAACTTAGCCTAAGGCAGATCTATTCTGTAAAACACTTTAAAAAGTATCAATGAGAAATGAAGGGTACTAACCCCCCCCAATGAGGATCACCAAAGGCACATCAGAACATAGCATAAGTATAAAATATTCCACCACACCGTCCCCACTTATATACTGTGACACTGCCCTAATAAACTAAAACACCACACTGCCCTCACTTATAAACTACTGTATGCCCACCACAGCTTCCTCGATTATGAAATATGATCTGTACATTGTGGGGAGGGAGCAGCAAGATGTGAGGACAATGTCCCATGCATGCTGCCCCCTCCTCAAAATGTCCCATGCATGCTGCCCCCTCCTCACAATGTCCCATGCATGCTGCCCCCTCCTCACAATGTCCCATGCATGCTGCCCCCTCCTCACAATGTCCCATGCATACTGCCTCCTCCTCACAATGTCCAATGCATGCTGCCCCCTCCTCACAATGTCCCATGCATGCTGCCCCCTCCTCACAATGTCCCATGCATGCTGCCCCCTCCTCACAATGTCCCATGCATGCTGCCCCCTCCTCACAATGTCCCATGCATGCTGCCCCCTGCTCACAATGTCCCATGCATACTGCCTCCTCCTCACAATGTCCCATGCATACTGCCCCCTCCTCACAATGTCCCATGCATACTGCCTCCTCCTCACAATGTCCCATGCATACTGCCCCCTCCTCACAATGTCCCATGCATGCTGCCCCCTCCTCACAATGTCCCATGCATGCTGCCCCCTCCTCACAATGTCCCATGCATGCTGCCCCCTCCTCACAATGTCCCATGCATGCTGCCCCCTCCTCACAATGTCCCATGCATGCTGCCCCCTCCTCACAATGTCCCATGCATGCTGCCCCCTCCTCACAATGTCCCATGCATGCTGCCCCCTCCTCACAATGTCCCATGCGTGCTGCCCCCTCCTCACAATGTCCCATGCGTGCTGCCCCCTCCTCACAATGTCCCATGTGTGCTGCCCCTCCTCACAATGTCCCATGCATGCTGTCCCCTCCTCAGAATGTCCCATGCATGCTGCCCCCTCCTCACAATGTCCCATGCATGCTGCCCCCACCTCACAATGTCCCATGCATGCTGCCCCCTCCTCACAATGTCCCATGCATGCTGCCCCCTCCTCACAATGTCCCATGCATGCTGCCCCCTTCTCACAATGTCCCATGCATGCTGCCCCTCTCCATGAGCTCCTAATGCTGCCTTCCTCTTTTCCATAATGACACCTCCATGTTGCCCTACTCATGCTAAGACCACCACACTAACGTTTATGCTTAGACACCCCCCCACACACACACTACTTCATTCTTGATATTGACTCCCCTACATTGCTCCACTCCATACTGATCCCACACACGCTGCCCCTTCTCCATAATGAGCTCCCAATGCTGCCCCCCTCTTATTCTGAGTCCTTACACTCCCCCCACCCAATCGATTTTGTCATTGCACTATCCCTCAACCCTTGTCCTCTGTCTCTAGCATTAGCCCCTCTCTCCCCCAGCATCAGCCTCTCTCCCCCAGCATCAGCCTCTATCTTCTCTAGTATCAGCCGCTATCTTCCCTCAGCATCAGCCTCTATCTTCCCTCAGCATCAGCCTCTCTCCCCCAGCCTCCCCAAGCATCAGCCTCTATCTTCCCTCAGCATCAGCCTCTCTCCCCCAGTCTCAACCTCTGACTCCCCCCAGCCTCAGCCTGCCACAGTCTCCGCCTCAGCCTCCCTCCAGCCTCCCCCCAGTCTCAGCCTCAGCCTCCCTCCAGCCTCCCCCAGTCTCAGCCTCCCTCCAGCCTCCCCCCAGTCTTAGCCTCCCTTCAGCCTCCCCCCAGTCTCAGCCTCCCCCCAGTCTCAGCCTCCCTCCAGCCTCCCCCAGTCTCAGCCTCCCTCCAGCCTCCCCCCAGTCTCAGCCTCCCCCCAGTCTCAGCCTCCCTCCAGCCTCCCTCCAGCCTCCCCCCAGTCTCAGCCTCTGCCTCCCTCCAGCCTCCCCCCAGTCTCAGCCTCTGCCTCCCTCTAGCCTCCCCCCAGTCTCAGCCTCTGCCTCCCTCTAGCCTCCCCCCAGTATCAGCCTCTGCCTCCCTCTAGCCTCCCCCCAGTGTCAGCCTCTGCCTCCCTCTAGCCTCCCCCCAGTCTCAGCCTCTGCCTCCCCCCAGTCTCAGCCTCTGCCTCCCCCCAGTCTCAGCCTCTGCCTCCCCCCAATCTCAGCCTCTGCCTCCCTCCAGTCTCAGCCTCTGCCTCCCCCCAGTCTCAGCCTCTGCCTCCCTCCAGTCTCAGCCTCTGCCTCCCCCCAGTCTCAGCCTCTGCCTCCCTCCAGCCTCCCCCCAGTATCAGCCTCTGCCTCCCTCCCCCCAGTATCAGCCTCTGCCACTCTCCCCCCAGTATCAGCCTCTGCCTCTCTCCCCCAGTATCAGCCTCTGCCTCCCTCCAGCCTCCCCCCAGTATCAACCTCTGCCTCCTTCCAGCCTCCCCCCAGTATCAACCTCTGCCTCCTTCCAGCCTCCCCCCAGTATCAACCTCTGCCTCCCTCCAGCCTCCCCCCAGTATCAGCCTCTGCCTCCCTCCAGCCTCCCCCAGTATCAGCCTCTGCCTCCCTCTAGCCTCCCCCCAATATCAGCCTCTGCCTCCCTCCAGCCTCACCCGAGTATCAGCCTCTGCCTCCCTCCAGCCTCCCCTGAGTATCAGCCTCTGCCTCCCTCCAGCCTCCCCTGAGTATCAGCCTCTGCCTCCCTCCAGCCTCCCCCCAGTATCAGCCTCTGCCTCCCTCCAGCCTCTCCCCAGTATCAGCCTCTGCCTCCCCCCAGTATCAGCCTCTGCCTCCCTCCCCCCAGTATCAGCCTCTGCCTCCCTCTCCCCAGTATCAGCCTCTGCCTCTCTCCCCCCAGTATCAGCCTCTGCCTCCCTCCAGCCTCCCCCCAGTATCAACCTCTGCCTCCCTCCAGCCTCCCCCGAGTATCAGCCTCTGCCTCCCTCCAGCCTTCCCCCAGTATCAACCTCTGCCTCCCTCCAGCCTCCCCCCAGTATCAACCTCTGCCTCCCTCCAGCCTCCCCCCAGTATCAGCCTCTGCCTCCCTCCAGCCTCCCCCCAGTATCAGCCTCTGCCTCCCTCCAGCCTCCCCCGAGTATCAGCCTCTGCCTCCCTCCAGCCTCCCCCGAGTATCAGCCTCTGCCTCCCTCCAGCCTCCCCCCAGTATCAGCCTCTGCCTCCCTCCCCCCAGTATCAGCCTCTGCCTCCCTCCCCCCAGTATCAGCCTCTGCCTCCCTCCCCCCAGTATCAGCCTCTGCCTCTCTCCTCCCAGTATAAGCCTCTGCCTCCCTCCAGCCTCCCCCCAGTATCAACCTCTGCCTCCTTCCAGCCTCCCCCCAGTATCAACCTCTGCCTCCCTCCAGCCTCCCCCAGTATCAGCCTCTGCCTCCCTCCAGCCTCCCCCCAATATCAGCCTCTGCCTCCCTCCAGCCTCCCCTGAGTATCAGCCTCTGCCTCCCTCCAGCCTCCCCCCAGTATCAGCTTCTGCCTCCCTCCCCCCAGTATCAGCCTCTGCCTCCCTCCCCCCAGTATCAGCCTCTGCCTCCCTCCCCCCAGTATCAGCCTCTGCCTCCCTCCCCCGAGTATCAGCCTCTGCCTCTCTCCCCCCAGTATCAGCCTCTGCCTCCCTCCAGCCTCCCCCCAGTATCAACCTCTGCCTCCCTCCAGCCTCCCCCGAGTATCAGCCTCTGCCTCCCTCCAGCCTCCCCCCAGTATCAACCTCTGCCTCCCTCCAGCCTCCCCCCAGTATCAACCTCTGCCTCCGTCCAGCCTCCCCCCAGTATCAGCCTCTGCCTCCCTCCAGCCTCCCCCGAGTATCAGCCTCTGCCTCCCTCCAGCCTCCCCCCAGTATCAGCCACTGCCTCCCTCCAGCCTCCCCCGAGTATCAGCCTCTGCCTCCCTCCAGTATCAGCCTCTGCCTCCCTCCAGCCTCCCCCGAGTATCAGCCTCTGCCTCCCTCCAGCCTCCCCCCAGTATCAGCCTCTACCTCCCTCCAGCCTCCCCCTAGTATCAGCCTCTGCCTCCCTCCCCCCAGTATCAGCCTCTGCCTCCCTCCCCCCAGTATCAGCCTCTGCCTCTCTCCCCCCAGTATAAGCCTCTGCCTCCCTCCAGCCTCCCCCCAGTATCAACCTCTGCCTCCCTCCTGCCTCCCCCGAGTATCAGCCTCTGCCTCCCTCCAGCCTCCCCCCAGTATCAACCTCTGCCTCCCTCCAGCCTCCCCCCAGTATCAACCTCTGCCTCCCTCCAGCCTCCCCCCAGTATCAACCTCTGCCTCCCTCCAGCCTCCTCCCAGTATCAGCCTCTGCCTCCCTCCAGCCTCCCCCCAGTATCAGCCTCTGCCTCCCTCCAGCCTCCCCCGAGTATCAGCCTCTGCCTCCCTCCAGCTTCCCCCCAGTATCAGCCTCTGCCTCCCTCCAGCCTCCCCCGAGTATCAGCCTCTTCCTACCTCCAGCCCCCCCAGTATCAACCTCTGCCTCCCTCCAGCCTCCCCCCAGTATCAGCCTCTGCCTCCCTCCAGCCTCCCCCCAGTATCAGCCTCTGCCTCCCTCCAGCCTCCCCCCAGTATCAGCCTCTGCCTCCCTCCAGCCTCCCCCGAGTATCAGCCTCTGCCTCCCTCCAGCCTCCCCCCAGTATCAGCCTCTGCCTCCCTCCAGCCTCCCCCCAGTATCAGCCTCTGCCTCCCCCCACATGCGCAGATCTCCAGTCTGCATTAGAGACACCCACACGCTCCTTATGAATCTTCAGCTCTGCGAGCACTTACCTGATCCAGTGCCCGCCGCCATCTTCCTGGCTCACGTGAGTATCCTCTTCTGACACCGGCTTCCATCGCGTCGTCCTCCGCGGCGTCCTGCTGTGAACTCTGCATGTGACGTCCACACAGCAGTGGACGCAGCACAGAGGAAGGAGCTGATTGGCGCGCGCCTGTGATGCCGGAAGTGCAGGAACCGGCAGTTCCGGGGTCAATCAGCTCCCTGTGCTCAGCGGCCGCAGTTTGTTTGAATTCGCGTCTTAATTGACGTGGACACAAATAAATGGAGGTGCGCCTCTCCCCCCCTTCCCCCCTCCGAAAAAAAAAAAATGAAAAAAAAAAAATTTTTTTTTTGCTGCCTGAAGGTGCCGCCCCCCGCAACCTGCCGCCCCAGGCACCGGACCACGGGTGCCTAATGGTAAATACGGCCCTGTCTTCCCCCATGCAGCTGTGCTGTCTGATGGAGCAGAGCTGCATGTGTTGAAGGGGAAAGAAGACAGAAGAGCAGGATCGTGGAGGGGTGACAGGGGGTAATAAAGATGGAGTCTCTAATGTGTCTGTGTATTTATTTCTATTAAAGTATTTTTTCTCTGTGTGGTGTTTTTTTTAACCCTTTATTGGAGATTCTTAATGGCCGGGTCAAACGTGCCTGACATTAAGAATCTCTGGCTTAATACTGGCTAGTAAAACAAAGCCAGTATTAACTCATGATTACCCAACAAGACACCCGGCTCCAGGGCTGTTGGAAGAGTTGGATACAGCGCCAGATGATGGCGCTTCTATGAGAGCGCCATTTTCTGGGGCGGCTACGGACTGCAATTCGCAGCAGAGGGGCCCAGAAACCTCGGGCTAACCTGTGCTGTGGATTCCAATCCCCAGCTGCCTAGTTGTACCCGGCTGTACACAAAAATGGGGCGAAGCCTACGTCGTTTTTTTTTTTAATTATTTCATAAAATTCATGAATTAATTAAAAAAAGGGCTTCCCTATATTTTTAGTTCCCAGCCGGGTACAAATAGGCAGCTGGGGGTTGGGGGCAGCCCGTACCTGCCTGCTGTACCTGGCTAGCATACAAAAATATGGCGAAGCGCACGTCATTTTTTTTGTAGTTTTTTGGCAAAAAAAATTAAAAATGCTTCCCTGGATTTTCCATTGCCAGTGAAGGTAACACCAAGCAGTGGGGGTTAGCAGCCAGTAGCTGCTTGGATTACCCTTAGCTAGCAATACAAAAAATGCAGCGGGAGCCCATATATATTTTTTTTAATTATTTATTTAAATAACTAAAAACAAAAAGGGCTTCCCTGTATTTTGATTGCCTGACATGACAGTGCTGTAAAAATAAATCTTTAAAAAAAATGACGTAGCGCTCCGCGGTATTTTTGATTTTCAGTGCAGATAAAGCAGACAGCTACGGGTTTCCACCCCCATCTGCCTGGCGTTACCTTGGCTGGCAATCAAAATACAGGGAAGCCCATTAATTTTTTTTATTTAAAAAATAGTTAAAAAAAAAATGATGTTGGGTCCCCCCATTTTTGATAGGCAGCTAGGGTAAAGCAGACGGCTGTAGCCTGAAAACCACAGCTGGCAGCTTTACCGTGGTTGGGGATCCAATCTGGAGGTCACTCCAGGCTCTTTTTTTATAATTATTTTATAAATAATAATAATTACAAAAAAAAAGTAGGGTCCCCCCCAAATTGGATCACCAGCCAAGGTAAAGCGGACAGCTGTGGTCTGGTATTCTCAGGGTGGGAAGGTCCATAGTTATTGGGCCGTCACAGCCTAAAAATAGCAGGCCGCAGGCGCCCCAGAAGTGGCGCATGCACTAGATGCGCCACTCCTGGCGCTTCACCCCAGCTCATCCCGTGCCCTGGTGCAGTGGCAAACGGGGTAATAAATGGGGTTGATACTAGTTGTAAAGTCACCTGACATCAAGCCCAGCAGTTTGTGATGTCATGGCGTCTATCAGATACCCGACATCACAAACTGTCAGTACTAACAAAAAAATCGACAAATAAAATGTATTTGAAAGAAAACTCCCCAAAACATTCCCTTTTTCACAAATTTATTGTAAGGAAAAAACGGGAACGTATCCCCCATTTTCTAGGAGTGCAGACCCTCCATGTGAGGAGTGTGGGTGCAATGAATCTGCACCCACTCTCCCCGGGTCCACAGCAGCAGAGTCCATGTTGTAACGGTTGCTACCAAAGCTGCAATGCCCTGCTCATGAGGTAAGGGCATGCCTAATCAGGAGAACTATTCTATATTTCCAAATATTGGTATTTGCTGATATTATTGCTATTCCACCTACTATATATTGGGGATAGGATCTTGGAGATGGAATACCCCTTTAAGGTCAGTTATTCAGCTGAATGAATACTAAACAACAGAGCTCGCTATTTAGATGTGTTTTCTTGTGGCGTATAACGGACTCTCATGTTTGGTAGTCATTCAGCAGGGCAACTGTGAGGTAAATCCTGGGATATGAAGAGGAATTATGACTAGAAGTCATAATTGCTCTCATCACTCCCTGGCAGTGCCCCCCTCCCTCCTTGTTCCCAAATGTCCAGCATCTGTGAAGGTGTCACATCCCACTTACACCTCCAACAGCCATCTCCTCTGATATGGAGATGAGATGATGTGCGGACAATGGACACAGGATGGCTCCCTGCCGTCACCCTGTAACAAGAGTTGTATCTCATTAGCAAGGCTTGGAAGTAGCCAGACAGAACGACTCCAGTAAAAAATGGTTCATATCTCGCAAGCCATATCTCCGATAAATATGGCAACCATAAAAATGGTGTTTGCGCAGGCGGACGATGCTGGCACACCTTTTTTATGGAAGGGGGAGCTTGGGAAATACCCCAGGCGTGATATCAGCCATATGGGAACTCGTAGACAGGTCATGAGTCCCCTCGTTCTGTAGCTAAATTCATAACTGTCACAATGAGAGCATTGGCGTCCGCCTACGACGCTCCCAGGCAAAGTTATGGCCCATATTCCATGTTGTGAATTTGTCCATAACTCCAGCCAGGGGTGGAGCAGTGCTCCCTGTGAGGTCACTAAGGTAGGAGGGGACCTGGATTTGCCCAGGTTGATAACCCTGCTTCGGCCATTTTCCAAGGTTCTTCTCGCTGGGGGCACGTGCAGGAAACATCTGTGGGAGTTCCTAGAAACCTGGTCTACAGCGCCCCCTGTGGCCAGACGCACAAGGTAACTGATTGAATTTGCATACCTGTTTGTAAACCATGCTTTATCTGTAACTGTACTCTGACATATGTATATTCTGTAGATTCCCTATTGTATATATTGTAGTTTCTAGTGTGCTTTAGGCTGATTAAATTATATAATTAATCTTGGGCTGTTCTGTTATCTCGATCTTGAATCCCACGTCTGTGTGTTCGGCTAATAGTTACCGTAAATCGGTTGGTGGCAGCGAATTGTGCCAAGGATTATTGTGGGGAGGCCAGTGAGATTCGGGAAGATATTATATATTCCGCCCGCGGAGGTCGGGGGAATATATACCCTACTCTCACCGGGGACCCTTCAATAATCGGCATAAGTAGTATAGCGGCCTCCTTGCTTATAGTCGGGCAATTCCATAATTGGCCTGACTATAAGAGGGGCGCTAGAGAGCGCGTCACGTGCTCTGTCTGTCGGTCGGGAGGTATAAAGGAGGGGTGACCCCCCACTTGTTACACCCCGATTGTGACGTACTGGTAGCCAGCGCGGGGGATTTCTGAGTGACCCCCCCGGTGGTTCCTGACATATTGGTGGCAAGCGGTGGGATCGAGATAATAGTGTGTGTGAGTGTGAGACCCATACTCCCAGACACTAAAGACTGCCTGCAGCAGCTGTGGCTGCTGGGGTCTTCAGACTAGCTCAACACTAGAGTGTCAGAGTGCAGATACTGTAAGGTGTGTGGAGGCATCAGGTGTCAGTTCTGTGTCAGTGACCAAAAGTCTGCAAGAATGGCTGAGAGCACCAGGAGCAAAGCCAAAGGAATGGCCGATGCTCAGGCCAGAGACGATGAGGAGGTTGTCCACGAGTCCTCCAGGAGCTCGACGCCAGAAAACAGCTCTGCAGAGGACATTGCACAACCGGGCACTGCTGGACAAGATGAGGAGCAGCTCGCCCAAGGGTCCTCAACGAGCCAGACGCCAGCCCTCCGCTCTGCAATGGACAGTGAAGCACCAGGCTCCGCAGCGGGCCGCAGATCACCACGTGCCATTCCACCGAGCCTGGGAGGCTCGGATAGCCTTCTTCAAATGGCTATGGCCCTACGCCAGGCTGGAGACCGGGAGGGCTACAAGGAACTCATGGCCGAGCGTGAGCGGCAAGCAGCGCGTGAAGAGCGCCAGGCAGAGCGTAACTACCAGCTGCAGCTAGCTCAGCTCCGGCCCTCATCAGCCACCCGTGACCTTCCAGACACCAAACTTCCAAAGGTCCGTGTTGAGGACTTCCCAGTGCTGGAGAAGGATGGAGACTTGGACTCTTTCTTGACTGCTTTTGAACGGACTTGCTTGCAGCATCATCTGAACAAGGACCAGTGGGCCAAATACCTGACCCCCCGTTTAAGGGGTAAGGCCCTGGATATCCTTGGGGACTTGCCTGCTGAGGCGGATCAGGGCTACGACACCATCAAGCGGGCCCTGATCCAACAGTACAACCTCACCCCGGAGTCCTACCGCAAGAAGTTCCGGACGCTGCAGAAGGGACCAAAGGACTCCTGGGCTGACCACCGGCGGGCACTTGCCCGAGCTGCCGACCACTGGACCCAAGGCCTGCAGCTTTCCACCGGACCGGAGATCCTGGACTTGTTCATCACGGAGCAACTCTTGTGGAACTGCCCTGAGGATCTCCGCCAGTTCATCCGAGACCAGAAGCCAAAGGGGTCCACGGCTACAGCTGCCCTGGCAGATGACTACACCAACAATCGGGCTCCTGAAGCCAGGAGAGCAGCCACCAGCAGCACCTGGAGAGGGGGTAAGATGAACTCTGCGACTGCCCCACCTGCCCCTAGACTGCAGGGGGTGTCCCCCTCAACTCCCCTCTCCAGGCCCGTGGCAGAGCCAAGACGGTGCCACCAGTGCAACCTACCTGGACACTTCAAGGCCATGTGCCCTCAGCGTCCCAAGGCCCCGGCTCCGTCCCCGTCCCAAGGGCCGCCCAAGGTGTATTGTGTGGGTGGGGGTGGTGGTAGGTCCCTGGACAGCTTCCAACCTGTCACCGTCGGCCGGTCTGTGACCATAGGACTGCGAGACAGCGCCTCGGAGGTGACTCTGGTGCGGCCTGAGATGGTGTCCCCCCAAGACTTGATCCCTGGAAAAACCCTCGCTGTCTCCGGGATTGGAGGCATTGACCCGGCGCTGCCTGTTGCTGACATTTATGTGGACTGGGGCGCAGGGCGAGGGGTGAGGGAGGTGGGGGTAACTGATCGGATCCCTGCAAACGTGCTACTTGGGACAGATTTGGGGCAAATAACCTCCCAGTTTGGCCCCGCCCCAAAGGCTGAACCTTCAGCCAGTGCTGACATGACTCCTGACAATGTTAATGTGTTATCTATGAATGATGTAAGGGAGGAGGGAGTGAACTCTGATATTTCTGCTTGCACAGACACCATAGACACACACGCAGCTGCAGCTGTGACAGGAGGGGAGGGGGTCAGAGAAAGGTGTGACAATGCCTCTACAAGTAATCAGCCTGTGAGCTGGGATCTGTTGCCCTCTGCAGGGATAAGCAGAGAGCAGGGTGCTGCAGGGGGAGGACCAGTGTGTGGGGTGGGGGCTACCACAGCAAATGTGGGGTCCCCAGAGATTTCACAGCGGGGTTCTGTTGCTGCAGGAGGGGAACAGGCAGGTGAGATTGGGGCCGGTCCAGGAGCGGAAGTGCTCCCAGGTAAGATCTCGGTGCATGGTTCCCCCACAACCGGGGTGTCAGGAAGCCAGGTAGGTCTGCCTGAACCGGCGACTTGGTCAGGAACGGAGGAGGAGCAGGCACGACCCACGGTCGCAGCGGCTGTGGCCGCTGTCACCCGCAGTGGGAGTGCTGGAAGCCAAGGGGCCTCCCGGAGGTCCGATAGCTCTTCCCCTTCTGACCAAGTGGCAGCCGAGTCAGGTGGAGGCCAGGACACAGGTCCCGGGGTACTGACTGAAGATGTGACAGTCTCGTCGATTCTGGCCACATCTAGTCAGGAGTTTCAGGCAGCGTTAGAAGCTGACGACAGCCTGAAAGCTCTAAAGGAGCAGGCGGCACAGCCTCCCTCGGACTCGGACCCGGAGCGAGTGGTCTGGGACCAAGGACGGCTGTACCGGGCCACGGTCCAGCAGGGTTCACCGGAGGCGTGGCCCAGGGACCGACAGTTGGTGGTACCCTATCCGTTCCGGACGGAGTTGTTGCGGATCGCACATGAGATTCCGATGGCCGGACACCTAGGGATCGCTAAGACCAAGGCCAGGTTGAACCAGCATTTCTACTGGCCAAAAATGGGGGCCGATGTGGCTGCCTACTGCCGTTCGTGTGAAACCTGTCAGAGAGTGGGGAAGGCGGGGCCACGCCCCAAAGCCCCACTGGTATCTCTGCCAATCATCGATGAGCCTTTCAGGAGGGTGGCTGTGGATCTGGTCGGCCCGCTGGCCATCCCCAGCAGCTCCGGGAAACGCTTCATACTGACGGTAGTGGACTATGCCACCCGGTACCCAGAAGCAGTGGCCTTGTCGTCCATTCGGGCTGACAAGGTGGCCACCGCATTGCTGGAGATTTTCTCCCGAGTGGGTTTTCCCCAGGAAATGCTCACTGACCGGGGGACCCAATTCATGTCCCAGCTGATGGAGGCCCTCTGTAAGCAAGTCCAGGTGCGACATCTGGTGGCCAGCCCGTACCATCCACAGACTAATGGCCTGTGCGAGCGGTTCAATGGCACCTTAAAGCAGATGCTTAAGATGTTGGTCGACTCCCATGGGCGTGACTGGGAGCGGTATCTCCCACACCTGTTATTTGCTTACCGGGAGGTTCCACAGGCCTCAACAGGATTCTCACCGTTTGAGCTCCTGTACGGGCGACGTGTGCGGGGCCCCCTGGCTCTGGTGAAAGAGGCTTGGGAAGGGGATTTGGCCACCCCTGGAGTGTCGGTTATCGAGTATGTCATGCGCTTCCGGGACAAAATGCAGGCCTTGACGCAACTGGTACACGACAATATGGCTCAAGCCCAGGCCGATCAGAAGCGTTGGTACGACCAGAACGCTTGTGAGAGGACCTACCAAGTGGGTCAAAAGGTGTGGGTACTGGTCCCCGTACCACAGGACACGCTTCAGGCAGCCTGGGAAGGCCCATACCTCGTGTACCAGCAGCTCAACCCTGTAACGTACCTGGTCACCCTGGACCCCGCCCGTGGAAGGCGGAAGCCCTTCCATGTGAACATGATGAAGGCACATCATGAGCGGGAGGCATGTGCGCTCCCCGTGTGCAACCTGCCCGAGGAGGGAGAAGCGGAAACCCTCTTGGATATGCTAGCCCAGGTTAGGGCAGGCGGATCCATTGAGGATGTGGAGGTTGGCCACCAGCTCTTGGAGGACCAATGGTCCCAGCTGTGGGCCACCCTACACCCCTTCCGGGGGTTGTTTACCAACCAGCCCGGAAGGACTGACTTGGCTGTCCATCACGTGGACACTGGGGATCATCCCCCGATCCGGCGTTCAGCATATCGGGTCTCCCTGGAGGTGCAGCAACACATGCGCCAGGAGATTGACGAGATGCTGGAGCTGGGGGTGATCCAGGCATCCAACAGCGCTTGGGCCTCGCCTGTAGTCCTCGTCCCTAAGAAGGACCGAACCACTCGGTTCTGCGTGGACTACAGGGGGCTCAATGCTGTCACGGTCGCCGATGCGTACCCAATGCCACGCATCGATGACCTGCTCGATCAGTTGGCCGGGGCTCAGTACCTGACCATCATGGACCTGAGCCGGGGATATTGGCAGATCCCCCTGACTCGCAAGGCCAGGGAACGCTCTGCCTTTATTACCCCATTTGGACTGTACGAGTCCACGGTGATGCCATTCGGGATGAGGAATGCCCCTGCCACTTTCCAGCGGATGGTCAACACCCTGCTCAAGGGACTTGAAGGGTACGCGGCCGCGTACCTGGATGACATTGCCGTCTTCAGTCCCACCTGGGAGGACCACCTAGAGCATCTAGCACAGGTGCTCAGGCGGATCCACCGGGCAGGTTTGACCATCAAGCCGGGAAAGTGTCAGCTGGCCATGAGCGAGGTCCAGTACCTCGGTCACCGGGTAGGTGGGGGAACGCTGAAGCCCGAGCCTGAGAAAGTGGAGGCCATCGCATCCTGGCCCACCCCCAGGACCAAGAAGCAGGTGATGTCCTTCTTGGGGACCGCTGGGTACTATAGGAGGTTTGTTCCATGCTATAGTAGCCTGGCAAAGCCCTTGACGGACCTCACCAAGAAGAAGCTGCCCTCTGCAGTCGATTGGACAGTGGACTGCGAGACAGCCTTCCGGGCCCTAAAGGACGCCCTGTCCAGCCCGCCCGTGCTACAGGCAGCCGACTTCACGCGGCCGTTTGTAGTACAGACCGACGCCAGTGACTTCGGCCTCGGTGCGGTGCTCAGCCAGGTGGACTCTGCGAGCCAAGAGCACCCAGTCTTGTACCTGAGCAGGAAGCTGTTACCAAGGGAAGTGGCCTATTCTACAATGGAGAAGGAGTGCCTGGCCATAGTGTGGGCCCTGCAGCGTCTGCAACCCTATCTATACGGGCGCCACTTCATCGTGGAGACGGACCACAATCCCCTCAGCTGGTTGCACACCGTCTCTGGGACGAATGGGCGATTGTTGCGATGGAGCCTTGCGCTCCAGCAATACGACTTCACCATTCGCCACAAAAGGGGCCGTGACCACGGTAACGCAGACGGGCTGTCCCGACAAGGAGAGGTCGCGGACGGGCGCACGGGGGAACACCGGAGTGTGCTGCCCCCTAGCGCCCTCAAAAGGGGGGAGGTGTGAGGTAAATCCTGGGATATGAAGAGGAATTATGACTAGAAGTCATAATTGCTCTCATCACTCCCTGGCAGTGCCCCCCTCCCTCCTTGTTCCCAAATGTCCAGCATCTGTGAAGGTGTCACATCCCACTTACACCTCCAACAGCCATCTCCTCTGATATGGAGATGAGATGATGTGCGGACAATGGACACAGGATGGCTCCCTGCCGTCACCCTGTAACAAGAGTTGTATCTCATTAGCAAGGCTTGGAAGTAGCCAGACAGAACGACTCCAGTAAAAAATGGTTCATATCTCGCAAGCCATATCTCCGATAAATATGGCAACCATAAAAATGGTGTTTGCGCAGGCGGACGATGCTGGCACACCTTTTTTATGGAAGGGGGAGCTTGGGAAATACCCCAGGCGTGATATCAGCCATATGGGAACTCGTAGACAGGTCATGAGTCCCCTCGTTCTGTAGCTAAATTCATAACTGTCACAATGAGAGCATTGGCGTCCGCCTACGACGCTCCCAGGCAAAGTTATGGCCCATATTCCATGTTGTGAATTTGTCCATAACTCCAGCCAGGGGTGGAGCAGTGCTCCCTGTGAGGTCACTAAGGTAGGAGGGGACCTGGATTTGCCCAGGTTGATAACCCTGCTTCGGCCATTTTCCAAGGTTCTTCTCGCTGGGGGCACGTGCAGGAAACATCTGTGGGAGTTCCTAGAAACCTGGTCTACAGCGCCCCCCTGTGGCCAGACGCACAAGGTAACTGATTGAATTTGCATACCTGTTTGTAAACCATGCTTTATCTGTAACTGTACTCTGACATATGTATATTCTGTAGATTCCCTATTGTATATATTGTAGTTTCTAGTGTGCTTTAGGCTGATTAAATTATATAATTAATCTTGGGCTGTTCTGTTATCTCGATCTTGAATCCCACGTCTGTGTGTTCGGCTAATAGTTACCGTAAATCGGTTGGTGGCAGCGAATTGTGCCAAGGATTATTGTGGGGAGGCCAGTGAGATTCGGGAAGATATTATATATTCCGCCCGCGGAGGTCGGGGGAATATATACCCTACTCTCACCGGGGACCCTTCAATAATCGGCATAAGTAGTATAGCGGCCTCCTTGCTTATGGTCGGGCAATTCCATAATTGGCCTGACTATAAGAGGGGCGCTAGAGAGCGCGTCACGTGCTCTGTCTGTCGGTCGGGAGGTATAAAGGAGGGGTGACCCCCCACTTGTTACACCCCGATTGTGACGTACTGGTAGCCAGCGCGGGGGATTTCTGAGTGACCCCCCCGGTGGTTTGTGACAGCAACTATAAAATCAAATGCCTCCATTTGGAAATGTAGTATATAGCTCTCCTGATCAACTATGTTCCTTACCTCATGAGCAGGGCATTGCAGTAATAATAATAATTTATTCATTTATTTAGCGCTATTAATTCCATAGCGCTTTGCATACATTGCAAACACTCCCCATTGGGGCTCACAATCTAAATTCCCTATCTGTATGTCTTTGGAGTGTGGGAGGAAACCGGAGTACCCGGAGGAAACCCACGCAAACACGGGGAGAACATACAAACTCCTTGTAGATGGTGTCCTTGGTGGGAATTGAACCCAGGACTTCAGCGCTGCAAGACTGCAGTGCTAACCACTGAGCCACCGTGCCGCCCATTTAGCTTACAGATGCATAACCACCACTCACTGTGTTTGAACACAGGAACTTGAGCTGACAGCCGCTCTGTGCATGCGGCAGCGTCTATTGTGAAGGAGAGGGCCGCGGGGGATCAACGCTGCACAGGTACCGTGGGACACTGGGGAACACCGGTGGGGTTATAGGGGGTGACCTGGCAGGGCCTGGGGAGGAGTTTTCTGTCGCAAGGGTCATGGCACATGCGACAGAAATCAGAGGAGTAGGGTGAATGCGGCCGGCGCGCTGCTGTGCGCGCGGCCATCTTGGATTTCTGGGAGGGCATCAGGGGGGGCGACACCGGGGGGGACCGGAGGGAACCGGGTAGGAGATTTATCATGTTTGTTCATGCCAGATGGGAGATAAATAATTTTTTACCGGCGCTGTCATTTACTGTAACGTGATCATCGGTGTACGGTGTATACCTGTGATCACGTGAGCGGGGACCGGAAAAACCGTCCTGAATCATGATCTCCAGGGTCTCAGCTAGCCCTGAAACCCCGGAGATTTTCTGACGCTGGGGGGCGTTATTCACTTATTTCTGCCTGCTGTTTATAAACGGCAGATCAGAATAAGGCTACATTAACACGACCGATCCATTTTTGCCGTCTGCAAAAAACAGTCCGTTTTTTTTCACGGGTGCATCCGTGTGGCATCCGTTTCCGTTCCGTAGACGGTCCGTATGTCATCTGTTTGTCATCCGTGTGCCTTCCGTTTTTTTTGCATACTGCAAAAAACTGAAGGAGGGAAAATACATAAATTTACCCAGGATCCATAGCTTCAACCTACATGAGACGGTCACATGTTCACTCTAGTGCCATTTTCTACTGCTTTTCACAGCGTAGAGCGCTCTGGTGATTTTCTTGTGCTTGTACACTTCATATCAGTCTTTTCTGTCATTATAATGGCAGAAAGACACATAATGTCCCACTCTCCTGCATTTTGTAATTTTGCACCCTTTGGTGCCTTTCATGTGGCACTAAGGGGTGCTTAGCTTTGTATTTAGCCAAAAAAATGAAAAAAAAAATGACGTAGGGTTTCCCCTATTTTTGTAGCCAGCTAGGGTAAAGCAGACGGCTGCAGCCTGCAGACCCCAGCTGGCAGCTTCATCTTTGCTGGTAATCCAAAACTGAGGCACCCCACGCTGTTATTTTAAATTAAATAAATAATTAAAAAAAAAAAACACGTAGGGGTCCCCCCAAAATTGGATCACCAGCCAAGGTAAAGCAGACAGCTGGGGTCTGATATTCTCAGACTAGGGAGGTCCATGGTTATTGGACTCTCCCCAGCCTAAAAATAGCAAGCCGCAGCCGCCCCAGAAGTGGCGCATCCATTAGATGCGCCAATCCTGGTGCTTCGCCCCAGCTCATCCCGTGCCCTGGTGCAGTGGCAAACGGGGTAATATATGGGGTTAATACCAGATGTGTAATGTCACCTGGCACCAAGCCCTGGGGTTGGTGAGGTCAGGCGTCTATCAGATACCCGACATCACCAACCCAGTCAGTAATAAAAAAAATAGACGACAAACACATTTTTATTTGAAAAAACACTCCCCAATACATTCCCTCTTTAACCAATTTATTAGAAAGAAAAACAAATCCAGGTCTGGTGTAATCCAAGCGGTTACCATGCCGATCCACACTGTCCCAGTCAATGAAGAGCAGGATGTTCCCCATTGGCTGGGAGAGCAGTGCAGTGACCTGAGCTAACATCAATGGGTCAGCCCAGGTCACTGCAGGGGATGACAAGTGCTGCTGTCAGCGAGGTACATTACCTGCGCTGATCTCCTGCACTGCTGACAGCACCTGTCACTGAGTTCAATGACCTTCACAGCCAAGTATCGCGAGAGGCCCGTGACGTCACCACTAGTCAGTCTCGGGTCGCAAGCGAGAGAAGGTGATGTGACAAGCGGCGGCCATAGAGGACAGTGACAGTGCTGAGGTCGGGACTTCATCACCGCAGGTAAGCCGAGCGGGACCATGTGTGCAGAGTGCCAGGTGGGCGGAGCCTAGCGGGGTAATGTGTGCAGAGTGCCAGGTGGGCGGAGCCTAGCGGGGTAATATGCGCAGAGTGCCAGGTGGGCGGAGCCTAGCGGGGCAATGTGTGCAGAGTGCCAGGTGGGCGGAGCCTAGCGGGACCATGTGTGCAGAGTGACAGGTGGGCGGAGCCTAGCGGGACCATGTGTGCAGAGTGTCAGGTGGGCGGAGCCTAGCGTGGTAATGTGTGCAGAGTGACAGGTGGGCAGAGCCTAGCGTGGTAATGTGTGCAGAGTGTCAGGTGGGCGGAGCCTAGCGGGGTAATGTGTGCAGAGTGCCAGGTGGGCGGAGCCTAGCGGGGTAATGTGTGCAGAGTGCCAGGTGGGCGGAGCCTAGCGGGACCATGTGTGCAGAGTGACAGGTGGGCGGAGCCTAGCAGGACCATGTGTGCAGTGTGTCAGGTGGGCGGAGCCTAGCGGAGTAATGTGTGCAGAGTGCCAGGTGGGCGGAGCCTAGCGGGGTAATGTGTGCAGAGTGCCGGGTGGGCGGAGCCTAGCGGGGTAATGTGTGCAGAGTGCCAGGTGGGCGGAGCCTAGCGGGGCAATGTGTGCAGAGTGCCAGGTGGGCGGAGCCTAGCGGGACCATGTGTGCAGAGTGACAGGTCGGCGGAGCATAGCGGGGTAATGTGTGCAGAGTGTCAGGTGGGTGGAGCCTAGCGGGACGATGTGTGCAGAGTGCCAGGTGGGCGGAGCCTAGCGGGATCATGTGTGCAGAGTGACAGGTGGGCGGAGCCTAGCGGGACCATGTGTGCAGTGTGTCAGGTGGGCAGAGCCTAGCGGGGTAATGTGTGCAGAGTGCCAGGTGGGCGGAGCCTAGCGGGACCATGTGTGCAGAGTGACAGGTGGGCGGAGCCTAGCGGGACCATGTGTGCAGTGTGTCAGGTGGGTGGAGCCTAGCGGGACGATGTGTGCAGAGTGCCAGGTGGGCGGAGCCTAGCGGGACCATGTGTGCAGAGTGACAGGTGGGTGGAGCCTAGCGGGACCATGTGTGCAGTGTGTCAGGTGGGCGGAGCCTAGCAGCGCTATGTGTGCAGAGTGCCAGGTGGGCGGAGCCTAGCGGGACCATGTGTACAGAGTGCCAGGTGGGCGGAGCCATGTGTGCTGGCGGCGGAGTGCGAAGTGGGTGGAGCCTAGCGGGGTCATGTGGCGCTGAGGACGTCAGTGTCGTGGACTGCATGGCTGGGGACAGGTGAGTGTGAGTGTGTGTGTGTGTGTATGTATGTGTACATGCCGCGTGCAGGAGGGGGCGGTGCGAGCTGAGCGGGGAAGTGTCGGCTTCCTGCACATGTAACTAGGATAAATATCGGGTTACTAACCAAAGCGCTTTGGTTGGATACCCGATGTTTATCTTGGTTACCAGCTTCTGGCAGGATGCCAGCAATGGCTCCTGCACACTGTAGCTGTAAAAAGCCCTGCTTTTTGCTGCTAGAACCGTTCTCGAACGTAACTAGAACTATCGAACTTTAGCAAAAAGCTCGAGTTCTAGTTCGATCTAGAACACCCCCCAAAATCACTCGAACCGCGAACTGGAGAACCGCGAACCGCGCTCAACTCTATTCTTGACCCTCCACATGAGCTCAGCTTCATCCAAGACCAAGACAACCAAACTGTGAGTTCCCTGCTCCCTGCAATCCCTGCCACCACCACAACTCCCAATTGGGCCCCAGGACTACACCTCCCCTACCCGTGGAGGGGATTCCACCTTGCTGCCCCACACCACCAGTCCCGGGCACGGTCCCCAGAGGCAGCGACGGTGCCACCATCTCATCACCGCTACCCACGGATGGCGTCACGGACAATCTCCCTTACCTAATCCGCTTTTTACTGTGGAGCCTGGGATCACAGACCGGGTCACGCCACCGTGATACCTACAGAAGGGACCCCTTGGCTCAGATCTGAGTACCCCCTTATCCCTGGGGCGACACATATGCGAAGCCTCCACCAACACTGCAGGACTTACGACGACGTATTACAGATGCTTGTGCAAACGTGTCTGTGATGCCCTGGACCCCAGGGGTCACAGGATAACAACACATACACCCCCCCCCCCAGGTCAGGAACACCAGTCAAACAAAACCCTTGTTGCCTCCCTCCAGGGTCTGATGTCCACACCAGGTGGGGCGGAGCCAGGCGGTTGGCCCCACCCACCGAGGAGTTCACAGGCCTGGAGGCGGGAAAAGACAGGCAGATTGTAGTGGAGAGTGGAAGTGAGAGGAGTAAAAGTCTGTGTGTGTCTGGGTCGGAGCCCAGGCACCATCAGCAAGGTCGGCAGACGGTGGTGGCCGTCTGCAGGAGTTGGTGGAGGTCTGCGGAACCGTAGGACCGGGGTCGGGTGGTGGCTCGCCGGTACCGAACCGGGGAGCGGATTGAAGCCAAGCACCAAGGCAGGGTACTCAGACCCTGACAAGGCTTGGAAGCCGCCGTAAAGGTCGAATTTTCTGATTGCGGTCTGGACCTTAGGGGTTCATTCCCAACCAAGTCCCGTCAGAAGGCAACAGCCCAACCCGTCCGGAAAAGAGCCACCGCCAACGGCCAGAGATCCAAGGGCCAGCGCCTGCGGGCAAAACGGGCTCTCCCGACACATACAAGCCGGGGAGCGGAACACCCGTGGGAATCCATAGGGGTCAAACACTTACACATAGGTGCAGGGAACGACAGCCACCATCAACCCATCCGGGGAGAGTGAAGACACCGCAGCCAGCTGCGGGCCCCGTCCATCCAGCCGTTTGATTTACCAGAGACTCTGTTCTTGACTACCTGAGTGAGTACACCAGTGCCATCCGGCACCGCACGGCACTGTAACGCTGCCCCCGCATCCACGCTGCCTCCCCGCATCGGCACCTGCACTTATCCACTCCTCACTAATCCCCGAACCGGGGCCCCGGGACCAACCGCCCCTGCCCACGGAGGGGCCAACACCTCAGCTACTCCTCGCCATTGCTCCCAGGAACCCCCTGTCACCAGCAGCGGTGGTGTCCACCATCACCACAACCCCGTGGGTGGCGTCACAACTGACATCCCATCACCAATCAACCTTCCCTCCCCTTTCACTCGTGGGCGAGGAGGCGCCGCTCGAGCCCCTGGTCCGGCCCCGTGCTCGAGCCACCAAGGAGCAGAAGCACCGGACCCGAGTGCCAGCGAACCCCTCAGGCGAGCGGCATTCCCCGAAACCCCCTCCGCCCGCGACCACTTGGCGTCACGAACAGGATCCTACCCATCTACTTACCAGTAGAAGTGTGCTTTGCAGTCCCCGCTGGCGGTGTCCGGACGAAAATTTTGAAATTGCGCCATCTTGGGCGCGAAAAGTTCCCGCTCGAGTCGTCTTCCCTGAGCAGGGAAGGTGCGAAGAGTGAAGCCCCGCCCCCAGGAGAAGGAGGTGCCAGAGAGAACCAAGGGGGGTCGGAGGGCGAGCGGTTCCCCATGTGACGAAGGGGATAAGAAGCGGGGACGCCAGGACCCTGTAACCATCCCGTTCCTGGAGGCCGAGCAGGCAAGATGTCCGTTCCGTCAAGGAGGCCCACGCCCGGAACAGCGGCGTGGGTGGAAGCCCGGGTGGCGCAGTTAAGCCACAAGCTGCAAGCCCGGCTCCATCTCCTCGTGCAAGAATGGGAGGCTGGAATGGTGGAAGTGGTGGCGGCCGTGTGGGCCCGTGAGGCGGAGGCAGAGTTGGAGGAGCGGGTGAGTGACCCACGCCCCTGTGTCCCTGAGGGCTCGATCGCTGCGGCTGAGGAGCCCGGTCTGCCGTCGCTCATCCTGATGCGTCCCCCGCCGCCCGTGCAGGTCATCGCCACTCCGCCAGTCGGCCCGCTGCCCCCGAACCCGGCAACAGATGACATCATTCCCGCCCGCGAAGATCAGCCCGCAGACACTGCCCGCGAACGACCGCTTGCCCGGCCAGCACCGATCCTACTACCTTGGAAGGTGCCCGCTCCCCTAAGAGAGCCATCCAACCCAGGGGCGGCCACACCCGAAGAGGCCCCGGCAGTCCGCCCGGCCAGGACAGAGGTGGGCGCTGGCCCGTCTAAGGCCCGAAAGGTGAGGCTGATCGCCCCCAAGCTCCAGGCCTCGGCTGAGGCTGCGTTGGGTTGCCGCTGCAGGGCAGCAAGACAGGCCGCGACACAGCGGTGATCCCCAACCCAGATGGTGCCAGTCGTGGCCAGCTCCGGGGAGTGCCTGCTGGGCCCGACCCCCGCACTAAAGGAGCCGCCATTTTGGGAGCGGCAGCCAAACCCGATGGGTCGGGAGATAGAGGCCCGGGAAAAGGAAAAGGCTGCTACACTGGCGCGCACTATTGAAGCGAAGGACGCCCTCCGAAAGGCCCCCCCCCGAAGCACGGGGCCCGACCTACGAAGGCCAGGTCCGGCAGTTCTGCCCCCGACGTGGATGGGGGTTCATCTATGAGCCGAGCCTGGAGGTCGAGGCATTCTTCTCCCGGAGGGATGTGCACAGCCAGTTGCCCCTGGGACATCCGGAACGTGACCTATGTGCTGGTGAGATGGTCACTTACACCTGCCACTATGGGGAGAGAGGCTGGTTTGCCCTAGACGTCCAGAGAAGGGTGAGCAGTAGCGGCCTCGAGCAGCCCCAGTCTCCTCCCCCGCCGTACCGTCCCGAGGTGGAGCTGGAGGAGTACGACGACGGCGACCTCAAGTAACGTAATCAGCAAACGTCCCCCGTTGGGACCTACAGTGTAGTAGCCCGTTGGCTATGAAGAGTTTGGCCCCCGTTGGGACCTTAAGTTACATGCTTTCCTTAAAAGCCCATGCCCACATGAGAAACTACTCATGAACACGGCCGATAACTAGCAGGCCACCCATGAACTTGTGGGCTTGTAAATAATTCTGGGCTGGAGTCCCATTAGCCGCCTCCGGAGAGGCAGGTTGGAGGAGGGACCCGCAGCAGAGCAGGCTGGGGTCCAGTCACCACCAGGACCGGTGACCATCCTCCGGGGTCAGGGGTCCCCCTGGACGTGGGGCCCCCTGAGTGACAGCTGGGTACGAGACACCGTACCCGTTCCCGCTTGGGCAACCTGAACCAGGTTCTGTTTTCCGGACTGGGGAAAAGGGGTGCTGCCCATTTCTTAGGGGCAGCATCAAGGTTTAGGTTGTTTGGGTGGGGAAACGGAAGAAATGGGACCCGTCCGTGTTATTAAAACTGTTTTATTAATGTTTGCAACGTTTAAGTAACATGCCTCCCGTCAGGGAAGATTTGAAAATGCACACTGTTTTCTTTGTTATTTATCTTTTACAGAAGAAAAATAAAACCGGTGATGGACGGGCAGCCCGCGGACGGTCTGCGTTTTACCAAGGGGGAGTGTGACGCCCTGGACCCCAGGGGTCACAGGATAACAGCACATACACCCCCCCCAGGTCAGGAACACCAGTCAAACAAAACCCTTGTTGCCTCCCTCCAGGGTCTGATGTCCATACCAGGTGGGGCGGAGCCAGGCGGTTGGCCCCACCCACCGAGGAGTTCACAGGCCTGGAAGCGGGAAAAGACAGGCAGATTGTAGTGGAGAGTGGAAGTGAGAGGAGTAAAAGTCTGTGTGTGTCTGGGTCGGAGCCCAGGCACCATCAGCAAGGTCGGCAGACGGTGGTGGCCGTCTGCAGGAGTTGGTGGAGGTCTGCGGAACCGTAGGACCAAGGTCGGGTGGTGGCTCCCCGGTACCGAACCGGGGAGCGGATTGAAGCCAAGCACCAAGGCAGGGTACTCAGACCCCGACAAGTCTCGGAAGCCGCCGTAAAGGTCGAATTCTCTGATTGCGGTCTGGACCTTAGGGGTTCATTCCCAACCAAGTCCTGTCAGAAGGCAACAGCCCAACCCGTCCGGATAAGAGCCACCGCCAACGGCCAGAGATCCAAGGGCCAGCGCCTGCGGGCAAAACGGGCTCTCCCGACATGTACAAGCCGGGGAGCGGAACACCTGTGGGAATCCATAGGGGTCAAACACTTACACATAGGTGCAGGGAACGACAGCCACCATCCACCCGTCCGGGGAGAGTGAAGACACCGAAGCCGGCTGCAGGCCCCGTCCATCCAGCCGTTTGGTTTACCAGAGACTCTGTTCTTGACTACCTGAGTGAGTACACCAGTGCCATCCGGCACCGCGCGGCACTGTAACGCTGCCCCCGCATCCACGCTGCCTCCTCGCATCGGCCCCTGCACCTATCCCCTCCTCACTACTCCCCGAACTGGGGCCCCGGGACCAACCGCCCCTGCCCACGGAGGGGCCAACACCTCAACTGCTCCCCGCCATCGCTCCCGGGAACCCCCTGTCACCAGCAGCGGTGGTGTCCACCATCACCACAACCCCGTGGGTGGCGTCACAACTGACATCCCATCACCAACCAACCTTCCCTCCTCTTTCACTCGTGGGCAAGGAGGCGCCGCTCGAGCCCCTGGTCCGGCCCCGTGTTCGAGCCACCGAGGAGCAGAAGCACCGGACCCGAGCGCCAGCGAACCCCTCAGGCGAGCGGCGTTTCCCGAAACCCCCCCTGCCCGCGACATGTCTCCTACCATATTGCACAACGTGCAGCAAGATACAGTATGCTGTCCAGAGTCCAGATGGGCATTGCAGCTGACGGTGGCCACTTTGAGCATCATAGTTAAATAAGCGCCATATGCGTGACCACATTCAATGTTTTGGGGAGGTCATGGGTTTGATATCATAGCATTTCTGTATGCAAGGTGTCGATTCATATTGAATTGATGATGCCCTACAACTTTGTAATTTACTTTTTTTCTCTATCTCGTTCCGTTTTCGAGATAAAAGTGCTAACTCCGTTGTTTTCCACCAGGTGGCGATATAGGTGGTTTCATTGCGTAGCGCATGGCTACTTTACTATACCTAGACACCACTTCTATGAATATAGCTGCCGCCGTTCTCAAGTTAAAGAAAAGCCCGGACGCCTGCCCTGAAGGGGCTCAAGGGAGGGCAACATGACTGAGGAGGGATGCTAGGCCTGAGGGTTAGCAAGGGGTTAAGGTGTAGGGCATTTTGTGCGGGAAAAGTGGGAGGTGGAGTTATATGGGCTGTGGGGCCATGTAATTGGTCAAGGGCTTGTCAGTGGTAGGGGAGTATTTATAGGGCCAGATTAGGAGGTGGGAGGCTCATTAATTACCTGGAAGACGTCCGGAATTGTCGGTGAATGCAGGATGATCCGAGGAGAAGGCCCTTGTCCCGGGGAGACGGCGGAGATGCGGGGAGAGTGCCGGCTACAGGAGAAGCTGCAGTGCTGGATGAAGGTTGACCTGGCAGCTGAGGTGATGGAGTTCCGATGGCATCCGGGAGTTGGAGCCCAGCAGACCCTCTTCGGCGTTGGTGGAGGGATCCAGGACGGCGTCGCAGAAGTGGAAGGGACTCTGAGGTCGGTTCGGCATCCGGATGGTGAGTCGAGGCTCTGGCCTCCTCAACACGTCCGGCTGTGGCGTGGGGGTCCAGCGGGGTGCCGTGGGCGGCGCGGCCGCATGACCTGGGTCGCGGTCGTGTGGTCTGGAGCCGCAGTCACATACCCTCTGACCTGGCGCGCTCACCCGACGCGGCGCGCCCACCCGACACGGCGCGCTCACCTGGCCCGGCGGCGCACTCAACTGGCCCGGCGGCGTGCTCACCTGGCCCGGCGGCGCGCTTGTCGCGGGCGGGGGGTGCGCTGCTTGACCGCTCGCTTCGCGGCTCGGGTCCGGCTGCTGCTGCTCGGTGGCTCGAGCGGTGGGCCAGATCCCGGGACTCGAGTGGCGCTCCTCGCCCGTGAGTGAAAAGGGGATTGGTTTTGGGGATTTGTTATTGTCCGTGACGCCACCCACAGTTGTGGTGAGGTTGTGACACCACCGCTGCTCTAGACGGGGATCCCGGGAGCGATGACGGGGAGCAGCTTGGATGTTGTTCTTCCCCTCCGTGGGTAGGGGGTTGGTTGTCCCGGGGCCCGGTGAGGGGAGGTATGGCAGGCGGGTTACGGGGCCTGGTGAGGTGCAGGGTCGCGGGGGCAGCGCGGTGCCGCACGGCACAAGGGTACTCACTCAGCCAATGACGAATGCAAAGTCCTTGGTAAACCACACGTCTGGATGGACGGGTCCCACTGACGGCTGCGGTGGTTTCTGCTCCCGGTAGGTTGATGGTGACGGTCTTTCCCTGCACCTTAGTTAATTTTCGGTTCCGATGGCTTCCCAACGGTAACCCGCTCCCCAGCCCGGATGAAGGCTGTAGGAGCCCCTTTTGCCCGCAGGCTCTGGCCCTGGGAACTGTAGCCTTGGCGGTGACTGTGTTTCCCCTCAGTGTGTGAGCTGTTGCCTTCTTTCTTGACTTGGTCGCTGAGGAACCCGGGAGGTTCCCTTCGCTGACGGATTTGACCGGTTTTACGGCGACTCCAAGCCTGGTCGGGGTCCGTAGGCCCTGCCGAATGGTGCTGGCTTCTCTTCGCTCCCCGGTTCGGTACCGGTGGGCTACCGCCCAACCCCGGCCCTACGGTTCCGCGTCGATAAGCCTCGCCTGCAGACGGTCACCACCGTCTGCCAACCTTGCTGGAAGTGCCCGGGCCATGTACCCGGACACGGTCAGTCAGTTGCTCCGCTACCACTTCACTTCCACTCCTCTCACTTTTCCTAACGGAACTCTCTCTGTCCTTTTCCCGCCTCCAGGACTGTGCTCTCCTCGGCGGGCGGGGCCAACCGCCTGGCCCACCCCCTGGTGTGGGCATCAGCCCCTGGAGGGAGGCAACAAGGATTTTGTCTGACTTTGATGTGCCTAGCCGGGGTGTGGGGTGTGTTGTTGTATCTGTGACGACCTGGCTTGTCCAGGGCGCCACATTCCCCCTTAGTAAAATGCAGACGACTGCTCCTCCCACCGGACTCCTTAGCCTTGAGGGCCGTCTGGAACGTCAGTAGAGTCCCAATGGGGACCGACAGCAAGGTAACCGGGAACTGCTACCATGCTTTAACTTTTCTTTCTTAGTCAGCAATCCTGCGGCGCAGCTGCCTTTGCTGCCGCTCCCGGTGCGGAGCACTTTCTGCTTGCTCCGGTTCAGGCGGTGTGGGGGATGGGCCCAACCAGAGTCCCTCCGTGCCGGCTACGACCGGTACCTTCAGTAATGAGGGACCTTGCTGTGACATGGCCTGCTCTGCCTCCTGGCAGCTGCATCCCCGCCGTGCCTCAGCCGAGGCCGGGTGTCTGGGAGCGGTCAGCGGGACTTGCGGTGCTGGCTTCTGGGCGAGGGTCGTCTCCGTTGCGGCCGGGATGGAAGCCGGGACGGGTGCCAGGGTGGTGGTATAGGTAGGGCCCGGGGGCCGCAGGTCTGGGCCCTCTCCCACAGACACTGCGGGCTTCGCTACCGGTGGCAGGGGTAACGGGTCAGTCGGGGCGGTGGCCGCAGGCATGGGCAGTGAGGGAGGTAGCGTGGTGGACGGCAGCAGGCCGGGCCCCTCAGCCGTATCGACCGATCCCTCGGGGACATAGGGGCGTGGGTCGCTTACCCGCTCCTCTGAGACCACCTCCACTTCGGATGCCCAAACGGTTGCGGCCAGGCCCTTCATTTCCGACGTCCACTTCGACAGCATGAAGTGGACTTGGGCCGGGAGCTCCTGGCACATCTTGCTTCTGGATCCAGGAACATGTTTCAGCAGAGTCCTGGCGTCCCTGCACGCCACAGCTTCAGCTACATGCGGCCGGCCGCCATTCCGTCCCCCTTAGTCTTTTTCCGGCTCCTCCTCTACAGGGGCGGGGTTTCGGCTTTTGCACCTCCACTGCTCGGGAAGACGCTCGAGTGGGGACTTTTCGCGCCCAAAATGGCGGCATCTCAAAATTTTCGGCCGGACACCTCCGGCGTTCACAAGTCGCACCTGTACCCAACGGCAGAGCGGTAAGATCCTGTTTGTGACGCCAAGTTGTCGCGGGTGGGGGGTGCGCTGCTCGACTGCTCGCTTCGCGGCTCGGGTCCGGCTGCTGCTGCTCGGTGGCTCGAGCGGTAGGCCGGATCCCGGGACTCGAGCAGCGCTCCTCGCCCGTAAGTGAAAAGGGGATTGGTTTTGGGGATTTGTTATTGTCCGTGACGCCACCCACGGTTGTGGTGAGGTTGTGACACCACCGCTGCTCTAGACGGGGATCCCGGGAGCGATGACGGGGAGCAGCTTGGATGTTGTTCTTCCCCTCCGTGGGTAGGGGGTTGGTTGTCCCGGGGCCCGGTGAGGGGAGGTATGGCAGGCGGGTTACGGGGCCTGGTGAGGTGCAGGGTCGCGGGGGCAGCGCGGTGCCGCACGGCACAAAGGTACTCACTCAGCCAATGACGAATGCAAAGTCCTTGGTAAAACACACGGCTGGATGGACGGGTCCCACTGACGGCTGCGGTGGTTTCTGCTCCCGGTAGGTTGATGGTGACGGTCTTTCCCTGCACCTTAGTTCATTTTCGGTTCCGATGGCTTCCCAACGTTAACCCACTCCCCAGCCCGGATGAAGGCTGTAGGAGCCCCTTTTGCCCGCAGGCTCTGGCCCTGGGAACTGTAGCCTTGGCGGTGACTGTGTTTCCCCTCAGTGTGTGAGCTGTTGCCTTCTTTCGGGACTTGGTCGCTGAGGAACCCGGGAGGTTCCCTTCGCTGACGGATTTGACCGGTTTTACGGCGACTCCAAGCCTGGTCGGGGTCCGTAGGCCCTGCCGAATGGTGCTGGCTTCTCTTCGCTCCCCGGTTCGGTACCGGTGGGCTACCGCCCAACCCCGGCCCTACGGTTCCGCGTCGATACGCCTCGCCTGCAGACGGTCACCACCGTCTGCCAACCTTGCTGGAAGTGCCCGGGCCATGTACCCGGACACGGTCAGTCAGTTGCTCCGCTACCACTTCACTTCCACTCCTCTCACTTTTCCTAACGGAACTCTCTCTGTCCTTTTCCCGCCTCCAGGACTGTGCTCTCCTCGGCGGGCGGGGCCAACCGCCTGGCCCACCCCCTGGTGTGGGCATCAGCCCCTGGAGGGAGGCAACAAGGATTTTGTCTGACTTTGATGTGCCTAGCCGGGGTGTGGGGTGTGTTGTTGTATCTGTGACGACCTGGCTTGTCCAGGGCGCCACACGCTCACGTGGCGCGGCGGTGCGGGCACCTTTCCCGGCGTCGCGGTCACGTGGGCCGGCGTCGCGGTCAACTGGCCCGGCGGCGTGGTCACGTGGGCCGGCGCCGGTGTCACATGACCCAGATGTGTCAGCGCTGGACGTTGCAGCGGCCGAGGAGCATTACAGTAGCCTCCAACAGTGAAGCGGGAGCATAGGGCTCCAGTGGTGGCGGCGAGGACTGGAAGGAGACGGCCCAGATGATGGTCACACGGCTCGGTTAGATGGTCATGTGACCGGCAGCATCAGGGAAGTGCGGCCGTCCCATCCGGGCGAGGCCTGGCCAGCATCACTGCAGTACACAGCGGAAGTCGTCCAGCAGTGCGGGTGATGGTGAGTGTCAGCCTTGCTCCCACCCGCTATTCCAATTGCAGCGCGGGGTTCACCGTAGCGACTGGGGCGGCGCGGGCCCGTGACCCACGGCGTGGTCATGGGGGTCAGGCGTTGCATTTATGTGCCCCTCGGCGTTGAGGCCACACGATATTCCGGAAAGTGCGGCCTGCGCATCCACGTAGGGCCCAGCCAGCAGGCAGGTGGCAGCACAGGATGTATCAACATTGCAGGAGGGCTACGGAGTGGGGGTAAGTGTGACACCATGGGTGGCGCGACCGCGTGACCCGTCGCGCGGTCTCGTGGTCCGGTGTCGCCGTCATGGGCCCCCGGCATCCGTTACAAGATGAAGGTACTGCAGCTATTGTAGCGGATCCGATTCTGGCTACGGATTCCCGCAGGCAGCTGAGCGGCTGGACCGCACCTCTCCCAGTCGTGGCTCCGAGCTGGTGACTTTGCCAGGCGTCCACGGATGGACAGTTGCGTTGCCTGCGGCTGGAGCGCTCCCCTCCCCCCCCTTGTGTGAGGCTCCGAGCCGGTGACCTTTGGGCAAGCGTTCCCGGATGGACAGTCAGTCTGGGCGCTTGCGCTGCGGTCCCGGAAGGCTGCAGCCTGCGTAGATCCAGGGAGAAGATTGCGGTGCTCGACGCGGAGGACATGTGACGGCTGTTCCGTGGGATTCCGCTGAGTCAGCCTAGTAAGTAAGGCTCACTTCAACCTTTTGTTAATGTTTAGATTATCTTGGTGGGGGCGGAGCCTGGCAATGGAGGAGTGAGGACGCTGCTCTTCCCTGCTCTCAGGCCCGGACAGGCCCTACGCCCATTTTAAGAGACGCACACCCGGCTATACAACAGCCAATGCCGGCTAAGAGGAAGAGTAACAGCGGCAGGGCAAAAACTGAACATCGGACGCCGGCTCCTGCATGCATCACAAGATATCTAAGGAGCTCCACCGGACCAGGCCGAGTCTCATCCCCACCTAAAATGGCGGTCGCAGCACTCCGGGGGACATCCACGCCACCCGGCAGCATGGAGGAGAGCGGCACTATCACACAGCCTCAGCTGCCCAGGGCCCTACAGATGGCGACGGTGATGGGAGAGCGGAGCAACGGCGGTGACAGGCTCGGACGCGGTGAGGAAGTGCAGCCCAAGGGAACCCCTTCCACTTACATCATGGCGGCAGCGGCAGCGCCTGGGACTCACTACCCGAGAGACCGGGATGAAACGGAGCTGAACGCAGAGCAGGGCGCTGACGGCCAGGATGGGGTGCCTTCTGCGCAGGAGACAATTGAGGATCACAGGGAGGCATTGCTCAGTGCAGAGCAGTTAGGGGTCAAGTGCCTTAGGGACGATCCATTTAATACTGATGTATATAGCTCATTGGAAGCCCCTATATTCTCAGCTCCTTCTATTACCCAGCCTAAACAGATGGAAAGGAGACCCCCTGTAAATGCCTTGGACACGCTGGGGGATTCCTATATAAGCGAAACCCTCTCATCCCCTGAAAGGGGAAAGATACCAGCTGCCTTCAGGTCTCCTCCACACAGTCCGGGAGATGGAGACACTGGGGAGGGGGGACCAGAAATATGTGTCTGGGATGATCTTAAAGCCCGTATCAGAGCTATTCCAACTAGAGAAGAAATGGAGGAGTACATTACCAGAATGGAGGCTTCATACAAAGCAGAGTCTAAGTCCATGAAAGTAGAAATGCAGCAGTTAAACGTACGCATGACAACTTCCGAAACATGCTCAGCTGCTATGTCTGCACAGCTTTCCCAACAGGCACAGACCCTAGCTGCACAAGCTATCCAAATAGAGAACTTGACGAATCTATTGGACGATTTGGAGAACAGGGGCAGACGTAATAACATCAGGATACGGGGTATCCCCGAGTCCATAGCCCCCCAGGACCTGGATGCTTCCTTGGGACGTCTGTTCAACTCCATTCTGGACCTACCAAGGGATACCCACCTGGAATTGGACAGAGCACATAGATCACTGGGCCCCAAACCAGTGGAAAATGCTAATCCTCGGGATGTAATCTGTAGAGTACACAAGTATAAAAAGAAGGAAGAAATCCTGGCCAAAGCTAGGCAAAGGGACGCTGTCATGTTTAAGAATACACCAGTCCAATTACTTCCGGATTTGTCTAGGCACACTCTACAGAAGCGCAGGGCCCTGAGACCTCTACTGGACATTCTGCGACAGAGAAATATTCTGTATTCTTGGGGATTCCCCTTTAAATTACAGGTCCGACATGCTGGAGGTTTTCATGTGCTCCATTCTCTACAGGATCTTCCATCCTTCTGTGCAGCCCTTGGATTACCTGTCGTCCATATCCCGGACAAGGAGTGGCCACGAGTACACAGTCTCCCCGGAGAGTCAAGCACCAACCCTCTCCCGCGACGAGAGAATACTCGCAGGAGAAATCGGGGCTCACAGCGAAAGAAAGTAGTGGAGAGGACACCGCCGGAACGTGAGGGGGAGTGAGATCTTTCAGTCCTTCCTAGTCTGGACATATTGTTGAATCGAGATCTTGCAGGCCAGTTTAGAGTTAACTTAGAGTTTATACCGGCCAAGCTATGACCTGAGCCATCAATGTCAGGAACGTAATAGCTATTGTGATGTCTTACCAGTTAAATACTAACAGTTCTTTGTATTTCAATGATAAGTGGGATGGAGGTGTGTCGTCATCGAATATTGTTCTAGATTTTAATACTTCATTTTAAGGGGTCTGGGGCCAGTCCGGGGGAGACAGGCCTCTGTTGAAAGTCTACTCCCCACCGGGGTTCTACACGCTGCGGGCAGGTGTAGGTTATACTGACCCCACGATCGCTGCCTGATACTATTGTTGAGGGCCTCTCTTTTTCTTTTTCTTTCTCTTTTTCCTCCTCTTTTTCTCTCTTTCCTATTCCTTTTTTCTTCCTCCTCTTTTCCCCCTTTTTTCTTTTTCCTTCCTTCTTTCTTCCCATCTATAACTAGTCCCCTTTGTATCGCTAACCCTACTTGGTAGCGGTACTACCCTTCCTTCTCTCTCTCCCTACACACACCACCACTCACCTCCCCCCCCCCTCTTTCCCCCTTTTTTTTTTTTTTTTTCTTCTCTCCCTTTCCCTTACCCCCTCCTGATAACAATAACTCCCTGTTCCTTGGGGGACCTGTAGACGGGGAAATGGAGGCTCTTAGATTATGTTCACTCAATGTAAGGGGATTCAATATCCCTCAGAAGCGCTCGCAGGTTCTTTACTCCATGCGCAAACAGAGGATACAAATCCTCCTATTGCAGGAGACACATTTTAAAACCGGCAATATACCAGCATTTAAAGATAGATTTTACCCCGTATGGTACCACAGTACTAACCCAGAGGCTAAGTCTAAGGGAGTTTCAGTAGCAATACATAAACAGCTGGCACATACGGTCATTGACACATGCATAGATAGCCAAGGTAGATACGTGTTCCTCAAATTGAGGGTCTTCAATACGGTGTTTAGCATTGCAAATTGGTATCTTCCAAACAATAACCAGGTTTCTACGTGCAGATCTCTCCTGAAGACACTGGCGGACTTCGCAGAGGGGACGCTGCTTATTGGAGGGGACTTTAATTTTACCCTAAATCCAACAGTAGACTCCTCCTCTGGGAGGGGCCCAGGTCGGCATCGCGAGATGGGTTCTTTGAGGCGGGACCTCCACGCCCTCCAACTGATTGACATCTGGCGCATTCTGAATCCACAGGGTAAGGACTATACTTACTTCTCTCCTCCACATAACACATACACTAGAATTGACTTCTTTCTGGTGGGACAGCGAGCCCTTTCTTGGCAACCAATAGCTAAAATTGGAGACATATTTTGGTCTGACCATGCCCCAATCTACCTGTCCCTACAGATTCCCCCCATTACCCAGCGCCCATGGACATGGAGGCTAAATAGCAATCTTCTCAAAGATAACATATGCCAGAAAGAGTTGCAGGACACAATAGAGTCCTTCGTTCAGGTACATAAAGGAGATCCAACATCTCCTCCGGTCCAGTGGGAAACATTGAAATGCGTCCTGAGGGGAGTGCTGATTAAGCATGGCTCCAGACTTAAAAAAGAAAGGACAGAGGAGGTGAACGGATTATTGCAGCAGATTCACCGATTGGAGCTTAGGCATAAGCAGACGCTCGCCCCAATGGACATGGCGGACCTTATTCAAAAGCGAGCCGCACTTAAGAACCTTCTGGACCGGAGGTATTTGTATCAGAGAGAACGTATGAAGCGATTCTATTATGAAGCAGCAGATAAATGCGGATGCCCCCTGGCACGCCTGCTGCATCCCAGGGCTGCCGTTTCATATATTCCATATATTAAGACGCAGGGAGACAGGAACACACACGATCCAGGGGAGATCCTTGAAGTCTTCAAATCATATTATGACAAGTTATATACCGTATTTTTCGGACCATAAGACGCACTTTTTTTCCTCCAAATTTGGGAGGAAAGTGTGGGGTGCGTCTTATGGTCTGAAGCTGCGGGGTAGGGAGCTGTGGAGAGTCAGCGCTATACAGTGGGATGACAGGAGGCAGGGAGGGTCGCTGCTGCAGGAAGCCGGCTGCTGGAGAAACCACGTGTGCCCGCTGCTTAAAGTCAGTGAATATTCATTAGCTGCTCCCCGCCCACCTCTCTCTGCAGTCAGCGGGGGTGAGGAGCAGCTAATGAATACTTGTGTAATGTAAACAGCGGTCACACGTGGGTTCTCCAGCCCCCGGCTTCCTGCAGCGGCTGGGGAGACTGTGTCCGCTGTGAAGGAGGCAGGAGCAGGGTGCTGCTGCACTCCTGTATGGCCGGGAGGATGTTGTGCAGATCACTGGAGTATCCAGGTCAGAGCACGGCATACCTCCACAGCACAGCCGCAGTCTCTGTGCTGAGGGCTCAAATTACTTTCAATTTGCTCCTGCTGCCTTTACACTAGAAACAGTCTCCCGTAGCTGACAAGGACCTACAGTGATGTAATGCAGAGGGGTGGCCAGAGCAGCACAGACCAGCACAGTGCCCGCTTCTTCTTACATCACTGCAGGTCCTTCAGATATGTGAGACTTTGTAATGCCAGGACCAAACTGAAGCATTGATGAGCAGCACATCAGTAAAAGGCAATAAATAATATAGTATAAAGGCATTACTGTACACCTGGATGGGGTTGGATCATATACATATACACATATACATACATATACATATATATATATATATATATATATATATATCTCTTTACACACACATACACACACGCACACACACACACATTATATAACTATATACACACAGACACACACACATTATATACACACAGACACACACACATTATATACACACAGACACACACACTATAACTATACACACACACACACACACACAATCTAGATTGGAGGATCACACACACAATGATGGGGAACATATATATTCCACGATGGGGGCCACATATACAAGGTACCCAGAAAGGAGGATATGAGGACAGAATTTGGGGATATTATTACCTCAGTAACACTGACAGCAGTAAAATAACAGTGTGTCATGACCACATTCTTTTACTTTAATTTTATTTTTTTCTATTTTTTCCTCCTCTAAAACAAGGGTGCGTCTTATAGTCCGGTGCGTCTTATAGTCCGAAAAATACGGTAACATCAAGGGTCAGTTTGCGGACCTCGCCCCTACGGAGTTAGAGGAAAAAATGAGAAAATATGTAAGAGATACTGCCCTTCCCCCTCTGGATGTCTTGCTTGCTGGGGCTTTGGATGAGGACATTTCGGAAACAGAGATCAGTGCCGCTATTCGACACACCCCCTCTGGTAAATGTCCGGGACCGGATGGATTCACTCCGGCTTTTTACAAGCTGTTCAGAGCGCAGTTGGCCCCAATTATGGCCAAAACATTCAATTCTTTGGATGGAGAGGTCGGATTTGTTCCTCAGACCCTTGAGGCACACATTAGTGTAATCCCCAAACCCGGGAAGGACCCAGCACATGCTGCAAACTATCGACCCATATCAACCCATATCGACCCATATCAATGCTCTGCTGAACATTGACATTAAACTCTTCTCTAAGATATTGGCAGATAGATTGGCGCCCTTGCTGCCTCCGAGTATACATACGGATCAGGTGGGCTTTGTCAAAGGCCGTGAAGCCAGGGATAATACCATCAAGACTGGTCTTTTGGTGGCGAAAGCCAAGCTTGAAGCAATCCCCATGGGCTTATTGTCCATCGATGCAGAAAAAGCCTTTGACAGGGTCCACTGGGGATTTATGAAAGCAGCTCTGGACCAATTGGGGTTGGGTCCAAAGTTCCTACAAAAAATTTTTGCGCTATACTCTGGTCCGACCGCCCGGGTCCGGATAAATGGTATGTTGTCCTCCTCCATTGCCATACAGAATGGGACCAGACAGGGGTGCCCTTTGTCCCCTCTGCTATACATAATTGTTATGGAACATTTGGCGAATGCCATTAGGAAAAACGATGATATCCAGGGGATAAGATGTGGTTCAGTCCATCATAAAGCGGCATTGTACGCAGATGATTTACTATTATACGTCAGCCAACCACACACTTCCCTACCATCATTGATGAAGGAACTTGAACGATTTGGCCACTTAAGTAATTTTAAGGTCAATTTTTCTAAGTCGGAGGCCTTGAATATTTCATTGCCCCAGTCAGAGGTTAGTCAGATTGCTTCCAATTTCCCGTTCAAGTGGAAACCTGAGGCGGTGAAATATCTGGGGGTGTATATTCCGGCAGATTTATCAAAATTATATACGCTCAACTATCAAACCCTGCTAAACCGAACAATTAAAAATCTTTCGTCCTACAATGGACTGAGACTATCGTGGTTCGGTAGGATGAACGTAGTTAAGATGGATATCTTACCTCGCTTTTTATTTATTTACCAAACTGTCCCTATAATACCTCCAGGGGGGTTTTTCCAGAGCCTACGCTCAGCTTTGGTGCGCTTTGTGTGGGGGGGGAAGGCCCCGGATTAGGTTACGCTCCTTGACTCACCCGAAGGGGGAGGGGGAGCTGGACTCCCTAATTTTAAAACGTACTTCCAGGCCTCAGCCCTGGTCCGTGTGCTGGATTGGACTTTTCAAAACAAAAATAAACAATGGGTACAGATAGAACAGACAGATATTCCAGTCCCTCTGGGACATCTTCCCTGGATACCATTACCTGACATTTCCATGATAGGTCCGGCACCGAAATACACAAAAGACACCCTCAAAGTTTGGCATACAGTATCAAGCAAATTTGCTCCACTAAACACTCTAGGCCCCCTGTCTCCTCTCTTTTCTTGCCCTTCTTTCCGTCCTGGTTATCGGAAGAGCGCTTTTCTCGGATGGAGGGCAGTGGAGGACACCCGCATCGGGGACATTCTCGTGGAAGGTAAGCTGCCTGACTTTCAGGATATCGGATTGCGGCCCATGGGTGGAGGAGCGCAGTGGTTTGAGTACATACAGCTGCAGTCGTTTATCGCTACACGGGAGGCAGAGGGCCTGATCCGCAGAACTCTTACTTCAATGGAGGAACTGTTCAGAAGGGGGGACTCCCCGGATCACGCTATCTCCCTCATATATAAGGTCCTCATCAGACATGGTGAAGCCGAAAAGATAAGCTACCAGCTGGCTTGGGAACGGGATCTGGGGGAGACCATTTCACGGGAGGAGTGGGCGAAAGGTTTCCTATTCAGCCACAAAATGTCAATAGCATGCTCTGCACAAGAGAAAAATTATAAAATATTAACACGGTGGTATCAATATCTGTCAAAGCTTCATGCGATCTTCCCACAGGTCTCCCAAGTATGTTGGAGATGTAACAAGGAGACGGGCACCATGATTCATATCTGGTGGGAGTGCCAGTTGATACAACCCTTTTGGAGGAAGGTATTTGACAATTACCGACTCATAACTGGGAGACAGGTGGTGAGTTCTCCTAAAATTGCCCTACTTTCCATTTTGCCACAGTCAATCTCTTACCACAAGAAAGACATCCTAAGATTCTCCATAACGGCCGCCCACTCGGTAATTCCAAGACATTGTAAAACGACCACAATTCCTCCAATCACAGAATGGTATTCGGAAATGACCGATATCTACAGAATGGAGGAAATGTCGGCGGACCTCTCTGGATATGGAGACAAGTTCTATACAACCTGGAGTGAGTGGATGACTTTCCATGACTCCACGGATTTCCATAAGCTACTGTGAGAGACCTTGAAATGGTGTGGCTGGGACACCCGCCTATGCGGGGATATATGGAAGTAGGAAAAGGGTCTTCGGTTTGACCCATGGACACGGGTCCCCCGAGTGACTTCAATCCCTTCCCCTCCCCCCCCCCTGCTTTCTCTATTCTCTTATCTGTATTTTTCACACTGTTCTTCTTTACTCAGTCTTATCTAATGTTGTGAATCTTAATCTCTCTGGAAGTGACGAACGGTATAATATTTCATGAGATATTCTGTCCTAGTGACCCAGGGAATTCATATGTAGTTGTTTTTGGCTACATTCCTACACTGATTGAACTCATCTAGAGAAGGTCACAGGGACACGTTGGGGAGGTTCGGAATAGACAGAAGGATTTGTGTCTTAGGACACAAAAGGACATAACTAAACAGTTCGTTACATTTATGTGTTGAAAATTTGTAAATGTTTTCAATATAAGCTCATGATGATTTTTGTAATTCTGAAAAGATACCTAATAAAAATAGATTGAACATAGATTATCTTGGTTGGTAAGGGTGTTGCTATGTACGGTTTTGGGTGCACTAGGGGGGTAGTGTGTTTGTCAGTGGGTTTCGGAACGGCGCACGGCTGATCCCTGTGGTAGCGTTCAAGTTGTGAGGGAGGGGTTGCTTTGTGGTCCAGGAGGCCTTTCTGTGCATGTCATGAGTGTGGGGAGGTTTATTTTCATGCTCATTTGCTTTCATGATAGTGGGTCTACCTATAGGGAAGACATCATTTTATTTTGGTTGGTGTAATTGTGCTTGCATTCTTTGGGTGATTTTGTATTAATGGTGGTGATTTCACGGCGGTTTGCGAGTAATTCAGGTGGTGATACGGATTGGCGAAGCGGTAGTGGATAGCCATGTCCATGGTGGTTTCATGTTTTATTGTGATAGTCACAAGGCCTTTGGCTGGAGGATTATCGCGGCACCCTAGTATTTGATAAGGGTTCGATGGTAATTCGCTGACGTGGTGTGCCGATTGGGGGGATGCACCTGGCGGCTTCATCCTTAACGTTACAGTGGGGTGTGTGCTATCGCTGGTCTGAGGTGAGGGGGAAGGTGATGGAGTTTTCACTACGGTGTGCGTTATAATTTTATACGCCTAAGTCCGGGTCCGGTTCTCCAATAGGGGCTGCGTATGTCCTAAGGGTTTTCATGTTTAGTGGGGGCGGGTATGGTTGTTGCGGTCAGACGCTCAGGAGAGGTTGATATGCTTGGAATGGCAGATCTTTTGGGAACCGGCCTTTCTGGCAGCGGTGGGGGACATCTCCCCGGGGGGCTTGGAGTTGACCTTTACAGGATTTGGTTTCCAGGTTAGCTGTGTATTAATATACAGTAGTTGGCGTTATGTAATAAAATAAAAATTGAAAAAAAAAAAAGCGTGGCATGATAACCCCGGTTTGAGCAGGCGTTTGTTGCCTTTTTCCTGTACTTTGGTTTAGTGTTTGTTTACAATTTCTCAATTTCTTGGGGTACATATATTGTGTGGAGCTGGGGTTTTCTGGTTGCTCAATGTCTGGTTGTTGAGGATCGTGGTTTTGTTTTGTGCGGCAGTCGGGGATTATCTGGTATTAAGGATGTGGAGTTCTTATTTTCTGCTTATGGTCCACCCTGGGACTACTAAGGGTTTCTTCTTGCTCAGTGTGTATTTGTGGTGATCATGTGTTTGATAAGTCAACGTGTTTGATTCACCTGGGGCCCTACGTCTAAGCAGGTTGCTGGTCATTATTAGGTTTCCGAGTATATTGTGCCATGTCGCAGGTCGATATTAGGTTCCCGGGCATAACGCACTGTTGTTTCGGGGGTTGAATTTGGTTTATTGAACACGTTGGTTCATGTGCCACTTGGGTTTTTTTTGCTGATCGCAGTTACATGGGGTTCTTACGGCAGTTTGCTGGTCGTGGCTGCGCAGGGGCAGTTTTAACAACCTTGGTACGTACGGACTGGTGGGTTTTACTGCGGTTCTTTAGGGTTGCCGATTGGGCTCTTGGCAGACCGTATTGGGTGGTATCTGTTGCAGCCGTTGACAGATGCTACGTAGGAGTTTATTATAAAGAGTGGGCAGTTCTCATTTACGATGGGCTTGGAGGTTATTTTGGTGCAGCTGGCCCTGCTTTGCCTTATGGGTATACAGCTCTCCTTGGAGTGTTTCTTTCTGGCGCCTTCGTATGTTGGGGGCCAGGGTGATGTGTTGGCACAAGGATGGTGCAACATTTGAGTGGGGTGACCCAGCGTGTGATTTACTGGTCTCGGGGGTCCGGTTGGCGAATGGTTGGTTTGCCCAGCTGGCCAGGGCTGATGGCGGGTGTTGTTCCATTGGTCAGGATTCTGTATAGAGCCTGAGGCAGGATATGTTGTTTTGATGCCGTGTGACTGGTCTCCCGCGGTGGTGAATCCCCCCCCGGCACTGCATGGCTATGTCATTCATGCGGTTGGGGGCACTTGTCAGGACTGGCCGGTATTATGGTGACACGATTGTGGTGTGGTCCAGCTGCGGGGGGGTGTACTTTAAGTGGTGTGGGAGCAGGTTGCAACTATAACATTATCTTCTTAATGGCGGGCTGGTGGTATGCCATGGCAAGGTAAGTTAGTGCAGTGTGCATCGACCCTGAATGATTCTAAGGACCAGGTAATTGTCTGGGGCTGTGCCCCGTTCGGGGGTGTTTTGCGGTGCTTGACGGCTGAGTCGCGGACAAGCTTTGGGCAATGGGTGGGTGCAATGTTTTTGATGGCTGGCCCGAGTTCATGGTGTCTGGGGTGTCGGAGACATGTGGTGTGTGTCTGAGTTTTCCTGGACTTGTGGGTAGCGTGGGGTCGCTTTTCTTTCATTTTGTGAGTAGTGCTGAGTCCGCAGTCAGCGGGGAATGGGTGCGGAGCACATCTCATTTTGGTAAGAGGGTGACAGCAGTAGTGTTGTAATTTGGGGTTCGAAGTGCATGGGCAATGCACACAATTAATTGGGGTTGTGTGGCTTGTGCAGGTCCTCCCCTTTTTAGGGATCATTGAACAGTATGTGGTGGTCAGATGGGTGTTTGTGGACTTGAGTTGGGACCGCATTGGTGGCAGGGGGTTGTGGCACATGAGTACATAGCTGGGGTCTTTTCTTCAGGCAGGTGATCAGCTTGGCGGTCTTCGGTTCCGGGTCGTTGTGATTATGGGGGGAATTGGTTTTGTTATTGAGCTGGGTGGATATTTCAAGATCAATGCTATCACGCAGGGTGGGCTGGACCAACAGCGTTTTGGTACTGCACGTGGGTGGAGGAGACTTGGTCGCTGGGGCGTCAAGGGGCTTGATCCGGGACATCGGGCCTGCATGCCTTGGTCCATTTCTTTCTGCCTGGGAGACATACTTGGGTTGTTGTCGTTCATAGGGGCTGCTGTTTTGAATGACTACATAGTGGGTTTTTACCGGGCACGTTTTCAAGAATCTGTCGGAGGTTGGGGAACCAGTGTAGGTTCTTTTGTTTATGGCAATAATGGTCGGCTTTGCTTAATTATCAGGTGATGTGCAATTTTTGGAGGCGCCTGCAATGTTGCGGTCTCAACGAGGCAGAGGCGGCGGCTCAGGGGGCTCGTTGGGGACTGGTCGCGCAGGCGGTGCATAAGGATCGGACGATGCGCAGGTCTTGGGTGTGGCTGACCTTGTTGTGCTGGTGGTTTGGTGTAGGTTGGCATTGTGAGGTCTATGGGGGTCAGTTTTGCTCGATTGGTACTGGTACAGAAGTATTGGTTAATCGAGCCGCAGGGTCGGCTTGGGTTGGGTTTTGGTGGTGGGACTCGCACGTACAAGGTGTCATACGTGCTTGCGGTGGCGGAAAGGAGGGGAGTATTTGAAGTCGGTGGATTGCACAAAGAGCGGGGGGGAACCCAGTGCAGGAACGGGTTACCACTGGTGGTGCAATGGTATGGTTGGTGGGTCCCTGCTGTGCTCGGTCACAGCGGGACATGTTAACGTGGGACCCTGCTGTGCTGGGTCACAGCAGGGCATGTTAATGTGCTGGATGTCCTCGAGCCGGTGTGGTGCGGCTGAGGGCACATGGTGGAGCAACACTTGGCTGGGTGTCCTCGAGCCGGTGTGGTGCGGCTGAGGGCACATGGTGTAGCTGGTGTTGCAATCGTGTACAACGGGATTCTTCATTTACCCCCCCTCCTTTGCTGGTGGTTATGTTTTATGGCGTTATTAATATATTTATGAATAAATGTTATTGATTATTTGGTGATAATAAACAAGGCTGCTGTGGCCTTTTACATCCAATGTCACGCAGTCTGTGTCTTAGGGCTCCAACACACATCCGTTAAAACCACGCACGTGTGATACTGGCCGTTTTTCGGGTCCGTTTTCCGTTTTTTAGGTCCGTTTTTATGGTATGTGTGGCCAGCGTGTGTATCCCGTATGCTAACCATATGTGCGTGTGGAATGTCCGTGTGTGCGTGAGTGAAATAACTGACGTGTGTGTGTTGTCCGTGTAAAATGTTCCGTGTGTGTGATGCACAATGTCATGGATACATGTCGGCAGACAGCAGACAGAGTTGCGCGATGAGAATAAACTCAGGTGAACTTCACCCGACTTCATTGTCATGCTGCGGCTCTGTCTGTGTGCCGTGTACTGATTAGCGGTCACCCGTGAAGGACTCACCTGTGACCGCTAATCCCCTGACTGAATTGAGCAGCCGTCTCTCATACTTACCGTTCCCCGATCTCCGGCGTGGCGCTGCCTGGCTGTTATAAAAACTTCGGCGGCTTTTACTATTTTGAAAAAGCCGGCCGCCCATTAATCAATCTCGTAATCCCTGCTTTACCCGCCCACCGGCGCCTGTGATTGGTTGCAGTCACACACGCTACACACGCTACACACCTCATTTGTTGCGTGGAGCTGACAGGAGCGGCTGTGTATTCTGCAGCTCCTGTCACCTGCATGTAGCAGAGCTGGAAGCGACGCTGGAGGTCCGTGGACTACGCCGGACATGGAGGGCTTTGTCGGGGTTAATAAATTGGTGATGAGGGACTTTGTTAGTGTTTTTTATTTCTAATAAATTATTTTTTCGGGTGTGTGTGTGTTTTTTAAATATCACTTACAGATTAATCATGGAAGGAATCTCGGGGAGACGCCTGACATGATTAATCTAGGACTTATTGGCAGCTTTGGGCTGCCAATAACTCCTTATTACCCCGATTTGCCAACGCACCAGGGCAAATCGGGAAGAGCCGGGTACAGTCCCAGAACTGTCGCATATAATGTATGCGGCAATTCTGGGCGGCTGCTGACTGATATTGTTAGGCTGGGGGGCTCCCCATACCGTGGGGCTCCCCATCCTGAGAATACCAGCCTTCAGCCGTATGGCTTTATCTGGCTGGTATTAAAATGGGGGGGGACCGCACGCCGTTTTTTTTTAATTATTTATTTATTTATTTTACTGCACAGTATAGACACGCCCACCGGCTGCTGTGATTGGGTGCAGTGAGACAGCTGTCACTCAGCGTGGTGGGCGTGTGTGACTGCAACCAATCACAGGCGCCGGTGGGCGGGTAAAGCAGGGAATACGAGATTGATTAATGGGCGGCCGGCTTTTTCAAAATAGTAAAAGCTGCCGAAGTTTTTATAACAGCCGTGCAGCGCCGCGCCGGAGATCGGGGAACGGTAAGTATGAGAGAGGGGGGGAACTGACCGACAGACAGCTAGAGGGACAGATAAGACAGAGAGACCTTATTTGTTAGTAGTTTTTCGTTTGTGAACCCTCCCCAACCACACCTATTGCCAATCCATACCATACGCATAAATAGCCTGGGTCTCAGCTTCCCATACACGGTAAGTTTTTTTAACTGCATGAGAGGACACACACTAGCTAGGGACCCCAACGTAGAGAAATACTTTGGCGTAGTGTTGGGGCTCTATTGCATTGATCAATCCAGTAGCTACATTTCTCTTAATTCATATGTTCATGGCAGTAATGCAGATTCCATTTTTCACATTTTCACTCTTGCATATAGCTATTGGATTTTTCAAGTCAGTATTCACACAGCAGTTTCTGCTATTCCATGTATTCCCCTTACATAGTCACTGGTGTGCATACCTTATCTCCCCATAATTAAGACATAGAGACCGACCGACGGACTGAGGGAGAGAACGAAACAGAAAAAGAAAAAAGACCCACATCACATGAAAAAAGCACAAAAAAGGGAGCAAACAGAGATGCGTCCGTGTCACTCGGACGTGCGCACAGACCCATTGACTTTCATTCGGTCCGTGCTGCGTGTTGCGTGCAGAAAACGGACATGCTGCCGTGCAAAACGCACACAGGTACGGATCACGGACACGGACAAACGGACATGCATCAAAAACGCACGTGGAGCTTTTATCATACAATAACATTGGTGCACGTTTGGCCGTCTCTCCAGTATACACGGAAACGGACCAAACACGCACGTGTTTCACGGATGTGTGTTTCAGGCCTTATGTTGGGTGAGAAGTGGTAAAGGTGGATAACTGGTTTGGGTCAGTACGGCAAGATAGGGCCGTCAGTCAGACGTTCCTAAGTCAAGAAAAGCCCGGACGCCTGCCCTGAAGGGGCTCAAGGGAGGGCAACATGACTGAGGAGGGATGCTAGGCCTGAGGGTTAGCAAGGGGTTAAGGTGTAGGGCATTTTGTGCGGGCAAAGTGGGAGGTGGAGTTATATGGGCTGTGGGGCCATGTAATTGGTCAAGGGGTTGTCAGTGGTAAGGAAGTATTTATAGGGCCGGATTAGGAGGTGGGAGGCTCATTAATTACCTGGAAGACGTCCGGAATTGTGAAGATTTCCTAATGATAATGACTGACTTTTCCCTGCAGCCGGACTGATCCCGGCGCTGGTCACTGATCTGTCATCAGATTTCACAAACTGCACATTCTAAATAGATCCTGGACTGATGAGATGTGAGTACATCAGCGATGGGCGAAGGGGGGAATAGTCCCATTATTTGTCTCAGATATTTAGTACGATTTGTGTATTCCTAACAAATAACGAATCTAATAATGCAAGTCAAGAGGAAATTAATAATGTTCCTGCGGACGAGGAGAAAAGAGCTGAAATAGAATGGAACAGCATGGGGAAGATTCCTGGATGCATCTATGAAGCACAGGTCACTTCTGAGAACAATATTATCAGAATATTACACCACCCCCCCCATCATTACCCCTGTCTCATATTCCGCTCCTCATCATCCCCCCTCTATCACAGACAGCTCCACATCATCCCCCCTCTATCACAGACAGCTCCCCATCATCCCCCTCTCTCACAGAGCGCACCCCATAATCCCCCCCTCTATCACAGACCACCCCCATCATCCCCCTCTCTCACAGACCACTCCCCATCATCCCCCTCTCTCACAGACCGCTCCCCATCATCCCCCCTCTCTCAGAGACCGCTCCTCATCATCCCCCCTCTCTCACAGATCGCTCCCCATCATCCTCCCTCTCTCACAGAGCGCTCCCCATCATCCCCCCCTCACAGACCGCACCCCATCATCCCCCTCTCGCATAGACCGCTCCCCATCATCCCCCCCTCTCACAGACCGCTCCCCATCATCCCCCCCCTCACAGACCGCTCCCCATCATCCCCCCTCTCACAGACCGCTCCCCATCATCTCCCTCTCTCACAGACCGCTCCCCATCATCCCCCCCTCTCACAGACCGCTCCCTATCATCCCCCCTCTCACAGACCGCTCCCTATCATCCCCCCTCTCACAGACCGCTCCCCATCATCTCCCTCTCTCACAGACCGCTCCCCATCATCCCCCCTCTCACAGACCGCTCCCCATCATCTCCCTCTCTCACAGACCGCTCCCCATCATCCCCCCTCTCACACAGACCGCTCCCCATCATCCCCCTCTCTCACAGACCGCTCCCCATCATCCCCCCCTCTCTCACAGACCGCTCCCCATCATCCCCCTCTCTCACAGACCGCTCCCCATCATCCCCCCTCTCTCACAGACCGCTCCCCATCATCCCCCCTCTCTCACAGACCGCTCCCCATCATCCCCCTCTCTCACAGACCGCTCCCCATCATCCCCCTCTCTCACAGACCACTCCCCATCATCCCCCTCTCTCACAGACCGCTCCCCATCATCCTCCTCTTTCACAGACCGCTCCTCATCATCCCCCTCTCTCACAGACCGCTCCCCATCATCCCCCTCTCTCACAGACCGCTCCCCATCATCCTCCTCTTTCACAGACCGCTCCTCATCATCCCCCTCTCTCACAGACCGCTCCCCATCATCCCCCCTCTCTCACAGACCGCACCCATCATCCCCCTCTCTCACAGACCGCTCCCCATCATCCCCCCTCTCACAGACCACTCCCCATCATCCCCCCCTCTCACAGACCGCTCCCCATCATCCCCCTCTCTCACAGACCGCTCCCCATCATCCCCCTCTCTCACAGACCGCTCCCCATCATCCCCCCTCTCTCACAGACCGCTCCCCATCATCGCCCCCTCTCACAGACCACTCCCCATCATCCCCCTCTCTCACAGACCGCTCCCCATCATCCCCCCTCTCTCACAGACCACCCCCATCATCCCCCTCTCTCACAGACCACTCCCCATCATCCCCCTCTCTCACAGACCGCTCCCCATCATCCCCCCTCTCTCAGAGACCGCTCCCCATCATCCCCCCTCTCTCACAGACCGCTCCCCATCATCCCCCCCTCTCACAGACCACTCCCCATCATCCCCCCCTCTCACAGACCGCTCCCCATCATCCCCCCTCTCGCATAGACCGCTGCCCATCATCCCCCCTCTCTCACAGGCCGCTCCCCATCATCCCCCTCTGTCACAGACCACTCCCCATCATCTTCCTCTCTCACAGACCACCCCCATCATCCCCCTCTCATATAGAGCGATCTCCTCCTCTCAGTTCCTCTCTCCCTTTCTCAGCAGCAGGAGATGACAGAATGTGAGGGAATAAATAACACCGGAGCCTCCAAAATGAAGAGGACATTTCTCCAGATTATATCTTAGGTTTTACTGTAAAGAATCCAGCATGGAGGGTGACGTGTCTGTCCGGGGTCTGGACCTTCATCAGTCACTATAGTGACAATATACAATCAATACCACAGGAAACATGAATATATATATGTCGCAGGCGGGGAGGAGGGTGACAACGCTGCGCTCTCCCACTGCTCGGGTCCGGCTACTGCTGCTGCTGCTCAGCGGTGGCTCGAGCGGTGGGCCGGATCCCGGGGACTCGAGTGGCACTCCTCGCCGGGCGAGTGAAAAGGGTGGTTTGATTTGGGGATTGATTGTTCGTGACGCCACCCACGGCTGTGGTGAATTTGGGGCACCACCGCTGCTCTGGACGGGGGATCCCGGGAGCGATGTTACGGAGCAGCTTAGATGTACTTCTCCCCTCCGTGGGTAGGGGGTGGTTGTCCCGGGGCCCGGTGAGGTAGGTGAATGGGATACAGGCGGGTTGCGGGGCCTAGTGAGGTGCAGGGTCGCGGGGGCAGCGCTGTGCCGCGCGGCACGGTGGTACTCACTCAGCCTGAGACGATGACACAGTTCTCGGTAAAACACACGGCTGGAAAGACGGGTCCCACGGACGGCTGCTGTTGCTTTTACTCCGGTAGGTGGACGGTGACTGTCTCTTCCCTGCACCTAAGTTCAGTGTTGGTAGCGATGGGTTCCCACCGGTAACCCGCTCCCCGGCTTGGACATGGACCGGAGGAGCCCCTTTTGCCCGCAGGCGCTGGCCCTGGGAAACGGTTGCCCTTGGCGGTGGCGGTGTCTCCCCTTCTCGGTTGGACTGTTGCCTTCTGTCGGGACTTGGTTGTTTGGAGACCCCTGTTGTACCCTGCACTAACGGATTTGGCAAATTTACGGCGACTCCTAGCCTTGCCGGGATCCGAAAGGCCCCTGCCAATGGTGCTGGCTTCTCCTTGTGTACCGGTCCGGTACCGCCGGGCCACCGCCCGTCCACGGTCCTTTCGGCAACTCCGATCAGCCTCTCCTGCAGACGGTCACCACCGTCTGCCAACCTTGCTGTTCTGTCCGGGCCACACACCCGGACCACTTCAGACTGTTCTCTTGCTGTCACTTCTCTCCTCTCTTACTACTTCTCTCCTTCCACTTCTTCCTCCCAACTCTCACTTCTCCTCCTCTCACTTCCTCCTCCAAACTCTAACTGCCTGTTTTCCCGCCTCCAGGACTGTGTTCTCCTCGGTGGGCGGAGACCAACCGCCTGGCTCCACCCCCTGGTGTGGACATCAGCCCCTGGAGGAAGGCAACAAGGATTTGTGACTGGCTTTGATGTGCCTACCTGGGGTGTAGGGTGTGGTGGTGTAGTTACCTGTGGCCCCTGGCTTGTCCAGGGCGCCACATTCCCCCTTAGCAAAATGCAGACCGTCCGCGGGCTGCCCGTCCAACACCGGTTTTATTTTCACCAACTGGAAAATATAAAAGTTTAAAACGGTAACAGACATTACAAGTATAATAACTTCTTCCCACATCGGGAGGTACTCTTACTTAAACGTTACTAAACGGTAAACGGTTACGGCTTTCGCTCTCTCCCACCCAAGCAACCTGGCCCTGATGCTGCCCCTAAGCAAACAGGCAGCACCCCTTGACCCCAGTCCTGCACAAGTTACCCGAGCGGGATCTGTCCTTCCCCTCCAGAGGATTGCCACCGGTTCCGGTGGTGGCTGGGCCCCAGCCTGCTCCACTGCGGGCCCTCCCTCCAGTCTGCCTCTCTGGAGGCGGTAACGGTTAGCCAAAACAAACATTATTTACAAGCCACCAGTTTGTGGTTGCCCTGCAAGTTCACGGGCTTGTTCATAGGTAGTTCCTATGCAGAACTTATGGACGGTCCCCACGGGGACAACGGTGCCGGCAACAACCGGTTTCAAATCAAGCAGTTGGTTGGTCGTTGCCGGCACCGATGTCCCCGTGGGGACCGTCCATATCTGTACTGGTTCCTTATTATGTGCCTACCTGGGGTGTAGGGTGTGGTGGTGTAGTTACCTGTGGCCCCTGGCTTGTCCAGGGCGCCACATATATACTGCAAATCTCTGCAAATATATACTAAGATAACACCTCCTGGCAGCATCTTGTAATAAGATTTATAGGTGACATCTATCATACAGAGAATTCACATAGATATTGACAAAATTATATATATATATATATATATATATATCGGTATGTAAAGCGCTGTGGAATTAATAGCGCTATATAAATGAATAAAATTATTATTATTATTATTATTATTATAAAAAATAAGGAACCAATACAGATAAGATAACACTTCCTGGCAGCCTGGAAAATATCTATTACATCTAATCTCAGATCAGAGGCCAAAATATTGGAGAATCGTCTTCATAGAGGAAAATGAAGCAACAGAAGGAGAGAATCACAGCGCAAACACCGCACAGATGGAGGATGATATCTATAGAGGAAAGAGCATCATCCTCCATATTCTCCTCCTCTGATCTGGATGATGAACCTTCTGCAGCCGCCGCCCTATAGGAGCCAATATCTGCTCCATCTATAGGGACTGTACGGAGCAGCGTGCAATGCACAGGGACACTGCCTGCTCTAACCCCGCCCATCACCGATATAGCCCCGCCCATCTCCAGTATAGCCCCGACCATCTCTAGTATAGCCCCGCCCATCTCCAGTATAGCCCCGCCCATCTCCAGTATAGCCCCGCCCATCTCCAGTATAGTCCCGCCCATCTCCAGTATAACCCCGCCCATCTCCAGTAAAGCCCCGCCCATCTCCAGTATAACCCCACCCATCTCCAGTATAGCCCCGCCCATCTCCAGTATAGCCCCGCCCATCTCCAGTATAGCCCCGCCCGTCATCAGAATAGCCCCGTCCATCTCCAGTATAGCCCCGCCCGTCATCAGTATAGCCCCACCTATCTCTAGTAGAACACCGTTCGTTATCCGTCCGCCCAGCTCCAGAGGATCCGCCCCCTGTGGTGAGCTCTCCATGGCAACTCCTGCGTGGCTTGACAGAAGAAGCCCCGCCCCCTGCTAGCAGAATTCTAATCAGTGCGGACGTTTCCATATTGAGGAGGATGAAGCGGCCGAGGGGCGGAGCCAGCAGCGATTTGAACGCTCAGTGGGTAAAAGGAGGCGGAGTGTGTGCGGCCAGGTGACTGCAGCCTGTGGAGCCCGAAGGTGGAGTACGAGCCCCGGCCGCTGTATACAGTGTAGATGAGGGTGTATATATACAGCGGCGGACTGGAGTACCTGGGGCCCACCAGGAAAAATCAATCTTGGGGCCCATCAGCACCATGCAGTTACCGTACTGTATATAGCAGGGGTGGGATTCAAATTTTTAACAGGTTCTCTGTAAACCCCGCCCATTTGAAAACCACACCTATTCTGTAACCACACCCATTCTGTTAGCCACACCCATTTTCACGCAATTTCCTCAACCAAAAAATACAAGTAATTTAAAGTAAAATCTCCTTCCCCTCCTGTACCGTCACTGTCCTATCCAGCATCAGTTGTTCCAGTCACTGTCAGTCTTATTGTATTAAATGATTTTTATACAGTTTTTAAAAATTATTACTAAAGGAGCCCTGCTAAAATTGGAATGGACGACCTTCCCGATACAGATCCCATCCCATTATGGCCTCTTTCCCCTGAAGATCCCATCCCATTATGGCCTCTTTCCCCAGCAGATCCCATCCCATCTGCTCCTTTTCCCATATAGCTCCCATCTTATGTGGCCCCTCTCCCCATATAGCTGCCATCTTAATGCGGCTCCTCTCCCCATATAGCCACATATAGCTGCCATCTTAATGCGGCTCCTCTCCCCATATAGCCACATATAGCTGCCATCTTATGTGGCCCCTCTCCCCATATAGCCACATATAGCTGCCATCTTAATGTGGCCCCTCTCCCCATATAGCCACATATAGCTGCCATCTTAATGTGGCCCCTCTCCCCATATAGCCACATATATCTGCCATCTTAATGTGGCTCCTCTCCCCATATAGCTCCCATCTCATGTGGCCTCTCCCCATATAGCCACATATAGCTGCCATCTTAATGTGGCCCCTCTCCCCATATAGCCACATATAGCTGCCATCTTAATGTGGCCCCTCTCCCCATATAGCCACATATAGCTGCCATCTTAATGTGGCCCATCTCCCCATATAGCTCCCATCTCATGTGGCTTCTCCCCATATAGCCACATATAGCTGCCATCTTAATGTGGCCCCTCTCCCCATATAGCCACATATAGCTGCCATCTTAATGTGGCCCCTCTCCCCATATAGCCACATATAGCTGCCATCTTAATGTGGCCCCTCTCCCCATATAGCCACATATAGCTGCCATCTTATGTGGCCTCTCCCCATAGTCACATATAGCTGCCATCTTAATGTGGCCCCTCTCCCCATATAGGCACATATAGCTGCCATCTTATGTGGCCCCTCTCCCTGCATCTTCGGCTCACTGATCGCTTACCTGCTCCAAGCACCAGTGGCCTCTCCTCTGTCTTCCGTCCTCCACGGCTCTCTGCACACTAAGGGTATGTGCGCACTAGGTGTTTTTTTCACACCGCGTTTTTTGTGCGTTTTTGGCCGCAAAAAAGGCACAAAGACGCACCCGCGGTAAAAATGCGATGCGTTTTTACCGCGTTTTTGGCTGCGTTTTTGCTCACTGCTTTTTTATGCGTTTTTTTATCAGTGAACAATGCCATTAAAGATTGTTGAAAATAAGGTCTGATGTCATTTCCTTCTTCAATATGTTCTTCATTCTCCAGTAGTGTATGCAGGAGAGCAGACAGCAGCTGCAGAACCACAAGGCTCAGCATGCTCCATCCAGGACTGTATGCAGGAGTTTTCTGCCCTCCAATAAAATGACGTGGGCTTCGCCATATTTTTGTATGCTAGCCAGGTACAGCAGGCAGCTATGGGCTGCCCCCAAACCCCAGCTGCCTATGTGTACCCGGCTGGGAACCAAAAATATAGAGAAGCCCTTTTTTTTTTTATTTCATGAATTTCATTAAATAATTAAAAAAAAAATGACGTGGGCTTCGCCCAATTTTTGAGTCCAGCCAGGTACAACTAGGCGGCTGGGGAATGGAATCCGCAGTGCAGGGTGCCCAAGATTTCTGGGCACCCCCTCTGCGAATTGCAGTCCGCAGCCACCCCAGAAAATGGCGCTTTCATAGAAGCGCCATCTTCTGGCGCTGTATCCAACTCTTCCAGCTGCCCTGATGTCGGGTGGCTCGCTGGGTAATAATGGGGTTAGGGCTAGCTGTATATTATTAAGTGGCCCTAAGGCCGAAATTCGTGATGTCACGCCAATATTAGACATGGCCACCATGAATTTCTAGTAAAGATAAAAAAAAAACACAACACAAAGAAAAATATTTTTATTAGAAATAAAACACAACACAATTAGTGACTCCATCTTTATTGAAATAAAGAACCCCCCTCCTCCGCAGTAATCCTGGGTCAAGGGTCCCGCGCCGTCCAATCCAGATCCAATATCCTCTGATCGGTTTGCTGGAAGGCAAAGTGATCAGATGATGTGTCAGGATCAAGGATGTGAATTCCATCACACATCAGCTGATTGTATAAAAGCCGTTTATACAATCAGCTGATGCATCAGTGCAAAAAAACCCCAAACAAACTACACACTTCAGTGCAGACTCCTGTCAGACCGATCAATGCAGGACCCGGCGGTGATCAGCTGATGAAGTCTCCTGACGGCATCAGCTGATAGCCGGCCGGGTAGTAAAAAGCCGGCGTCACCACTGTCACTGTCAGCTGATTCCGTCAGGTGACCGCATCAGGTGATCAGCGCCAGGTCCTGCAGCTATCGGAGGTGTCCCGGCCGTCTGCACACACAAGGAGCAGGGGTGGAGGTACCGGGAGAGGAGCTGGGAGCGGACATGTCACCGGGAGGCTGCAGACAGGTGAGTATGACATTTTTTTCTCTACTGTTCACTTTTGACTTCGCAGCTGCTTCCATCTCCTGCCCGTACATTGCGCCGCACGGAAGCGGACATGGCGCCGGACGGGAGATGAAAGTAGCGGTGCCGGTACCGGGAAGATTCACGCTTCTGTGTTTACCAACAGAAGGAATCCTTTTCTTGTACACGTCACTGTACTACTCACCCCTTGCGTTTACAGCCGCGTTTTTAGTCATATAAACGCAGCTATATTTGCAATATGTGTTTTTCATTGCGTTTTTGAACATCTCATTGAACCCAATGGGTGGAAAACGCAGTGAAAACGCAAAAAAGCGCTGTGTGCGGACAGCACTTCTGAAAACCCATAGACATTGCTGGGGAAGCAATGTAACATAGTTTTCTGCAAGAAAACGCGGTAAAAAAACGCTGCTAAAAACGCAGCAAAAACGTCTAGTGCGCACAGGGCCTGACGCTGACAGACGGCAGGAGGAGGAGCTACCTCCCCACACTGCCGTGACCTCTGCAGCGTCAGCACGTCGCTGCACGCCGGGTCAGGGTCCACTGAACCTGGAAGTGCGGCGCATACGGAGGTACAGGGATTCATTTGTGTCAGTGTCTTAAAGAGACACTAACACAAATGAATACAGGGAACCGGATCGCTGGAGCTGTTTCTTGCTGGTTCTGGGAACCGGCTGCTATTTTAACAACCGGTTCTCCAGAACCAGACAGAACCGGCTGAATCCCACCCCTGACTGTGCAGACATTTGAATGGAATAAGGGTTAATGTTACTGATCTGATTGCCCACAGTCTCCACATGCCCAACCGCCCCTACCCCCCGGGCCCCTGCTTGCCCCCCTGGGCCCCCGTACACCACCCCTGGGCCCCCGCACCCCCCCGGGGCCCCTGCTTGCTTCTCGGGCCCCTGCACCCACCCCGGGCCCCTGCTTGCCCCCCTGGGCCCCCGTACCCCCCCCCTGGGCTTCTGCACCCCCCCCGGGGCCTCTGCTCACTTCTTGGGCCCCCGCACCTCCCCCGGGCCCCTGCTTGCCCCCCTGTGCCCCCGTACACCCCCCTTGGGCCCCCGCACCCCCCCCCTGGGGCCCCTGCTTGCTTCTCGGGCCCCTGCACCCACCCCGGGCCCCTGCTTGCCCCCCTGGGCCCCCGTACACCCCCCTGGGCCCCTGCTCGCTTCTCAGGCCCCCCGCCTTCTATACTCACGTGCTGCTGCTCCTGCAGCCTGGCCTGGGGTGACGCCGGGTCCGTCCTGTGCAGCGCGATGCTGCCAGCATCTGCACAGGAAGGAAGCAGTCATCGCTCTGAGACTGCTTCCTCCTGCAGTGTCGCTGGCTGCGCAGATGAGTCAGAGCCGCGCGGCACTGACAGTGATAGCAGGCAGAGCTGGAGATCGCTCTCCCTGCTTGCCGCTGCAGAGGCAATGGGATTGTCACTAATCATATCGGCAATGTACCGATATGATTAGTGAAATTACCGGCCGGGGAAGAGGAGGGGGCCTCTCACACATATCCATAGGGGCCCAAGGGGGTAGGGGGGCGGGGCCTAGGGGGCGGGGCCATCAATAGCAGGGGCCCACTGGGGGTTCTCCTGACCTCCTGGTTGGCCAGTCCGCCCCTGATGGGGGACCCCCTTAATGATATTGTACAGATTAACCCTTCACTTTTTATGATCTCTTGAATTTCAGGTCAGTTCATTAACAGCGATGTAAGATTAACCTCAGATTCGTTCCACGTTGGTGCAAAGATCGTCCCCATTCACAGGTAAAGCATTATTATATCCAGTCGTCACCTCTGTTCTTACCCCCGACCTGCAGACACCTCAGAGGAAACCAATGATCATGTAACTGTTATTTTTTCTATCTAGGGCCCCAGACTGTGATTTCACAGCACACGGGGAGCAGGACCGGGGCCAATGTCAGCACGTCAACCTCAGCCCAGACAACCCACTCGGGGGAGCCGGATACATTGTATCAGACGTCTTTACAATTCCACAGTAAAATCCAGGATAAGTCATAGAATTATACAAAGCATCAAATAATCTGTAAATGTATATTAAACAGTTTCCCCCATTCTTTGTCAGTCATCATTATATGGGAAATGAGCGAAACCTTCGGGACTGCACTGATACATTGTAACAAACAGCATGTACCGGCAAGAGATGTGTTCACAGAAGATTGTCTAGACTGGATACATTGTAACAAACCCTCAGCTGTGACACGGTTTAGGTTTAAACAAGACTATTCTCATTCACTGACAATAATGAGAAGCTCTAAACATTGTAAAGGAGGGAAATGCAAAACTTTATTAACCCAATGAGGGTCAGGATCCGAGTTTGAGAATGATTGAAAGTCATAAGTGCAGAAGCTTTTACACAAACGTCTCATACAATATAAAATGTAAAAACATCGGGAGGAACACAACCTGAAAGAATAAAAAGCAACAAATAAAGAACAATCCAACAAATAATTATTTGTAAATATGACTCCGAGCCCCAGGATGCGAGGGCTGCGACCCATAAGCCTTTACTCCTGACATAAGTGCACTCATGGACTGAAGGAACGAGGAGCCGAGCAGCAACATGTAAGAATAAGGGAAAGATGAAGCCGAAAACCTCTCTTCAATGATCTGACGGAGCACAAAGAAGAGTGAGAGTCTTGCATGTTATGGAGGATGAGATTAGTCCTCCAAGGCTCCTGCATTATCCAGCCTGATGGCCTCCAATGTCACTACATTACAGACCTCGAGCTTTCCCATCGACTGCTATTATCTTCTATTTCCCAAGATTTGGCGTTATTGGAGGAGACCTGCTTAGGTCTGGTGTTGGACACATACATCTCCCACAATGGATAAGTGCATTATGGGAACTCAGCGTCTCTCTGCACAATTTGGACTACAGCTCTGGAGGTGACTGGAGTAGAAGACCTGATGTAACAGCAGAATAATAACTGCAGCTCTTGATGTAACCAGAGTAAAAGACATGATGTAATAGAAGAATAGTAACTGCAGCTCTAGAGGTAATTGGAGAATAAGACATGATGTAACAGCAAAATAAAGACTGCAGTTCCAGAGGTGACTGGAGAATAAGAAGTGATGTAACAGCAGAATAGTGAGTGCAGCTCTGGAGGTGACTGGAGTATAATAAATAATATAATAATAAAGTTTATTTATATAGCGCCAACATATTCCGCAGCACTTTAGATGATGTAACAGCAGAATAGTGACCTCAGCTCTGGAAGTAACTGGAGTATAAGACGTGATGTTACAGCAGAATAGTAACCGCAGCTCTGGAGGTGACTGGAGTATAAGACATGATGTAACAGCAGAATAGTGACTGCAGCTCTAGAGGTAACATGAGGATAAGACCTGAGGTAACAGCAGGATTATAACTGCAGCTCTTGATGTAACCAGAGTATAAAAGATGATGTAACAAAAGTATAGTGACTGCAGCTCTGGAGGTAATTGCAGGATAAGCCATGGTGTAACACCAGAATAGTGAGTGCAGCTCTGGAGGATAAAACATAAGGTGATGACAGAATAGAGACTGCAGCTCTGGAGGTAATTTAAAACTAAGACATGAGGTAACAGCAGAATAGTGAGTGCAGCTCTGGAGCATAAGACCTGATGTAACAGCAGAATAGTGAGTGCAGCTCTGCAGGTGACTGGAGGATAAGCTGATGATGTAAATTTCCAATATCAGAAGATGCTGCTCATTCTGCTGTTTTTTACATGGAGTGGATTGGGCCGTATTAGTAATTTTTGTAGCACTCCTGTGACTTCCTTGTTCCTCAGAGTATATATCAGGGGGTTCAGCATGGGCGTTATAACCGTGTAGAACACAGTAATGAAGCTGTTGGCTGATGTGTACACTGACATGGGCTGCACATACACAATGATCCCGGTCCCATAGAATATGGACACCACCAGTAAATGTGACGCACACGTAGAGAACGTCTTCTGTCGTCCCTCCCTGGAGTTTATCCTCAAGATGCTCCTCACAATCCGGTTGTAAGAGACAAGAACTAACGTGAAACACGATGGTCCCAAGATTACCGGAGTGACGATGAGCAGGATCTCATCCACCGTGGTATCGGAACACGAGAGCTTTATAAGTGGCGTCGCGTCAGAAAAGAAGTTGTAGAGCTGGTTTGGTCCACAGAAGGAAAGTCTCAGGAGAAAGCAGGTGTGGAACGTGGAGTGGGCAAAACCACCGAACCAGGCACAGCCGGCCAGAGGGATGCAGACCGACCTCCTCATCAGCTCGGTGCGGGTTACAGATGGCCACAAAGCGGTCATAAGCCATGACGGCCAGAAGGAACATCTCCGAGCTGCCCAGGACATGGAAGAAATACATCTGAGAGAAGCAACCATAGAACAAGATCCTCCTGTTATCGGAGGAGAGGATGTTGAGCAGTTTAGGGACAGTCACCGAGGAGTAACATATATCTAGGAAGGACAGGTGGCCCAGGAAGAGATACATGGGGGTGTGAAGGCGAGCGTCCAGCTGCACCACCAGGAGGATCAGCGCATTACCCAGAACCGTGATCACATAGACAATCATAAAACTGAGGAAAAGGAGAATCTGGACGTCAGAGACCGCGGAGGACAGACTGGAGAGGACGAATTCTCCCACCAAGCTCTGGTTATCATCTAAAAAAGACTCAATAATGTTCATCTGAGAAAAAAGGGAAAAATAGCAATAAATAAACAATAAAGAAATGGCAAATTCCTAATATTAAATTCAGAAATGTCAGTAATGATGCGGGGCTGACAACCTCTGAGACACAGTGTACAGGCTGGTTGTCACCAGTAATAGATCAGTGATGTCATCGTCAGTGGGCGGGGCTGACAACATCACACATATCATATACAGTGTGTCCACCCATATCCTGTCCACCGCCATTAACTCGAGAACGGCGGCAGCTATAGGCATAGCAGTGGTGTCTAGGTATAGTAAAGTAGCCATGCGCTACGCAATGAAACCACCTATAGCATCACCTTTTATAAAACAACAGAGTTAGTATTTTTATCTCGAAAATGGAACGAGATAGAGAAAAAAAGTGAAATACAAAGTTGTAAGGCATCATCAATTCAATATGAATCGACACCTTGCATACAGAAATGCTATGATTAGAACGTGTAAAACTCACAAGGCTGCGGATGTGAAGCGATACCTCATGGAGACCTTCCTACAAGTCATTGGGTATGGTGGCTGCATGGAGTGGCCTCCACGCTCACCTGACCTGACCCCATTGAACTTCTTTCTGTGAGGTCACATCAAACAGCAGGTGTATGCGACCCCTCCACCAACATTGCAGGACCTACGACGACGTATCACAGATGCTTGTGCAAACGTGTCACCCACCATATTGCACAACGTGCAGCAAGATACAGTATGCTGTCCAGAGTCCAGATGTGCATTGCAGCTGACGGGGGCCACTTTGAGCATCAAAGTTAAATGAGCGCCATATGCATGACTAGCATTCAATGTTTGGGGGGGTGTCATGGGTGTCATATCATAGCATTTCTGTATGCAAGGTGTCGATTAGTCTTGAATTGATGATGCCCTACAATTTTGTAATTCACTTTTTTCCTCTATCTTGTTCCGTTTTCGAGATAAAAATGCTAACTCCGTTGTTTTCCACCAGGTGGCGCTATAGGTGGTTTCATTGCGTAGCGCATGGCTACTTTACTATACCTAGACACCACTTCTATGCCTATAGCTGCCGCCGTTCTCAAGTTAATGGCAGTGGACAGGATATGGGTGGACACACTGTAGATTAATGATGTATTCCTCTCATATTAAACCAATGTGAAGGATTTTGCCCTTTGATGAAACCTATTACTGGATAATTCTCTTTACTCTACACTTCCCCCTTATATGATCGCCCTGTATGTAAGTAATGCACAGCCCCCACCCACCATCACCGACCAAATGATGGGACCTCCGGCTACTAATCATTTGTATCCACAAATCTATTTTCATTTTAATATTCTAGTTTGAAAAATAACTTTTAAATTTAGAAAAATATATAGACTCTTTTAAACACAACTTTTTTCTTTTCCTTGATGTGAATTCCCGGTCTGTGGCACAGTTTGGTAGGGTAATGTATTGATACTTGTTTTGTGTTTTTCTTCTTTCCTTGTAGTGTTTATTTTACTCTCAAATACATTTGTTAAGCTCCTGATTTCCGGTCTGATGTGAAGATTTCCTAATGATAATGACTGACTTTTCCCTGCAGCCGGACTGATCCCGGCGCTGGTCACTGATCTGTCATCAGATCTCACAAACTGCACATTCTAAATAGATCCTGGACTGATGCAATGTGAGTACATCAGCGATGGGCGAAGAGGGGAATATTCCCATTATTTGTCTCAGATATTTAGTACGATTTGTGTATTCCTAACAAATAACTAATCTAATAATGCAAGTGTACCGCCCCGTGCTCGGCAGCCGAGACGCTCGGATCCGGACCTTCAGTGGGTGGCTCGAGGGTCTCGCGGTCACTTTAACTGAAAGGGGGGTTGTGGTTTGGGGACGTAGGTGTACGGCTGGAGCCGTGTTAAGTTCGTGACGCCACCCACGGGATGTGGTGAAGGTGGACACCACCGCTGCAGTTACAGGGCACCCGGGGGAGATGTTTGGCAGCAAGTTGTTAACCCCTCCGTGGGCAGGGATGGTGGCCCTGGGACTCATTTGGGGTGTTTGGCGGTGCAGGGAGATGGGCGAGAGGAGGGTGCTGATGTACTCACTATTACTAAACACACGAGTCTCTGGTAAACTAAGGTGATGGTGGTCAGTGCCCGCAGCCGGCTGCAGTCTGGTCCCCCACCCGGCTGGTGGTCTCTGCCTTTCTCCCGCACCTGTGTTGGATGGTGGACTGCCTGTGCTTGCAACTTCAGGAGTCCGCTCCCGGCTTGTGGTTGCCTAAGGAGCCCTTTGCCCGCAGACGCTGGTCCGTGGGATCTCTGAACCATGGCGGTGGCTGCTTATCCCCCTCGTTGGGCTGTTGCCTTCAGTCAGGACTTTGGGTGGGACAGGACCTCTAGTCCTGACCGCAATCAGTTAATTAGCTAGCCCCCAGTAGCTTCTGGACCTAGCCTCAGGGTCTGAGTACCCCCCTTTGTGCTCCGGTTTCCGAGTCGGTTCCCCGGGTCGGTACCGGCGGGCTACAACCCTGTCCCGATCCACCTCGGTTCCACCGAGCCGTCTTCCCAGTTCCTGCAGACGGAGACCGCCATCTGCCTCCTAGCCAAAGGTACCAGGGCTCCTACCCCGGCACCTGCTCAAATTGGGTTTTCTCTCCTCTGCTGCAGCTGCACACAGCCCCAACCCACACTCCTCTCCAACTTGAACCCAGAAACTGCACTGAACTTTCCCGCCCCAGGCTGTCTGAACTCCTTGGTGGGCGTCTTCCAACCGCCTGTTTCCGCCCCCTGGTGTGTCCATCAAGCCCTGGGGGAGGTGACTAGGGTTTAAATGTTTGGCTGTGTGTTACTGTCGCGGGCGGGGAGGGCGCTGCACTCACCACGCTCGGGTCCGGCGCTGCTGCTGCTCGGTGGCTCGAGCGGTGGGCCGGATCCGGGGACTCGAGCGGCGCTCCTCGCCCGTGAGTGAAAGGGGTGGTTTGGTTTGGGGATTTGGTCCGTGACGCCACCCACGGTTTGTGGTGAGGTTGGGGCACCACCGCTGCTGGTGACGGGGATCCCGTGAGCGATGGCAGGGAGCAGCTGGGATGTTGTTTCCCCCTCCGTGGGTAGGGGTTGGTTGTCCCGGGGCCCGGTGAGGTGTGACGGGGAGGCACGGTTGGTGAGGTGCAGGGTCGCGGGGGCAGCGCGGTGCCAGATGGCATGGTGGTACTCACTCAGCCAAGAACGGATGCAGAGTCTCTGGTAAAACAAACGGCTGGATGGATGGGTCCCGCAGCCGGCTGCTGTGGTTTCTCCCGGACGGTTGGTGGTGGCTGCCTTTCCCTGCACCTTTAGTGTAACTTCTGTCCCGATGGCTTCCCACCGGTAACCCGCTCCCCAGGATATGTGCCGGAGGAGCCCTTTTGCCCGCAGGCTCTGGCCCTGGGAATTCTAGCTGTGGCGGTAGCTGTATTTCCCTTTTGCTGTTTGGACTGTTGCCTTCAATCGGGTCTTGGCTGTTTGGAAACCCCTGGGGTTCCGGTCACTAACGGATTTGACCTGTTTAACGGCGACTCCAAGCCTGGTCGGGGTCCGCAGGCCCTGCCGGTTTGTGCTGGCTTCTCTTCGCTCCCCGGTTCGGTACCGGCAGGCCACCGCCCGTCCCCGGTCCTACGGTTCCGCGTTGATCTGCCTCTCATGCAGACGGCCACCACCGTCTGCCAACCTTGCTCTTGATGCCCAGGCCACGTACCCGGACACGGTCAGTCTTCTCCTCTACTACCACTTTACTCCTCTCACTTCTACCTCCCTAACTGATCTGCCTTCCTTTCCCGCCTCCAGGACTGTGAACTCCTCAGTGGGTGGGGCCAACCGCCTGGCTCCACCCCACCTGGTGTGGACATCAGCCCCTGGAGGGAGGCAACAAGGATTTGGTGTCTGGCTGATGTGCCTATCTCGGGGTGTGGGGTGTGTTGTTGCAGTACCTGTGAAGACCTGGCTAGTCCAGGGCGCCACATTACCTGTGAGGGAAGGGTGTAATGCGGGGCCCTATTTGTGACTACCTGGCCCGGCCAGGGCATCACACAAGTCAAGAGGAAATTAATATTCCTGCGGATGAGGAGAAAAGAGCTGAAATTAAAGGGGAACAGCATGGGGAAGATTCCTGGAAGCATCTATGAAGCACAGGTCACTTCTGGGAACAATATTATCAGAATATTACACCACTCCCCATCATCCCCCTCTCTCACAGACCGCTCCCCATCATCCCCCTTTCTCACAGACCGCTCCCCATCATCCCCCCTCTCGCATAGACCGCTCCCCATCATCCCCCCTCTCTCACAGACCACTCCCCATCATCCCCCTCTCTCACAGACCGTACCCCATCATCCCCCTCTCTCTCACAGACCGCTCCCCATCATCCCCCCTCTCGCATAGACCGCTCCCCATCATCCCCCCTCTCTCACAGACCACTCCCCATCATCCCCCCTCTCACAGACCGCTCCCCATCATCCCCCCTCTCTCACAGACCGCTCCCCATCATCTCCCCTCTCTCACAGACCGCTCCCCATCATCCCCCCTCTCTCACAGACCGCTCCCCATCATCCCCCCTCTCGCATAGACTGCTCCCCATCATCCCCCTCTCTCACAGACCGCACCCCATCATCCCCCTCTCTCACAGACCGCTCCCCATCATCCCCCTCTCTCACAGACCGCTCCCCATCATCCCCCCTCTCTCACAGACCACTCCCCATCATCCCCCCTCTCTCACAGACCGCTCCCCATCATCCCCCCTCTCGCATAGACCGCTCCCCATCATCCCCCCTCTCTCACAGACCGCTCCCCATCATCCCCCCTCTCGCATAGACCGCTCCCCATCATCCCCCTCTCTCACAGACCGCCCCCCATCATCCCCCTCTCTCACAGACCGCTCCCCATCATCCCCCCTCTCTCACAGACCGCTCCCCATCATCCCCCCCTCTCTCACAGACCACTCCCCATCATCCCCCCTCTCACAGACCGCTCCCGATCATCCCCCCTCTCTCACAGACCGCTCCCCATCATCTCCCCTCTCTCACAGACCGCTCCCCATCATCCCCCCTCTCTCACAGACCGCTCCCCATCATCCCCCCTGTCGCATAGACTGCTCCCCATCATCCCCCTTTCTCACAGACCGCACCCCATCATCCCCCTCTCTCACAGATCGCTCCCCATCATCCCCCTCTCTCACAGACCGCTCCCCATCATCCCCCCTCTCTCACAGACCGCTCCCCATCATCCCCCCTCTCTCACAGACCGCCCCCCATCATCCTCCCTCTCGCATAGACCGCTCCCCATCATCCCCCTCTCTCACAGACCGCCCCCCATCATCCCCCTCTCTCACAGACCGCTCCCCATCACCCCCCTCTCTCACAGACCGCTCCCCATCATCCCCCCCTCTCTCACAGACCACTCCCCATCATCCCCCCTCTTTCACAGACCGCTCCCCATCATCCCCCCTCTCTCACAGACCGCTCCCTATCATCCCCCCTCTCTCACAGACCGCTCCCCATCATCCCCCTCTCTCACAGACCGCTCCCCATCATCCCCCCTCTCTCACAGACCGCTCCCCATCATCCCCCTCGCATAGACCGCTCCCCATCATTCCCCCTCTCTCACAGACCGCTCCCCATCATCCCCCCTTTCTCACAGACCGCTCCCCATCATCCCCCCTCTTGCATAGACCGCTCCCCATCATCCCCCCTCTCGCATAGACCGCTCCCCATCATCCCCCCTCTCTCGCAGACCACCCCCCATCATCCCCCTCTCTCACAGACCGCTCCCCATCATCCCCCTCTCATATAGACCGCTCCCCATCATCCCCCCCTCTCATAGACCGCTCCCCATCATCCCCCCCTCTCATAGACCGCTCCCCATCATCCCCCCTCTCTCACAGACCGCTCCCCATCATCCCCCCTCTCGCATAGACCGCTCCCCATCATCCCCCTCTCTCACAGACCGCTCCCCATCATCCCCCTCTCATATAGAGTGATCTCCTCCTCTCAGTCCCTCTCTCCCTTTCTCAGCAGCAGGAGATGACAGAATGTGAGGGAATAAATAACACTGGAGCCTCCAAAATGAAGAGGACATTTCTCCAGATTATATCTTAGGTGTTACTGTAAGGAATCCAGCATGGAGGGTGACGTGTCTGTCCGGGGTCTGGACCTTCATCAGTCACTATAGAGACAATATACAATCAATACCACAGGAAACATGAATATATATATACTGCAAATCTCTGCAAATATATACTAAGATAACACCTCCTGGCAGCATCTTGTAATAAGATTTATAGGTGACATCTATCATACAGAGAAGTCACATAGATATTGGCAAATTTATATATATATATCGGTATTATAAAAAATAAGGAACAAATACAGATAAGATAACACTTCCTGGCAGCCTGGAAAATATCTATTACATCTAATCTCAGATCAGAGGCCAAAATATTGGAGAATCGTCTTCATAGAGGAAAATGAAGCAACAGAAGAGAATCACAGCGCAAACACCGCACAGATGGAGGATGATATCTACAGAGGAGAGAACATCATCCTCCATATTCTCCTCCCTGATCTGGATGATGACCCTTCTGCAGCCGCCGCCCTATAGGAGCCAATATCTGCTCCTTCTATGGGGACTGTACGGAGCAGCGCGCACTGCACGGGGACACTGCCTGCTCTAACCCCGCCCGTCACCGATATAGCCCCGCCCATCTGCAGTATAGCCCCGCCCATATCCAGTGTAGCCCCCACCATCTCCAGCCTAGCCCCACCCATCTCCAGTATAGACACGGCCATCTCCGGTATAGCCCCGCCCATCTTCAGCATAGCCCCGCCCATCTCCAGTATAGACACGGCCATCTCCGGTATAGCCCCGCCCATCTTCAGCATAGCCCTGCGTAGCGAAACGCCCATCTACAGTATAGCCGCGCCCAGCTCTCAGAGGCTCCGCCCCTGTTGTGAGCTCTCCATGGCAACTCATGTGTGGCTTAACAGGCAGAAGCCCCGCCCCCTGATCGCAGGATTCTAATCAGTGCGGACGTCTCCATATTGCCAAGGACGATGAAGCGGCCGAGGGGCGGAGCCAGCAGCGATTTGAGCGCTCAGTGGTGACAGGAGGCGGAGTGTGTGCGGCCAGGTGACCGCAGCGTGTGGAGCCCGAGCGGAGGCCGGAGGTGGAGTACGAGCCCCGGCCGCTGTATACAGTGTAGATGAGGGTGTACATATATATACAGGGGGCGGAGCGGGCCTACAGGGAATATATATCACCATGGTAACACAGAGGCATCCAGAGATCACGTCCCCTAGGGGGAGGGGCCCAAACAGTGGAGAGCACAACAAACACCCCGATGCCAGACGCCCATTATTGTGTATAGAGGACTATGTGGGGCCCATTATTCTGTATGGAGGGCTATGTGGGGCCATTATTGTGTATGCAGGGCTATGTGGGGCCATTATTGTGTATGCAGGGCTATGTGGGGCCCATTATTCTGTATGGAGGACTATGTGGGGCCCATTATTGTGTATGGAGGGCTATGTGGGGCCATTATTGTGTATGCAGGGCTATGTGGGGCCCATTATTCTGTATGGAGGACTATGTGGGGCCCATTATTGTGTATGGAGGGCTATGTGGGGCCCATTATTGTGTATGGAGGGCTATGTGGGGCCATTATTGTGTATGCAGGGCTATGTGGGGCACATTATTCTGTATGGAGGGCTATGTGGGTCCCATTATTGTGTATAGAGGACTATGTGGGGCCCATTATTCTGTATGGAGGACTATGTGGGGCACATTATTCTGTATGGAGGACTATGTGGGGCCCATTATTGTGTATGGAGGGCTAAGTGGGGCCCATTATTCTGTATGGAGGACTATGTGGGGCCCATTATTGTGTATGGAGGGCTATGTGGGGCCCATTATTCTGTATGGAGGACTATGTGGGGCCCATTATTCTGTATGGAGGGCTATGTGGGGCCCATTATTCTGTATGGAGGGCTATGTGGGGCCCATTATTCTGTATGGAGGACTATGTGGGGCCCATTATTCTGTATGGAGGGCTATGTGGGGCCCATTATTCTGTATGGAGGGCTATGTGGGGCACATTATTCTGTATGGAGGACTATGTGGGGCCCATTATTGTGTATGGAGGGCTAAGTGGGGCCCATTATTCTGTATGGAGGACTATGTGGGGCCCATTATTGTGTATGGAGGGCTAAGTGGGGCCCATTATTCTGTATGGAGGACTATGTGGGGCCCATTATTCTGTATGGAGGACTATGTGGGGCCCATTATTGTGTATGGAGGGCTATGTGGGGCCCATTATTCTGTATGGAGGACTATGTGGGGCCCAATATTGTGTATGGAGGGCTATGTGGGGCCCATTATTGTGTATGGAGGGCTATGTGGGGCCCATTATTTTGTATGCAGGGCTATGTGGGGCCCATTATTCTGTATTGAGGGCTATGTGGTGCCCTTTATTGTGTATAGAGGACTATGTGGGGCCCATTATTCTGTATGGAGGACTATGTGGTGCCCATTATTATTAAGAATAATATAATAATAATAATAATAATAATAATAACATGAAACATAAATAGTATTTATCATTTATATTACTATTATTTTTTTTAAATACTATTTTTATTCTTTCTAATATTATGAATATTAGTACTAATATTTCTATTATTTCTCTATTTACTATTAATTAGATCCCTATTCCTAAAGCTGTTGATTCAGAAGAAGGCAAAAACCCCTGAACACATTCAGCCAATTTGTGTCTCAGGGGAAAAATTCCTTCTCGACCCCGGGAAAAGGCGATCAGTCCGAGGACCCTGGATCAAACCTGACAGTACCTAATAATGTATTAAGTTGTTATTATTATATTATTCTTAATAATAATGTAATACCTATTAATTATTTACTAATTATTCTAGTCATTATAATAAATACTGTAATATTATTATTATTATTATTAGTTATGCTATGTTTACTTTGTTGCTATTTTACTGATCTTATTACTAATTTTTTAATATTATTGTTATTATCCTACTTTTTAATATTTTTTTTAGATATGTTTGGATTATTGCTATTTTATTATTACTATTATTACTAACATTTGTATTGATATTTTACTAAAATTATAACTTAGATCCCTATTCTTAAAGCTGTTGATCCAAAAGAAGGCAAAACCCCCCGGACACCTTCAGCCAATTTGTGTCTCAGGGGGAAAAATTCCTTCTCGACCCCGGGAAAAGGCGATAAGTCCGAAAACCGTGGATCAAACCTGCTGAAATTATTTTTATGGCTCTAATTATCATTATTATACAATTAATGATTATAATATTAGATACTATATTACTGCTCCTATTATATGTCTTTTTAATGCTTTTACTACATTTTCAACCTATTTCTAAACCTAATAATTACTATTTTATGGTTATTATTAATTATTATTATTATACTTACCAGATTTTATGCTGCTGTATGTTGGGGCCACAGTCCATCAGCGTCTCATCACTTTGAAGAGGTTGGTCCATATGGTGTTTTTTATTTTACTGAGGTTGGTGGTGATTTTTTTGAATATGGAAGACTGCCGGCGGATCATCTGTGTCGGCTGCTTCTTAACTTGTTGTCTCTTGGCTGGCTTTTTCTGAAGTCTTTGTCTCTTTGCCAGGTGAATCTGAAGTCGTTGACTCTGTGCCGGCTGGTCCTGATCGCGTTTTCTCTTTGCTGGCTGGTTCTGATCGCGTTGACTCTGTTCCGGCTGGTCCTGATCTCGTTGTCCCTTTGCTGACTGGTCCTGATCTCGTTGTCTCTTTGCCGGCTGGTCCTGATCTCGCTGTCTCTTTGCCGGCTGGTCCTGATCTCGCTGTCTCTTTGCTGGCTGGTTCAGAGTGCTTGTTGTGGTATTTTGCACCATTCTTCTATTAGCTCCTGAACCTTTCTTTTCTTTCTTCTTGGTATCTTCTTTCTCATCTTCTTCAAAGTCTTTTACCTCCCGATATTTCATTGGATCGGATATCACCACTTCATTCCGCTGCTGGGTGTCTTCTTGGTGTCTTCTTTCTCCCTTTCTTCCTGGTCTGTGACCTCCATTGGCTCTGCTATCTCCTCTTCATTCAGCTGCTTTGGTGTCACTGATGGCGGCTTTGGTGTCACTGTTGGCGGCTTTGGTGTCACTGTTGGCGGCTTTGGTGTCACTGTTGGCGGCTTTGGCGTCACTGATGGCGGCTCTGGCGTCACTGATGGCGGCTCAGGTCTTTTTTCGTATAACGGAAACGGAAGATATTTTTTCTGTGCTTCGCGGTTGGTCGGCATCAGGCGCTGAGAAAAAAAGAGCAAGTTAATTGTCTGCTGAGACATTCCTTTACATCTATGGACAGAACACGAGGACATTATATGCTTTGTGATCAGTCACCTCCATGTTGAAGATCGGTGATGGCAGGAATCTGGTGCTGTAGATGAGCAGTTGGTTTTCCGCCTCCTCCCTTGTGCTGGGACAATCTGGAGAGAAAACACAAGCAGATAATGGGATCAATCATACAATGTCCAGAAATCCTTAAAATGACAGGAAAATTCCTTTAACCCAAATCATCGTGACCTGCTGGATTCTGACTGATTCTGTGCAAAGAAAATCACACAAATTACTATGGAAAACTATTTTCTAAATGACAATGTCCTGTAATTCTGTGCTGGACTAATACATGTTCTGGATTATTAAATGCTGGATTATTGGAATGACACTTTATTCTCAGATTAAGTGGAAATTGTTATTATATAAAATAATAATCTCACATGATACGTATCCAGATCCGAAGATGCAGTGCCGGCGGCGGTAGACGTCCTAAATAAAACAGAATCTGGTGAGTGTCCACTTATCACTCATCAGGGATGGACAATAGGACGAGGGTCCGTGTATAATAAAGCTGCAGACCTCCATAGAGCGGCTGCTCGCTGCCATCTTGTAAATGTCGTACATTGACAACTCCATAGGAAAATCTGTGAATCCAAAAAAGATTTAGTCACAGATCTGATAGAGATCAAACACCGCAGCTTCCCACACATATTCATAGTTAGCGTCCCCCCCCCCCGGTATCATACTCCATTACACCAATACATGGAGGCAACATGAGCAAATCCAGACTATTCTGGATGTTTGTAGAGTCTCCAGTATAGGTAATACCACATGGAAAGCATTGTACATAGGATTGTACTGGGGCCTGTAAATCAAGATATATGGCAAACATGGATTTCTATGTTCTTCATGCAAATAAAAACAAGTAACCCCACAAAAATGACAGCGAAAGTGACTTCATTACCAGCACATAGAGCCTGACCCCCAATAACAGTGCCAGGCACTAATCCCACTGACATTAGTGGTAAATAATGCCCCAATAAATAATACTGGCCGCAGTGTCCTGTGTAACCCAAACATAATCTTCTGCTTTCCTGCAGCCACTAGGGGGAGCACAGTGCACCAGTAAATACAGATTGCACTGATAGCGCCCCCTAGTGGCCGGTGACCGCAGCTGTTGTGGCAGAATTCTCTGCTCTGCCCGGTGTTCTCGCCTGTTTTGAGTTTAGGTGAAATGATAAAATCATCAGCGGATTCCAGATAACAGGAAAGAAGCATCGAGGAGATGAGATAAATCAGTGTTTGGTCATCAGGGGATGTGATGGCGGCACTCACCGATATACAACTCCACTCGTCACTGTCTGTAAAACACTGAGGAGAGCGACAGTTTGTTTGTGTTTATTTCTTCAGATTCAAATCCAGCAATCTTATTGGCTGCTGACCAGTGTCATGCAACACGCAGAATTTAAAGGGACAGGACGCTGTTATTTCTTCACAGTGCATTTCATATAGACGTGCTATAACTCTGCTTAATATATGAAGCTGGGGAGATAATCTGGGGGAGCAGCTTTATGTTTTCATACACAGCAATTAAAATGTCACTATCGATATCGTCAGAACATTATGTTCTACATATTATTAGAGTATCGGTGCATGAAGGAGTTAATTATAAATTATATTATTTTCAATTATCTCTTCCTGAACAGGATATTTTACACAATTTCCTTTTTTCTCACACGGCTGATGGCTATTTCTACATTACTGACATGTAACTTAATGACCCTGGCTGCGGCCGAGGTGTCAGCCTGACCCCAATATCATCACTGGGGTCCATTGGTTGCAATAAGTTCTGAGCTGATGGGGCTGAGGGAGATTTTCTGATTCATGTTCAGTTTTTCATCTGCTGCCGTTTCCTTCTCTGCATGTTCAGCGCTTAACGTCGCCCATTTCTTGGTGAACGACAAATCTTGAAGCCCCGTCTGCTGTGAAATTGTTGCCACGTTTTGCTGTGCTCTGTCTTGGCATGAAATTGTCTTCATCAGCCTCACCTCTGCAGTTGAGTTTGACTTTTCCTCACTCAGTTTTTCTCTATTTACTCACACACCTGACTATAATCCCTCATAATCCCTGACTTTGTGTTATGGGCAGCACAGTGGCTCAGTGGTTAGCACGGCTGCTTTACAGTCCTGGGTTCAAATCCCTCCAAAGACAACATCTGCAAAGAATAACAAAAAAGCTCCGGCACACCACTTTTTTTTGTTATTTATTGGACTTATTTTCTCCAGAGCACCCGACTATATAGTTGAGCCAGGTCTACTCTACTATTTAACATCTGCAAGGAGTCTGTATGTTCTCCCATGTTTGCATGGGTTTCCTCCAGATTCTCCTTTTTATTCCAACACTCTATGACGTCTATGGATTATCACACCTTGTACAGAGGTGATCAGAACCTGGGCAATCATCAATCAGAAGTTCCCAGTGGAGCACAGTTTTTACAGCAGGGCAATTTTCTATGTACAGAGTCACTGGGTCACTCTCCTTCTGTAGAGTGTAAGCTCTTATGGTCAGTGGGGTCCCTTCTCTCTTTCCTATAGAGTGTAACCTCTTATGGTCAGTAGTATCCTCTCTCTTCTGTACAATGTAACCTCTTTTGGTTAGTAGGATCTCTCCTTCTCTCTCTCTCTCTTCTGTAGAGTGTAAGCTCTTATGGTCAGCAAGTTCATCTTTCTCCTGTAGCGTGTAAGCTTTTATGGTCATCAGGGTTCTCTCTGTCCTGTAGAGTGTAAGCTCTTATGGTCCGCAGTGTCCCCTCTATACTGTAGAGTGTAAGCTCTCATGGTCAGCAGTGTCCTCTCTTTACTGTAGAGTGTAAGCTTTTATGGTCATTGGGGGTTCTCTCTGTCCTGTAGAGTGTAAGCTCTTATGGTCAGCAGTATCCCCTCTATACCGTAGAGTGTAAGCTCTTATGGTCAGCAGGGTCTTATGGTCAGTAGGGCCCACCCTACAGCTAAATTTAAACACACATTATCGTTATTCCCATTATTGTGTTGCTTTGACTGTATACACAGGCGGCTCCTGCACATCTATATTGTGCACCATAACTGGGATGTACAATTATAGTAGTTTGCAGTAATGGGGTCTTTGGTGAAAAGAAATTATCACTGATCCACAGGTTTGGTTAGTGATTACTTATTGATCGGTGGAACCAGACCAGTGGAAACCGCACCGATAGGAAGATTGGGGAACGTTTTGCAGCGGCAGCAGGTGGAGTGTGTGACCGCAGCTCCATTCATCCTCTGAGGAGCAGCCAGATAAAAACAAGCGCAGCGCTCGCAGCCACTGAGGGAATGAATGGATGAGGGGGTCGAGTCGGACACGAGCTCCAGTGTAATGGGGGATAAAAGTTGCAGGATCGGTGCAGGTCCCAGCAATCGGACCCCACTGATCAATATGTTATCACTTATCCTTAGGCCATGTTCAGTATTTGGTCAGTATCTTACATCAGTATTTGTAGCCAAAACCAGGAGTGGGTGAAAAATACAGAAGTTGTGCTCGAGTTTCTATTACACGTTTCCTCTGATTTTACCGCTCCTGGTTTTGGCTTCAAATACTGAGGTAAAAAACTCACTGAATACTCAACACGTGCACCTGGCCTTAGTAAAGGTGATTACTTGTTTTCACTGGAGAACCTCTAAGTGCATATTTCCTGTAGTGTAATAGTCACAGGACAGGGATGGGTTAAATGTTTAAGTATTTAATTTCTATTGAAAATAATCTCCCCCTTATAGAAAGGAAAAAGTGACCTCCATACACAACACAATCCACTATACCAAAACCAATAATACCACATACAAGGGAGAATTCCTGCCACACCGTGACCAGACCACATATTACCACCAATCAGTGACCAAATACAGCCACATATAAGGGAGAAATACTGCCACACCGTGACCAGACCACAAATTGACCGAATAATACCCCATACAAGGGAGAAATACTGCGACATCATGACCAGATAACAAACTACCAAAACATAGTGATCAAAAGCAACCACATACAAGAGAGTAATACCACCATACCATAATTGAACCAAATAGTAACCGAATATTACTGTGGGGACACGGGGCTCAGTGGGTGCTCTCGTCCACTAAAACCCGCCGCCTTTAGAAAGACAGCGTGGCTCAGGGCTCATCCCAACTGAATGCCGACCTCCCTAACCGTGGGCGTAACACTAATCAGACAACACAGGGTCAGGGAACCACAATAATTAGACTTTATTGGATCCCCAAACAATTAACAGCACATAACACATAACCAGCAAAACACACAAATGTAACAGGCAACAGAGTCTCACCCTTCCGCTGGCTCACCAGGGATTTAGAATGTCCATGCCTCACTGGTTCCAAGCTGTCTGAGGTCTGCAAAGTCTGTAACAGGTGACTGAACTGTCCCAACCTGAGTGTCCTCCTTAGGTAGTCCTGGTTTGATGTTAAAATCCTGGCAGCCGGAGTCGAAATCCCTAGGCTTTGGATATGGTCTCCAACCGGGACCGGAGTCCCTAAATTGAAGCCATAAGATTTCCTGATCCTCTAGTCAGCTCCAAAGAGCTTAGACTGGATCCATCAGCATCCATCAACCTTCATCAACCCTGGTGGCTTAAAGAAGTCCCTTTTATAGCCCTAACCTTCCCTTAGGATACACTGCGTCCTCATCGATTGGTTGGACAAGATTGCTTCTCCCATTGGATTAATTTCAAGCTGCATGGATAATGTTCATTTAAATGATGTGCATAGAAAGACTCAGTATATCTACATAGAGTCGGCAAGTCACCGACTAGACAATGGCTACTAAGGTAATTACATTATCAATACACAACTACAATACAATGATTACTGGAAAAGTCTGGAGAGCAATAGCTAAGCAAACATGACTTAGCACACATAAAAACAATAGTCTGGCTGAATGTTAAGAAACTTTAACCCATGAGAGTCCATGTCGTCACATTCCTCCCCCTTCTTAATATTAGCCAGACATGATAGGCTTTCGATCATCCTTCTCCTCTTGACGGCATTGTCCTTTTTAATGGTGAGGTCAGCAACAGAGGCTCGCATCTATACACCTCCCCCTGATTACCTCCCCCAAGTTGAGCAGCCATATTGCGGACAAGCACTAAGGTGGGGTTCATGAGTTGGGCCTGCACAAATCTCCCACTATCAATCCTCCCCCAGTCAACAGCCACAGTGTGGTTAGGCTTACTCACGGTTCTTGGCTCAGAAGTGGATGATGGAGACCGGGAATGCAAACCATCCCTGGAAAAGATGTTAGAAAGATCCACATCAGGGTCCTGCTTGGCTTGGAGGTGGGTGACGGCTGCTTCAAACTGACTGGATAGTCCTTGTCCTAGGTCATTCTCCAAAATGACTGGTGTGAGCAGGTAATTCACAAGCCCCACTTTCCCTTCCCTTTGAGTGGGATCTAAAACAACAGGCTTGGTGGGGCCATCTATGAACCCCACTTCAACTTCCTCCTGGCTAGTCCCCGAAACAACAGGTGTGGGGAGGCTGTCCATAAACTCCATATGGACCTCTTCCTGGTCAGACCCCAAAGTAACTGGTGTGGGGACAGTGTCCATAAGCTCCACATCAGCCTTGCTCTGGTCAGTCTCCATAATGACAGGTGTGGGGAGGCTGTTCACAAGTCTCACATCAACCTCTCCCTGGTCCTTTCCCGAAAAAACTGGTGTGGGGACGGTGTCCATATGCCCCACATCAGCCTTGCTCCGGTTAGTCTCTACAATGACAGGTGTGGGGAGGCTGTTCACAAGTCTCACATCAACCTCTCCCTGGTCCTTTCCCGAAATAACTGGTGTGGGGACGGTGTCCATAAGCTCCACATCAGCCTTGCTCTGGTCAGTCTCCACAATGACAGGTATGGGGAGGCTGTTCACAATCTCCACCTCGACCTCTCCCTGGTCAGTCCTTAGGTCCAACTGCACACATGCCAGAGGAATGTCTGAGCGCTGGCCCTCAGCCAGGGAGATGGATAATTGGGAATCCGGTACAGGGTCTTCCGGGGAAACAATAACTGGGCTTACCAGAGTGATGGAAGATCCAATGTCTCGAAGTCCCTGAGCCTGTATATCACCGACCTTGACTGTCTGGATGTAGGGATGGAGGTTGGCTGGTGTACGGTGTCCGACCTGCCGTAGGGTGTGGACTGGATAAACCACTTCCTCAGCTATTGTTGTTTCTTGGGAGTAGCATTCCTCAGGTCTCGTTGGTTCATCTCGGCATATGTTGACTGGTAGGTCTGGCAGATGGGCTCCAAGCATGCGGCCTCTTTGTTTTGGTGAAGCTTCTGCTGGGTAGCGGGACCATCCATCTCGACCGGCTGGTGCTAGCAGTACGGCAGCTGGAATCCCATAAACATATTCCATAACCCAAGCCCTCTCTTCTCTTGAGGATCTAGGCCCCAATGCATCCAACAACGCTGTGGTTTGGGCCATTTTGGACAAAGTTGATTTCCGATTGTCACTAGATCCATGATGTGGCACATAGTTTAAATCCTCTGGGTCAATATCGACGGGATCCTCATCATCCTCTGCATCATTCTGGGCATCCCAACGGACTAATTTCTGGATCAAGACTGACCGAGTCTCAGCGTTCCAGTAGATAATCTTTTGCCTCTGGCACAGATCCTGTAGCATCCATTTACTGCAGCGGTTGTAACTCCTCTCTTGTCCTTGTCCCATGGCTGAGCTGGTGGGGTTGGACATGGCAGCGTCCGAAACCTGAATGCCTCCCCTATGGCCTGCTGGGTATGCTTATGTGCCTCCCTGGTTGTTGAGCCCTGGACGGTGTCCGAAAACACCAGTCCGCTGCAGCTCCCCTGGGTAAACCAGGCTGAGTAGTATCCAACCTGTTACGGGGGGCTGTCTGATAATAACTTAAAGGAGTATCAGACAGTCAGGGTCCACCGTGCAAAGACTCTGCTGCAGACTATGGCAGAGTGCAATACCTCTGTTAACTCACAGAAGGATATAATAAGTAAGTAAAGCAATTCCTCCCTTACTTGGAGGGTGTGTGGAATGATCTCTGTTAATAATCACAGAGACAAAGGCAATGTGTGCGAAATGGCACCTACCTAGGTCCGCTCTTCTAGTGGTGCAAAAGAGACGAACAGCAGCGTAAGCCGCACAAAGCTCCTACCTGCGTTCGCTCCACTAGTGTGCGAGGACACGAACCACTAGATATGGCACCTGCCTAGGTCCGCTCTTCTAGTGGTGCAAAAGAGACGAACAGCAGCGTAAGCCGCACAAAACTCCTACCTCTGTTCGCTCCCCTAGTGTGCGAGGATACGAACAACTGCCAGACGCAGTATAAGGAACGTTACCCTAGCGGCAACGTCCACCTACGAGTCGAACCACAAGGCCCAGCCAGACCATGTGCCTCAGGCACCTGCCTATGTCCGCTCCCCTAAGAGGTAAGGATACGGACAGCAGCCGAAGCTGTAAGGTATAAGAACGCTACCCTGCCGGTAGCGCTCACCTAGCATAGACAGAGGAATGCCTAGAGGAACGCGCACAGAGCGTCTACTCTTATGCATGAACCAAGAGGACTGAGCGCCATGCGGCGTGTGTCAGGGTCTTATATAGACTCTGTGCCTCATCCAAGATGGAGGACACCAGAGCCAATCCGCTGCCAGAATGACAGGAGTGACGTCATGCTGGCCTATCACCGAGCAAGGCATCACAAGCACATGACCAGCGACCAATCGGCATAGAAGGTGTCAGAGACATGTGACCTCGTGTCAGCGATGATGTCACCCGCACATGTGCAATGGCTCGAAGATAGGACTTAGTCTCCGGCGCTCGCACATGTGCAGTAGCAAGAAATCTGGACTTAGTCTCCAGCGCTCGCACATGTGCAGTAGCAAGAAATCTGGACTTAGTCTCCAGTGCTCGCACATGTGCAGTAGCAAGAATTCTGGACATAGTCTCCAGTGCTCGCAGCAACCGTAACAGTACCTCCCCCTCAAGGGCCCCCCTCCCGGCGATGCAGGTAATCGGCAACTAAGTCGGGAGCATGGACAGCCTCCTCAGGCTCCCAAGAGCGATGTTCCGGGCCGTAACCCTCCCAATCTATCAAGAAGAACCTGCGCCCTCTAACCATCTTAGAACCAACTATGGCTCGTACCTCATAGCTAGAGCGAGAGGAATCAGAGGCAGGAGAGTGCACTTCACGAGCATGAGGTAAAATAGCTGGCTTTAGCAGTGAGACATGGAATTTGTCATGAATCCTAAGATGGACGGGTAACTTCAATTGGTAGACTACAGGATTTACCTGTCGAAGAACCTCATAAGGACCCAGGAAGCGAGGAGCAAATTTGACAGAGCTCACTCTAAGTCTCACGTGTTTTGCAGAGAGCCACACAAAGTCCCCTGGAGAAAAGACAGGAGCCGGGCGACGAAACCGATCGGACACCGTCTTCATACGGTCCTTAGCTGCTTGGATCGACTCTTGAGTCTGATCCCAAACCTCTCTGGCATTAGTTGCCCAGTCGGCCACAAGAGGAGGAGGTGCAGCAGCGGGAAACGGTACCGGTACCCTAGGGTGTTGCCCATTATTGAGTACGAACGGTGTCTGCCCAGTGGCCTCAGCCAGCGAATTGTTAAGGGCAAATTCTGCCCAGGGTAGGAGGGAGGACCAGTTATCGTGGTTCTCAGCAACAAAGTGTCGAAGGTATATAATCATAGATTGATTGGTACGTTCAACCAAACCATTGGTCTCCGGATGGTATGCCGAAGAGAGATTCAACTCAATTTGCAGAAGGCTACAAAGAGCTCGCCAGAAACGGGAAGTAAATTGCGGGCCTCTATCACAAATGATACGATCTGGCATCCCGTGAAGCCTAAAGACATGCTTGAGGAATAGTTTGGCTAGTACCCTGGAAGATGGGATTCTCGATAACGGTACGAGATGAACCATCCGGGAGAAATGGTCCGTAATGACCCACACAAATCTATGTCCCTGTGAACATGGAAGATCACCCACAAAGTCCATGCCTACCACCTCCCATGGTCTATCTGGCACTGGTAAAGGATGCAAGAGCCCAGCCGGTCTCTGCCGTAATGGACGGTTGCGAGCACACGAGTAGCAGGAACCGACATATCTCTTGACGTGGCTGGCTAAGTGTGGCCACCAATACCACCTCTCCAGTAACTCTCGTGTCCGCCTAATACCAAAATGCCCACCCACCTTTGAGGTGTGGGCCCATGACAGTATATCATTCTGTCGATCAGGCGGAACAAAGGTCTTGCCCGGTGGGATTTGGTCTAACGTCACAGGGGAGAGCGTATGAAAAACCCTGGAGGGAAGGATAAGACGAGGTTCGTCAATCTCTTCCTGGGTAGAAAGCATAGAGCGAGACAGGGCGTCTGCCTTGTTATTCTTACTCCCAGACAGATAGTTGATGGAGAAGTGAAAGCGGGAGAAAAACAAGGACCAGCGGGCTTGGCGAGGATTCAGACGCTGAGCGGTTTGTAAGTACGTCAGATTCTTATGGTCTGTATAGACCTGGAAAGGATGTTTCGCTCCTTCCAGCAAGTGACGCCACTCCTCCAAGGCTAATCTCAAGGCGAGCAGTTCCCTATCCCCAATGGTATAGTTTCTCTCTGCCGGTGAAAAGGTTTTCACAAAGAAGAAACACGGCCTTTTTCTACCTGCACCGTTCTTTTGATACAAGACCGCACCAGCACCCACTGAAGAGGCATCAACCTCTAAGAGGAAGGGCTTACTCTCATCGGGTCTTTGAAGAACGGGTGCAGTTGAAAAGTGTCTTTTTACTGCCTCAAAAGCCTGAGATGTCTCAGTAGACCAGGCTTTGGGATTAGCACCTTTCTTAGTCAAGGCCACCAAAGGGGCCACCAAAGTGGAAAAATGGGGTATGAACTGCCTGTAATAATTTATGAATCCTAAGAAGCGTTGCACCGCCTTCAAGGAATGAGGTTCGGACCATTGCAGGACAGCAGAGAGCTTCGCAGGATCCATAGCCAGGCCCTCTTGTGAGATAATGTAACCCAAAAAAGGCAATGAGGACTGCTCGAATACACATTTCTCGAGTTTAGCAAACAATGCTCCCTTAAACGGGAAAGGACACGGACGACATCCTGACGATGAGTCTCCAGATCAGGAGAAAAAATCAGGATGTCGTCCAGATACACCACTACTGAGGATAACAGTAAATCCCTGAACACATCGTTTACGAAGTCCTGAAATACTGCGGGTGCATTACATAACCCAAAAGGCATGAAGAGGTATTCATAGTGACCGTCTCGGGTGTTAAAAGCGGTCTTCCATTCGTCACCCTTTCGAATTCGTACCAAGTTATACGCACCCCGCAGATCCAACTTCGTAAAAACGTGAGCTCCTCTCAGTCTGTCAAAGAGCTCCGAAATTAAAGGTAATGTGTATTTGTTCTTTATTGTGATTGCGTTGAGACCCCTGTAATCTATGCAGGGACGCAAATCACCCTCTTTCTTCCAAACAAAGAAAAACCCAGCTCCCGCGGGAGAGACAGACTTACGAATGAACCCCTTCTCTAAACTCTCTCTTATATAGGTCGACATGGCCTCCGACTCAGGTATCGACAGGGGGTAAACACTGCCTTTAGGTGGAACCGAACCTGGGATAAGGTCTATGGCACAGTCATACGGCCTATGGGGTGGAAGAACCTCAGCACCCTGTTTGGAGAACACGTCAGCGAAATCCAGATAGGGTGTAGGTATGGGAGAGAGATCAGTAGATGCAACCGCAATGACCTTAGGTGGTAAGGGAAGACATCGGGACTGACATTTCGAACCCCAACTAATAATGCTCTCAGACTCCCAGTCAATGTGAGGAGCATGAGTCCGAAGCCATGGGAGACCCAGAAGGACGTCGTCTATACCCTCAGGCAAAACAAGAAAAGAAATCTCCTCTATGTGACCCTGAGACAGGGAAAGGCGCAAGGGAACTGTCCTCAATGTAATGGAGTCAGACAACATAGTTCCATTAACAACACGGACAGGAATAGGCGCCTCTAACATGATAGAGGGAATATTGTGTCCCTTTACAAATCCTGAGGACACAAAAGTCCCGTCAGCTCCGGAATCCACAAAAGCCATAATAGGCCATGTATTCTCAGATAACGAGAGCTGACCTGGGATACAACACTTAGAGGGTGCAGAAGACGTCTCTAGTAACCCCCTTCTAATGGTTACTAGGCCAGGGAGTTTCCCTGACGACTAGGACACTTGTTGGCATAGTGCCCAGCCTGACGACATACGTAACATATAGAAGGACCAGACTTGCGTAGTCTGGAAGACGTATGACCTAACTCCATAGGAGTGGGAGATGTTTCAGATGCTGAGGAAGATGGTAGTGGACCCTCAACAACTGGAATAGCCCGATGCTTAGGGCGTGAGGAAGAGACCTCGAGTCTACGTTCCTTATGGCGTACATCGATCCTCCTTGCTACTGTGATCAAGTCCTCCAGAGAAGCAGGGACCTCACGAGTAGCAAGATCCAGCGGTGGCCGCGAGTTACCTGACTGACAGCAGCTGATCGCGCTACTCACCTCATTTGCTGTGTGGAGGTGACCGGAGCGGCGGTGTCTTCTGCTGCTCCTGTCACCTCCATGCAGCAGAGCTGGACGCGACGCTGGAGGTCCGTGGAGTACGCCGGACATGGAGGGTTTGTCGGGGTTAATAAATTGGTAATGAGGGAATTTGTGTGTGTTTTTTATTTCAAATAAAGGATTTTTTCGGGTGTGTGTGTTTTTTACTGTAACTTACAGATTAATCATGGAAGGTGTCTCATAGACGCCTGACATGATTAATCTAGGACTTATTGGCAGCTATGGGCTGCCAATAACTCCTTATTACCCCGATTTGCCAACGGCACCAGGGCAAATCGGGAAGAGCCGGGTACAGCCCCAGAACTGTCGCATCTAATGTATGCGGCAATTCTGGGCGGCTGCTGACTGATATTGTTAGGGTGGGGGGCTCCCCATAACGTGGAGCTCCCCATCCTGAGAATACCAGCCTTCAGCCGTATGGCTTTATCTGGCTGGCATTAAAATTGGGGGGAACCGCACGCCGTTTTTTTTTAATTATTTATTTATTTATTTTACTGCACAGTATAGACACGCCCACCGGCTGCTGTGATTGGGTGCAGTGTGACACCTGTCACTCAGCGTGGGGGCGTGTCTCACTGTAACCAATCATAGGCGCCGGTGGGCGGGGAAAGCAGGGAATAGGAGATTGTTTAATGAGCGGCCGGCTTTTTCAAAATAGTAAAAGCCGCCGCAGCCGTGTGAATGCCGTGCAGCGCTGCGCCGGAGATCGAGGAACGGTGAGTATGAGAGAGGGGGGGAAACTTCAGTCAATCGGGGGATTAGCGGTCACCGGTGAATCCTTCACAGGTGACCGCTAATCAGTACTCGACACAGACAGAGCCGCGGTATGAGGATGAAGTCGGGTGAAGTTCACCCGAGTTCATTCTCATCGCGCAACTCTGTCTGCTGTCAGCCGACATTTATAAACGACATTGTGCATCACACACACGGACATTACACACGGACATTACACGTACACATACACGTTAATTCCACACGCACACACGGACGTTCTGCACACAAACACGGCTAGCATACGCAATTCACACAGGTGCCACACGGACCATAAAAACAGACACAAAAACGGGACACGGACCCGAAAAACGGCCCGTAATACACGTGCGTGTTTTTCACGGACGTGTGAAGGGGGCCTTAGGAATAGGGATCTAATTAATAGTAAATAGAGAAATAATAGAAATATTAGTACTAATATTCATAATATTAGAAAGAATAAAAATAGTATTTAAAAAAAATAATAGTAATATAAATGATAATATTACATTATTATTAAGAATATAATAATAATAATAATAATAATAATAACATAACACATAAATAGTATTTAAAAAATATATATTAATACTAATATAGAAATACAAATTGTAATATTGCATTATTATTATTAGGAATAATATAATAAAAACATAATACATTACTAGGTAGTGTCAGGTTTGATCCAGGGTCCTCAGACTGATCGCCTTTTCCCGGGGTCGAGAAGGAATTTTTCCCCTTGACACAAATTGGCTGAATGTGTCCGGGGTTTTTTTCGCCTTCTTCTGGATCAACAGTTTTAATTCTAGTGATCTTATTATTACTATCATTACTTTAGTACTATAAGTATAATAATATTGTAATAGTAATGAATAGGTTACTAGGATAATAATAAGACTATTATAAATACAATAAATAGGTTAGTGTAGGGCCCCATCTGATGAGGTCGCCTTGTCGTTGGCAGATGGGCTTGCACAATTTGGTTAAACTGTGCACTAAGAACCTCACATTTATAAGTATAGTAAATATGCCAGTAATAAAAGGTAGAATATTATAAATATAACTTTGTGTCATCTCCTTTATTTTCCTGCAATAAAGAAAAACAGAAAATCAAACACATTTGGAAACATTTGGAAATATTTGTCTTTCAATGTAGCAATGAGATGCATGATCTAGATGTCGCCCGTACATGCCGCTGTCTATGTAGCCCTAATCTAAAGTGTATCACTAGTGGCCAATCAGCCAGTAATTGTGAGCTATGGGAATGATGAGTCCAGTTGTTCTCATCTGCATACAGTCTTATAGGCAGTGGGACGCACAGTGCACTTACAATGGCCGATCATGTCTGTTAAACGACCGCCGATCGTCCACATCCAGGTGATCATCCGTCATTTAATGGTCTTTCTAGACCGGCCGATCATCGCACTTCCAGGCGCACAGAATACAGTTGGTACAAATCGATTTGTACGACCCAGTATATCGGCCATGTCAGTAATCTGTGGCCGCTGGAAGCCCTGAGAACCATCTCCTTCCTCCGTGGATCTCAGGGCTCTCAGATTACTGATGATTCTCCGATTACTGACGACTAGAGATGAGCGAACCGGCCGTGGTTCGTCTCGAGTTCGGTTCGTCGAACGGAGGTCTCGTTCGAGTTCAGTTCGGCGAACGTTCGACGAACCGAACTCGAACCAATAGGAAATAATGGGAGGCAATCACAAACACATAAAAATGCATTATAAATGTACACATACAGTTAATAAACATTGCCATAACACTTACCGGTCCCCGCGATCCCTCCTGCACTCTGTCTCCTGCCGCTATTCCATCCGATGATCGCTGAATCCTCCCGGTGACCAGCACTGCCAGCAGTGATGCAGGACCTATCGTGACGTCAAAATAGCCATGTGACCAGTCACGTGGCTATTATCTCATTGGCTACAGACTGGTCACATGGCTTTGATGTCCTGTCCTTGCACTCTCCGGTACACGGTGCACATTTGTGTATCGCCGTGTACCGGCGACATGCTCTAGCACACGGTCGACTCCCCGTTCCATTAGGGACCGGCTGACACAGCCGGTCATTAACGGAGATCACCGTTGCCATAGCAACGTAGTTAGCGGTGACGTCACCGCTAACCGCGGCTCCGGGAATCACATGACGGAGCACCGTTGCTACGGTAACGCGTCTGTCAGCGTTACCGCTGTTACCGCTAACAGCCAGCAGCACTGATCTCTCACGGAGTGAAGGCTGCACGGGAAGCAGCGTCTTCCCCCATGCAGCAGTGATGGAGCAGAGCTGCATTTGTTGAACGAGAAAGACAGAAGACCATGGATCGTGGAGGGCTGACAGGGGGTAATAAAGATGGAGTCTCTAATGTGTCTGTGTATTTATTTCTATTAAAGTATTTTTTCTCTGTGTGGTGTCTTTTTTTTAACCCTTTATTGGAGATTCTTAATGGCCGGGTCAAACGTGCCTGACATTAAGAATCTCTGGCTTAATACTAGCTAGTAAAACAAAGCTAGTATTAACTCATTATTACCCAACAAGCCACCCGGCTTCAGGGCTGTTGGAAGAGTTGGATACAGCGCCAGATGATGGCGCTTCTATGAAAGCGCCATTTTCTGGGACGGCTGCGGACTGCAATTCGCAGCAGAGGCGCCCAGAAACCTCGGGCTAACCTGTGCTGCGGATTCCAATCCCCAGCTGCCTAGTTGTACCTGGCTGGACACAAAAATAGGGCGAAGCCCACGTCATTTGTTTTTTAATTATTTCATGAAATAAGTGAAATAATTAAAAAAAAACGGGCTTCCCTATATTTTTGGTTCCCAGCCGGGTACAAATAGGCAACTGGGGGTTGGAGGCAGCCTGTGGCTGCCTGCTGTACCTGGCTAGCATACAAAAATATGGCGAAGCCCACGTCATTTTTTTGGTGGACAAAAAACTTCTGCATACAGTCCTGAATGGAGTATGCTGAGCCTTGCAGTTCTGCAGCTGCTGTCTGCTCTTCTCCATACAGACAGACAGCAGCTGCAGAACTACAAGGCTCAGCATACTCCATCCAGGACTGTATGCAGAAGTTTTTTGCCCCCTGAAAACATTATGTGGGCTTCGCCATATTTTTGTATGCTAGCCAGGTACAGCAGGCAGGTACGGCTGCCCCCAACCCCCAGTTGCCTATTTGTACCCGGCTGGGAACCAAAAATAAAGGGAAGCCCTTTTTTTATTATTTCATGAATTTCATGAAATAATTAGAAAACAAATGACGTAGGCTTCACCTCATTTTTGTGTCCAGCCAGGTACAACTAGGCAGCTGGGGATTGGAATCCGCAGCACAGGTTGGCCTGAGCTTTCTGGGCCCCACTGCTGCGAATTGCAGTCTGCAGCCGCCTCAGAAAATGGCACTTTCATAGAAGCGCCATCTTCTGGCGCTGTATCCAACTCTTCCAGCACCTGCCTGCTATACCTGGCTAGCATACAAAAATATGGCGAAGCTCACGTCCTTTTTTTGTAGTTGTTTGGCAAAAAAAATAATAAATGCTTCCCTGGATTTTCCATTGCCAGTGAAGGTAACACCAAGCAGTGGGGGTTAGCAGCCAGTAGCTGCTTGGATTACCCTTAGCTAGCAATACAAAAAATGCAGCGGGAGCCCATATATATTTTTTTTTATTATTTATTTAAATAACTAAAAACAAAAAGGGCTTCCCTGTATTTTGATTGCTGGACATCACAGTGCTGTAAAAATAAATCTTTAAAAAAAATGACGTAGCGCTCCGCGGTATTTTTGATTCTCAGCGCAGATAAAGCAGACAGCTATGGGTTGCCACCCCCATCTGCCTGCCGTTACCTTGGTTGGCAATCAAAATACAGGGAAGCCCATTAATTTTTTCTATTTAAAAAGTAGTTAACAAAAAAAAGGACGTTGGGTCCCCCCATTTTTGATAGCCAGCTAGGGTAAAGCAGACGGCTGTAGCCTGAAAACCACAGCTGGCAGCTTTACCGTGGTTGGGGATCCAATGTGGAGGTCCCCCCAGGCTCTTTTTTTATAATTATTTTATAAATATTAATAAATACACAAAAAAAGTAGGGTCCCCCCCAAATTGGATCACCAGCCAAGGTAAAGCGGACAGCTGTGGTCTGGTATTCTCAGGGTGGGAAGGTCCATAGTTATTGGGCCTTCACAACCTAAAAATAGCAGGCTGCAGGCACCCCAGACGTAGCGCATCCACTAGATGCGCCAATCCTGGCGCTTCACCCCAGCTCATCCCGTGCCCTGGTGCAGTGGCAAACGGGGTAATAAATCGGGTTGATACTAGCTGTAAAGTCACCTGAGATCAAGCCCAGCAGTTTGTGATGTCATGGCGTCTATTAGATACCCAACATCATAAACTGTCAGTACTAACAAAAACAAAAAAATCGACAAAAGAAATTTATTTGAAAAAACAGTCCCCAAAATATTTCCTCTTACAATAAATTGGTGAAAGAAAAAAAATAAAGGGGTCCCACGACGGCTCTGGACCGTCTATAATATTTCAGGGGAGACACTCAGGGAACGTATCCCCCATTTTCTAGGAGTGCAGACCCTTCATGTGAGGAGTGTGGGTGCAATGAATCTGCACTCACTCTCCCCGGGTCCACAGCAGCAGAGTCCATGTCGTAATGGTTGCTACGAAAGCTGCAATGCCCTGCTCATGAGGTAAGGGCATGCCTAATCAGGAGAACTATTCTACATTTCCAAATATTGGTAGTTGCTGATATTATTGCTATTCCACCTACTATATATTGGGGATAGGATCTTGGAGATGGAATACCCCTTTAAGGTCAGTTATCCAGCTGAATGAATACTTAACAACAGAGCTTGCTATTTAGATGTGTTTTCTTGTGGCGTATAACGGACTCTCATGTTTGGTAGTCATTCAGCAGGGCAACTATAAAAGCAAATCCCTCCATTTGGAAATGTAGTATATAGCTCTCCTGATCAATTATGTTCCTTACCTCATGAGCAGGGCATTGCAGTAATAATAATAATTTATTCATTTATATAGCGTTATTAATTCCATAGCGCTGTATGTCTTTGGAGTGTGGGAGGAAACCGGAGTACCCGGAGAAAACCCACGCAAACACGTGAGAACATACAAACTCCTTGCAGATGGTGTCCTTGGTGAGAATTGAACCCAGGACCTCAGCGCTGCAAGACTGCAGTGCTAACCACTGAGCCACCGTGCCGCCCATTTAGCTTACAGATGCATAACCACCACTCACTGTGTCTGAACACAGGAAGCTGAGCTGACAGCCGCTCTGTGCATGCGGCAGCGTCTAGTGTGAAGGAGAGGGCCGTGGGGGGGATCAACGCTGCACAGGTACCGTGGGACACCGGGGAACACTGGTGGGGTTATAGGGGGTGACCTGGCAGGGCCTGGGGAGGAGTTTTCTGTCGCATGTGTCATGGCACATGCGACAGAAATCAGAGGAGTAGGGTGAATGCGGCTGGCGCGCTGCTGTGCACGTGGCCATCTTGGATTTCTGGGAGGTCATCAGGGGGGGGCACTTTGGCGACACCGGGGGACCGGGGAGGAGATTTATCATGTTTCTTCATGCCAGATGGGAGATAAATAATTTTTTACCGGCGCTGTCATTTACTGTAACGTGATCATCGGTGTACGGTGTATACCTGTGATCACGTGAGCGGGGACCAGAAAAACCGTCCTGAATCATGATCTCCAGGGTCTCAGCTAGCCCTGAAACCCCGGAGATTTTCTGACGCTGGGGGGCAATATTCACTTATTTCTGCCTGCTGTTTATAAACGGCAGATCAGAATAAGGCTACATTAACACGACCGATCCATTTTTGTGGTCTGCAAAAAACAGTCCGTTTTTTTTCACGGGTGCATCCGTGTGGCATCCGTTTCCGTTCCGTAGACGGTCCGTATGTCATCTGTTTGTCATCCGTGTGCCTTCCGTTTTTTTTTGTGTACTGCAAAAAAACTGAAGGAGGGAAAATACATAAATTTACCCAGGATGCATAGCTTCATCCTACATGAGGCGGTCACATGTTCACTCCAGTGCCATTTTCTACTGCTTTTCACAGCGTAGAGCGCTCTGGTGATTTTCTTGTGCTTGTGCATTTTATATCAGTCTTTTCTGTCATTATAATGGCAGAAAGACACAATGTCCCACTCTCCAGCATTTTGTAATTTTGCACCCTTTGGTGCCTTTCATGTGACACTAAGGCGGGCTTTGCACACTATGACATCGCAGGTGCGATGTCGGTGGGGTCAAATTGAAAGTGACGCACATCCGGCATCGCATGCGACATCGTAGTGTGTAAAGTCTAGATGATACGATTAACGAGCGCAAAATCGTCGTAATCGTATCATCGGTGCAGCGTCGGCGTAATCCATAATTACGCTGACGCGACGGTACGATGTTGTTCCTCGCTCCACATCGCTGTGTGTGAAGCCGCAGGAGCAAGGAACATTTCCTACCGGTATCACTGCGGCTTCCGTAGGATATGCGGAAGGAAGGAGGTGGGCGGGATGTTTACATCCTGCTCATCTCCGCCCCTATTGGCCGCCTGCCGTGTGACGTCGCTATGACGCCGCACGACACGCCCCCTTAATAAGTGAGAGTGAGTACAGGAGGGGGGAGCAGAGTGAGTGCAGGAGGGGAGAGCAGTGTGAGTGCAGGAGGGGAAAGCAGTGTGAGTGCAGGAGGGGAGAGCAGAGTGAGTACAGGAGGGGAGAGCAGTGTGCCTGCAGGAGGGGGGAGCAGTGTGCCTGCAGGAGGGGGGAGCAGTGTGCCTGCAGGAGGGGAGAGCAGTGTGCCTGCAGGAGGGGAGAGCAGTGTGCCTGCAGGAGGGGAGAGCAGTGTGCCTGCAGGAAGGGGGAGCAGTGTGCCTGCAGGAAGGGGGAGCAGTGTGCCTGCAGGAGGGGGGAGCAGTGTGCCTGCAGGAGGGGGGAGCAGTGTGCCTGCAGGAGGGGGGAGCAGTGTGCCTGCAGGAGGGGAGAGCAGTGTGCCTGCAGGAGGGGAGAGCAGTGTGCCTGCAGGAGGGGAGAGCAGTGTGCCTGCAGGAAGGGGGAGCAGTGTGCCTGCAGGAAGGGGGAGCAGTGTGCCTGCAGGAAGGGGGAGCAGTGTGCCTGCAGGAAGGGGGAGCAGTGTGCTTGCAGGAGGGGAGAGCAGTGTGCCTGCAGAAGGGGGGAGCAGGGGAAAGTCCAGCAATTGTCTTCTCAGGTCCCCCCTGTGCCTGCAATAGAAAAAGCAGACAAACGGGACTCAGAGAAAGCAGCCAGAGGAGCTCTCAGGCTCTGGTGCTGCAATGCTGCCAACCTGTGCCCTCAGCGCCCCCCAGCACCACGCCAGCCTGTGCCCTCAGCGCCCTCCAGCACTACGCCAGCTTGTACCCTCAGCGCCCCCCAGCACCACGCTAGCTTGTGCCCTCAGCACCACGCCAGCCTGTGCCCTCAGCACCATGCCAGCCTATGCCCTCAGCGCCCCCCAGCACCCCGCCAGCCTGTGCCCTCAGTGCCCCCCCAGTGCTGCCAATCTGTGCCCTCAGCGCCCCACCAGCCTGTGTCCTCAGTGCCCCCCAGTGCTGCCAGCTTGTGCCCTCAGTGCCCCCAAGCCTGTGCCCTCAGCGCCATTCAGCACCACGCCAGCCTGTGCCCTCAGTGATCCCCGCAGTTCTGCCAGCATGTGCCCTCAGTGCCCCCCTGCAGTGCTGCCAGCTTGTGCCCTCAGCGCTCCCCCGCAGTGCTGCCAGCTTATGCCTTAAGCACCCTCCAGTGCTGCCAGCTTGTGCCCTCAGCGCTCCCCCGCAGTGCTGCCAGCTTATGCCTTAAGCACCCTCCAGTGCTGCCAGCTTGGGCCCTCAGCGTGTTCCACCGCTGCCAGCCTGTGCGCTAAGCATCCCTAGGGCCAGTATGTATGCCCCACAGGCCACCACTGTCAGTATGTAGGCTCCACAGGACCCAGTAATGTGTATGTATAGGAAATCATTGCAATGCAGACAATTCGTTCCACAACTTGTTAAATGTCCCATCCTGGTCCCCTGTTGTGCCATTCCACACATGCACAAACTCACACAAACACACACAAACTCACACAAACACACACAAACACACACAAACACACACAAACACATGCACATATTATATGCTCACCTTACCTTCCGTTCCATCGCCGGCCTGCTGGGACTTGCTGTTCGCTAGCATGGGCTGTGTATCAGGTAACATGACGACGAGGGAGGAACGTCCGCACCCAGAGCGCTGACGTCAAAGACAGGAGCCTCTGATTGGTCAGCGCGCTGCCTTTGTGTAGCGTCTGACAGCGGACGTTCCAGCTTCATCTCCGATGGTTACCGATACACAGCCTTGAGCGGCGAACTACAGGACCCAGGAGGTCGGCGATGGAACGGAAGGTACACATATTATGCTCACCTTACCTTCCGTTCCATTGCCGGCCTCCTGGGTCTTGTAGTTCGCCGTGAGGATTCCTTCCTCGTCGCGATGCATCGGCGAACTACAACTAAGTGCGCACTTTGCGTTTTTTCCCCATGTTAACGCTGCGTTTTGAACTGCAGCATTTCAGTGCCAAATTGCATGTGTTCTGCTTCCCCAGCAAAGTCTATGAGAAGTCCGAAAATTCAATGCGCACGCTGCATTTGTAAACGCAGCGTTTTGGATGCCAAAAATCGCTGTGGAAAAAAAAGCAGCATGTCACTTCTTTTGTGCGTTGTAGCTGCGTTCTCCACCCATTGAAATCAATGATATGGGTCAAAACGCAACCAAAATGCACTTGGACTGCATTTTTGTTGCGTTCTGCATGCTTTTCTGACAAACAAAACGCAGGTCTTTTCAGTCTCTCTCTGTCGATGTCAGTCTCTTTCTCTGTCAGTTGGTCGCTCTGTCTGTCACTCTCTGTCCGTCGGTCGGTCTCTCTCTCTGTCGCTGCACGGCTGTCACACTGCTCCGGCGGCTTTTCCTCTTTTGAAAATGCCGGCCACTCATTATTCCATCTCATATTCCCTGCTTTCCCCGCCCACCGGCGCCTAAGATTGGTTGCAGTTAGACACACCCCCACACTAAGTGACAGCTGTCTCACTGCAACCAATCACAGCCGCCAGTGAGCGGGTCTATATCGTGCAGTAAAATAGATAAATAAATAATTTAAAAAAACAGTCTCCCCCAATTTTGATACCAGCCAGGGTAAAGCCCCATGGCTGAAGGCTGGTATTCTCAGGATGAGAGCTCCATGTTATGGGGAGCCCCCCAGCCTAACATTATCAGCCAGCAGCCGCCCGGAATTGCCGCATCCATTAGATGCGACAGTCCTGGGACTCTTCCCGGCTCATCCCGAATTGCCCTGGTGCGGTGGCAATCGGGGTAATAAGGAGTAAATGGCAGCCCATAGCTGCCACTAAGTCCTAGGTTAATCATGGCAGGCATCTCCCCGAGATACCTTCCATGATTAACCTGTAGGTTAAAGAAAATAAACACATACACCCAAAAATCCTTTATTTGGAATAAAAGACAAAAAAACCCCTCTTTTACCATTTTATTAAACCCCCAAATACCCCTCCAGGTCCGATGTAATCCACATGAGGTCCCGCGACGCATCCAGCTTCGCTACATGATGCTGACAGGAGCGGCCACAGACTACGATTGCTCTCTGTCAGCTCCACGCAGCAACTGAAGTGAGCCACACGATCAGCGATGACATCACTCAGGTTACCCGCGGCCACCACTGGATCCTCCAACTGTGACAGCAAGTCGCCCGAGTGACTGAAGTGAGCTGCGCGATCAGCGATAACATCACAGGTGAGTTGCGGTCTCAGGTGGAGGACTCCAGCTGGCCGCGGGTAACCTGAGTAACGGCACCGCTGATGGCGCTGCTCACTTCAGTCACTCGGGATTTGTGGTCACCGGTGCGTCCTTCAAGTGTGACCGCTAACCAGGACGCGACACACAGACAGAGCCGCGGGATGACAATGAAGTCGGGTGAAGTTCATCTGAGTTCAATCTCATCGCGCAACTCTGTGTCTGCTGTCAGCGGGCATGTAGCAGAGCTGAATTGACAGGGAAACGCACTGTCAAAAATGCACCCAAAACGCATGTAAAACGCATGGAAAATGCATCCAAAATGTTTTGGGTGCAGTTTTTTTTTTTTTACAAACGCAGTGTTTACATTTGTCCATATGGGGAGATAAGGTATGCACACCAGTGACTATGTAAGGGGAATACATGAAATAGCAGAAACTGCTGTGTGAATACTGACTTGAAAAATCCAATAGCTATATGTAAGAGTGAAAATGTGAAAAATGGAATCTGCATTACTGCCATGAACATATGAATCAAGAGAAATTTAGCTACTGAATTGATCAATGCAATAGAGCCCCAACACTACGCCAAAGTATTTCTCTACGTTGGGGTCCCTAGCTTGTGTGTGTCCTCTCATGCAGTTAAAAAATCCACCAGTAGTCGGCCGGGGCGAGCCCTCATCAGGTATGCCGGGGTGCATTTCGTTGAGCTGGAAGGGATATTGTTGTACATATCGACTAAGTCAGGTAGCTTCTCCGGCCACAGGTTCCGCTCTTCTAGCGGCAACGTCTTGAGGAGGCCCAGGACCAGGTGGTTCATCTTTTCACACATGCCGTTGGTTTGGGCATGGTAAGGCGTGGTCCGGTTTTTCTTGCAGCCGTACAACTGGCAAAATTCATGGAATACCTCCGCTTCAAAGGCCGGGCCTTGGTCAGTAAGCACCTTCTCAGGGTATCCATGTGGCCTACAAAAATAAGTCTGGAACGCTCTAGCGGCGGTACGGCCAGTTAGGTCTTTGACTGGGACAACCACCATGAACCTTGAATAGTGGTCGACAATGGTTAGAGCGTAAGTGTACCCACTTCGGCTGGGGGTGAGCTTTACATGGTCCAGGGCGACCAGCTCCAGCGGTTGATGTGTAACGATCGGGTGTAAGGGCGCCTTCTGGCTGGCCTCGTCCTTCCTTCTCAGCGTACAAGGGCCACACTCTCGGCACCAGGCCTCTACAGATTCCCGCATTCCACTCCAATAGAACCGCTCTCTCAACAGCATTTCTAGTTTCTTCCATCCAAAGTGTCCAGCACCATTATGGTACGCTTGCAGGACGGTGGGCACGTTAGCTTGGGGAATCACCAACTGGCGGATTTTCTCATGGGTCTTCGTGTTAATCAGCTCACGGTACAACTTCCCCTGGTGTAGATACAGCCGGGTCCATTCTCGCCACAGGCGTTGGGCTTCAGCTGGGGCGGCAGGATCTATTCCAGCAGCGCCTTGTTCCACCAAGATCTTGACTAAGCGGACAGCGGGTGCCTGGTCCTGAGCTTCTTGCCACTCCTGGCTGGGCAGCGGGTCCAGGTTTACCCGTTGTTGATAGACATGCACCTTCTCAGTCGGTGGCTGATGAAACGCGGGCAGCTCAATCTCTTCGAGGTCGTCATCCTCAGGCCCTTCTTTCAACAAGTGGGGCATTCACTCTTACATATAGCTATTGGATTTTTCAAGTCAGTATTCACACAGCAGTTTCTGCCATTTCATGTATTCCCCTTACATAGTCACTGGTGTGCATACCTTATCTCCCCATAGTGATGTTTTTTTAGGTTTTTGCACCCAGTTCAGACTTAGAATGGTGTTCCAAACGTTATTCCTTATGGTTAGTATTTTTTCGTTTGTGAACCCTCCCCAACCACACCTATTGCCAATCCATATCATACGCATAAATAGCCTGGGTCTCAGCTTCCCATACACGGTAAGTTTTTTAACTGCATGAGAGGACACACACAAGCTAGGGACCCCAACGTAGAGAAATACTTTGGCGTAGTGTTGGGGCTCTATTGCATTGATCAATTCAGTAGCTAAATTTCTCTTGATTCATATGTTCATGGCAGTAATGCAGATTCCATTTTTCACATTTTCACTCTTACATATAGCTATTGGATTTTTCAAGTCAGTATTCACCCAGCAGTTTCTGCTATTTCATGTATTCCCCTTACATAGTCACTGGTGTGCATACCTTATCTCCCCATAGTGATGTTTTTTTAGGTTTTTGCACCCAGTTCAGACTTAGAATGGTGTTCCAAACGTTATTCCTTATTTTTACATTTGTCCAGTCTGCCAGAGGGTGTGTTCTCTTCCGCACTGCACAGAACGCAACGTGCGCACATACCAAGCTGAGGTCACACTGGCATATCACATGTGATGCGATATGCTAATGACCCTCGGCTCCTGCTGTGCTGTGAGCGTGAGCCATTACACTGTGATCTGATCCTGCCGTCAGATCACAGCTGAGGAGGAGAGGGAGGGATTAAGGATGTCAGGCGTTCAGTTGGGATGAGCCCTGAGCCTTGCTGTCTTTCTAAAGGCGGCCGGATCAGCGGACGAGAGCACCCACTGACCCCCGTGTCTCCACAATTGGAACAATCAGAACAGTAAGTTGCCTGTATTCCCTAATTCCTCCCATTAAAGCACAGTATTATTACAGATATTTTATCTAATAGAGCGGATCTGTCATGAAGTCTGCAGTTTTGTACATGGGGCAGATTTAGGGGACAGATCTGCTTTAAAACAGAATTTTGTGGTTTAAAATATTCTAGTTTAAAAGTAACACGGCCAAGTTTGCATTTATATTTTAATTTACTACTTAGAAATAAATCTATGTATGTTTTTTTAATTATTGTTTCTAAAACAATGTATGTCATTGCTGACTGGGTGTGGTAAGAGGCGTGGCCATGGGCGTGGCCTAAAAATTTGCCGCGCCAAGCTCCACGCGACGCAAACTTTCTCCCTCTTTCCCTTCTTTAAAAGTTGGGAGGTATGCCTTATGTCCCCAATTGCCCTATCATGTCCCCCATTGCCCAAGAATTTCCCCCATTGCCCTATCATGTCCCAATTAAATTTCTCCATAATGTCCCCCACTCTCAGATAATGTCCTTTGTAAAGTAACACCGCTCCTCCCCACGACGGTCCCTGCATCTAAAATGATTCTCCATGTCATGTTGGGCTCCTCAGGAGCACTTACCCGGTGCCCGCTCGTCCTTTTCTTCCGTGTGGCCCTGGGGATGACGGAAGTCGGTGCGGGGCTGAGGAGCTCTTCTGCCTCAGTCCTGGCCCCGCACTGTTCTGTTTGTGCACCTCAAAGACACGCGTACATCTGAGTATGAGAGGCGAAGTCTGCAGGTCCTGCGCGCACCTCACATTGTGCAGCAGGGCCGCCTCTAGGAATTTCAGGGCCCCATACTGGCAACATTTTTGGGCCCCCTTGAGACTCCGCCCAGGCTCCACCCCTGAAACCTTCCACACTCTTAACGCCATGCTTGGAAAAACGTGTAATATATATATATATATATATACATAGCGTTGGTCTGGCGTGCGGGGGGGGGGGAGGGACGCTCCTGACCTGGAGGCACCCGGAGCCTATGAGCTGAGCAGAAGCGGCTTCAGCGAAAATGATGCATTGCATTCAGTGGTGGAGCAGTGAGGACCTGCGGTGATGTCATTCCCATGTGACCGTGTGGGAGAAGCCGGGCAGGAAATACCGAGGAAGATGTGCCTGGTGAGAGATATGGGGGGGGGGGGGGGTGAGTGGCATATCAGGGGTCCAGGCTGTAACACAGGGGTGTTAAGGGATACTATTTGTATAGAACATGGGGTTTCAGTGTGTTTGAGAGGAGTAATTTGGGGTACAGCCAGTCTGTATGAGATATGCAGGACATTGGGGTGCGTGGTGTGTGTGATTTGGGGGTGCAGGGTGTGTGTGATTTTGGGGTGCTGGGTGTGTGCACCAGTCCCTGCTGTATGACATGAGTGAAGTCCACACAGTAATCATATATCAGTACGGATTAGGGAAAGAGGGATAGCAGCAGTCAGAGCATGGGATGGGATTGGGAAAGCTGGGTGCTGAGCTGAGAAAAAGAGGCTCTCTTACTCATCACCCAGCCTTTCTATGTTCTGATATCCGTCTTGTCCTCAGCTCCCCAGCTCCCAGCTTTCACATTCTCTGATATCATGGGAAAGCTGGGTGCTAAAGACAAAAGATGGCTATCAGAATATAGAAAAGCTGGGTGCTGAGGAAAAGAACCGAGTGTCCAGAGTAATTATCCTGTACCCCAAGTGTTTTATCCTGTACCGAGTATCAAGCATCAGTATCATGTAACCCTAGTGTCATTATCCTGTACCCCCAGTGTCAATATCATTATCCTGTACCCCCAATGTCAGTGTCATTATCCTGTATCCCCAGTGTCACTGTCATTATCCTGTACCCCCAGTGTCACTGTCATTATCCTGTACCCCCAGTGTCACTGTCATTATCCTGTACCCCCAGTGTCAGCATCATTATTCTCTACCCCCAGTGTCAGCGTCATTATCCTGTACCCCCAGTGTCAGCGTCATTATTCTGTACTCCCAGTTTCAGCGTCATTATTCTGTACCCCGAGTGTCAGCGTCATTATTCTGTACCCCCAGTGTCAGTGTCATTATCCTGTACCCACAGTGTCATTCTCCTGTACCCCCAGTGTCATTATTCTGTACCCCCAGTGTCATTATCCTGTACCCCCAGTGTCATTATCCTGTACCCCCAGTGTCATTATCCTGTACCCCCAGTGTCATTATCCTGTACCCCCAGTGTCATTATCCTGTACCCCAAGTGTTTTAACCTGCACCGAGTATCAAGCGTCAGTATCATGTAACCCTAGTGTCATTATTCTGTATCCCCAGTGTCAATATCATTATCCTGTACCCAGTGTCATCCTGTACCCCCAGTGTCAGTGTCATTATCCTGTACCCCCAGTGTCAGTGTCATTATCCTGTACCCCCAGTGTCAGTGTCATTATCCCGTCCTCCCAGTGTCAGTGTCATTATCCTGTACCCCCAGTGTCAGTGTCATTATCCTGTACCCCCAGTGTCAGTGTCATTATCCTGTACCCCCAGTGTCATTATCCTGTACCCCCAGTGTCAGTGTCATTATCTTAGGCTATATGTAAATACTCATCAGGGTCTCAAAACTGCATGAATTTCCTTCCCCAGCAAAGTCTATGAGATTTTATTTTGGCTGTCCGCACATTGCAGTTTTTTTGGCTGCATCTTTGTGGTGACCACTGCAGCATGTCAATTCTTTTTGCCTTTTTCTCTGCATTTTTCACCTATTGAATGCATCGGACAAAAATGCAGCAAAAACACATGCGGTTTGTTTGATGTGTTTTTTTCTGGTGGATGCAATTTTGTGTGTTTTTTTGGGGCCTGAAACGCTGCATCTTTGTGGTCAGAAAAAAACGCAGCGTGCGCACAAAGCCTATATGTGGTGATAGTACAGGAGGGGCCTCAGTATAAATACTGTATATGTAAAAAAAAAGCCTGATCTGTCTATAGAGCAGTGTTGTCAGAATACACAGGACTAGAGAAGGGTTTATCCAACATGTAACACTATTTTGGAATCTATAGTGCGGCTTTTATAGGCCTCTGTCCCCACAGAATGACTGGTCACATCCAGTACAGACACCGGGGCCGATCATTACTGATAATTATGTAATGTGTGACGGTGGAAACAGAAGACAAATATTCACCAGTCTCCAGATGGAAGAGTGTATGGAGGGTAATGCTGCACACCAACACTACTGACTCTAAAGGGGCTTTACACGCTGCGACAGGGGCGGACTGGGGTGTCTGGGGCCCACCAGGAGAATTGACTTCAGGGGCCCACCCTACAGCTAAATATAAACACCCATTAGCGTTATCCCCATTATTGTGTTGCTTTGACTGTATACACAGGCAGCTCCTGCACATCTATATTGTGCACCATAACTGGGATGTACAATTATAGTCGTTTGCAGTAATGGGGTCTTTGGTGAAAACAAGTTATCACCGATCCACAGCGTAGGTTGGTGATAACTTATTGATCGGTGGAACCAGACCAGTGGAAACCGCACCGATCGGAAGATTGGGGAACTTTTTGCAGCAGCAGGTGGCGTGTGTGACCGCAGCTCCATTCATCCTCTGTGGGGTGGGGTGTGTGACCGCAGCTCCATTCATCCTCTGTGGGGTGAGGTGTGTGACCGCAGCTCCATTCATCCTCTGTGGGGTGAGGTGTGTGACCGCAGCTCCATTCATCCTCTGTGGGGTGGGATGTGTGACCGCAGCTCCATTCATCCTCTGTGGGGTGGGATGTGTGACCGCAGCTCCATTCATCCTCTGTGGGGTGAGGTGTGTGACAGCAGCTCCATTCATCCTCTGTGGGGTGAGGTGTGTGACAGCAGCTCCATTCATCCTCTGTGGGGTGAGGTGTGTGACAGCAGCTCCATTCATCCTCTGTGGGGTGAGGTGTGTGACAGCAGCTCCATTCATCCTCTGTGGGGTGAGGTGTGTGACCGCAGCTCCATTCATCCTCTGTGGGGTGGGATGTGTGACCGCAGCTCCATTCATTCTCTGTGGAGCAGCCAGATAAAAACAAGCGCAGTGCTCGCAGCCACTGAGGGAATGAATGGATCAGGGGTCGAGTCGGACATGAGCTCCAGTGTAATGGGGGATAAAAGTTGCATGATCGGTGCAGGTCCCAGCAATCGGACCCCACTGATGAATAAGTTATCACTTATCTTTAGGCCACGTTCACACACTTTTTCTCTGATTTTACTGCTCCTGGTTTTGGGTTCAAATACTGAGGTAAAAAAACCTCACTGAATACTCAGCGTGTGAACGTGGCCTTAGTAAAGGTGATTACTTGATTTCACTGGAGAATCTCTGTAAGTGCATATTTACTGCAGTGTAATAGTCACGGGACAGGGCTGGACAGGGAGGGGAGGGGTTAAATGTTTAAGTATTTAATTTCTACTGGAAAAAATCTCCCCCTTATAGAGAGAAAAAGTGACCTCCATACACAACACAATCCACTATACCAAAATCAATAATACCATATACAAGGGGGAAATACCGCCACACCGTGACCAGACCACATATTACCACCAAACAGTGAACAAATACAGCCACATACAAGGGAGAAATACCACCACACCGTGAACAGACCACATAGTGACCGAATACAACCACATACAAGGGAGAAATACCGTGACTGACTTACCAGTGACGTCTCTAGCTGACTTTATTCATCTTCGCTTTTTCTCTTCATCCGGCGCTTACCGTCATCACTTCTTCCTGCCATGACGTGTCTCTGCAGAAAATAACAGTCACCTATAGCCGATCACTCCCAGGGCACATTCCTCACTATTTCCCCAATTTCTACACCACGTCAGACTCTTGTTTCCCCATTGGAGACAGTATCCTCAAAATTAACTTAAACTTAAATTTCATCAGTAATAATGTCCCCTAACTTGCCCCTACAGTAATTATGCCCCACGAGCCACCATAAACTAATAATGTATGTCCCTCATTCTGGCCCCATATAGTAATTATGTCCCTCATCCTGGCCCCTTTTATTTAATAATGTCTGGGGAAACAAGTGGAATCAGAAGGGGTTGTTAATTGCTTCCTGCACAAAATATCCCCCCACACACTGCTCCTCTCCAAAATAGTCCCACAAAGTGCCCCTTTCCAAAATGTCCCCCCCAAAATTTCTCTTTCTATAATATCTCCCCCAACTACATCCCTGTATTTTATAAATCCCCCCCTCCTCATTATACTATGCTGCCTTCCAAAATCTTTGATGCCTCATAATGTCCCCCATTGCCCTATAATGTACCAATTTCTTTCACAACGTCCCCCACTGACCTATAATGCTCCAATTTGCTTCATAATGGCCCCCATTACCCTATAATGTCCTTCCACTGCCCTATAATGTCCCCCACTGCCCTATTATATCCCCCACTGCCCTATAATGTCCCCCACTGCCCTATTATGGCCCCCATTACCCTATAATGGCCCCCATTACCCTATAATGTCCTTCCACTGCCCTATAATGTCCCCCACTGCCCTATTATGGCCCCCACTGCCCTATTATGGCCCCCACTGCCCTATTATGGCCCCCACTGCCCTATTATGTCCCCCACTGCCCTATTATGTCCCCCACTGCCCTATTATGTCCCCCACTGCCCTATTATGTCCCCCACTGCCCTATTATGTCCCCCACTGCTCCATAATATGCTCCATAAAGTCCCCCACCGCTTCTTAATACCACTTGTAAAATAACACTGCTCCTCCCCCACCTGCAGCCCCTCATATAAAAGTACATCTTCGGCTCCTCTGGAGCGCTTATCTGTGCCTGTGCGTCCTCCTCTTCATTCCTGCAGCTGCGGCCCCGGTGATGATGATGTCGGTGCAGGACTGAGGCGCGCTCCTCTGCAGCCCTGGCGATGACGGTACATTGCGGGGCTGAGCAGAGCTGCTCTCCCTCCTGTCACCGGCCGCACTGTACAAATGTATTGCGCGCCTGAAAGACGCGCATACATCTGAATGCCAGCGCGGTCGGTGCAGGCCTGGGGACTCCCGCAGTGCAGCTGTGGCGCCCCTGACCTGGTCAGGCACCACTGAGTACTGCACCCATGCTGGGGACAGTACAATACAGGTAATCCAGAAGGCTGACCGAGGTGTGACTACACAGGCGCATAGTGATCAGGTCTCACACATGTACCTATGAGAGGACCCCTGGGGATCCCAGGAGGGGGAAAAGCCTTCACCTTCACTGGAATAGTGGAGGGGGCCAAAAGCCTCCATCTCCTCTCAAGGGGTGTGGTAAGAGAATCTGGTTGCTAGGTGGCGTAGGCAGGCACAAAAGGGAAAAGAGAAGGAGGAGAAAACAGTCTGCAGCAGAGTGTGGAGGAGTGAGGAGCAGGAAAGTGAAGCTCTGACAGGAGCAGCAGTGAAGGTCCCAGATGTGAGCCGGTTCAGAGCAGAGTCCAGGGAGCTCCGAGGAGAGCTGACCCCTTCCCCTGGGCTGCTGTAGTCTGACAGCGTCCGCGCAGTGGCTACCGACGGGGGAGAACGGTCACCTAGGAGTGCTACCCGAAACCCATCTCCAGCTAGAGAGAGAGCACAGAGTGGGAAGTAAGGAGACTGCTAGGGAGAACCAGGCCCAAACGGGCGGCAGATCCCGGAGCGGGGATAGATCCACCTTTCCCTGCTAAACCTGCCGGTGTGGGGCCCTCAAAGCCCACACCACAACACCACAAAAGCCGCAGCCACGTAGCCACAGTTAGGGCCCATAGTTCACAGGAGGCAAGCAGCTGGAGTGATCTGGCCCAGGCAACAAGCAAACGGCAAACGAAGGGGAGTGAGGCTTCAGCAACTTCCCTGGGTGACCCCCATAGGGACTAAAAGTCGGGGTCACCCCAAACCACCAAGGGCTAAGGAAGGCGAGTTGGTAGTCACCATCAGAAGTCAGCCTGAAGGATACCTGGTTCCCGCCTGGTTCATCCCAGCTACGCCCGGGTTACTCACCCTGCCACCTGAAGTGAGTAAAAACCCTGAAAGACATTCTGCCTGTGTGGAGTTATTCTGCGCCTTGTGGTTCTACGCACCTACACAGGGCCCTGGGGCTTGCCTCACTCTCAGGAGGCTATTCCAACTAACTGCACTCACCATCAGCCCCAGGCGTCCCTCAACCTGCAGTGGCGGTCCCTACTGGCCGCAATACTGAGAGTGGCGTCACGACAAGAAGAAGATCTCCTACCTGTGACAAGATCCAGCTGAGTGGAGTCCCTGAAGGTAATGCACCGACACTGCACCTGCGGGGCTTCACATCTGGCGTCACGAACAGGATAAGGACTAGACCTGTTCAGACAGGTGACCATGTGCCTGGGCGGTCCGCTTGAAAAATTGGAAGCGCCGCCATATTGCCACCATGAAAAGCGCGCTGAAAAACAACAGCAGCCCGCGCTGGGAGAAGTTACCGCCCACGAAGAGGTGTGGCTACCCAGAGATTCCCTGCAGAGTTCTGACCTCGCTTGTGAAGAGAGCGGAAGCGTCCAGAGACGGCGGAACGGAAAAGAAGCCAGAAGTCTGCGGTTAGAGAAAATGGCGTCTGAGTGCAGAGACCCAGAGCCAGGCTCCGCTGCCTGGTGGTGTCGGGAGCTTGCGGAGTTCTGCGACCAACTGGAAGCCAGGGTCGGAAGGCTGATTAGAGAGGGACGGACGGAGTTTCTATGGATGACCGCGGCGGTTCAGGCCTATGAGGGGAGAGCCGCGCGCCGAGTGCCAGACCGGGCGGTGACGACTCAGACCCCGATGCTGCCACCGATGGGTGAGTCCAGTGATGCCCCTGCCGGCGCGAGTGCCCCGACCCCTGCTGCCACGCCCGCGGTCCCTGAAGAGGCGCCCGGCGCGGCGACGCTGAGCCAGGCCGCAACCACGCCAGGTGCGGCCCGCCAAGCCCCGGCCGCCGCAGCGATGCCCTGCTCGGCCCACCAAGACCCGGTCCCTGCAGCGATGCCCTGCCCGGCCCGTAAAGAACCGGCTGCCACCGCGACCCTCATCCGCGCTGCAGGTGTGACGCTGACCCAGGCCGCCGCCATGCTAGGCCCTGCCCGCCGAGACCCCACCGCAGCAGCAACGCTCGTCCGCGCCGCAAGTGAGGTGCTGAACCAGGCCGCAGCCACGTCCGGTGCGGCCCGCCAAGCTCCGATCGCTGCAGCGACGCCCAGCCCAGCCTGCACAGAGCCCATCGCAGCTGCGACGCCGATCCAGGCCGCCGCCATACAGGGCGCGGCCCGCCAAGACCAGGCCGCCGCCATGCCGGGCGCGGCCCGCCAAGATAAGATTGCATCACCATTTTCCCCGGCCTGCAAGGCCAGAGCAGACAACGCTCCCCAGTCCAAAGAGGTCCCTGCTCGGAAGTCCCTGGTAGGTGAAGACCCTGCATACTGGCAGCTGAAGGCTGACATGGAGGCCAAGTTCCCACAGGAGATGGTGGATCAGTACATGCTCCCTCCGCACACCCCCAAGAGGGTTCCGGCAACCCCTGCAGCAACCACGCCAAAGAGTCCCCCGCCTGGGCCTGCTGAAGAAAGTCCATCCCCAGCACTGCCACCACCGGAGTGCTCAGAAGAACTAAGGGGGAGGGGAGGCCAGGAAGCTGAGGAGCTGACTCAGGAGATACCAGCAGTGGATCCATGCCCAGAGCCGGAGATGTTACCATATTCCCGCTGGGATGAGGAAGACCTGACACCGTCTGCGGAAGAAGATTTACCCAAAAGCCTCACCTGGGAGCTGGTAAGCTGTACCTCGCAGAATCCAGTCCGCAAGACACGGCGCCGTAACAAAACCCAGTCTTTCCCTGCACCGCAGTCCCCAGAGCAGAGAGATGACATAACGGCCAGAGACCTAGAGGAGAAACGGTTCCTGAGAAGAGCCAAAGCCCAGGTCAGAGGACCCCTTTGTCGAGGAGTAGTCGAAGATTTTAGCCTAAAATCAGGATACGGCTTCATCGTAGCACCTGGTATGAAAGAAGGCATTTTTGTCAACAGAAGAGACGTTAGAGCTCATTTGCCCAGAGGACATCCTGGAAGAAACCTAAGGATGGGAGACACAGTGCAATTTACCATGCATCAAGGCGAAAGAGGCTGGTATGCGCTAGATGTAACGCCATGTCTTAAAGGAAAAGCCACAGGCACAGAGGAAGAAAGGAAAGATAGAAAAGGAACAGAGAAAGAACCTACTGATGAGACTACCACAGACGAAGAAAGAGGTCAAGGAAGCAACAGGTGCCGCAGCCCTACAGGCCCAAGCCCTGGTGAAGAGGAGTCTGCATAAAGTTCATGTAAAGTAAAGCAAGTTACCAGTTTTGAAGTTTTTGCAACGTTTTAAAGTTTAAGAGATGTGCCCACATAAACTGATGTGAGAAATGAACCTTAAGGCTATGAACTGGCTATAGCCACAAACTCTCGCAGTGTAAATAGTTACACCAGAGGGCACCACCACCACCAGAGTCAGCCTGTTTAGGGGCTTGGCTCGTCTGCAACCAGGGAGCCCGTCCGTATATAGGGCCTTGGCTTACCTGCAACCAGAGAGCATGCCTGTTTATGGGGCCTGGCTCTCCACCACAAAGAGGGTACCTGGTCAGCACCAACTGTGGAGGCCGCCTCTACATCCTGCCAGAAGAGGCTGAAGGCGCGGATCCACCAGGCCAGGTATACCCTGAAGACCACCAGCCCATGAAAGCCGCCTCTACATCCTGCCAGAAGTGGCTGAAGGCGCGGCCAACGTGAGAGGGTTTTGGGTGGGTTAACGGACTTGTGGGTGGAGGGTGGTGATGTATGGTACCTGGTGCTTTTAAAAATGTTTTACATGTTTTAATGTTTTATGCATTTTAAAATGTTGTCTTGCAGCCCGAGGACGTGCTGGTGATAACTAAGGGGGAATGTGGCGCCCCTGACCTGGTCAGGCACCACTGAGTACTGCACCCATGCTGGGGACAGTACAATACAGGTAATCCAGAAGGCTGACCGAGGTGTGACTACACAGGCGCATAGTGATCAGGTCTCACACATGTACCTATGAGAGGACCCCTGGGGATCCCAGGAGGGGGAAAAGCCTTCACCTTCACTGGAATAGTGGAGGGGGCCAAAAGCCTCCATCTCCTCTCAAGGGGTGTGGTAAGAGAATCTGGTTGCTAGGTGGCGTAGGCAGGCACAAAAGGGAAAAGAGAAGGAGGAGAAAACAGTCTGCAGCAGAGTGTGGAGGAGTGAGGAGCAGGAAAGTGAAGCTCTGACAGGAGCAGCAGTGAAGGTCCCAGATGTGAGCCGGTTCAGAGCAGAGTCCAGGGAGCTCCGAGGAGAGCTGACCCCTTCCCCTGGGCTGCTGTAGTCTGACAGCGTCCGCGCAGTGGCTACCGACGGGGGAGAACGGTCACCTAGGAGTGCTACCCGAAACCCATCTCCAGCTAGAGAGAGAGCACAGAGTGGGAAGTAAGGAGACTGCTAGGGAGAACCAGGCCCAAACGGGCGGCAGATCCCGGAGCAGGGGATAGATCCACCTTTCCCTGCTAAACCTGCCGGTGTGGGGCCCTCAAAGCCCACACCACAACACCACAAAAGCCGCAGCCACGTAGCCACAGTTAGGGCCCATAGTTCACAGGAGGCAAGCAGCTGGAGTGATCTGGCCCAGGCAACAAGCAAACGGCAAACGAAGGGGAGTGAGGCTTCAGCAACTTCCCTGGGTGACCCCCATAGGGACTAAAAGTCGGGGTCACCCCAAACCACCAAGGGCTAAGGAAGGCGAGTTGGTAGTCACCATCAGAAGTCAGCCTGAAGGATACCTGGTTCCCGCCTGGTTCATCCCAGCTACGCCCGGGTTACTCACCCTGCCACCTGAAGTGAGTAAAAACCCTGAAAGACATTCTGCCTGTGTGGAGTTATTCTGCGCCTTGTGGTTCTACGCACCTACACAGGGCCCTGGGGCTTGCCTCACTCTCAGGAGGCTATTCCAACTAACTGCACTCACCATCAGCCCCAGGCGTCCCTCAACCTGCAGTGGCGGTCCCTACTGGCCGCAATACTGAGAGTGGCGTCACGACAAGAAGAAGATCTCCTACCTGTGACAAGATCCAGCTGAGTGGAGTCCCTGAAGGTAATGCACCGACACTGCACCTGCGGGGCTTCACACAGCGCTAGGACCTTTGGTGAGTCACATGACACATGTGATGTCACTAAAGGTCCTGCAACTGCGAAAACGTCAGTGATCAAACAGAACTTGTACGACCACTGAAGTTTACGATTGAAAGGCTGGGTGCCGGGGCCCACTCAGGCCTGTGCATGGTGAATGAAACGAAAATTTTGAGTATTAAATGTAACTATAGCTCGATTAATGACTCCGCACCCTCTCCACACACACACACACACACACACACACACAATACAATACATCCCCCCCATCACCCACTACATACACACACACACAAAATACAATGCATCACCCCCCCACACACACACACTACAATGCATCACCCCCTCCAAACACACACACACACACAATACAATGCACCCCCATTACCCATACACACACACACAATACACGCTCCATTACCACCCCACACACAATGCACCCCCCATCACCCGCTACACACACACACAAATACAATGCACCCCCACTACTCCCTACACACACAATGCACCCCCATTACTCCCTACACACACACAATGCACCGTCCATCAGCCCCTACACACACAATGCACCCCGCATCACCCCCTACACACACACAATGCACCCCCCCATCACCCCCTACACACACACACACACACACATACATACAATACATCCCCCCCCATCACCCACTACACACACACACACAATACCATGCACCCACCATTACCATCTCCCCACGTACACAATACAATGCACCCCCTCCAAACACACACACACACACAATGCACCCCCCATCACCCCCTACACACACACACAATGCACCCCCATTACCCCCTACACACAATGCACCCCTCTATCACCCCCTACATACACACACACAATACACGCTCCATTACCCCCCCACACACACTACATCCCCCATCACCCGCTACACACACACACAAATACAATGCACCCCCACCACTCCCTACACACACAATGCACCCCCATTACTCCCTACACACACACACAATGCACCGTCCATCAGCCCCTACACACAATGCACCCCGCATCACCCCCTACACACACACAATGCACCCCCCATCACCCCCTACACACACACACACACACAATGCACCCCTCCATCACCCCCTACACACACACACACACACACACACAATACATCCCCCCCATCACCCACTACACACACACACACACAATACCATGCACCTCCTCCAAACACACACACACACACAAAGCACCCCCCCATCACCCCCTACACACACACACACACACACAATGCACCCCCATTACACCCTACACACAATGCACCCCTCCATCACCCCCTACATACACACACACACACACACAATGCATCCCCCATCACCCTCTACACGCACACACACAATGCATCACCCCCTACACACACACACACAATACAATGCACCCCCCCATCACCCCCTACACACACACAATACAATGCACCCCCCAACACCCCCTATACACACACACACACACAATACATCCCCCATCACACCCTACACACACACACACACACACACACAATGCACCCCCCCCCATCACCCTCTACACACACACAATGCATCACCCCCTACACACACACACACACACACACATAATACAATGCACCCCCCATCATCCATTATACACACACACACAATGCAGCCCCCCATCACTCCCCCCCCACACACACACACACACACAATACAGTGCACCCTCCATTACCCCTCCCCCACATACAATACAATGCACCCCCCATTACCCCCTACACACACACACACAATACAATGCACCCCCCATCACACCCTACACACACACACACACACACACACACAATGCACCCCCCCATCACCCTCTACACACACACACAATACATCACCCCCTACACACACACAATACATCACCCCCTACACACACACACACACACACACAATACAATGCACCCCCCATCACCCCCTACACACACACACACACACACACACACACACACAATACATCCCCCATCACACCCCACACACACAATGCACATCCCCATCACCCTCTACACACACACACACACAATGCATCACCCCCTACAGACACACACACACACACACACACACACACAATACATCACCCCCTACACACACACACACACACACACACACAATACATCACCCCCTACACACACACACAATACATCACCCCCTACACACACACACACACACAATACATCACCCCCTACACACACACACACACACACACACACAATGCACCCCCCCATTACCCCCTACACACAATGCACCCCTCCATCACCCCTACATACACACACACAATACACGCTCCATTACCCCCCCCACACACACTACATCCCCCATCACCCGCTACACACACACACACAAATACAATGCACCCCCACCACTCCCTACACACACAATGCACCCCCATTACTCCCTACACACACACACACAATGCACCGTCCATCAGCCCCTACACACACACACACACACACAATGCACCCCTCCATCACCCCCTACACACACACACACACACACACACAATACATCCCCCCATCACCCACTACACACACACACACACACACAATACATCACCCCCTACACACACACACACACACACAATACATCACCCCCTACACACACACACACACACACACTACAATGCACCCCCCATCACCCCTCCCCCACATACAATACAATGCACCCTACATTACCCCCTCCCCAGACATAATACATTGCACCCCACATCACCACCCCCTGCAGACACAAATTACACTACCCAATCACTACACACAGAGCTTTTTTGGTGCATTTTTTTAACTGTAGATTTACCTTGGTTTAATGCAAATCCATGCTAATAAAAAGCTGCTTTTTACAGTCCCAGCAAAGTCTATGAGATTTCTGAAATCTCATGCGCACACACAAACACATCAGGTTTTTTTCCTGACGGTTTTGTCAAATAGCTGTGTTTTTGGTCAGGTTTTTAAAGAATGTGTTTTTTCATTGATACAACCCATTTTGTAGAAAAAAAAAAAAAAAAGCAGCAAATCTGCACCAAAAACGCAGATGACTCAGGAGATTTCCTGCCACAAGATCAGGTTTTGGTCAGGAAAAAAAAGCACCAAAAAAGCCCTGTGTGAACATAGCCTTATCGGGGATTTCCCTATATGGTGGATACATAGCGGCATTGGTGGATTAACGTTAGTAATCTTTTCCATGTGAAGACGCTGGATAACATTCTGCTTCTTCTTGAATATTATTTGGCTGATGGATTCGGTGGTTTTCCTAGGACAAGGAACGTCCGTGTGTAAGAAAAACTGCGACTGACTGTAATCACAGATTCCAATATTATCTACAATAAATAAGATGCTACAAGAAATCCTGCGCTATCTGCAGGCACAGGACAGGGCTTAATGCGCACTGTAGAGTTTGCAAATAGGCGCATGTTATACTGAGAGAAGCCGGAAATGATCAAGTAATAAAAACGTTTATGGTAGATATAGTGCGGGCCCCTAGAGGCAATTTCCCTGGTAGGCCCCTTACACCCCAGTCTGACTCTGTGTGTATATATATATATATATATATATAAATATATATATATGTACATATACAGTACAGACCAAAAGAAAAGGTGAACGGATGGACTCTACATGGCTGGTTCCCACCGTGAAGCATGGAGGAGGAGGTGTGATGGTGTGGCGGTGCTTTGCTGGTGACATTATTGGGGATTTATTAATTTATTAATAGCAGTGGCGTGCTATTCCATCCGTTTGCGTTTAGTTGGACCATCATTTATTTTTCAACAGGACAATGACCCCAAACACACCTCCTGGCTGTGTAAGGGCTATTTGACGAAGAAGGAGAGTGATGGGGTGCTACGCCAGATGACCTGGTCTCCACAGTCACCAGACCTGAACCCAATCGAGATGGTTTGGGGTGAGCTGGACCGCAGCGTGAAGGCAAAAGGGCCAACAAGTGCTAAGCATCTCTGGGAACTCCTTCAAGACTGTTGGAAGACCATTTCTGGTGACTACCTCTTGAAGCTCACCAAGAGAATGCCAAGAGTGTGCACAGTAGTAATCAAAGCAAAAGGTGGCTACTTTAAAGAACCTAGAATATAAGACATATTTTCAGTTGTTTCACACTTTAAGTATTTCATTCCACATGTGTTAATTCATAGTTTTGATGCCTTCAATTTGACTCTACAATTTTTAGAGTCATAAAAATAAAAAAAATCTTTGAATGAGAAGGTGTGTCCAAACGCTTGGTCTGTTGTACTGTATATATATATATATATATATATATATATATATATATATATATATATATATATATATATATATATATAAAATTATATAAGGCTTAGTGTATGTGTGTATGTATGTATGTACGTGTGTGTATATATATGTGTGTGTGTGTGTATGTCCGCTAAAGGAATCCGCACCGTCACATTTATCATGACAAAATTTTGCACAGACGCCCCATGTGACCCAGGGAACGTCAGACTATTGTTTTGAGTGGAAAATTTAACTCTGCAGTTTACAGTTACTCTCCAAAACACCTGCTTCCATTAAAGTCAAAGGAGCTGGGAGCTACAGGTTATTAATAGGAGCTGTAATTGGTTGCTATAGGCAACAAAGGATATTTTTAGTATAATAGGCTTATGTGTGAGGTGATATGATAGCAGCGGAGAGACAGATAGAGAGAAACAGACAGGGAGAGAGACAGAGACAGACAGGAAAATAGACAGACAGGGAAAGAGGCAGACAGGGAAAGAGGCAGACAGGGAAAGAGGCAGACAGGGAAAGAGGCAGACAGGGAAAGAGACAGACAGGGAAAGAAACAGAAAGAGAGAGAGAGAGACAGAGAAAGACAGGGAAAGAGACAGAGACAGACAGTGAAAAAGACAGACAGGGAGAGAGACAGAATAAGAGACAGACAGGGAAAGAGACAGACAGGGAAAGAGAAGGACAGGGAAAGAAACAGACAGAGAGAGAGACAGAAAGACAGGAAGAGAGACAAACAGAAAGAGGAAGTCAGGGAAAGAGGCACACAGGGACATTTACAATCACGAAATTTTGCAAAGACGCCTCATGAGACTCAGGGAACGTTATAGACTATTATTTTGAGTGGAAAATGTAACGCTGCAGTTTACAGTTACTCTCCAAAAAACCTGCCTTTATTAAAGTCAATGGAGCTGGGAGCTACAGGTTAGTAATAGGAGCTGTGATAGGTTGCTATAGGCAACGAAGGATATTCTTAGTATAGTAAGCTTATGTGTGAGGTAATATGATATTGGTGGAGAGACAGATATCAAGAGAGACAGAGAGAGAGACTGAGACAGACAGAGAAAGACAGGGAAAGAGACAGAGAGAGAGAGAGACAGAGACAGACAGAAAGAAGCAGAGAGGGAAAGAGGCAGTCAGGGAAAGAGGCAGAGACAAACACAGAGACGGACACACAGAGACAGACACACAAGGAAAGAGACAGACAGGGGCAAACAGGAAAAGAGACAGACAGGGAAGAAGACAGACACACAGAGACACACACAAAGGGAAGAGATAGACAGGGAAAGAGACAGACAGAGGCTAGGAGAGAAGAAAAGTGGGAAAGAGGCAGTTACTATCCCAGGCAACACTGGGAACTACTGCTAGTGTGTAGATATATATATATATATATATATATATATATATATATATATATATATATATATACACATACATACATATACACACACACATACAGTATATATACTCAAACACACACTGTCAAAAGTGTTAGCACCCCTGAAGTTGTTCCAGATGAAGTATTTCCCTCAAAAAATTACATTACAGACATCACTAGGGGGACGCACAGACGTCACTAGGGGGTCTCACATATATCACTAGGGGGCCACACATTAAAAAATAAGGTCTGGAACACCATTCTAAGTCTGAACTGGGTGCAAAAACCTAAAAAAAACTTCACTATATAGAGAGAAGGTATGCACAAAAGTGACTATGTAAGGGGGTTTTAGGTTTTTGCACCCAGTTCAGACTTAAGCGGGCTTTACACGGTACGATCTATCGTGCGATTTCACGAGCGATCGTACCCACCCCCGTCGTTTGTGCATCATGCGCAAATCGCTGCCCGTATCACCCAAAGTCGTTAAACCCCCGTCACACGTACTTACCTGACGAGCGACCTCGCTGTGGCAGCGAACATCCACTTCCTGAAGGTGGAGGGACGTTCGGCGTCACAGTGTCGTCACACAGCCGCCCGCCAATAGAAGCGGAGGGGCGGAGATGAGCGGAACGTAACATCCCACCCACCTTCTTCCTTCCGCATTGCCGGTGGGTGCCGCGAGACGTAGGTAAGCTGTGTTCATCGTTCCCGGGGTGTCACACGAAGCGAAGTTTGCTACCCCGGGAATGATGAACAACCGGCGCAAAGAAGATTAAACGTTTTTTTAAAAATGAGCGACCTGTACACGACTCGCGATTCGTAACCGATTTGCGATCATTTACAGACGCTCATAGGTGTCACACGGGCCGACGTCGCAAGCGATGCCGGATGTGCGTCACGAAAACCGTGACCCCAATGATCTATCGCACGATAGATCGTCTCATGTAAAGCCCGCATTAGAATGGTGTTCCAGACGTTATTTCTTAATTTGTTTGTAGTCTTTCATTTGTGAACCCAACCCCACCCATACCTATTTCCGGTCCACATCATACATATATAGCCTGGGTCTCAGCTTCCCATACACGGTAAGTTGTTTAACTGCATGAGAGGACACACATTAGCTAGGGACCCCAATATAAGAGAATACCGTGACAAGGTTTTGGGGCTCTGTTGCATTGATCAATTCAATAGCTAAATTTCTCTTTCTTCATATGTTCATGGTAGTTATGCAGATTCCATTGTCATATCTTAATTTTCACATATAGCTATTGTATTTTTCAGGGCAGTATTCACACAGCAGTTTCTGTTTTACATGTATCCCCCTTATATAGTCACTGGTGTGCATACCTTCTCTCTATATAGGGGGGGCGCACCGACATCACTAAAGGGCGCACATACATCACTAGGGGGATGCACAGACATCCCTAGGGGGCACAGACATCCCTAGGGGGCACGGACATCACTTGGGTGGCACGGACAGCAATTGCAGAGCACAGCCATCACTAGGGGGGAAAACATCACTGGGGGTGGTACACAGCATTAGAGGGAACACAACACTGGAGGGTGCTGCACACAGCACTGTGGGAGGCTGCACACAGCACTGTGGGGGGCTGCACACAGCACTGTGCGGGGCTGCAGACAGCACTATGGGGGGCTGCACACAGCACTGTAGGGGGGGCTGCACACTGCCTTGTGGGGAGGCTGCACACAGCACTGTGGGGGGGCTGCACACAGCACTGTAGGGGGGCTGCACACAGCACGGTAGGGGGGCTGCACACAGCACTGTAGGGGGGCTGAACACAGCACTGTGGGGTGGCTGCACACAGCACTGTAAGGGGGCTGCACACAGCACTGTAGGGGGGCTGCAGACAGAACTGTAGGGGGGCTGCACACAGCACTGTGGGGGGGTGCACACAGCACTGTGGTGGGGGGGTGCACACAGCACTGTGGGGGTGGCTGCACACAGCACTGATGGGGGGGCTGCACACAGCACTGTGGGGGGGCTGCACACAGCACTGTGGGGTAGCTGCACACAGCACTGTGGGGGGGCTGCACACAGCACTGTGGGGGGGCTAGACAGCACTGGAGAGCGGGCACACAACACGGGAGGGCGGACTCCAGGCACACAGCAAGTCCTGATCACATTTATAAGTGTAAGCACCCGAGCACTGCTTCCCCCGGGGAATCTGGGGACATCACAAAAACTCATCGCAGGCCCGAGGTTCCAACTCCTGTGCTAAAGCAAGAGAAGGGCGCCCCCCACCACCCACGGCGATGTTCAGCTCACCGAACTCCTACCTTTCCCCATAGGATGCCGCATCCTCACCACCTCCGCATTGCCCGCAGCAGCACTGTGATGAGGTGCAGAGTGATGACCTCATCACAGTGCTGTGTGATGACGTGCCGCCTCCCTGCTCCACTGCCTCGCTTCCGGCCACATGGCTAATTTGCATGTGATGCCCTAGAAGGGCTTCGCTTGCAATTTAGCCATGTGTGCAGTGGCTGAAACGACACGGCCGGGCCCCTCTGCTGCGGCTGTGACTGGGGCTCGGTGAAGAGGGGAGGCCTGGCCTGCCCGGGGCTTAACAAAGCTAAGTAATTACCACGGGCCTGTCCGGGCCCTCTCTCTTCACCGGGCCCGATACACCAGGCACAGTAGTAATGCCCTGATGGCGGCCCTGTTGTGCAGGCCTGGACTCATGCAGTGCAAGGATCTTTGGTGAGTCACATGTGATGTCGCCACAGGTCATTCTGCAACCGCGGAAACTGCAGAGATCGTACAGAATTTATAAAATCACTGCAGCTTATGATGGAAAGGTTGGGGGCCCATCAGAGCATGGGGGCCCAGTCTGCTGGCAATGAGAAACACCTGTGCCCAGCGCACAGTAACAAGTCCGTGATACCCCACAAATATAAACCATTGGGGCCCACTGGGAATCCAGGGCCCACCAGAGGATTCCCCGGTGCACTGGTGGACCAGTCCTACCCTGTAGAGGGGGCAGTATTATAGTAATTATATTCTTGTACATAGTAGCAGTATTATAGTAGTTATATTCTTGTACATAGGGACAGTATTATAGTAGTTATATTCGTGTACATATGAGCAGTATTATAGTAGTTATATTCTTGTACATATGAGCAGTATTATAGTAGTTATATTCTTGTACATAGTACAGTATTATAGTAGTCATGTTTTTGTACATAGGGAGCAGTATTATAGTAGTTATATTCGTGTACATATGAGCAGTATTATAGTAGTTATATTCTTGTACATATGAGCAGTATTATAGTAGTTATATTCTTGTACATATGAGCAGTATTATAGTATTTATATTCTTGTACATATGAGCAGTATTATAGTATTTATATTTTGTACATATGAGCAGTATTATAGTAGTTATATTCTTGTACATATGAGCAGTATTATAGTAGTTATATTCTTGTACATATGAGCAGTATTATAGTAGTTATATTCTTGTACATATGAGCAGTATTATAGTATTTATATTCTTGTACATATGAGCAGTATTATAGTAGTTATATTCTTGTACATAGGGACAGTATTATAGTAGTTATATTCTTGTACATAGGAGCAGTATTATAGTAGTTATATTCGTGTACATAGGGACAGTATTATACTAGTTATATTCTTGTACACAGGAGCAGTATTATAGTAGTTATATTCTTGTACATATGAGCAGTATTATAGTAGTTATATTCTTGTACATAGGGACAGTATTATAGTAGTTATATTCTTGTACACAGGAGCAGTATTATAGTAGTTATATTCTTGTACATAGGAGCAGTATTATAGCAGTTATATTCTTGTACACAGGAGCAGTATTATAGTAGTTATATTCTTGTACATAGGAGCAGTATTATAGTAGTTATATTCTTGTACATAGGAGCAGTATTATAGTAGTTATATTCTTGTACATAGGAGCAGTATTATAGTAGTTATATTCTTGTACATAGGAGCAGTATTATAGTAGCTATATTCTTGTACATATGAGCAGTATTATAGTAGTTATATTCTTGTACATATGAGCAGTATTATAGTAGTTACATTCTTGTACACAGGAGAAGTATTATAGTAGTTATATTCTTGTACATATGAGCAGTATTATAGTAGTTATATTCTTGTACATAGGAGCAGTATTATAGTAGTTATATTCTTGTACATATGAGCAGTATTATAGTAGTTATATTCTTGTACATATGAGCAGTATTATAGTAGTTATATTCTTGTACATAGGAGCAGTATTATAGTAGTTATATTCGTGTACATAGGAGCAGTATTATAGTAGTTATATTCTTGTACATAGGAGCAGTATTATATGAGTTAGAATCTTGAACATAGGGACAGTATTATAGTAGTTATATTCTTGTACATATGAGCAGTATTATAGTAGTTATATTCTTGTACATATGAGAAGTATCATAGTAGTTATATTCTTGTACATATGAGCAGTATTATAGTAGTTATATTCTTGTACATATGAGCAGTATTATAGTAGTTATATTCTTGTACATAGGGACAGTATTATACTAGTTATATTCTTGTACACAGGAGCAGTATTATAGTAGTTATATTCTTGTACACAGGAGCAGTATTATAGTAGTTATATTCTTGTACATATGAGCAGTATTATAGTAGTTATATTCTTGTACATAGGAGCAGTATTATAGTAGTTATATTCTTGTACATATGAGCAGTATTATAGTAGTTATTTTCTTGTACATATGAGCAGTATTATAGTAGTTATATTCTTGTACATAGGAGCAGTATTATAGTAGCTATATTCTTGTACATATGAGCAGTATTATAGTAGTTATATTCTTGTACATATGAGCAGTATTATAGTAGTTATATTCTTGTACATAGGGACAGTATTATACTAGTTATATTCTTGTACACAGGAGCAGTATTATAGTAGTTATATTCTTGTACATAGGGGCAGTATTATAGTAGTTATATTCTTGTACATAGGGGCAGTATTATAGTAGTTATATTCTTGTACATAGGGGCAGTATTATAGTAGTTATATTCTTGTACATAGGAGCAGTATTATAGTAGTTATATTCGTGTACATAGGAGCAGTATTATAGTAGATATATTCTTGTACATAGGGACAGTATTATACTAGTTATATTCTTGTACACAGGAGCAGTATTATAGTAGTTATATTCTTGTACATAGGGGCAGTATTATAGTAGTTATATTCTTGTACATAGGAGCAGTATTATAGTAGTTATATTCGTGTACATAGGAGCAGTATTATAGTAGATATATTCTTGTACATAGGGACAGTATTATACTAGTTATATTCTTGTACACAGGAGCAGTATTATAGTAGTTATATTCTTGTACATATGAGCAGTATTATAGTAGTTATATTCTTGTACATAGGGACAGTATTATACTAGTTATATTCTTGTACACAGGAGCAGTATTATAGTAGTTATATTCTTGTACATATGAGCAGTATTATAGTAGCTATATTCGTGTACATAGGAGCAGTATTATAGTAGATATATTCTTGTACATAGGGACAGTATTATACTAGTTATATTCTTGTACACAGGAGCAGTATTATAGTAGTTATATTCTTGTACATATGAGCAGTATTATAGTAGTTATATTCTTGTACATAGGGACAGTATTATACTAGTTATATTCTTGTACACAGGAGCAGTATTATAGTAGTTATATTCTTGTACATATGAGCAGTATTATAGTAGTTATATTCTTGTACATAGGGACAGTATTATAGTAGTTATATTCTTGTACATAGGAGCAGTATTATAGCAGTTATATTCTTGTACATAGGAGCAGTATTATAGTAGTTATATTCTTGTACATAGGAGCAGTATTATAGTAGTTATATTCTTGTACATAGGAGCAGTATTATAGTAGCTATATTCTTGTACATATGAGCAGTATTATAGTAGTTATATTCTTGTACATATGAGCAGTATTATAGTAGTTACATTCTTGTATATATGAGCAGTATTATAGTAGTTATATTCTTGTACATATGAGCAGTATTATAGTAATTATATTCTTGTACATATGAACAGTATTATAGTAGTTATATTCTTGTACATATGAGCAGTATTATAGTAGTTATATTCTTGTACATAGGGACAGTATTATAGTAGTTATATTCGTGTACATATGAACAGTATTATAGTAGTTATATTCTTGTACATATGAGCAGTATTATAGTAGTTATATTCTTGTACATATGAGCAGTATTATAGTATTTATATTCTTGTACATATGAGCAGTATTATAGTAGTTATATTCTTGTACATAGGCAGCAGTATTATAGTAGTTATATTCTTGTACATAGGGACAGTATTATACTAGTTATATTCTTGTACACAGGAGCAGTATTATAGTAGTTATATTCTTGTACATAGGGACAGTATTATAGTAGTTATATTCTTGCACACAGGAGCAGTATTATAGTAGTTATATTCCTGTACATATGAGCAGTATTATAGTAGTTACATTCTTGTACACAGGAGCAGTATTATAGTAGTTATATTCTTGTACATATGAGCAGTATTATAGTAGTTATATTCTTGTACATAGGAGCAGTATTATAGTAGTTATATTCTTGTACATATGAGCAGTATTATAGTAGTTATATTCGTGTACATAGGAGCAGTATTATAGTAGTTATATTCTTGTACATAGGAGCAGTATTATATGAGTTAGAATCTTGAACATAGGGACAGTATTATAGTAGTTATATTCTTGTACATATGAGAAGTATCATAGTAGTTATATTCTTGTACATATGAGCAGTATTATAGTAGTTATATTCTTGTACATATGAGCAGTATTATAGTAGTTATATTCTTGTACATAGGGACAGTATTATACTAGTTATATTCTTGTACACAGGAGCAGTATTATAGTAGTTATATTCTTGTACACAGGAGCAGTATTATAGTAGTTATATTCTTGTACATATGAGCAGTATTATAGTAGTTATATTCTTGTACATAGGAGCAGTATTATAGTAGTTATATTCTTGTACATATGAGCAGTATTATAGTAGTTATTTTCTTGTACATATGAGCAGTATTATAGTAGTTATATTCTTGTACATAGGAGCAGTATTATAGTAGCTATATTCTTGTACATATGAGCAGTATTATAGTAGTTATATTCTTGTACATATGAGCAGTATTATAGTAGTTATATTCTTGTACATAGGGACAGTATTATACTAGTTATATTCTTGTACACAGGAGCAGTATTATAGTAGTTATATTCTTGTACATAGGGGCAGTATTATAGTAGTTATATTCTTGTACATAGGGGCAGTATTATAGTAGTTATATTCTTGTACATAGGGGCAGTATTATAGTAGTTATATTCTTGTACATAGGAGCAGTATTATAGTAGTTATATTCGTGTACATAGGAGCAGTATTATAGTAGATATATTCTTGTACATAGGGACAGTATTATACTAGTTATATTCTTGTACACAGGAGCAGTATTATAGTAGTTATATTCTTGTACATAGGGGCAGTATTATAGTAGTTATATTCTTGTACATAGGAGCAGTATTATAGTAGTTATATTCGTGTACATAGGAGCAGTATTATAGTAGATATATTCTTGTACATAGGGACAGTATTATACTAGTTATATTCTTGTACACAGGAGCAGTATTATAGTAGTTATATTCTTGTACATATGAGCAGTATTATAGTAGTTATATTCTTGTACATAGGGACAGTATTATACTAGTTATATTCTTGTACACAGGAGCAGTATTATAGTAGTTATATTCTTGTACATATGAGCAGTATTATAGTAGCTATATTTGTGTACATAGGAGCAGTATTATAGTAGATATATTCTTGTACATAGGGACAGTATTATACTAGTTATATTCTTGTACACAGGAGCAGTATTATAGTAGTTATATTCTTGTACATATGAGCAGTATTATAGTAGTTATATTCTTGTACATAGGGACAGTATTATAGTAGTTATATTCTTGTACATAGGAGCAGTATTATAGCAGTTATATTCTTGTACATAGGAGCAGTATTATAGTAGTTATATTCTTGTACATAGGAGCAGTATTATAGTAGCTATATTCTTGTACATATGAGCAGTATTATAGTAGTTATATTCTTGTACATATGAGCAGTATTATAGTAGTTACATTCTTGTATATATGAGCAGTATTATAGTAGTTATATTCTTGTACATATGAGCAGTATTATAGTAATTATATTCTTGTACATATGAGCAGTATTATAGTAGTTATATTCTTGTACATATGAGCAGTATTATAGTAGTTATATTCTTGTACATAGGGACAGTATTATAGTAGTCATATTTTTGTACATAGGGAGCAGTATTATAGTAGTTATATTCGTGTACATATGAACAGTATTATAGTAGTTATATTCTTGTACATATGAGCAGTATTATAGTAGTTATATTCTTGTACATATGAGCAGTATTATAGTATTTATATTCTTGTACATATGAGCAGTATTATAGTAGTTATATTCTTGTACATAGGCAGCAGTATTATAGTAGTTATATTCTTGTACATAGGGACAGTATTATACTAGTTATATTCTTGTACACAGGAGCAGTATTATAGTAGTTATATTCTTGTACATAGGGACAGTATTATAGTAGTTATATTCTTGCACACAGGAGCAGTATTATAGTAGTTATATTCCTGTACATATGGGAAGTATTATAGTAGTTATATTCTTGTACATAGGGAGCAGTATTATAGTAGTTATATTCGTGTACATATGAGCAGTATTATAGTAGTTAAATTCTTTTACATATGAGCAGTATTATAGTAGTTATATTCTTGTACATATGAGCAGTATTATAGTAGTTATATTCTTGTACATAGGAGCAGTATTATAGTAGCTATATTCTTGTACATATGAGCAGTATTATAGTAGTTATATTCTTGTACATATGAGCAGTATTATAGTAGTTACATTCTTGTATATATGAGCAGTATTATAGTAGTTATATTCTTGTACATATGAGCAGAATTATAGTAGTTATATTCTTGTACATATGAGCAGTATTATAGTAGTTATATTCTTGTACACAGGAGCAGTATTATAGTAGTTATATTCTTGTACATAGGAACAGTATTATAGTAGTTATATTCTTGTACATAGGAACAGTACTATAGTAGTTATATTCTTGTACATAGGAACAGTATTATATTAGTTATATTCTTGTACATAGGGGCAGTATTATAGTAGTTATATTCTTGTACATAGGAACAGTATTATAGTAGTTATATTCTTGTACATAGGGGCAGTATTATAGTAGTTATATTCTTGTACATAGGAGCAGTATTATAGTAGTTATATTCTTGTACATAGGAACAGTATTATAGTAGTTATATTCTTGTACATAGGGGCAGTATTATAGTAGTTATATTCTTGAACATAGGGTCAATTTTAGTTGGAAAAAACAAACATAAATACAAGTATAATAAACAAAAACTTCCATAAATACAAAACACAAATCACTGAGGTTACATAGACACCAGCACTAAATAATCAGATCATACACACAAATAAAGTAGAGTCCACACCTGTGGTGGGAAATGAGTGTCACAGAAACCCTGCAATCACCATACAATATATAGAAGGAGCAGAGTGACAGCCATCATCAGGAGTCAGGGACGTTCGGTCCACCACCGGTGTCCATGTCAGACTCTACCTGAGGGTCTACAGACAGGGGCTTCCGCTTTGGCGGGGGATGGTCCTCTACGTCCCTGTCACACTCGTCCTCAAGTTTCCCCAACTCTTCCTCATAATCATTATCATTTGATTCAGATAAAGCCCCATACTTGTTGGACACGACCATCACACCTGCAGAGCTCTGGACCTTCTTACTAGCTCTGTCATATTCTGCCTCAGGTTTACGGGAGGACGTGTTCTTTTTCTTCCGTTCATTCTGATTAATGCTCCAGTCATCAGATACAGACAGTGATGCTGAAGGGGGGGCTACCTGAGGCTGCTGCACCTGAGGGACGACCTCCATGTTCCCTTCTGCACCCTCCGTACCCTGCTGCTCTGGTGTTACATGAGTAGACTCCCGGGGGACATCTGAGCTGATCAGTACCTCTCCCGACATTGAATCCTCCTCCTAAGCCTCTGCCACTACCTCCTGAGCCTCTGCCACTACCTCCCGAGTCTCTGCCGCTACCTCCTGAGCCTCTGCCACTACCTCCTGAGCCTCTGCCACTACCTCCCGAGTCTCTGCCGCTACCTCCCGAGTCTCTGCCGCTACCATCACATCCTCATCAGGGAAGACTCTACAGATGTTGTGCCAGGGATCTGGACAGTCCCTGTGAGGGTGGCCCATCTTACCACAGAGGTTGCACCTGATGTCCCAGCAGTCTGCAGCGATATGGCCGATTTCCCCACACAGGCTGCACTTCCCCACAGTACAGTCATTGGCCAGATGACCTGTTTTACCACATCTGAATCACTTTCGGGACTGCCCGGGATAGTAAATGCTGCCCTTCTCCCTCCCAATGAAGAAGGAGTTGGGTAAGGCTGCATGCGCATGCTGCAGTTTTTTCTGCACACAAACTGCAACCAAAACTGCACCTTGTCGCAGAGAGTCGGGAAATGTCCCAAAAAATACTTGTAATGTAGGTGCGTTTTGTGGTGCGTTTTTGGTGCATTGTTGTCATTGCGTTTTTTTAAAGGAAAAACAAAATATGATAGGAAAGGATAATGGATAGATAGGTAGAATAGATTATATATGAAAAAATAGAAAGAATAGCTAGATGGATAGATAGATAATAAGAACATATAGATTAGATAATAAGAAAGAATACATAGAAAAAAATAATAGAATAGCTTCATAGAGGGATAGCCAGCTTGGTTAGGTTTTTTTTCTTTTTTTGGGGTAAAAAAAATAACATGGGGTCCCCCCCATTTTTCATATCCTGCACAGGAACAGCAGCAGCTGCAGGCTGCAACCCTCAGCTCTCTGCTGTGCCTTGGCTGGTTATGAAAAATAGAGGGGATTCCACCCCTTTTTTTAATTATTTGATTTATTAAAAAAAATGACGTGGGATCCCCTCATTTTTCTAATACCAGCCAAGGTGCAGCAGACAACAGGGGGCTGATATTATTAGGGTGGGAAGGACCATCGTTATTTGGCCCTTTCCAGCCTAACAATAGCAGCCCACAGCCGCCCCAGAAGTGGCGGATCCATAAGATGCACCAATTCTGGCGCTAGACCCGACTCTTCTCGTTGCCCTGGTGCGGAGGGAATCGGGGTAATAAGAAGTTTATGGCAGCAGCCCATAGCTGCCACTAAGCCCTAGGTTAGTGATGTCATGCGTCTATGAGACACCCCACATCACTAATCTGTAATTTCCAGCTCTCGTTCAGGGTAACGTGATATATGGAGACAGGATGACAGATCGCAGCCCCTCATTACTGCAAGAGACTGAGCGCCCTGACCGGGAGCACACACTGGGTGCAAACTGCACCCCATACAAGAAAGAGCTCACCCCATGGGATGGATATGTGAAGCCCCGCAGGTGTGGTTGTGTCGGTGCATTACCTTCAGGGACTCCACGTGGTGGGACGGTTCTGGTCACAGGTAGGGATCCTTCTTGCGATTGTCGTGACACCACTCTCGGAATTGCGGTCAGTGGGGACCGCCACTGCGGGTTAAAGGGTGCCTGGGGCTGATGGTGGGTGCAGTCAGATGTAGTGGCCTCCCGAAAGGGAGGCAAGCCCCAGGGCCCTGTGTAGGTGTGTGGAACCACAAGGTGCAGAATAACTCAACACAAGCAGAATGTCTTTCAGGGGTTTTACTCACTGTTGATGGCAGGGTGAGTAACCCGGGCGTAGCTGGGATGAACCAGGCTGGAACCAGGCGTTCTTCAGGCTGACTTGTGAGGGTGGCTACTGACTCGCCTTCCTTATCCCTTTTGTTGTTTGTGGTAACCCCGACTTGCAGTCCCTATGGGGGTCACGCAGGGAAGTTGCTGCTCCCCTCGTTTTGGCCCGTTTGCTTGTAGCCTGGACCAGGTCACTCCGGCTGCTTGCCTCCTGTGAGCTATGGGCCCTCACTTTGCTACGTGGCTGTGGACCCTGGTCAAGGGCGCCACAGATACATAGCCCACGAGGAGTGGACACTTCTCCAGCGAGGTGCCTTCTCTCCCAAGTGATAGGTGTGACACTAATTAAAAAAAGTTACACTTTGGTGACACAGTATCCTACAACCACCAAATCCTTCTATCAGCACCATAACAAAAGGTGACTGAGCGCCCAGAAAAGTGTCCTTGTGACCAGGATGGTCCCCATGGAGCATTACACTCACTTGAACTAATAGCTGCCCATAACACATTGCCACATATTACCACCACACAGTGCCCGAACAAACTACAATAATGATTATGAATAAAAACCACCATACTATTAATACTAATATTACCATCAGTAGAACCCAGACAAGAGAGTCTTTAAATTTGCCAAATGATAGAGACACTCAGACAAGCCATAATTATAAATGTACAAAACATTTTATTTAAATAATGCTGTAGGTGTATCAATAACATATCACAAAGACATAGAAAAAGGACCAGAGGGAATAAGTGGATCTTGTGGAGACTTGTTCTCCTTTATTTCCGGGACACGTGGGGTGTCTCCCCCTCAGCACTTATTCCCTCTGGTCCTTTATCTATGTCTTTGTGATATGTTATTGATACACCTACAGCATTATTTAAATAAAATGTTTTGTACATTTATAATTATGGCTTGTCTGAGTGTCTCTATCATTTGGCAAATTTAAAGACTCTCTTGTCTGGGTTCTACTGTTATTTTGAGTTGTTGCCAATAATTTTTTTCTTATGGGGCTCTTTTATGTTTATATTTCAGTATTACTGTGGTTTATCACAGGCTATTCTCAGGGTCCTATGGATCTTAAAGCCTGCGAAAAAGTGTGGGAAACACAATTGGACCGGGTGTTTGAAGCTGGAGGGGAGGAGTTACCTTCTTTGAGTTCCAGAACTGCTCTGGATCACATGAACAGCCTTAAATCTATGTTAAATAGAAAAACACGTCTATGGTGGAATGTGGCATTTATGAAGAGGTATCTGGATAGAGGGTTGGTCCCCAGGGGGCTTAGAGTTAGGGTTTTTCCCTCTTTCACCGTCTCGGACGAAACTATTAAAACCAAATGGGAGGAAGCCGCGGCTGGCTGCTCCAGGACTTTCATGCAGCTCCTGATAGAGCTGAATGAAAAGTCCATCAGTGAGCTTGAGACGAAGATTGGGGAGGCCCAGACCATTCTTTCCTCGGAGCTAACCCCAGATGAACTGTCCAAGTATAATGAGTCACTGGACAAAGAGTTCTCGAAATGGGAGAAAGAAATTCTGAATACCAAAACGAAAAAATACTAGCGGGACGTTATGGACTATAAGAACGGCCAAGTTTATCGGTGGCGGGGTGTGTCACATTCTAGAAAAAAACATCATGCTTCAATGGTGTCAATTTCGGCATCATCTATGTCCTCAGTGGATGAAGAGTCCACATCTGATAAAATCAGGAATATGAGACCTAATACCAGAGCCACAAATGCTCGGAACAAACAAGGTATAGGTCCTGGTGGTGGACGTGGGACTCTTCCTCCTGTTCAGAAGAAAGGGGGAGACTCGCACCTTGAGGTAATCAATCTATCCAAACATGTGCTCACCCCTCCTCAGATTGAGGTCCTTAAGCTGGGACTGTCGTTTGTCCCCCAGGCTAATTTTAATTTATTTTCAGTGATTAAAGATCTCCATTTATTTTTACGGAGGTTGGTGTTACATAAACTACACCATAAAAAAACTTCAGGCGAGCCATCTTTGTCTACCCTTGAACAGGAAGCCATTGCTACCCTTGAAGAACTGGAGGCGGAGTCCACTTACCATCCATCAGGTAACTTCCCACAACATACCATGCCAAAATCCACCACATTCCCGCCTCTATCACTATGCCCCCCTATCCAGATTTTTGGGGAGTTGGTGACTAGAGATATTCGGCGACTCTCCTTGAAGGGTGGCGGTAATAATCTTACTAGACAGCAACAATCCGCACTCTGGGAGATACAGTCCCTTGATGGCGTGGTTGTTAAATCCGCCGATAAAGGCGGTAATGTGGTGATTTGGCCTGTGGAACTGTACAAAAGGGAGGCATGGCGCCAACTCAGAGATCGGGATGCCTATGAACCTCTCCACCATAATCCCATGCGGGGTTATGCCAATGACCAAGAGGTGATACTGTTACAGACATTTGAAGAGGGAATCATTCCCAAGAAGATCTATGAGGGCCTTTTAGTGAAGTCACCAGTGGTTCCAACTTTCTATCTCCTCCCCAAGGTTCACAAAAACCCAAAGGTGTCTCCGGGACGTCCCATTGTCTCTGGCATGGGTGGGTTGTGCGATGTCACTTGCAAATTTATTGAGCACTACTTGCACCCACTTGTGGAGACATTGCCCTCCCATGTCAGAGACACTTCGGACGTCCTTAGGAGGCTGGAGGGCTTAGTCTTGGAGGAGGATGTACTACTGGTGACCATGGATGTCGAGGCCCTCTACTCTAGCATTGGTCACCGCGATGGACTTGCAGCCACTCAGTTCTATCTGGATGCAAGTAATATGGATAGGTCCCTGTCCGGTCTGATTATGGAGTTGTTGGAGTTTGTGTTGACGCACAACTTCTTCATTTTTCGGGACCGGTTCTTCCTCCAGCGGCACGGCACTGCGATGGGGCGGCTTGTGCGCTGTCCTACGCAAACCTCTTTCTCGGTTTCTGGGAGAGGGAGGTTTTCGGGGGCGGTGTGCTGGCGAGCTCCCATGCACAGTGCTGGCTTCGCTATATAGACGACATTTTTGTCGTCTGCGGTGAAACCGGTTCTGAACTTGAGGATTTTGTGCGTCGACTCAACTCCAATGACCGGAACGTCTTATTGACTCATCAGATCGGGCCAAGGGTCATTGATTTTCTTGACATCCGGATTTCCATCGAACTGAGTGGCGCCGTATCCACCACCATCTTTCGTAAGTCCACCGCGGTCAATTCCCTCCTCCACGCCACCTCGGGACACCCTAGGTCAACGGTAAATGCAATCCCGACGGGCCAGTTTCTGCTCTTGCGCAGACTGTGCTCTTCGGATTGCTCCTTTGAGGTCGAATCAGGGGATATGAGGGAGAGATTAATAAATAGGGGCTACAGTAGGAGATCTATAAAACGAGGTTATCAGCGGGCCAAATTCTCGAGACGTGACCACCTATTATCTGGGAGAAATATGACAGCAAAATCAACTGGCCCAATAGCCAGATTTATCTCCACCTACTGTAGACAGTGGGAACAGATAAGGGGTGTGTTAAGTAAACACTGGGCAATCCTTCAAACGGAACCTGCCTTTGAGGGATATTTGCCCGATCATCCTATGATGACAGCAAAGAGGGGTAGGAGTCTTAAAGACATGTTAGTGCATAGTCACCATGTTGTGAGGGCACCCCCCCTCTTTGGCTGTGGTCCCCAGCGAGTCGGCTGCTATCCATGTGGTTGTTGCCGTGGATGTAAAAATATTATCAGGGCTACTACTTTCTGCTCCGCCGATGGCCTCAGAGAATTTTCAATCCGGGAATATATTTCCTGCAACACATCTGGCGTAATCTATTACGCCACATGTGGTTGCGACAAAATATATATCGGATTGACCTCTCGGGAACTCCGTATCCGTACAAGGGAGCATGTACGCGATATACTGGCAGCCAAGGAGGTTATCAACCCAGAATCCCTCAAGACGATCCCCCGCCACTTCAGGGAGGTCCATAATTGTGACCCAATATCCCTGAAGGTCCGTGGGATTGACAGAGTACATCTTGGGATTCGTGGGGGAGACCTGAAAAAGCGCCTTGCACAAGTGGAGTGTCGGTGGATCTTTTCCCTTGGAACCATGTCCCCGCATGGACTTAATGAACGGCTTACTTTTGCCCCGTTTTTGTAATGACTCAGGTTTTCCCCATATATGACATGTTTTTGTTCTATGGTTGGTCCTCCTTGTGCCGAGGAGAGTTACCCCCATTTTTATATGGTTGGTGCATGTGTCCATATAGCAGTTGTTTACGGCGTGTGGGCAACTGCACTTATAGCATTTTCAGGTTTGTTTTTGTTATCTGTGCAGTGATTTCTGGTTCTCAATTTTAACAGTGGTCTTTTTTGGTTCCTTAGCTTATATTGATCCATCCCCTGTCATTTCCAGCCCCCATCTCCGTGGCCTTGATTCCCACCGGGACATACATCATGGAAGGAGGTGGAAGTTTTTCTAACAAGCAAACCATGAACATGGAGTCCACTACATCGGATCTATTAACAAACATGCATTGCAGCATAACTATATTTATAACTGTCATGTAATTTTGTATGTTTATATGTGTATTTTCGATTATATATAACATTGCATTAAGAGCTCTCCGCATGTCTGAATTGTGGTCTCAGCAATGCTTGTTTTCTTCCTCCATTTTTCTCTCTCTTTATTTTTCATACGTCCCGGTTCCAATACCTTACATCTTGTAGCTTCCCCAGCAAACTGTGGTAGGATTCTGCTAGTTTGCAGGGCTATCGCCGCTCATTTGCTGAGTGGGCGTGAGTTTCTTCTCTTACCTTATTTGGTCTGGGTCGGCCGTGTGACGCGTCAGCTGGAGGTATCTGCCTCCTGGGCGCGACCGCGATGGCGTCCTTAGCAGAGGAGACCGGAAGTGTTTATGACATCACAGGAAGTTTTCTTCCATCCGACCTCCGCTGCTGATGCTTCACCGCGGCGCGACCCGGCGTGCTATTCACCTTGACGCACTGATGAGGGGGCGTTTTAATGGGGTTTGGTATCCTTTATAAGACCCACACATTGCACTAGTTTTATCTGTCCCCCAACGAAGCACAACAAGTGAAACACGTGTTGGGACGTCGGTCCCCACGTGCTACCCCGGTCTGGTGATCCATCTTCCTGGTAGGTGCATTGCCCTTTGGGCTATACTTGGAACTACTTAATTCATTAGGCTACCTTTTACACCCTTGGGCTATCATCTACCGGTTGGTTATTTTAACCCTGGGAAGGTTTCTTGGATCTTGTGGAGACTTGTTCTCCTTTATTTATTTCCGGGACACGTGGGGTGTCTCCCCCTCAGCACTTATTCCCTCTGGTCCTTTTCTATGTCTTTGTGATATGTTATTGATACACCTACAGCATTATTTAAATAAAATGTTTTGTACATTTATAATTATGGCTTGTCTGAGTGTCTCTATCATTTGGCAAATTTAAAGACTCTCTTGTTTGGGTTCTACGGTTATTTTGAGTTGTTGCGAATAATTTTTTTCTTATGTGGCTCTTTTATGTTTATATTTCAGTATTACTGTGGTTTAATCACAGGCTATTCTCAGGGTCCTATGGATCCAAAATGGTCCTATGGATGCAAAATCGCTTATCGGTGTCACACGCAACGGCATCGCTAATGCGGCCGGATGTGCGTCACAAATTCCGTGATCCCAACGACTCCGCATTAGCGATGTCGCAGCGTGTAAAGCCCCCTTTACATTAACACACACACTATGGCTAAGTTCACATTTCCGTTGTTTTGCATCAGTCACATGCGTTGCTTGACGCATGTGACTGATGCGTTGTACAACGGATGACAAAGAAAATAATTTCCTTGTCGGACTCCGTTGTGTGCAGGGGGCGAAGTTCGGGGGGCAGAGTTCGGGGGGCAGAGTTCGGGGGGCAGACCTGAGGATGTCAGTGCCGCGGTCTGCATGGCTGGGGACAGGTGAGTGTGTGAGTCTACATGTGTGTGTACATGCGGAGTGCGGGAGGGGGCGGAGCACAAGGGGGCGGAGCCGAGCAGGGCCGTGGAGCTGAGGAATTCAGTGCCGTGGGGACTGCAGGGCTGGGGACAAGTGAGTGTGTGTGTGTGTGTGTCTACACATGCGGAGTGCGGGAGCCGAGTGGTGAAGTGTCGGCCTCCTTGCACACTGTATCCAGGGTAAATATCGGGTAACTAAAAGCAAAGCACTTTTTGCTTGGTTACCCGATATTTATCTTTGTTACCAGTGTACACTGCTTAGCGCTGGCTCCCTGCACCCATAACCACTGTAAATATCGGGTAACTGACCAAAGCGCATTGCTTGGTTACCCGATGTTTATCCTGGTTACAGGGGCAGGGAGCCAGAGAGCGCATGCGCAGCAAAACCTACGGATCGTGCTGCTCAAAAAATGTTACAGGCTGCGTTGCTCCAGCCCGGCGGTCAGTTAAAAAACGACTGACCGCGACGCAGCGGATGCAACGCAGCATCATCAGTCGCAATCCGTCACTAATAGAAGTCTATGGGGAAAAACAGGATTCCTGCAAAATATTTTGCAGGATACCGTAATTCCTCAAGGCTACGGCTTGTGACTTATGCAAAACAACGGAAGTGGGAACTTAGCCTATACTGTACACTGTATACAGAGCTCCTGTGTAACGTGTCACTGGTGAGCACTGTATTACCTATACACTATATACAGAGCTCATGTGCATTATGGCACTGATGATAATCTTAGCGTTATTAGCATTGAAGTTCTTATTCATGATCATTATTGTAGTATTATATGTCCTTGTGTGGTAGTAATATGTTCTCTAGTCATGCTGTACTGATATATGTCTCGTGTGTGGTATTATTTGGTCATTATGTAGTGTGGTTATAGTGTCACGGTATTTCTCCCTTGTATGTGGTTGTATTCAGTCACTATGTGGTCTGTTTATGGTGTGGCGGTATTACTCTCTTGTATGTAGTTATATTCGGTCATTATGTGGTGTGGGTATAGTGTTGCGGTATTTCTCCCTTGTATGTGATAATATTCGGTTACTATGTGGTCCAATTATGGTATGGTGGTATTACTCTCTTGTATGTGGTTGCTTTTGATCACTATGTTTTGGTAGTTTGTTATCTGGCCATAGTGTCGCAGTATTTCTCCCTTGTATGTAGTATTATTCTGTCAATTTGCGGTCTGGTCACGGTCTGGCAGTATTTCTCCCTTATATGTGGCTGTATTTGGTCACTGATTGGTGGTAATATGTGGTCTGGTCACGGTGTGGCAGGAATTCTCCCTTGTATGTGGTATTATTGGTTTTGGTATAGTGGATTGTGTTGTATATGGAGGTCACTTTTTCCTTTATATAAGGGGGAGATTATTTCCAATAGAAATTAAATACTTAAACATTTAACCCAAACCTGTCCTGTGACTATTACACTACAGTCAATATGCACATAGAGGTTCTCCAGTGAAAACAAGTAATCACCTTTACTAAGGCCACGTGCATGTGTTGAGTATTCAGTGAGTTTTTTACCTCAGTATTTGAAGCCAAAACCAGGAGCGGTAAAATCAGAGGAAACGTGTAATAGAAACTCGAGCACAACTTCTGTATTTTTCACCCACTCCTGGTTTTGGCTACAAATACTGATGTAAGATACTAACCAAATACTAAACGTGGCCTAAGGATAAGTGATAACATATTCATCAGTGGGGTCCGATTACTGGGACTTGCACCGATCGTGCAACTTTTATCCCCCATTACACTGGAGCTTGTGTCCGACTCGACCCCTGATCCATTCATTCCCTCAGTGGCTGCGAGCGCTGCGCTTGTTTTTAGCTGGCTGCTCCACAGAGGATGAATGGAGCTGCGGTCACACACTCCACCTGCTGCTGCTGCAAAACGTTCCCCAATCTTCCTAACGGTGCGGTTTCCACTGGTCTGGTTCCACCGATCAATAAGTAATCACTAACCAAACCTGTGGATCAGTGATAATTTGTTTTCACCAAAGACCCCATTACTGCAAACTACTATAATTGTACATGCCAGTTATAGTGCACAATATAGATGTGCAGGAGCTGCCTGTGTATACAGTCAAAGCAACACAATAATGGGGATAATGATAATGTGTGTTTAAATTTAGCTGTAGGGTGGGCCCATGGAGTCAATTCCCCTGGTGGGCCCCAGACACCCCAGTCCGACCCTGCTCTACAGTATAGAGAGGACACTGCTGACCATAAGAGCTTATGTTTCGCCCGGGGACCAGGGGGTACTCAGATCTGGGCCACAGAGTCACTTCTGTGGGTATCACGGTGGCGTGACCCGGTCTGTGATCCCAGGCTCCACAGTAAAAGGGGTTTTGTTAAGGGAGATTGTCCGTGACGCCACCCACGGTTGTGGTGATTGTGGAACACCACCGCTGCTCTGGACGGGGATCCCGGGAGCGATGATATGGAGCAGTTAGATGTAATTTCTCCCCTCCGTGGGTAGGGGGTCGGTTGTCCCGGGGCCCGGTGATGGGGTAAGCAGGGGGGCAGGGCGCAGTGCTGCAGTGCGATGCCCGAGGGCACGGGTGTACTCACAAGAAAGTCACACGGAGTCACTGGTAAACTAGGAATTGCCGGTGTCCGCAGCCTTCGGTACGGGGGTGTTAGTGTCCCACACACGGTGCAGCAGCCCTTGTTGGTCTTTCCCTGCAGCCAGGTGCCTTTCTCTCCACTCTCTTCCTCTTTCTCCTCAGCCGGGAACGGGGAATCCTCTCCCCTGTAGTGATCCGGGTACCCAGGTACCGAGGGGCCACCGCCCTGCTCCGGCTACCTGTTCTGGCCCCTTCCTCACTACAGCCTGTCCCGGCCCTTTCAGAGCACGCTTCACTCCCAGCCTGGGAGCTAAACTCCAGACTTCTGTCCTGTCTGCCCTCCACACACTCTCTGCTCCAGCCCCTCCCCTCTCCTCTGCTTTTCTCTTACACTGGGGCTGTGGCTTGTCTGGCTGCACCGGTGTGAGATCAGATTACCAAGGAGGATTAACTCTTTCTGTGACAACCTGGCTGTGCCAGGGCGTCACACTTACACTCCACAGGACAGAGAGGACCCTGCTGACCATAAGAGCTTATACTCTACAGTATAGAGGGGATACTGCTGACCATAAGAGCTTACACTCTACAGGACAGAGAGAACCCCCAATGACCATAAAAGCTTACACTCTACAGTATAGAGAGGACACTGCTGACCATGAGAGCTTACACTCTACAGTATAGAGGGGATACTGCTGACCATAAGAGCTTACACTCTACAGGACAGAGAGAACCCCGATGACCATAAAAGCTTACACTCTACAGGAGAAAGATGAACTTGCTGACCATAAGAGCTTACACTCTACAGAAGAGAGAGAGAGAGAAGGAGAGATCCTACTAACCAAAAGAGGTTACATTGTAAAGAAGAGAGAGGATACTACTGACCATAAGAGGTTACACTCTATACTGGAAAGAGAGAAGGGACCCCACTGACCATAAGAGCTTACACTCTACAGAAGGAGAGTTACCCAGTGACTCTGTACATAGAAAATTGCCCTGCTGTAAAAACTGTGCTCCACTGGGAACTTCTGATTGATGATTGCCCAGGTTCTGATCACCTCTGTACAAGGTGTGAAATCCATAGATGGTAAATAGTAGAGTAGACCTGGCTCAACTATATAGTCGGGTGCTCTGGAGAAAATAAGTCCAATAAATAACAAAAAAAGTGGTGTGCCGGAGCTTTTTTGTTATTCCTTGCAGATGTTGGCTTTGGAGGGATTTGAACCCAGGACTGTAAAGCAGCCGTGCTAACCACTGAGCCACTGTGCTGCCCATAACACAAAGTCAGGGATTATGAGGGATTATAGTCAGGTGTGTGAGTAAATAGAGAAAAACTCAGTGAGGAAAAGTCAAACTCAACTGCAGAGGTGAGGCTGATGAAGACAATTTCATGCCAAGACAGAGCACAGCAAAACGTGGCAACAATTTCACAGCAGACGGGGCTTCAAGATTTGTCGTTCACCAAGAAATGGGCGACGTTAAGCGCTGAACATGCAGAGAAGGAAACGGCAGCAGATGAAAAACTGAACATGAATCAGAAAATCTCCCTCAGCCTCATCAGCTCAGAACTTATTGCAACCAATGGACCCCAGTGATGATATTGGGGTCAGGCTGACACCTCGGCCGCAGTCAGGGTCATTAAGTTACATGTCAGTAATGTAGAAATAGCCATCAGCCGTGTGAGAAAAAAGGAAATTGTGTAAAATATCCTGTTCAGGAAGAGATAATTGAAAATAATATAATTTATAATTAACTCCTTCATGCACCGATACTCTAATAATATGTAGAACATAATGTTCTGACGATATCGATAGTGACATTTTAATTGCTGTGTATGAAAACATAAAGCTGCTCCCCCAGATTATCTCCCCAGCTTCATATATTAAGCAGAGTTATAGCACGTCTATATGAAATGCACTGTGAAGAAATAACAGCGTCCTGTCCCTTTAAATTCTGCGTGTTGCATGACACTGGTCAGCAGCCAATAAGATTGCTGGATTTGAATCTGAAGAAATAAACACAAACAAACTGTCGCTCTCCTCAGTGTTTTACAGACAGTGACGAGTGGAGTTGTATATCGGTGAGTGCCGCCATCACATCCCCTGATGACCGGACACTGATTTATCTCCTCTCCTCGATGCTTCTTAGCCTGTTATCTGGAATCCGCTGATGATTTTATCATTTCACCTAAACTCAAAACAGGCGAGAAACCGGGCAGAGCCGAGAATTCTGCCACAACCGCTGCTGTCACCGGCCACTAGGGGGCGCTATCAGTGCAATCTGTATTTACTGGTGCACTGGGCTCCCCCTAGTGGCTGCAGGAAAGCAGAAGATTATGTTTAGCTTACACAGGACACTGCGGCCGGTATTATTTATTGGGGCATTATTTACCACTAATGTCAGTGGGGTTAGTGTCCTGGCACTGTTATTGGGGGTCAGGCTCTATGTGCTGGTAATGAAGTCACTTTCGCTGTCATTTTTGTGGGGTTACTTGTTTTTATTTGCATGAAGAACATAGAAATCCATGTTTGCCATATATCTTTATTTACAGGCCCCAGAACAATCCTATGTACAATGTTTTCCATGTGATATTACCTATACTGGAGACTCTATAAACACCCAGAATAGACTGGATTTGCTCATGTTGCCTCCATGTATTGGTGTAATGGAGTATGATACCGGGGGGGGACGCTAACTATGAATATGTGTGGGAAGCTGCGGTGTTTGATCTCTATCAGATCTGTGACTAAATCTTTTTTGGATTCACAGATTTTCAAATGGAGTTGTCAATGTACGACATTTACAAGATGGCAGCGAGCAGCCGCTCTATGGAGGTCTGCAGCTTTATTATACACGGACCCTCGTCCTATTGTCCATCCCTGATGAGTTATAAGTGGACACTCACCAGATTCTGTTTTATTTAGGACGTCTCCCGCCGCCGGCACTGCATCTTCGGATCTGGATACGTATCATGTGAGATTATTATTTTATATAATAACAATTTCCACTTAATCTGAGAATAAAGTGTCATTCCAATAATCCAGCATTTAATAATCCAGAACATGTATTAGTCCAGCACAGAATTACAGGACATTGTCATTTAGAAAATAGTTTTCCATAGTAATTTGTGTGATTTTCTTTGCACAGAATCAGTCAGAATCCAGCAGGTCACGATGATTTGGGTTAAAGGAATTTTCCTGTCATTTTAAGGATTTCTGGACATTGTATGATTGATCCCATTATCTGCTTGTGTTTTCTCTCCAGATTGTCCCAGCACAAGGGAGGAGGCGGAAAACCAGCTGCTCATCTACAGCACCAGATTCCTGCCATCACCGATCTTCAACATGGAGGTGACTGATCACAACGCATATAATGTCCTCGTGTTCTGTCCATAGATGTAAAGGAATGTCTCAGCAGACAATTAACTTGCTCTTTTTTTCTCAGCGCCTGATGCCGACCAACCGCGAAGCACAGAAAAAATATCTTCCGTTTCCGTTATACGAAAAAAGACCTGAGCCGCCATCAGTGACGCCAAAGCCGCCATCAGTGACGCCAAAGCCGCCATCAGTGACGCCAAAGCCGCCATCAGTGACGCCAAAGCCGCCATCAGTGACGCCAAAGCCGCCATCAGTGACGCCAAAGCAGCTGAATGAAGAGGAGATAGCAGAGCCAATGGAGGTCACAGACCAGGAAGAAAGGGAGAAAGAAGACACCAAGAAGACACCACAGCAGCGGAATGAAGTGGTGATATCCGATCCAATGAAATATCGGGAGGTAAAAGACTTTGAAGAAGATGAGAAAGAAGACACAAAGAAGAATAAAAAGAAAGGTTCAGGAGCTAATAGAAGAATGGTGCAAAATACCACAACAAGCACTCTGAACCAGCCAGCAAAGAGACAGCGAGATCAGGACCAGCCGGAAAAGAGACAGCGAGATCAGGACCAGCCGGCAAAGAGACAACGAGATCAGGACCAGTCAGCAAAGGGACAACGAGATCAGGACCAGCCGGAACAGAGTCAACGCGATCAGAACCAGCCAGCAAAGAGAAAACGCGATCAGGACGAGCCGGCACAGAGTCAACGACTTCAGATTCACCTGGCAAAGAGACAAAGACTTCAGAAAAAGCCAGCCAAGAGACAACAAGTTAAGAAGCAGCCGACACAGATGATCCGCCGGCAGTCTTCCATATTCAAAAAAATCACCACCAACCTCAGTAAAATAAAAAACACCATATGGACCAACCTCTTCAAAGTGATGAGACGCTGATGGACTGTGGCCCCAACATACAGCAGCATAAAATCTGGTAAGTATAATAATAATAATTAATAATAACCATAAAATAGTAATTATTAGGTTTAGAAATAGGTTGAAAATGTAGTAAAAGCATTAAAAAGACATATAATAGGAGCAGTAATATAGTATCTAATATTATAATCATTAATTGTATAATAATGATAATTAGAGCCATAAAAATAATTTCAGCAGGTTTGATCCACGGTTTTCGGACTGATCGCCTTTTCCCGGGGTCGAGAAGGAATTTTTTCCCCTGAGACACAAATTGGCTGAAGGTGTCCGGGGGGTTTTGCCTTCTTTTGGATCAACAGCTTTAGGAATAGGGATCTAAGTTATAATTTTAGTAAAATATCAATACAAATGTTAGTAATAATAGTAATAATAAAATAGCAATAATCCAAACATATCTAAAAAAAATATTAAAAAGTAGGATAATAACAATAATATTAAAAAATTAGTAATAAGATCAGTAAAATAGCAACAAAGTAAACATAGCATAACTAATAATAATAATATTACAGTATTTATTATAATGACTAGAATAATTAGTAAATAATTAATAGGTATTACATTATTATTAAGAATAATATAATAATAACAACTTAATACATTATTAGGTACTGTCAGGTTTGATCCAGGGTCCTCGGACTGATCGCCTTTTCCCGGGGTCGAGAAGGAATTTTTCCCCTGAGACACAAATTGGCTGAATGTGTTCAGGGGTTTTTGCCTTCTTCTGAATCAACAGCTTTAGGAATAGGGATCTAATTAATAGTAAATAGAGAATCAATAGAAATATTAGTACTAATATTCATAATATTAGAAAGAATAAAAATAGTATTTAAAAAAAATAATAGTAATATAAATGATAATATTACATTATTATTAAGAATAATATAATAATAATAATAATAATAATAATAATAATAATAATAATAATAATAATAACAACAACATAACACATAAATAGTATTTTAAAAAATATATATTAATACTAATATAGAAATACAAATTGTAATATTGCATTATTATTATTAGGAATAATATAATAAAAACATAATACATTACTAGGTAGAGTCAGGTTTGATCCAGGGTCCTCAGACTGATCGCCTTTTCCCGGGGTCGAGAAGGAATTTTTTCCCTGAGACACAAATTGGCTGAATGTGTTCAGGGGTTTTTGCCTTCTTCTGAATCAACAGCTTTAGGAATAGGGATCTAATTAATAGTAAATAGAGAAATAATAGAAATATTAGTACTAATATTCATAATATTAGAAAGAATTAAAATAGTATTAAAAAAATAACAGTAATATAAATGATAATATTACATTATTATTAAGAATATTATAATAATAATAATAATAATAATAATAATAATAATAACATAAAACATAAATAGTATTTAAAAAATATATATTAATACTAATATAGAAATACAAATTGTAATATTGCATTATTATTATTAGGAATAATATAATAAAAACATAATACATTACTAGGTAGTGTCAGGTTTGATCCAGGGTCCTCAGACTGATCGCCTTTTCCCGGGGTCGAGAAGGAATTTTTCCCCTTGACACAAATTGGCTGAATGTGTCCGGGGTTTTTTTCACCTTCTTCTGGATCAACAGTTTTAATTCTAGTGATCTTATAGTACTAAAGTAATGATAGTAATAATAAGTATAATAATATTGTAATAGTAATGAATAGGTTACTAGGATAATAATAAGACTATTATAAATACAATAAATAGGTTAGTGTAGGGCCCCATCTGATGAGGTCGCCTTGTCGTTGGCAGATGGGCTTGCACAATTTGGTTAAACTGTGCACTAAGAACCTCACATTTATAAGTATAGTAAATATGCCAGTAATAAAAGGTAGAATATTATAAATATAACTTTGTGTCATCTCCTTTATTTTCCTGCAATAAAGAAAAACAGAAAATCAAACACATTTGGAAACATTTGTCTTTCAATGTAGCAATGAGATGCATGATCTAGATGTCGCCCGTACATGCCGCTGTCTGTGTAGCCCTAACCTAAAGTGTATCACTAGTGGCCAATCAGCCAGTAATTGTGAGCTATGGGAATGATGAGTCCAGTTGTTCTCATCTGCATACAGTCTTATAGGCAGTGGGATGCACAGTGCACTTACAATGGCCGATCATGTCTGTTAAACGACCGCTGATCGTCCACATCCAGGTGATCATCCGTCATTTAATGGTCTTTCTAGACCGGCCGATCATCGCACTTCCAGGCGCACAGAATACAGTTGGTACAAATCGATTTGTACGACCCAGTATATCGGCCATGTCAGTAATCAGTGGCCGCTGGAAGCCCTGAGAACCATCTCCTTCCTCCGTGGATCTCAGGGCTCTCAGATTACTGATGATTCTCCGATTACTGACGACTAGAGATGAGCGAACCGGCCGTGGTTCGGCTCGAGTTCGGTTCGTCGAACGGAGGTCTCGTTCGAGTTCAGTTCGGCGAACGTTCAATGAACCGAACTCGAACCAATAGGAAATAATGGGAGGCAATCACAAACACATAAAAACGCATTATAAATGTACACATACAGTTAATAAACATTGCCATAACACTTACCGGTCCCCGCGATCCCTCCTGCACTCTGTCTCCTGCCGCTATTCCATCCGATGATCGCTGAATCCTCCCGGTGACCAGCACTGCCAGCAGTGATGCAGGACCTATCGTGACGTCAAAATAGCCATGTGACCAGTCACGTGGCTATTATCTCATTGGCTACAGACTGGTCACATGGCTTTGACGTCATGTCCTGTCCTAGGTCCTGTCATTGCACTCTCTGTACACGGTGCACATTTGTGTATCGCCGTGTACCGGCGACATGCTCTAGCACACGGTCGACTCCCCGTTCCGTTAGGGACCGGCTGACACAGCCGGTCATTAACGGAGATCACCGTTGCCATAGCAACGCAGTTAGCGGTTACGTCACCGCTAACCGCGGCTCCGGGAATCACATGACGGAGCACCGTTGCTATGGTAACGCGTCTGTCAGCGTTACCGCTGTTACCGCTAACAGCCAGCAGCACTGATCTCTCATGGAGTGAAGGCTGCACGGGAAGCAGCGTCTTCCCCCATGCAGCAGTGATGGAGCAGAGCTGCATTTGTTGAACGAGAAAGACAGAAGACCATGGATCGTGGAGGGCTGACAGGGGGTACTAAAGATGGAGTCTCTAATGTGTCTGTGTATTTATTTCTATTAAAGTATTTTTTCTCTGTGTGGTGTCTTTTTTTTAACCCTTTATTGGAGATTCTTAATGGCCGGGTCAAACGTGCCTGACATTAAGAATCTCCTGCTTAATACTAGCTAGTAAAACAAAGCTAGTATTAACTCATTATTACCCAACAAGCCACCCGGCTTCAGGGCTGTTGGAAGAGTTGGATACAGCGCCAGATGATGGCGCTTCTATGAAAGCGCCATTTTCTGAGGCGGCTGCAGACTGCAATTCGCAGCAGTGGGGCCCAGAAAGCTCAGGCGGTCACATGTTCACTCCAGTGCCATTTTCTACTGCTTTTCACAGCGTAGAGCGCTCTGGTGATTTTCTTGTGCTTGTGCACTTTATATCAGTCTTTTCTGTCATTATAATGGCAGAAAGACACATAATGTCCCACTCTCCAGCATTTTGTAATTTTGCACCCTTTGGTGCCTTTCATGTGGCACTAAGGCGGGCTTTGCACACTATGACATCGCAGGTGCGATGTCGGTGGGGTCAAATTGAAAGTGACGCACATCCGGCATCGCATGCGACATCGTAGTGTGTAAAGTCTAGATGATACGATTAACGAGCGCAAAATCGTCGTAATCGTATCATCGGTGCAGCGTCGGCGTAATCCATAATTACGCTGACGCGACGGTACGATGTTGTTCCTCGCTCCACATCGCTGTGTGTGAAGCCGCAGGAGCAAGGAACATCTCCTACCGGCGTCACTGCGGCTTCCGTAGGATATGCGGAAGGAAGGAGGTGGGCGGGATGTTTACATCTTGCTCATCTCCGCCCCTCCGCCGCTATTGGCTGCCTGCCGTGTGACGTCGCTATGACGCCGCACGACACGCCCCCTTAATAAGTGAGAGTGAGTACAGGAGGGGAGAGCAGTGTGCCTGCAGGAGGGGAGAGCAGTGTGCCTGCAGGAGGGGGAGAGCAGTGTGTCTGCAGGAGGGGGGAGCAGTGTGCCTGCAGGAGGGGGGAGCAGTGTGCCTGCAGGAGGGGAGAGCAGTGTGCCTGCAGGAGGGGGGAGCAGTGTGCCTGCAGGAGGGGAGAGCAGTGTGCCTGCAGGAGGGGGGAGCAGTGTGCCTGCAGGAGGGGGGAGCAGTGTGCTTGCAGGAGGGGAGAGCAGTGTGCCTGCAGGAGGGGGGAGCAGTGTGCCTGCAGGAGGGGGGAGCAGTGTGCTTGCAGGAGGGGAGAGCAGTGTGCCTGCAGGAGGGGGGAGCAGTGTGCCTGCAGGAGGGGGGAGCAGTGTGCCTGCAGGAGGGGGGAGCAGTGTGCTTGCAGGAGGGGAGAGCAGTGTGCCTGCAGGAGGGGAGAGCAGTGTGCCTGCAGGAGGGGAGAGCAGTGTGCTTGCAGGAGGGGAGAGCAGTGTGCCTGCAGGAGGGGGGAGCAGTGTGCTTGCAGGAGGGGGGAGCAGTGTGCCTGCAGGAGGGGGGAGCAGTGTGCCTACAGGAGGGGGGAGCAGTGTGCCTGCAGGAGGGGGGAGCAGTGTGCCTGCAGGAGGGGGGAGCAGTGTGCCTGCAGGAGGGGGGAGCAGTGTGCCTGCAGGAGGGGGGAGCAGTGTGCTTGCAGGAGGGGGGAGCAGTGTGCCTGCAGGAGGGGGGAGCAGTGTGCCTGCAGGAGGGGGAAGCAGTGTGCCTGCAGGAGGGGGGAGCAGGGGAGAGTCCAGCAATTGTCTTCTCAGGTCCCCCTTGTGCCTGCAATAGAAAAAGCAGACAAACGGGACTCAGAGAAAGCAGCCAGAGGAGCTCTCAGGCTCTGGTGCTGCAATGCTGCCAACCTGTGCCCTCAGCGCCCCCCAGCACCACGCCAGCCTGTGCCCTCAGCGCCCTCCAGCACCACGCCAGCCTGTGCCCTCAGCGCCCTCCAGCACGACGCCAGCCTGTGCCCTCAGCGCCCCCCAGCACCACGCTAGCTTGTGCCCTCAGCACCACGCCAGCCTGTGCCCTCATCACCATGCCAGCCTATGCCCTCAGCGCCCCCCAGCACCACGCCAGCCTGTGCCCTCAGCACCCCGCCAGCCTGTGCCCTCAGAGCCCCCCCCCCAGTGCTGCCAATCTGTGCCCTCAGCGCCCCACCAGCCTGTGTCCTCAGTGCCCCCCAGTGCTGCCAGCTTGTGCCCTCAGTGCCCCCCAGCCTGTGCCCTCAGCGCCACCCAGCACCACGCCAGCCTGTGCCCTCAGTGCTCCCCGCAGTTCTGCCAGCATGTGACCTCAGGGCCCCCTGCAGTGCTGCCAGCTTGTGCCCTCAGCGCTCCCCCGCAGTGCTGCCAGCTTATGCCTTAAGCACCCTCCAGTGCTGCCAGCTTGGGCCCTCAGCGTGTTCCACCGCTGCCAGCCTGTGCGCTAAGCATCCCTAGGGCCAGTATGTATGCCCCACAGGCCACCACTGTCAGTATGTAGGCTCCACAGGACCCAGTAATGTGTATGTATAGGAAATCATTGCAATGCAGACAATTCGTTGCACAACTTGTTAAATATCCCATCCTGGTCCCCTGTTGTGCCATTCCACACATGCACAAACTCACACAAACACACACAAACTCACACAAACACACACAAACACATGCACACGCACATATTATATGCTCACCTTACCTTCCGTTCCATCGCCGGCCTGCTGGGACTTGCTGTTCGCTAGCATGGGCTGTTTATCAGGTAACCATGACGACGAGGGAGGAACGTCCGCACCCAGAGCGCTGATGTCAAAGACAGGAGCCTCTGATTGGTCAGCGCGCTGCCTTTGAGTAGCGTCTGACAGCGGAAGTTCCTGCTTCATCTCCGATGGTTACCGATACACAGCCTTGAGCGGCGAACTACAGGACCTAGGAGGTCGGCGATGGAACGGAAGGTACACATATTATTCTCACCTTACCTTCCGTTCCATCGCCGGCCTCCTGGGTCTTGTAGTTCGCCGCGAGGATTCCTTCCTCGTCGCGATGCATCGGCGAACTACAACTAAGTGCGCACTTTGCGTTTTTTCCCCATGTTAACGCTGCGTTTTGAACTGCAGCATTTCAGTGCCAAATTGCATGTGTTCTGCTTCCCCAGCAAAGTCTATGAGAAGTCCGAAAATTCAATGCGCACGCTGCATTTGTAAACGCAGCGTTTTGGATGCCAAAAATCGCTGTGGAAAAAAAAGCAGCATGTCACTTCTTTTGTGCGTTGTAGCTGTGTTCTCCACCCATTGAAATCAATGATATGGGTCAAAACGCAACCAAAATGCACTTGGACTGCATTTTTGTTGCGTTCTGCATGCTTTTCTGACAAACAAAACGCAGGTCTTTTCAGTCTCTCTCTGTCGATGTCAGTCTCTTTCTCTGTCAGTTGGTCGCTCTGTCTGTCACTCTCTGTCTGTCGGTCGGTCTCTCTCTCTGTCGCTGCACGGCTGTCACACTGCTCCGGCGGCTTTTCCTCTTTTGAAAATGCCGGCCACTCATTATTCCATCTCATATTCCCTGCTTTCCCCGCCCACCGGCGCCTAAGATTGGTTGCAGTTAGACACACCCCCACACTAAGTGACAGCTGTCTCACTGCAACCAATCACAGCCGCCAGTGAGCGGGTCTATATCGTGCAGTAAAATAGATAAATAAATAATTTAAAAAAACAGTCCCCCCCAATTTTGATACCAGCCAGGGTAAAGCCACATGGCTGAAGGCTGGTATTCTCAGGATGAGAGCTCCACGTTATGGGGAGCCCCCCAGCCTAACATTATCAGCCAGCAGTCGCCCGGAATTGCCGCATCCATTGGATGCGACAGTCCTGGGACTCTTCCCGGCTCATCCCGAATTGCCCTGGTGCGGTGGCAATCAGGGTAATAAGGAGTAAATGGCAGCTCATAGCTGCCACTAAGTCCTAGGTTAATCACGGCAGGCGTCTCCCCGAGATACCTTCCATGATTAACCTGTAGGTTAAAGAAAATAAACACATACACCCAAAAATCCTTTATTTGGAATAAAAGACAAAAAAACCCCTCTTTTACCATTTTATTAAACCCCCAAATACCCCTCCAGGTCCGATGTAATCCACATGAGGTCCCACGACGCATCCAGCTTCGCTACATGAAGCTGACAGGAGCGGCCACAGAATACGATTGCTCTCTGTCAGCTCCACGCAGCAACTGAAGTGAGCCACACGATCAGCGATGACATCACTCAGGTTACCCGCGGCCACCACTGGATCCTCCAACTGTGACAGCAAGTCGCCCGAGTGACTGAAGTGAGCTGCGCGATCAGCGATGACATCACAGGTGAGTTGCGGTCTCAGGTGGAGGACTCCAGCTGGCCGCGGGTAACCTGAGTAACGGCACCGCTGATGGCGCTGCTCACTTCAGTCACTCGGGATTTGTGGTCACCGGTGCGTCCTTCAAGTGTGACCGCTAACCAGGACGCGACACACAGACAGAGCCGCGGGATGACAATGAAGTCGGGTGAAGTTCATCTGAGTTCAATCTCATCGCGCAACTCTGTCTGTGCCTGCTGTCAGCGGGCATGTAGCAGAGCTGAATTGGCAGGGAAACGCACTGTCAAAAATGCATCCAAAACGCATGTAAAACGCATGGAAAATGCATCCAAAATGTTTTGGGTGCATTTTTTTTTTTTTTTACAAACGCAGTGTTTACATTTGTCCAGTCTGCCAGAGGGTGTGTTCTCTTCCGCACTGCACAGAACGCAACGTGCGCACATACCAAGCTGAGGTCACACTGGCATATCACATGTGATGCGATATGCTAATGACCCTCGGCTCCTGCTGTGCTGTGAGCGTGAGCCATTACACTGTGATCTGATCCTGCCATCCGATCACAGCTGAGGAGGAGAGGGAGGGATTAAGGATGTCAGGCGTTCAGTTGGGATGAGCCCTGAGCTTTGCTGTCTTTCTAAAGGCGGCCGGATCAGCGGACGAGAGCACCCACTGACCCCCGTGTCTCCACAATTGGAACAATCAGAACAGTAAGTTGCCTGTATTCACTAATTCCTACCATTAAAGCACAGTATTATTACAGATATTTTATCTAATAGAGCGGATCTGTCATGAAGTCTGCAGTTTTGTACATGGGGCAGATTTAGGGGACAGATCTGCTTTAAAACAGAATTTTGTGGTTTAAAATCTTCTAGTTTAAAAGTAACACGGCCAAGTTTGCATTTATATTTTAATTTACTACTTAGAAATAAATCTATGTATATTTTTTTAATTATTGTTTCTAAAACAATGTTTGTCATTGCTGACTGGGTGTGGTAAGAGGCGTGGCCATGGGCGTGGCCTAAAAATTTGCCGCGCCAAGCTCCACGCGACGCAAACTTTGTCCCTCTTTCCCTTCTTTAAAAGTTGGGAGGTATGCCTTATCATGTCCCCCATTGCCCTATCATGTCCCCCATTGCCCAAGAATTTCCCCCATTGCCCTATCATATCCCAATTAAATTTCTACCATAATGTCCCCCACTCTCAGATAATGTCCTTTGTAAAGTAACACCGCTCCTCCCCACAATGGTCCCTGCATCTAAAATGATTCTCCATGTCATGTTCGGCTCCTCAGGAGCACTTACCCGGTGCCCGCTCGTCCTTTTCTTCCATGTGGCCCTGGGGATGACGGATGTCGGTGCGGGGCTGAGGAGCTCCTCTGCCTCAGTCTTGGCGCCGCACTGTTCTGTTTGTGCACCTCAAAGACACGCGTACATCTGAGTATGAGAGGCGAAGTCTGCAGGCCAAGCGCGCACCTCATATTGTGAAGCAGGGCCGCCTCTAGGAATTTCAGGGCCCCATACTGGCAACATTTTTGGGCCCCCTTGAGACTCCGCCCAGGCTCCACCCCTCAAACCTTCCACACTCTTAACGCCATGCTTGGAAAAACGTGTAATATAGATATATATATATATATATATATATATACATACACACATAGCGTTGGTCTGGCGTGCGGGAGTGGGGGGAGGGGCGCTCCTGACCTGGAGGCACCCGGAGCTTATGAGCTGCAGCGCGGCAGGGGCAGAGCAGAAGCGGCTTCAGCGAAAATGATGCATTGCATTCAGTGGTGGAGCAGTGAGGACCTGCGGTGATGTCATTCCCATGTGACCGTGTGGGAGAAGCCGGGCAGGAAATACCGAGGAAGATGTGACCGAGGAAGATGTGCCTGGTGAGAGATATGGGGGGGAGGGTGAGTGGCATATCAGGGGTCCAGGATGTGACACAGGGGTGTTAAGGGATACTATTTGTATAGAACATGGGGTTTCAGTGTGTTTGAGAGGAGGAGTAATTTGGGGTACAGCCAGTCTGTATGAGATATGCAGGACATTGGGGTGCGTGGTGTGTGTGATTTGGGGGTGCAGGGTGTGCGTGATTTTGGGGTGCTGGGTGTGCGTGATTTGGGGGTGCAGGGTGTGTGTGATTTTGGGGTGCTGGGTGTGTGCACCAGTCCCTGCTGTATGACATGAGTGAAGTCCACACAGTAATCATATATCAGTAAGGATTAGGGAAAGAGGGATAGCAGCAGTCAGAGCATGGCATGGGATTGGGAAAGCTGGGTGCTGAGCTGAGAGAAAGAGGCTCTCTTACTCGTCACCCAGCCTTTCTATGTTCTGATATCCGTCTTGTCCCCAGCTCCCAGCTTTCACATTCTCTGATATCATGGGAAAGCTGGGTGCTAAAGACAAAAGATGGCTATCAGAATATAGAAAAGCTGGGTGCTGAGGAAAAGAACCGAGTGTCCAGAGTAATTATCCTGTACCCCAAGTGTTTTATCCTGCACCGAGTATCAAGCGTCAGTATCATGTAACCCTAGTGTCATTATTCTGTATCCCCAGTGTCAATATCATTATCCTGTACCCAGTGTCATTATCCCGTCCTCCCAGTGTCAGTGTCATTATACTGTACCTACAGTGTCAGTGTCATTTTTGTGTACCCCCAGTGTCACTGTCATTATCCTGAACCCCCAATGTCAGTGTCATTATCCTGTACCCCAATGTCAGTGTCATTATCCTGTATCCCCAGTGTCACTGTCATTATCCTGTACCCCCAGTGTCACTGTCATTATCCTGTACCCCCAGTGTCACTGTCATTATCCTGTACCCCCAGTGTCAGCATCATTATTCTCTACCCCCAGTGTCAGCGTCATTATCCTGTACCCCGAGTGTCAGCGTCATTATCCTGTACCCCAAGTGTCAGCGTCATTATCCTGTACCCCGAGTGTCAGTGTCATTATCCTGTACCCCGAGTGTCAGCGTCATTATTCTGTACTCCCAGTTTCAGCGTCATTATCCTGTACCCCGAGTGTCAGCATCATTATTCTGTATCCCCAGTGTCAGCGTCATTATCCTGTACCCCCAGTGTCAGCATCATTATTCTGTATCCCCAGTGTCAGCGTCATTATCCTGTACCCCCAGTGTCAGCGTCATTATTCTGTACCCCCAGTGTCATTATCCTGTACCCCCAGTGTCATTATCCTGTACCCCCAGTGTCATTATCCTGTACCCCCAGTGTCAGTGTCATTATCCTGTACCCCCAGTGTCAGTGTCATAATCCTGTACCCCCAGTGTCAGTGTCATTATCCTGTACCCCCAGTGTCAGTGTCATTATCCTGTACCCCCAGTGTCAGTGTCATTATCCTGTACCCCCAGTGTCAGTGTCATTATCCTGTACCCCCAGTGTCAGTGTCATTATCCTGTACCCCCAGTGTCAGTGTCATTATCCTGTACCCCCAGTGTCAGTGTCATTATCCTGTATCCCCATTGTCATTATCCTGTATCCCCAGTGTCAGTGTCATTATCCTGTACCCCCAGTGTCATTCTCCTGTACCCCCAGTGTCATTCTCCTGTACCCCCAGTGTAATTCTCCTGTACCCCCAGTGTCATTATCCTGTACACCCAGTGTCATTATCCTGTACCCCCAGTGTCATTATCCTGTACCCCCAGTGTCAGTGTCATTATCCAGTATCCCCAGTGTCAGTGTCATTATCCTGTACCCCCAGTGTCATTATCCTGTACCCCCAGTGTCAGTGTCATTATCCAGTATCCCCAGTGTCAGTGTCATTATCCTGTACCCCCAGTGTCAGTGTCATTATCCTGTACCCCCAGTGTCAGTGTCATTATCCTGTACCCCCAGTGTCAGTGTCATTATCCTGTACCCCCAGTGTCAGTGTCATTATCCTGTACCCCCAGTGTCAGTGTCATTATCCTGTACCCCCAGTGTCATTATCCTGTACCCCCAGTGTCATTATCCTGTACCCCCAGTGTCAGTGTCATTATCCTGTACCCCCAGTGTCAGTGTCATTATCCTGTATCCCCATTGTCATTATCCTGTACCCCCAGTGTCAGTGTCAGTATCCTGCAGCCCCAGTGTCAGTGTCATTATCCTGTACCCTCAGTGTCATTATCTTAGGCTATATGTAAATACTCATCAGGGTCTCAAAACTGCATGAATTTCCTTCCCCAGCAAAGTCTATGAGATTTTATTTTGGCTGTCCGCACATTGCAGTTTTTTTGGCTGCGTCTTTGTGGTGACCACTGCAGCATGTCAATTCTTTTTGCCTTTTTCTCTGCATTTTTCACCTATTGAATGCATCGGACAAAAATGCAGCAAAAACACATGCGGTTTGTTTGATGCGTTTTTTTCTGGTGGATGCAATTTTGTGTGTTTTTTTGGGGCCTGAAACGCTGCATCTTTGTGGTCAGAAAAAAACGCAGCGTGCGCACATAGCCTATATGTGGTGATAGTACAGGAGGGGCCTCAGTATAAATACTGTATATGTAAAAAAAAAAGCCTGATCTGTCTATAGAGCAGTGTTGTCAGAATACACAGGACTAGAGAAGGGTTTATCCAACATGTAACACTATTTTGGAAACTATAGTGCGGCTTTTATAGGCCTCTGTCCCCACAGAATGACTGGTCACATCCAGTACAGACACCGGGGCCGATCATTACTGATAATTATGTAATGTGTGACGGTGGAAACAGAAGACAAATATTCACCAGTCTCCAGATGGAAGAGTGTATGGAGGGTAATGCTGCGCACCAACACTACTGACTCTAAAGGGGCTTTACACGCTGCGACAGGGGCGGACTGGGGCGTCTGGGGCCCACCAGGAGAATTGACTCCAGGGGCCCACCCTACAGCTAAATATAAACACCCATTAGCGTTATCCCCATTATTGTGTTGCTTTGACTGTATACACAGGCAGCTCCTGCACATCTATATTGTGCACCATAACTGGGATGTACAATTATAATCGTTTGCAGTAATGGGGTCTTTGGTGAAAACAAGTTATCACTGATCCACAGCGTAGGTTGGTGATAACTTATTGATCGGTGGAACCAGACCAGTGGAAACCGCACCGATCAGAAGATTGGGGAACTTTTTGCAGCAGCAGGTGGGGTGTGTGACCGCAGCTCCATTCATCCTCTGTGGGGTGAGGTGTGTAACCGCAGCTCCATTCATCCTCTGTGGGGTGAGGTGTGTGACAGCAGCTCCATTCATCCTCTGTGGGGTGAGGTGTGTGACCGCAGCTCCATTCATCCTCTGTGGGGTGAGGTGTGTGACCGCAGCTCCATTCATCCTCTGTGGGGTGAGGTGTGTGACAGCAGCTCCATTCATCCTCTGTGGGGTGAGGTGTGTGACCGCAGCTCCATTCATCCTCTGTGGGGTGGGGTGTGTGACCGCAGCTCCATTCATCCTCTGTGGGGTGAGGTGTGTGACCGCAGCTCCATTCATCCTCTGTGGGGTGAGGTGTGTGACCGCAGCTCCATTCATCCTCTGTGGGGTGAGGTGTGTGACAGCAGCTCCGTTCATCCTCTGTGGGGTGAGGTGTGTGACCGCAGCTCCATTCATCCTCTGTGGGGTGGGATGTGTGACCGCAGCTCCATTCATCCTCTGTAGGGTGGGATGTGTGACCGCAGCTCCATTCATTCTCTGTGGAGCAGCCGGATAATAACAAGCGCAGCGCTCGCAGCCACTAAGGGAATGAATGGATCAGGGGTCGAGTCGGACACGAGCTCCAGTGTAATGGGGGATAAAAGTTGCACGATCGGTGCAGGTCCCAGCAATCGGACCCCACTGATGAATAAGTTATCACTTATCTTTAGGCCACGTTCACACACTTTTTCTCTGATTTTACTGCTCCTGGTTTTGGCTTCAAATACTGAGGTAAAAAAAACTCACTGAATACTCAGCGTGTGAACGTGGCCTTAGTAAAGGTGATTACTTGTTTTCACTGGAGATTCTCTGTAAGTGCATATTTACTGCAGTGTAATAGTCACAGGACAGGGCAGGACAGGGAGGGGAGGGGTTAAATGTTTAAGTATTTAATTTCTACTGGAAAAAATCTCCCCCTTATAGAGAGAAAAAGTGACCTCCATACACAACACAATCCACTATACCAAAATCAATAATACCATATACAAGGGGGAAATACCGCCACACCGCGACCAGACAACATATTACCACCAAACAGTGAACAAATACAGCCACATACAAGGGGGAAATACCGCCACACCGTGACCAGACCACATATTACCACCAAACAGTGAACAAATACAGCCACATACAAGGGAGAAATACCGTGACTGACTTACCAGTGACGTCTCTAGCTGACTTTATTCATCTTCGCTTTTTCTCTTCATCCGGCGCTGACCGTCATCACTTCTTCCTGCCATGATGCGACTCTGCAGAAAATAACAGTCACCTATAGCCGATCACTCCCAGGGCACATTCCTCACTATTTCCCCAATTTCTACACCACGTCAGACTCTTGTTTCCCCATTGGAGACAGTATCCTCAAAATTAACTTATATTTCATCAGTAATAATGTCCCCTAACTTGCCCCTACAGTAATTATGCCCCACGTGCCACCATAAACTAATAATGTATGTCCCTCATTCTGGCCCCATATAGTAATTATGTCCCTCATCCTGGCCCCTTTTATTTAATAATGTCTGGGGAAACAAGTGGAATCAGAAGGGGTTGTTAATTGCTTCCTGCACAAAATATCCCCCCACACACTGCTCCTCTCCAAAATAGTCCCACAAAGTGCCCCTTTCCAAAATGTCCCCCCCAAAATTTCTCTTTCTATAATATCTCCCCCAACTACATCCCTGTATAAATCCCCCCCCTCCTCATTATACTATGCTGCCTTCCAAAATCTTTGATGCCTCATAATGTCCCCCATTGCCCTATAATGTACCAATTTCTTTCACAACGTCCCCCACTGACCTATAATGCCCCAATTTGCTTCATAATGGCCCCCATTACCCTATAATGTCCTTCCACTGCCCTATAATGTCCCCCACTGCCCTATTATGGCCCCCACTGCCCTATTATGGCCCCCACTGCCCTATTATGGCCCCCACTGCCCTATTATGGCCCCCACTGCCCTATTATGTCCCCCACTGCCCTATTATGGCCCCCACTGCCCTATTATGGCCCCCACTGCCCTATTATGGCCCCCACTGCCCTATTATGGCCCCCACTGCCCTATTATGGCCCCCACTGCCCTATTATGTCCCCCACTGCCCTATTATGGCCCCCACTGCCCTATTATGGCCCCCACTGCCCTATTATGGCCCCCACTGCCCTATTATGGCCCCCACTGCCCTATTATGGCCCCCACTGCCCTATTATGGCCCCCACTGCCCTATTATGGCCCCCACTGCCCTATTATGGCCCCCACTGCCCTATTATGGCCCCCACTGCCCTATTATGGCCCCCACTGCCCTATTATGGCCCCCACTGCCCTATTATGGCCCCCACTGCCCTATTATGGCCCCCACTGCCCTATTATGTCCCCCACTGCCCCATAATATGCTCCATAAAGTCCCCCACCGCTTCTTAATGCCACTTGTAAAATAACACTGCTCCTCCCCCACCCGCAGCCCCTCATATAAAAGTACATCTTCGGCTCCTCTGGAGCGCTTATCTGTGCCTGCGCGTCCTCCTCTTCATCCCTGCAGCTGCGGCCCCGGTGATGATGATGTCGGTGCAGGACTGAGGCGCGCTCCTCTGCAGCCCTGGCGATGACGGTACATTGCGGGGCTGAGCAGAGCTGCTCTCCGTCCTGTCACCGGCCGCACTGTACAAATGTATTGCGAACCTGAAAGACGAGCATACATCTGAATACCAGCGCGGTCGGTGCAGGCCTGGGGACTCCCGCAGTGCACCGCTAGGACCTTTGGTGAGTCACATGACACATGTGATGTCACTAAAGGTCCTGCAACTGCGAAAACTTCAGTGATCATACAGAACTTGTACGATCACTGAAGTTTACGATTGAAAGGCTGGGTGCCAGGGCCCACTCAGGCCTGTGCATGGTGAATGAAACGAAAATTTTGAGTATTAAATGTAACTATAGCTCGATTAATGACTCCGCGCCCCTCTCCACACACACACACACACACACACACACAATACAATACATCCCCCCCATCACCCACTACATACACACACACAAATACCATGCACCCCCCATTACCATCTCCCCACGCACACAATGCAATGCACCCCCCCATCACCCCCTCCAAACACACACACACACACACACACACACACAATACAATGCACCCCCCCCATGACCCCCTACACACACACAATGCACCCCCGATCACCCCTACACACACACACACTACAATGCACCCCCATTACCCCCCACACACAATACATCCCCCCCATCACCCACTACACACACAAATACAATGCACCGCCCATCAGCCCCTACACACACACACAATGCACCCCGCATCACCCCCCACACACACACACACACACACACACACACACACCTCCATCACCCCCTACACACACACACACAATACAATGCATCCCCCATCACACCCTACACACACACACACACACACACACACACACAAATACCATGCACCCCCCACTACCATCTCCCCACGCACACAATACAATGCACCCCCCCATCACCCCCTACACACACACACATACACACACACACACTACAAGCTCCATTACCCCCCACACACAATACATCCCCCCATCACCCGCTACACACACACACACAATGCACCGCCCATCAGCCCCTACACGCACACACAATGCACCCCGCATTACCACACACACACACACACACACACAATGCACCCATCACACCCCCCCCCCCACACACACACACACACACACACAATACAATGCATCTGTGAAGCCCCACAGGTGTTGTATCGGTGCATACCTTCAGGGACTCCACGTAGCTGGTGCTGGTCACAGGTAGGGAATCTTCGGTTTTGATCGTGACGCCACTCTCAGTATTGCGGTCAGTGGGGACCGCCACTGCAGGTTAGGGGACGCCTGGGGCTGATGGTGGGTGCAGTCGGATGTAGTAGCCTCCTGAGAGTGAGGCAAGCCCCAGGGCCCTGTGTAGGTTTGTAGTACCACAAGTCGCAGAATAACCACACAGGCAGAAATGTCTTTCAAGGGCTTTACTCACATTTGATGGCAGGGTGAGTAGCCCGGGCGTAGCTGGGATGAACCAGATGGGAACCAGGTATCCTTCAGGCTGACTTTATGAGGGTGACTACTGACTCGCCTTCCTTAGCCCTTGGTGGTTTGGGGTGACCCCGACTTTGAGTCCCTATGGGGGTCACCCAGGGAAGATGCTGCAGCCTCTCTCTCCCCTTCGTTCGCCGTATGCTTGTTCCCCGGACCAGGCCACTCCAGCTGCTTGCCTCCTGTGACCTATGGGCCCTCACTGCGGTTACGTGGCTGCGGCTTTTGTGGTGTTGTGGTGTGGGCTTTGAGAGCCCCACACCGGCAGGTTTAGCAGAAGAAAGCTGGATCTATCTTCGCTTCGGGATCTGCCGCCCGGTTGGGCCTGGTGCTCTCTAGCAGTCTCCTTACTTCCCACTCCGTTGCACTCCCTAGCTGAAGCTGGCTTTCAGGTAGCACTCCTAGTTGACCGTTCTCCCCCGTCTGTAGCCACTGCGCGGACGCTGTCAGATTGCACAGCTCCAGGGATCTGCTCCTCACTTGAGCTCCCTGGACTCTACACTGAACTGGCTCACTGCTCCTCCTCTCCTGTTCTTGCCTACGCCACCTAGCAACCAGACTCTCCACCACACCCCTTGAGAGGAGATGGAGGCTCTACCCCCTCCACTATTCCAGTGAAGGTGAAGGCTTGCCCCCTCCTGGGATCCCCAGGGGTCCTCTCATGGGTACATGTGTGAGACCTGGTCACTATGCGCCTGTGTTCCACACCCCAGTCAGCCTTCTGGATTACCTGTATTGTACTGTCCCCAGCATGGGTGCAGTACTCAGTGGTGCCTGACCAGGTCAGGGGCGCCACACATCCCCCATCACACCATACACACACATACAATGCACCCCCCCATCACCCCCTACACACACAATACAATGCATCCCCCATCACACCATACACACACACATACAATGCATCCCCCATCACACCCTACACACACACACACAAATACCATGCACCCCCCACTACCATCTCCCCACGCACACAATACAATGCACCCCCCCATCACCCCCTCCAAACACACACACACACACACACACACACAATACAATGCACCCCCCATCACCTCCTACACACACACAATACAATGCATCCCCCATTACCCATACACACAATACACGCTCCATTACCCCCCACACACAATGCACCCCCCATCACCCCCTACACACTCACCCACAATACAATGCACCCCCACTACTCCCTACACACACAATGCACCCCCATTACTCCCTACACACACAATGCACCGTCCATCAGCCCCTACACACACACAATGCACCCCGCATCACCCCCTACACACACACAATGCACCCCCCCATCACCCACTACACACACACACACAATGCACCCCTCCATCACCCCCTACACACACACACACACATACAATACATCCCCCCCATCACCCACTACACACACACACAATACCATGCACCCACCATTACCATCTCCCCACGCACACAATACAATGCACCCCCTCCAAACACACACACACACACACAATGCACCCCTCCACCACCCCCTACACACACACACACACACACAATACAATGCATCCCCCATCACACCCTACACACACAATGCACCCCCCCATCACCCCCTACATACACACACACACAAAATACAATGCATCACCCCCCCCCACACACACACTACAATGCATCACCCCCTCCAAACACACACACGCACACAATACAATGCACCCCCATTACCCATACACACACACACAATACACGCTCCATTACCACCCCACACACAATGCACCCCCCATCACCCGCTACACACACACACAAATACAATGCACCCCCACTACTCCCTACACACACAATGCACCCCCATTACTCCCTACACACACACAATGCACCGTCCATCAGCCCCTACACACACACAATGCACCCCGCATCACCCCATACACACACACAATGCACCCCCCCATCACCCCCTACACACACACACACAATGCACCCCTCCATCACCCCCTACACACACACACACACACACACACACACATACATACAATACATCCCCCCCCATCACCCACTACACACACACACACACACAATACCATGCACCCACCATTACCATCTCCCCACGTACACAATACAATGCACCCCCTCCAAACACACACACACACACACACACAATGCATCCCCCATCACCCCCTACACACACACACAATGCACCCCCATTACCCCCTACACACAATGCACCCCTCTATCACCCCCTACATACACACACACAATACACGCTCCATTACCCCCCCACACACACTACATCCCCCATCACCCGCTACACACACACACAAATACAATGCACCCCCACCACTCCCTACACACACAATGCACCCCCATTACTCCCTACACACACACACAATGCACCGTCCATCAGCCCCTACACACAATGCACCCCGCATCACCCCCTACACACACACAATGCACCCCCCATCACCCCCTACACACACACACACACACACACAATGCACCCCTCCATCACCCCCTACACACACACACACACACACACACACAATACATCCCCCCCATCACCCACTACACACACACACACACACACACACACAATACCATGCACCTCCTCCAAACACACACACACACAAAGCACCCCCCCATCACCCCCTACACACACACACACACACAATGCACCCCCATTACACCCTACACACAATGCACCCCTCCATCACCCCCTACATACACACACACACACACACAATGCATCCCCCATCACCCTCTACACGCACACACACAATGCATCACCCCCTACACACACACACACACAATACAATGCACCCCCCCATCACCCCCTACACACACACAATACAATGCACCCCCCAACACCCCCTATACACACACACACACAATACATCCCCCATCACACCCTACACACACACACACACACACAATGCACCCCCCCCATCACCCTCTACACACACACAATGCATCACCCCCTACACACACACACACACACACACACACATAATACAATGCACCCCCCATCATCCATTATACACACACACACAATGCAGCCCCCCATCACTCCCCACACACACACACACACACACACACACACACACACACAATACAGTGCACCCTCCATTACCCCTCCCCCACATACAATACAATGCACCCCCCATTACCCCCTACACACACACACAATACAATGCACCCCCCATCACACCCTACACACACACACACACACACACAATGCACCCCCCCATCACCCTCTACACACACACACAATACATCACCCCCTACACACACACAATACATCACCCCCTACACACACACACACACACACACAATACAATGCACCCCCCATCACCCCCTACACACACACACACACACAATACATCCCCCATCACACCCCACACACACAATGCACATCCCCATCACCCTCTACACACACACACACACAATGCATCACCCCCTACAGACACACACACACACACACACACAATACATCACCCCCTACACACACACACACACACACACAATACATCACCCCCTACACACACACACACAATACATCACCCCCTACACACACACACACACACACACACAATGCACCCCCCCATTACCCCCTACACACAATGCACCCCTCCATCACCCCCTACATACACACACACAATACACGCTCCATTACCCCCCCCACACACACTACATCCCCCATCACCCGCTACACACACACACACAAATACAATGCACCCCCACCACTCCCTACACACACAATGCACCCCCATTACTCCCTACACACACACACACAATGCACCGTCCATCAGCCCCTACACACACACACACACACACAATGCACCCCTCCATCACCCCCTACACACACACACACACACACACACACAATACATCCCCCCATCACCCACTACACACACACACACACACACACACACAATACATCACCCCCTACACACACACACACACACACACACACAATACATCACCCCCTACACACACACACACACACACACACACACACACACACACACACTACAATGCACCCCCATCACCCCTCCCCCACATACAATACAATGCACCCTACATTACCCCCTCCCCAGACATAATACATTGCACCCCACATCACCACCCCCTGCAGACACAAATTACACTACCCCATCACTACACACAGAGCTTTTTTGGTGCATTTTTTTAACTGTAGATTTACCTTGGTTTAATGCAAATCCATGCTAATAAAAAGCTGCTTTTTACAGTCCCAGCAAAGTCTATGAGATTTCTGAAATCTCATGCGCACACACAAACACATCAGGTTTTTTTCCTGACGGTTTTGTCAAATAGCTGTGTTTTTGGTCAGGTTTTTAAAGAATGTGTTTTTTCATTGATACAACCCATTTTGTAGAAAAAAAAAAAAAAGCAGCAAATCTGCACCAAAAACGCAGATGACTCAGGAGATTTCCTGCCACAAGATCAGGTTTTGGTCAGGAAAAAAAAAGCACCAAAAAAGCCCTGTGTGAACATAGCCTTATCGGGGATTTCCCTATATGGTGGATACATAGCGGCATTGGTGGATTAACGTTAGTAATCTTTTCCATGTGAAGACGCTGGATAACATTCTGCTTCTTCTTGAATATTATTTGGCTGATGGACTCGGTGGTTTTCCTAGGACAAGGAACGTCCGTGTGTAAGAAAAACTGCGACTGACTGTAATCACAGATTCCAATATTATCTTCAATAAATAAGATGCTATAAGAAATCCTGCGCTATCTGCAGGCACAGGACAGGGCTTAATGCGCACTGTAGAGTTTGCAAATAGGCGCATGTTATACTGAGAGAAGCCGGAAATGATCAAGTAATAAAAACATTTATGGTAGATATAGTGCGGGTCCCTAGAGGCAATTTCCCTGGTAGGCCCCTTACACCCCAGTCTGACTCTGTGTGTATATATATATATATATAAATATATATATATGTACATATACAGTACAGACCAAAAGAAAAGGTGAACGGATGGACTCTACGTGGCTGGTTCCCACCGTGAAGCATGGAGGAGGAGGTGTGATGGTGTGGCGGTGCTTTGCTGGTGACATTATTGGGGATTTATTAATTTATTAATAGCAGTGGCGTGCTATTCCATCCGTTTGCGTTTAGTTGAACCATCATTTATTTTTCAACAGGACAATGACCCCAAACACACCTCCTGGCTGTGTAAGGGCTATTTGACGAAGAAGGAGAGTGATGGGGTGCTACGCCAGATGACCTGGTCTCCACAGTCACCAGACCTGAACCCAATCGAGATGGTTTGGGGTGAGCTGGACCGCAGCGTGAAGGCAAAAGGGCCAACAAGTGCTAAGCATCTCTGGGAACTCCTTCAAGACTGTTGGAAGACCATTTCTGGTGACTACCTCTTGAAGCTCACCAAGAGAATGCCAAGAGTGTGCACAGTAGTAATCAAAGCAAAAGGTGGCTACTTTAAAGAACCTAGAATATAAGACATATTTTCAGTTGTTTCACACTTTAAGTATTTCATTCCACATGTGTTAATTCATAGTTTTGATGCCTTCAATTTGACTCTACAATTTTTAGAGTCATAAAAATAAAAAAAATCTTTGAATGAGAAGGTGTGTCCAAACGCTTGGTCTGTTGTACTGTATATATATATATATATAAAATTATATAAGGCTTAGTGTATGTGTGTATGTATGTACGTGTGTGTATATATATGTGTGTGTGTGTATGTCCGCTAAAGGAATCCGCACCGTCACATTTATCATGACAAAATTTTGCACAGACGCCCCATGTGACCCAGGGAACGTCAGACTATTGTTTTGAGTGGAAAATTTAACTCTGCAGTTTACAGTTACTCTCCAAAACACCTGCTTCCATTAAAGTCAAAGGAGCTGGGAGCTACAGGTTATTAATAGGAGCTGTAATTGGTTGCTATAGGCAACAAAGGATATTTTTAGTATAATAGGCTTATGTGTGAGGTGATATGATAGCAGCGGAGAGACAGATAGAGAGAAACAGACAGGGAGAGAGACAGAGACAGACAGGAAAATAGACAGACAGGGAAAGAGGCAGACAGGGAAAGAGGCAGACAGGGAAAGAGGCAGACAGGGAAAGAGGCAGACAGGGAAAGAGACAGACAGGGAAAGAAACAGAAAGAGAGAGAGAGAGAGACAGAGAAAGACAGGGAAAGAGACAGAGACAGACAGTGAAAAAGACAGACAGGGAGAGAGACAGAATAAGAGACAGACAGGGAAAGAGACAGACAGGGAAAGAGAAGGACAGGGAAAGAAACAGACAGAGAGAGACAGAAAGACAGGAAGAGAGACAAACAGAAAGAGGAAGTCAGGGAAAGAGGCACACAGGGACATTTACAATCACGAAATTTTGCAAAGACGCCTCATGAGACTCAGGGAACGTTATAGACTATTATTTTGAGTGGAAAATGTAACGCTGCAGTTTACAGTTACTCTCCAAAAAACCTGCCTTTATTAAAGTCAATGGAGCTGGGAGCTACAGGTTAGTAATAGGAGCTGTGATAGGTTGCTATAGGCAACGAAGGATATTCTTAGTATAGTAAGCTTATGTGTGAGGTAATATGATATTGGTGGAGAGACAGATATCAAGAGAGACAGAGAGAGAGACTGAGACAGACAGAGAAAGACAGGGAAAGAGACAGAGAGAAAGAGACAGAGACAGACAGAAAGAAGCAGAGAGGGAAAGAGGCAGTCAGGGAAGGAGGCAGAGACAAACACAGAGACGGACACACAGAGACAGACACACAAGGAAAGAGACAGACAGGGGCAAACAGGAAAAGAGACAGACAGGGAAGAAGACAGACACACAGAGACACACACAAAGGGAAGAGATAGACAGGGAAAGAGACAGACAGAGGCTAGGAGAGAAGAAAAGTGGGAAAGAGGCAGTTACTATCCCAGGCAACACTGGGAACTACTGCTAGTGTGTAGATATATATATATATATATATACACATACATACATATACACACACACATACAGTATATATACTCAAACACACACGGCCAAAAATGTTAGCACCCTTGAAGTTGTTCCAGATGAAGTATTTCCCTCAAAAAATTACATTACAGACATCACTAGGGGGACGCACAGACGTCACTAGGGGGTCTCACATATATCACTAGGGGGCCACACATTAAAAAATAAGGTCTGGAACACCATTCTAAGTCTGAACTGGGTGCAAAAACCTAAAAAAAACTTCACTATATAGAGAGAAGGTATGCACAAAAGTGACTATGTAAGGGGGTTTTAGGTTTTTGCACCCAGTTCAGACTTAAGCGGGCTTTACACGGTACGATCTATCGTGCGATTTCACGAGCGATCGTACCCACCCCCGTCGTTTGTGCATCATGCGCAAATCGCTGCCCGTATCACCCAAAGTCGTTAAACCCCCGTCACACGTACTTACCTGACGAGCGACCTCGCTGTGGCAGCGAACATCCACTTCCTGAAGGTGGAGGGACGTTCGGCGTCACAGTGTCGTCACACAGCCGCCCGCCAATAGAAGCGGAGGGGCGGAGATGAGCGGAACGTAACATCCCACCCACCTTCTTCCTTCCGCATTGCCGGTGGGTGCCGCGAGACGTAGGTAAGCTGTGTTCATCGTTCCCGGGGTGTCACACGAAGCGAAGTTTGCTACCCCGGGAATGATGAACAACCGGCGCAAAGAAGATTAAACGTTTTTTTAAAAATGAGCGACCTGTACACGACTCACGATTCGTAACCGATTTGCGATCATTTACAGACGCTCATAGGTGTCACACGGGCCGACGTCGCAAGCGATGCCGGATGTGCGTCACGAAAACCGTGACCCCAATGATCTATCGCACGATAGATCGTCTCATGTAAAGCCCGCATTAGAATGGTGTTCCAGACGTTATTTCTTAATTTGTTTGTAGTCTTTCATTTGTGAACCCAACCCCACCCATACCTATTTCCGGTCCACATCATACATGATGATAGCCTGGGTCTCAGCTTCCCATACACGGTAAGTTGTTTAACTGCATGAGAGGACACACATTAGCTAGGGACCCCAATATAAGAGAATACCGTGACAAGGTTTTGGGGCTCTGTTGCATTGATCAATTCAATAGCTAAATTTCTCTTTCTTCATATGTTCATGGTAGTTATGCAGATTCCATTGTCATATCTTAATTTTCACATATAGCTATTGTATTTTTCAGGGCAGTATTCACACAGCAGTTTCTGTTTTACATGTATCCCCCTTATATAGTCACTGGTGTGCATACCTTCTCTCTATATAGGGGGGGCGCACCGACATCACTAGGGGGCGCACATACATCACTAGGGGGATGCACAGACATCCCTAGGGGGCACAGACATCCCTAGGGGGGCACGGACATCACTTGGGTGGCACGGACAGCAATTGCAGAGCACAGCCATCACTAGGGGGGAAAACATCACTGGGGGTGGTACACAGCATTAGAGGGAACACAACACTGGAGGGTGCTGCACACAGCACTGTGGGAGGCTGCACACAGCACTGTGGGGGGCTGCACACAGCACTGTGCGGGGCTGCAGACAGCACTATGGGGGGCTGCACACAGCACTGTAGGGGGGGCTGCACACTGCCTTGTGGGGAGGCTGCACACAGCACTGTGGGGGGGCTGCACACAGCACTGTAGGGGGGCTGCACACAGCACGGTAGGGGGGCTGCACACAGCACTGTAGGGGGGCTGCACACAGCACTGTGGGGTGGCTGCACACAGCACTGTAGGGGGGCTGCACACAGCACTGTAGGGGGGCTGCACACAGCACTGTAGGGGGGCTGCACACAGCACTGTGGGGGGGGTGCACACAGCACTGTGGTGGGGGGGGTGCACACAGCACTGTGGGGGTGGCTGCACACAGCACTGTGGGGGGATGCACACTGCACTGATGGGGGGGCTGCACACAGCACTGTGGGGGGGCTGCATACAGCACTGTGGGGTAGCTGCACACAGCACTGTGGGGGGGCTGCACACAGCACTGTGGGGGGGCTAGACAGCACTGGAGAGCGGGCACACAACACGGGAGGGCGGACTCCAGGCACACAGCAAGTCCTGATCACATTTATAAGTGTAAGCACCCGAGCACTGCTTCCCCCGGGGAATCTGGGGACATCACAAAAACTCATCGCAGGCCCGAGGTTCCAACTCCTGTGCTAAAGCAAGGGAAGGGCGCCCCCCACCACCCACGGCGATGTTCAGCTCACCGAACTCCTACCTTTCCCCATAGGATGCCGCATCCTCACCACCTCCGCATTGCCCGCAGCAGCACTGTGATGAGGTGCAGAGTGATGACCTCATCACAGTGCTGTGTGATGACGTGCCGCCTCCCTGCTCCACTGCCTCGCTTCCGGCCACATGGCTAATTTGCATGTGATGCCCTAGAAGGGCTTCGCTTGCAATTTAGCCATGTGTGCAGTGGCTGAAACGACACGGCCGGGCCCCTCTGCTGCGGCTGTGACTGGGGCTCGGTGAAGAGGGGAGGCCTGGCCTGCCCGGGGCTTAACAAAGCTAAGTAATTACCACGGGCCTGTCCGGGCCCTCTCTCTTCACCGGGCCCGATACACCAGGCACAGTAGTAATGCCCTGATGGCGGCCCTGTTGTGCAGGCCTGGACTCATGCAGTGCAAGGATCTTTGGTGAGTCACATGTGATGTCAACACAGGTCATTCTGCAACCGCGGAAACTGCACAGATCGTACAGAATTTATAAAATCACTGCAGCTTATGATGGAAAGGTTGGGGGCCCATCAGAGCATGGGGGCCCAGTCTGCTGGCAATGAGAAACACCTGTGCCCAGCCCACAGTAACAAGTCCGTGGTACCCCACAAATATAAACCATTGGGGCCCACTGGGAATCCAGGGCCCACCAGAGGATTCCCCGGTGCACTGGTGGACCAGTCCTACCCTGTAGAGGGGGCAGTATTATAGTAATTATATTCTTGTACATAGTAGCAGTATTATAGTAATTATATTCTTGTACATAGGGACAGTATTATAGTAGTTATATTCGTGTACATATGAGCAGTATTATAGTAGTTATATTCTTGTACATATGAGCAGTATTATAGTAGTTATATTCTTGTACATAGTACAGTATTATAGTAGTCATGTTTTTGTACATAGGGAGCAGTATTATAGTAGTTATATTCGTGTACATATGAGCAGTATTATAGTAGTTATATTCTTGTACATATGAGCAGTATTATAGTAGTTATATTCTTGTACATATGAGCAGTATTATAGTATTTATATTCTTGTACATATGAGCAGTATTATAGTATTTATATTTTGTACATATGAGCAGTATTATAGTATTTATATTCTTGTACATATGAGCAGTATTATAGTAGTTATATTCTTGTACATAGGGACAGTATTATAGTAGTTATATTCTTGTACATAGGAGCAGTATTATAGTAGTTATATTCGTGTACATAGGAGCAGTATTATAGCAGTTATATTCTTGTACACAGGAGCAGTATTATAGTAGTTATATTCTTGTACATAGGAGCAGTATTATAGTAGTTATATTCTTGTACATAGTAGCAGTATTATAGTAGTTATATTCTTGTACATAGGAGCAGTATTATAGTAGTTATATTCTTGTACATAGGAGCAGTATTATAGTAGCTATATTCTTGTACATATGAGCAGTATTATAGTAGTTATATTCTTGTACATAGGAGCAGTATTATAGTAGTTACATTCTTGTACACAGGAGAAGTATTATAGTAGTTATATTCTTGTACATATGAGCAGTATTATAGTAGTTATATTCTTGTACATAGGGACAGCATTATAGTAGTTATATTCTTGTACACAGGGGCAGTATTATAGTAGTTATATTCTTGTACATAGGGACAGTATTATAGTAGTCATATTGAATTGGTCGGTGGTTGACCTCCACCTTGCTTTGCACCCCAATTTGGATGTATTCCATCTGTCTAGATTTTGGCGGTTGGTGACTGTTCACATTAAGTCATCAGGCTTTGTCCACAGGCTATTTACTTCATGCAGCATTTGCTTGGACCTGTCCCGCCCACAGCCATGACTCAGTCATGGGTACGGGATTGAAATAGACCAGGTGAGTGCTGCTAAGAGCAGTTCTACTATTCATATGTGAGGCCGTATGGCACATTTTATAAAAATATTTTAGTGTAGGACTGCTTCAAATGAGATTTGCCGTGACGTGGCGAAGCAGCTCAAGAAATTGCAATTTTTTGCCAAAAATCTCAAAATTTTTAAAATAAGTACAGTTTGGAATGTTTAGTGCTGTAGTGCACATTTGGTGCTGCTTTTTGTTTTTTCTTCATTGAATTGGTCGGTGGTTGACCTCCACCTTGCTTTGCACCCCAATTTGGGATGTATTCCATCTGTCTAGATTTTGGCGGTTGGTGACTGTTCACATTAAGTCATCAGGCTTTGTCCACAGGCTATTTACTTCATGCAGCATTTGCTTGGACCTGTCCCGCCCACAGCCATGACTCAGTCATGGGTACGGGATTGAAATAGACCAGGTGAGTGCTGCTAAGAGCAGTTCTACTATTCATATGTGAGGCCGTATGGCACATTTTATAAAAATATTTTAGTGTAGGACTGCTTCAAATGAGATTTGCCGTGACGTGGCGAAGCAGCTCAAGAAATTGCAATTTTTTGCCAAAAATCTCAAAATTTTTAAAATAAGTACAGTTTGGAATGTTTAGTGCTGTAGTGCACATTTGGTGCTGCTTTTTGTTTTTTCTTCATTGAATTGGTCGGTGGTTGACCTCCACCTTGCTTTGCACCCCAATTTGGGATGTATTCCATCTGTCTAGATTTTGGCGGTTGGTGACTGTTCACATTAAGTCATCAGGCTTTGTCCACAGGCTATTTACTTCATGCAGCATTTGCTTGGACCTGTCCCGCCCACAGCCATGACTCAGTCATGGGTACGGGATTGAAATAGACCAGGTGAGTGCTGCTAAGAGCAGTTCTACTATTCATATGTGAGGCCGTATGGCACATTTTATAAAAATATTTTAGTGTAGGACTGCTTCAAATGAGATTTGCCGTGACGTGGCGAAGCAGCTCAAGAAATTGCAATTTTTTGCCAAAAATCTCAAAATTTTTAAAATAAGTACAGTTTGGAATGTTTAGTGCTGTAGTGCACATTTGGTGCTGCTTTTTGTTTTTTCTTCATTGAATTGGTCGGTGGTTGACCTCCACCTTGCTTTGCACCCCAATTTGGGATGTATTCCATCTGTCTAGATTTTGGCGGTTGGTGACTGTTCACATTAAGTCATCAGGCTTTGTCCACAGGCTATTTACTTCATGCAGCATTTGCTTGGACCTGTCCCGCCCACAGCCATGACTCAGTCATGGGTACGGGATTGAAATAGACCAGGTGAGTGCTGCTAAGAGCAGTTCTACTATTCATATGTGAGGCCGTATGGCACATTTTATAAAAATATTTTAGTGTAGGACTGCTTCAAATGAGATTTGCCGTGACGTGGCGAAGCAGCTCAAGAAATTGCAATTTTTTGCCAAAAATCTCAAAATTTTTAAAATAAGTACATTTTGGAATGTTTAGTGCTGTAGTGCACATTTGGTGCTGCTTTTTGTTTTTTCTTCATTGAATTGGTCGGTGGTTGACCTCCACCTTGCTTTGCACCCCAATTTGGGATGTATTCCATCTGTCTAGATTTTGGCGGTTGGTGACTGTTCACATTAAGTCATCAGGCTTTGTCCACAGGCTATTTACTTCATGCAGCATTTGCTTGGACCTGTCCCGCCCACAGCCATGACTCAGTCATGGGTACGGGATTGAAATAGACCAGGTGAGTGCTGCTAAGAGCAGTTCTACTATTCATATGTGAGGCCGTATGGCACATTTTATAAAAATATTTTAGTGTAGGACTGCTTCAAATGAGATTTGCCGTGACGTGGCGAAGCAGCTCAAGAAATTGCAATTTTTTGCCAAAAATCTCAAAATTTTTAAAATAAGTACAGCTTGGAATGTTTAGTGCTGTAGTGCACATTTGGTGCTGCTTTTTGTTTTTTCTTCATTGAATTGGTCGGTGGTTGACCTCCACCTTGCTTTGCACCCCAATTTGGGATGTATTCCATCTGTCTAGATTTTGGCGGTTGGTGACTGTTCACATTAAGTCATCAGGCTTTGTCCACAGGCTATTTACTTCATGCAGCATTTGCTTGGACCTGTCCCGCCCACAGCCATGACTCAGTCATGGGTACGGGATTGAAATAGACCAGGTGAGTGCTGCTAAGAGCAGTTCTACTATTCATATGTGAGGCCGTATGGCACATTTTATAAAAATATTTTAGTGTAGGACTGCTTCAAATGAGATTTGCCGTGACGTGGCGAAGCAGCTCAAGAAATTGCAATTTTTTGCCAAAAATCTCAAAATTTTTAAAATAAGTACAGCTTGGAATGTTTAGTGCTGTAGTGCACATTTGGTGCTGCTTTTTGTTTTTTCTTCATTGAATTGGTCGGTGGTTGACCTCCACCTTGCTTTGCACCCCAATTTGGGATGTATTCCATCTGTCTAGATTTTGGCGGTTGGTGACTGTTCACATTAAGTCATCAGGCTTTGTCCACAGGCTATTTACTTCATGCAGCATTTGCTTGGACCTGTCCCGCCCACAGCCATGACTCAGTCATGGGTACGGGATTGAAATAGACCAGGTGAGTGCTGCTAAGAGCAGTTCTACTATTCATATGTGAGGCCGTATGGCACATTTTATAAAAATATTTTAGTGTAGGACTGCTTCAAATGAGATTTGCCGTGACGTGGCGAAGCAGCTCAAGAAATTGCAATTTTTTGCCAAAAATCTCAAAATTTTTAAAATAAGTACAGTTTGGAATGTTTAGTGCTGTAGTGCACATTTGGTGCTGCTTTTTGTTTTTTCTTCATTGAATTGGTCGGTGGTTGACCTCCACCTTGCTTTGCACCCCAATTTGGGATGTATTCCATCTGTCTAGATTTTGGCGGTTGGTGACTGTTCACATTAAGTCATCAGGCTTTGTCCACAGGCTATTTACTTCATGCAGCATTTGCTTGGACCTGTCCCGCCCACAGCCATGACTCAGTCATGGGTACGGGATTGAAATAGACCAGGTGAGTGCTGCTAAGAGCAGTTCTACTATTCATATGTGAGGCCGTATGGCACATTTTATAAAAATATTTTAGTGTAGGACTGCTTCAAATGAGATTTGCCGTGACGTGGCGAAGCAGCTCAAGAAATTGCAATTTTTTGCCAAAAATCTCAAAATTTTTAAAATAAGTACAGTTTGGAATGTTTAGTGCTGTAGTGCACATTTGGTGCTGCTTTTTGTTTTTTCTTCATTGAATTGGTCGGTGGTTGACCTCCACCTTGCTTTGCACCCCAATTTGGGATGTATTCCATCTGTCTAGATTTTGGCGGTTGGTGACTGTTCACATTAAGTCATCAGGCTTTGTCCACAGGCTATTTACTTCATGCAGCATTTGCTTGGACCTGTCCCGCCCACAGCCATGACTCAGTCATGGGTACGGGATTGAAATAGACCAGGTGAGTGCTGCTAAGAGCAGTTCTACTATTCATATGTGAGGCCGTATGGCACATTTTATAAAAATATTTTAGTGTAGGACTGCTTCAAATGAGATTTGCCGTGACGTGGCGAAGCAGCTCAAGAAATTGCAATTTTTTGCCAAAAATCTCAAAATTTTTAAAATAAGTACATTTTGGAATGTTTAGTGCTGTAGTGCACATTTGGTGCTGCTTTTTGTTTTTTCTTCATTGAATTGGTCGGTGGTTGACCTCCACCTTGCTTTGCACCCCAATTTGGGATGTATTCCATCTGTCTAGATTTTGGCGGTTGGTGACTGTTCACATTAAGTCATCAGGCTTTGTCCACAGGCTATTTACTTCATGCAGCATTTGCTTGGACCTGTCCCGCCCACAGCCATGACTCAGTCATGGGTACGGGATTGAAATAGACCAGGTGAGTGCTGCTAAGAGCAGTTCTACTATTCATATGTGAGGCCGTATGGCACATTTTATAAAAATATTTTAGTGTAGGACTGCTTCAAATGAGATTTGCCGTGACGTGGCGAAGCAGCTCAAGAAATTGCAATTTTTTGCCAAAAATCTCAAAATTTTTAAAATAAGTACAGCTTGGAATGTTTAGTGCTGTAGTGCACATTTGGTGCTGCTTTTTGTTTTTTCTTCATTGAATTGGTCGGTGGTTGACCTCCACCTTGCTTTGCACCCCAATTTGGGATGTATTCCATCTGTCTAGATTTTGGCGGTTGGTGACTGTTCACATTAAGTCATCAGGCTTTGTCCACAGGCTATTTACTTCATGCAGCATTTGCTTGGACCTGTCCCGCCCACAGCCATGACTCAGTCATGGGTACGGGATTGAAATAGACCAGGTGAGTGCTGCTAAGAGCAGTTCTACTATTCATATGTGAGGCCGTATGGCACATTTTATAAAAATATTTTAGTGTAGGACTGCTTCAAATGAGATTTGCCGTGACGTGGCGAAGCAGCTCAAGAAATTGCAATTTTTTGCCAAAAATCTCAAAATTTTTAAAATAAGTACAGTTTGGAATGTTTAGTGCTGTAGTGCACATTTGGTGCTGCTTTTTGTTTTTTCTTCATTGAATTGGTCGGTGGTTGACCTCCACCTTGCTTTGCACCCCAATTTGGGATGTATTCCATCTGTCTAGATTTTGGCGGTTGGTGACTGTTCACATTAAGTCATCAGGCTTTGTCCACAGGCTATTTACTTCATGCAGCATTTGCTTGGACCTGTCCCGCCCACAGCCATGACTCAGTCATGGGTACGGGATTGAAATAGACCAGGTGAGTGCTGCTAAGAGCAGTTCTACTATTCATATGTGAGGCCGTATGGCACATTTTATAAAAATATTTTAGTGTAGGACTGCTTCAAATGAGATTTGCCGTGACGTGGCGAAGCAGCTCAAGAAATTGCAATTTTTTGCCAAAAATCTCAAAATTTTTAAAATAAGTACAGTTTGGAATGTTTAGTGCTGTAGTGCACATTTGGTGCTGCTTTTTGTTTTTTCTTCATTGAATTGGTCGGTGGTTGACCTCCACCTTGCTTTGCACCCCAATTTGGGATGTATTCCATCTGTCTAGATTTTGGCGGTTGGTGACTGTTCACATTAAGTCATCAGGCTTTGTCCACAGGCTATTTACTTCATGCAGCATTTGCTTGGACCTGTCCCGCCCACAGCCATGACTCAGTCATGGGTACGGGATTGAAATAGACCAGGTGAGTGCTGCTAAGAGCAGTTCTACTATTCATATGTGAGGCCGTATGGCACATTTTATAAAAATATTTTAGTGTAGGACTGCTTCAAATGAGATTTGCCGTGACGTGGCGAAGCAGCTCAAGAAATTGCAATTTTTTGCCAAAAATCTCAAAATTTTTAAAATAAGTACAGTTTGGAATGTTTAGTGCTGTAGTGCACATTTGGTGCTGCTTTTTGTTTTTTCTTCATTGAATTGGTCGGTGGTTGACCTCCACCTTGCTTTGCACCCCAATTTGGGATGTATTCCATCTGTCTAGATTTTGGCGGTTGGTGACTGTTCACATTAAGTCATCAGGCTTTGTCCACAGGCTATTTACTTCATGCAGCATTTGCTTGGACCTGTCCCGCCCACAGCCATGACTCAGTCATGGGTACGGGATTGAAATAGACCAGGTGAGTGCTGCTAAGAGCAGTTCTACTATTCATATGTGAGGCCGTATGGCACATTTTATAAAAATATTTTATTGTAGGACTGCTTCAAATGAGATTTGCCGTGACGTGGCGAAGCAGCTCAAGAAATTGCAATTTTTTGCCAAAAATCTCAAAATTTTTAAAATAAGTACAGTTTGGAATGTTTAGTGCTGTAGTGCACATTTGGTGCTGCTTTTTGTTTTTTCTTCATTGAATTGGTCGGTGGTTGACCTCCACCTTGCTTTGCACCCCAATTTGGGATGTATTCCATCTGTCTAGATTTTGGCGGTTGGTGACTGTTCACATTAAGTCATCAGGCTTTGTCCACAGGCTATTTACTTCATGCAGCATTTGCTTGGACCTGTCCCGCCCACAGCCATGACTCAGTCATGGGTACGGGATTGAAATAGACCAGGTGAGTGCTGCTAAGAGCAGTTCTACTATTCATATGTGAGGCCGTATGGCACATTTTATAAAAATATTTTAGTGTAGGACTGCTTCAAATGAGATTTGCCGTGACGTGGCGAAGCAGCTCAAGAAATTGCAATTTTTTGCCAAAAATCTCAAAATTTTTAAAATAAGTACAGTTTGGAATGTTTAGTGCTGTAGTGCACATTTGGTGCTGCTTTTTGTTTTTTCTTCATTGAATTGGTCGGTGGTTGACCTCCACCTTGCTTTGCACCCCAATTTGGGATGTATTCCATCTGTCTAGATTTTGGCGGTTGGTGACTGTTCACATTAAGTCATCAGGCTTTGTCCACAGGCTATTTACTTCATGCAGCATTTGCTTGGACCTGTCCCGCCCACAGCCATGACTCAGTCATGGGTACGGGATTGAAATAGACCAGGTGAGTGCTGCTAAGAGCAGTTCTACTATTCATATGTGAGGCCGTATGGCACATTTTATAAAAATATTTTAGTGTAGGACTGCTTCAAATGAGATTTGCCGTGACGTGGCGAAGCAGCTCAAGAAATTGCAATTTTTTGCCAAAAATCTCAAAATTTTTAAAATAAGTACAGTTTGGAATGTTTAGTGCTGTAGTGCACATTTGGTGCTGCTTTTAGTTATATTCTTGTACATAGGAGCAGTATTATAGCAGTTATATTCTTGTACATAGGAGCATTATTATAGTAGTTATATTCTTGTAAATAGGAGCAGTATTATAGTAGCTATATTCTTGTACATATGAGCAGTATTATAGTAGTTATATTCTTGTACATAGGAGCAGTATTATATGAGTTAGAATCTTGAACATAGGGAGCAGTATTATAGTAGTTATATTCTTGTACATATGAGCAGTATTATAGTAGTTATATTCGTGTACATATGAGCAGTATTATAGTAGTTATATTCTTGTACATATGAGCAGTATTATAGAATTTATATTCTTGTACATATGAACAGTATTATAGTAGTTATATTCTTGTACATAGGGACAGTATTATACTAGTTATATTCTTGTACACAGGAGCAGTATTATAGTAGTTATATTCTTGTACATAGGAGCAGTATTATAGTAGTTATATTCGTGTACATAGGAGCAGTATTATAGTAGTTATATTCTTGTACATAGGGACAGTATTATACTAGTTATATTCTTGTACACAGGAGCAGTATTATAGTAGTTATATTCTTGTACATATGAGCAGTATTATAGTAGTTATATTCTTGTACATAGGGACAGTATTATAGTAGTTATATTCTTGTACACAGGAGCAGTATTATAGTAGTTATATTCTTGTACATAGGAGCAGTATTATAGCAGTTATATTCTTGTACATAGGAGCAGTATTATAGTAGTTATATTCTTGTACATAGGAGCAGTATTATAGTAGTTATATTCTTGTACATAGGAGCAGTATTATAGTAGCTATATTCTTATACATATGAGCAGTATTATAGTAGTTATATTCTTGTACATATGAGCAGTATTATAGTAGTTACATTCTTGTATATATGAGCAGTATTATAGTAGTTATATTCTTGTACATATGAGCAGTATTATAGTAGTTATATTCTTGTACATATGAGCAGTATTATAGTAGTTATATTCTTGTACATAGGGACAGTATTATAGTAGTCATATTTTTGTACATAGGGAGCAGTATTATAGTAGTTATATTCGTGTACATATGAGCAGTATTATAGTAGTTATATTCTTGTACATATGAGCAGTATTATAGTAGTTATATTCTTGTACATAGGGACAGTATTATAGTAGTCATATTTTTGTACATAGGGAGCAGTATTATAGTAGTTATATTCGTGTACATATGAGCAGTATTATAGTAGTTATATTCTTGTACATATGAGCAGTATTATAGTAGTTATATTCTTGTACATATGAGCAGTATTATAGTATTTATATTCTTGTACATATGAGCAGTATTATAGTCGTTATATTCTTGTACATAGGGACAGTATTATAGTAGTCATATTTTTGTACATAGGGAGCAGTATTATAGTAGTTATATTCGTGTACATATGAGCAGTATTATAGTAGTTATATTCTTGTACATATGAGCAGTATTATAGTATTTATATTCTTGTACATAGTACAGTATTATAGTAGTCATATTTTTGTACATAGGGAGCAGTATTATAGTAGTTATATTCGTGTACATATGAGCAGTATTATAGTAGTTATATTCTTGTACATATGAGCAGTATTATAGTAGTTATATTCTTGTACATATGAGCAGTATTATAGTATTTATATTCTTGTACATATGAGCAGTATTATAGTAGTTATATTCTTGTACATATGAGCAGTATTATAGTAGTTATATTCTTGTACATAGGGACAGTATTATAGTAGTCATATTTTTGTACATAGGGAGCAGTATTATAGTAGTTATATTCGTGTACATATGAGCAGTATTATAGTAGTTATATTCTTGTACATATGAGCAGTATTATAGAATTTATATTCTTGTACATATGAGCAGTATTATAGTAGTTATATTCTTGTACATAGGGACAGTATTATACTAGTTATATTCTTGTACACAGGAGCAGTATTATAGTAGTTATATTCTTGTACATAGGAGCAGTATTATAGTAGTTATATTCGTGTACATAGGAGCAGTATTATAGTAGTTATATTCTTGTATATAGGGACAGTATTATACTAGTTATATTCTTGTACACAGGAGCAGTATTATAGTAGTTATATTCTTGTACATATGAGCAGTATTATAGTAGTTATATTCTTGTACATAGGGACAGTATTATAGTAGTTATATTCTTGTACAAAGGAGCAGTATTATAGTAGTTATATTCTTGTACATAGGAGCAGTATTATAGCAGTTATATTCTTGTACATAGGAGCAGTATTATAGTAGTTATATTCTTGTACATAGGAGCAGTATTATAGTAGTTATATTCTTGTACATAGGAGCAGTATTATAGTAGCTATATTCTTGTACATAGGAGCAGTATTATAGTAGTTATATTCTTGTACATATGAGCAGTATTATAGTAGTTACATTCTTGTATATATGAGCAGTATTATAGTAGTTATATTCTTGTACATAGGAGCAGTATTATAGTAGTTATATTCTTGTACATAGGAGCAGTATTATAGTAGTTATATTCTTGTACATAGGAGCAGTATTATAGTAGTTATATTCTTGTACATAGGAGCAGTATTATAGTAGTTATATTCTTGTACATAGGAGCAGTATTATAGTAGCTATATTCTTGTACATATGAGCAGTATTATAGTAGTTATATTCTTGTACATAGGAGCAGTATTATAGTAGTTACATTCTTGTACACAGGAGAAGTATTATAGTAGTTATATTCTTGTACATATGAGCAGTATTATAGTAGTTATATTCTTGTACATAGGGACAGTATTATAGTAGTTATATTCTTGTACACAGGGGCAGTATTATAGTAGTTATATTCTTGTACATAGGAGCAGTATTATAGCAGTTATATTCTTGTACATAGGAGCAGTATTATAGTAGTTATATTCTTGTACATAGGAGCAGTATTATAGTAGTTATATTCTTGTACATAGGAGCAGTATTATAGTAGCTATATTCTTATACATATGAGCAGTATTATAGTAGTTATATTCTTGTACATATGAGCAGTATTATAGTAGTTACATTCTTGTATATATGAGCAGTATTATAGTAGTTATATTCTTGTACATATGAGCAGTATTATAGTAGTTATATTCTTGTACATATGAGCAGTATTATAGTAGTTATATTCGTGTACATATGAGCAGTATTATAGTAGTTATATTCTTGTACATAGGGACAGTATTATACTAGTTATATTCTTGTACATAGGAGCAGTATTATAGTAGTTATATTCTTGTACATAGGAGCAGTATTATAGTAGTTATATTCGTGTACATAGGAGCAGTATTATAGTAGTTATATTCTTGTACATAGGGACAGTATTATACTAGTTATATTCTTGTACACAGGAGCAGTATTATAGTAGTTATATTCTTGTACATATGAGCAGTATTATAGTAGTTATATTCTTGTACATAGGGACAGTATTATAGTAGTTATATTCTTGTACACAGGAGCAGTATTATAGTAGTTATATTCTTGTACATAGGAGCAGTATTATAGCAGTTATATTCTTGTACATAGGAGCAGTATTATAGTAGTTATATTCTTGTACATAGGAGCAGTATTATAGTAGTTATATTCTTGTACATAGGAGCAGTATTATAGTAGCTATATTCTTATACATATGAGCAGTATTATAGTAGTTATATTCTTGTACATATGAGCAGTATTATAGTAGTTACATTCTTGTATATATGAGCAGTATTATAGTAGTTATATTCTTGTACATATGAGCAGTATTATAGTAGTTATATTCTTGTACATATGAGCAGTATTATAGTAGTTATATTCTTGTACATAGGGACAGTATTATAGTAGTCATATTTTTGTACATAGGGAGCAGTATTATAGTAGTTATATTCGTGTACATATGAGCAGTATTATAGTAGTTATATTCTTGTACATATGAGCATTATTATAGTAGTTATATTCTTGTACATAGGGACAGTATTATAGTAGTCATATTTTTGTACATAGGGAGCAGTATTATAGTAGTTATATTCGTGTACATATGAGCAGTATTATAGTAGTTATATTCTTGTACATATGAGCAGTATTATAGTAGTTATATTCTTGTACATATGAGCAGTATTATAGTAGTTATATTCTTGTACATATGAGCAGTATTATAGTATTTATATTCTTGTACATATGAGCAGTATTATAGTCGTTATATTCTTGTACATAGGGACAGTATTATAGTAGTCATATTTTTGTACATAGGGAGCAGTATTATAGTAGTTATATTCGTGTACATATGAGCAGTATTATAGTAGTTATATTCTTGTACATATGAGCAGTATTATAGTATTTATATTCTTGTACATAGTACAGTATTATAGTAGTCATATTTTTGTACATAGGGAGCAGTATTATAGTAGTTATATTCGTGTACATATGAGCAGTATTATAGTAGTTATATTCTTGTACATATGAGCAGTATTATAGTAGTTATATTCTTGTACATATGAGCAGTATTATAGTATTTATATTCTTGTACATATGAGCAGTATTATAGTAGTTATATTCTTGTACATATGAGCAGTATTATAGTAGTTATATTCTTGTACATAGGGACAGTATTATAGTAGTCATATTTTTGTACATAGGGAGCAGTATTATAGTAGTTATATTCGTGTACATATGAGCAGTATTATAGTAGTTATATTCTTGTACATATGAGCAGTATTATAGAATTTATATTCTTGTACATATGAGCAGTATTATAGTAGTTATATTCTTGTACATAGGGACAGTATTATACTAGTTATATTCTTGTACACAGGAGCAGTATTATAGTAGTTATATTCTTGTACATAGGAGCAGTATTATAGTAGTTATATTCGTGTACATAGGAGCAGTATTATAGTAGTTATATTCTTGTACATAGGGACAGTATTATACTAGTTATATTCTTGTACACAGGAGCAGTATTATAGTAGTTATATTCTTGTACATATGAGCAGTATTATAGTAGTTATATTCTTGTACATAGGGACAGTATTATAGTAGTTATATTCTTGTACAAAGGAGCAGTATTATAGTAGTTATATTCTTGTACATAGGAGCAGTATTATAGCAGTTATATTCTTGTACATAGGAGCAGTATTATAGTAGTTATATTCTTGTACATAGGAGCAGTATTATAGTAGTTATATTCTTGTACATAGGAGCAGTATTATAGTAGCTATATTCTTGTACATATGAGCAGTATTATAGTAGTTATATTCTTGTACATATGAGCAGTATTATAGTAGTTACATTCTTGTATATATGAGCAGTATTATAGTAGTTATATTCTTGTACATATGAGCAGTATTATATTAGTTATATTCTTGTACATATGAGCAGTATTATAGTAGTTATATTCTTGTACATAGGGACAGTATTATAGTAGTCATATTTTTGTACATAGGGAGCAGTATTATAGTAGTTATATTCGTGTACATATGAGCAGTATTATAGTAGTTATATTCTTGTACATATGAGCAGTATTATAGTAGTTATATTCTTGTACATATGAGCAGTATTATAGTATTTATATTCTTGTACATATGAGCAGTATTATAGTCGTTATATTCTTGTACATAGGGACAGTATTATAGTAGTCATATTTTTGTACATAGGGAGCAGTATTATAGTAGTTATATTCGTGTACATATGAGCAGTATTATAGTAGTTATATTCTTGTACATATGAGCAGTATTATAGTAGTTATATTCTTGTACATAGTACAGTATTATAGTAGTTATATTCTTGTACATAGGAGCAGTATTATAGTAGTTATATTCTTGTACATAGGGACAGTATTATACTAGTTATATTCTTGTACACAGGAGCAGTATTATAGTAGTTATATTCTTGTACATATGAGCAGTATTATAGTAGTTATATTCTTGTACATAGGGACAGTATTATAGTAGTTATATTCTTGTACACAGGAGCAGTATTATAGTAGTTATATTCTTGTACATAGGAGCAGTATTATAGCAGTTATATTCTTGTACACAGGAGCAGTATTATAGAAGTTATATTCTTGTACATAGGAGCAGTATTATAGTAGTTATATTCTTGTACATAGGAGCAGTATTATTGTAGTTATATTCTTGTACATAGGAGCAGTATTATAGTAGTTATATTCTTGTACATAGGAGCAGTATTATAGTAGCTATATTCTTGTACATATGAGCAGTATTATAGTAGTTATATTCTTGTACACAGGCGCAGTATTATAGTAGTTATATTCTTGTACATATGAGCAGTATTATAGTAGTTATATTCTTGTACATAGGAGCAGTATTATAGTAGTTATATTCTTGTACATATGAGCAGTATTATAGTAGTTATATTCTTGTACATATGAGCAGTATTATAGTAGTTATATTCTTGTACATAGGAGCAGTATTATAGTAGCTATATTCTTGTACATATGAGCAGTATTATAGTAGTTATATTCTTGTACATATGAGCAGTATTATAGTAGTTATATTCTTGTACATATGAGCAGTATTATAGTAGTTATATTCTTGTACATAGGAGCAGTATTATAGTAGTTATATTCGTGTACATAGGAGCAGTATTATAGTAGTTATATTCTTGTACATAGGAGCAGTATTATATGAGTTAGAATCTTGAACATAGGGACAGTATTATAGTAGTTATATTCTTGTACATATGAGAAGTATCATAGTAGTTATATTCTTGTACATATGAGCAGTATTATAGTAGTTATATTCTTGTACATATGAGCAGTATTATAGTAGTTATATTCTTGTACATAGGAGCAGTATTATAGTAGTTATATTCTTGTACATAGGAGCAGTATTATAGTAGTTATATTCGTGTACATAGGAGCAGTATTATAGTAGTTATATTCTTCTACATAGGGACAGTATTATACTAGTTATATTCTTGTACACAGGAGCAGTATTATAGTAGTTATATTCTTGTACATATGAGCAGTATTATAGTAGTTATATTCTTGTACATAGGGACAGTATTATAGTAGTTATATTCTTGTACACAGGAGCAGTATTATAGTAGTTATATTCTTGTACATAGGAGCAGTATTATAGCAGTTATATTCTTGTACACAGGAGCAGTATTATAGTAGTTATATTCTTGTACATAGGAGCAGTATTATAGTAGTTATATTCTTGTACATAGTAGCAGTATTATAGTAGTTATATTCTTGTACATAGGAGCAGTATTATAGTAGTTATATTCTTGTACATAGGAGCAGTATTATAGTAGCTATATTCTTGTACATATGAGCAGTATTATAGTAGTTATATTCTTGTACATATGAGCAGTATTATAGTAGTTACATTCTTGTACACAGGAGCAGTATTATAGTAGTTATATTCTTGTACATATGAGCAGTATTATAGTAGTTATATTCTTGTACATAGGAGCAGTATTATAGTAGTTATATTCTTGTACATATGAGCAGTATTATAGTAGTTATATTCGTGTACATAGGAGCAGTATTATAGTAGTTATATTCTTGTACATAGGAGCAGTATTATATGAGTTAGAATCTTGAACATAGGGACAGTATTATAGTAGTTATATTCTTGTACATATGAGAAGTATCATAGTAGTTATATTCTTGTACATATGAGCAGTATTATAGTAGTTATATTCTTGTACATATGAGCAGTATTATAGTAGTTATATTCTTGTACATAAGAGCAGTATTATAGTAGTTATATTCTTGTACATAGGAGCAGTATTATAGTAGTTATATTCGTGTACATAGGAGCAGTATTATAGTAGTTATATTCTTGTACATAGGGACAGTATTATACTAGTTATATTCTTGTACACAGGAGCAGTATTATAGTAGTTATATTCTTGTACATATGAGCAGTATTATAGTAGTTATATTCTTGTACATAGGGACAGTATTATAGTAGTTATATTCTTGTACACAGGAGCAGTATTATAGTAGTTATATTCTTGTACATATGAGCAGTATTATAGTAGTTATATTCTTGTACATAGGAGCAGTATTATAGTAGTTATATTCTTGTACATATGAGCAGTATTATAGTAGTTATTTTCTTGTACATATGAGCAGTATTATAGTAGTTATATTCTTGTACATAGGAGCAGTATTATAGTAGCTATATTCTTGTACATATGAGCAGTATTATAGTAGTTATATTCTTGTACATATGAGCAGTATTATAGTAGTTATATTCTTGTACATAGGGACAGTATTATACTAGTTATATTCTTGTACACAGGAGCAGTATTATAGTAGTTATATTCTTGTACATAGGAGCAGTATTATAGTAGTTATATTCTTGTACATAGGGACAGTATTATACTAGTTATATTCTTGTACACAGGAGCAGTATTATAGTAGTTATATTCTTGTACATATGAGCAGTATTATAGTAGTTATATTCTTGTACATAGGGACAGTATTATAGTAGTTATATTCTTGTACATAGGAGCAGTATTATAGCAGTTATATTCTTGTACATAGGAGCAGTATTATAGTAGTTATATTCTTGTACATAGGAGCAGTATTATAGTAGTTATATTCTTGTACATAGGAGCAGTATTATAGTAGCTATATTCTTGTACATATGAGCAGTATTATAGTAGTTATATTCTTGTACATATGAGCAGTATTATAGTAGTTACATTCTTGTATATATGAGCAGTATTATAGTAGTTATATTCTTGTACATATGAGCAGTATTATAGTAATTATATTCTTGTACATATGAGCAGTATTATAGTAGTTATATTCTTGTACATATGAGCAGTATTATAGTAGTTATATTCTTGTACATAGGGACAGTATTATAGTAGTCATATTTTTGTACATAGGGAGCAGTATTATAGTAGTTATATTCGTGTACATATGAACAGTATTATAGTAGTTATATTCTTGTACATATGAGCAGTATTATAGTAGTTATATTCTTGTACATATGAGCAGTATTATAGTATTTATATTCTTGTACATATGAGCAGTATTATAGTAGTTATATTCTTGTACATAGGCAGCAGTATTATAGTAGTTATATTCTTGTACATAGGGACAGTATTATACTAGTTATATTCTTGTACACAGGAGCAGTATTATAGTCGTTATATTCTTGTACATAGGGACAGTATTATAGTAGTTATATTCTTGCACACAGGAGCAGTATTATAGTAGTTATATTCCTGTACATATGGGAAGTATTATAGTAGTTATATTCTTGTACATAGGGAGCAGTATTATAGTAGTTATATTCGTGTACATATGAGCAGTATTATAGTAGTTATATTCTTGTACATAGGGACAGTATTATAGTAGTTATATTCTTGTACATATGAGCAGAATTATAGTAGTTATATTCTTGTACATATGAGCAGTATTATAGTAGTTATATTCTTGTACACAGGAGCAGTATTATAGTAGTTATATTCTTGTACATAGGAACAGTACTATAGTAGTTATATTCTTGTACATAGGAACAGTATTATAGTAGTTATATTCTTGTACATAGGAACAGTATTATAGTAGTTATATTCTTGTACATAGGGGCAGTATTATAGTAGTTATATTCTTGTACATAGGGGCAGTATTATAGTAGTTATATTCTTGAACATAGGGGCAGTATTATAGTAGTTATATTCTTGAACATAGGGTAAATTTTAGTTGGAAAAAACAAACATAAATACAAGTATAATAAACAAAAACTTCCATAAATACAAAACACAAATCACTGAGGTTACATAGACACCAGCACTAAATAATCAGATCATACAATAATAATCTTTATTTCTATAGCGCCAACATATTCCGTAGCGCTTTACAATTCAGGAGGATCATATACAAACAAGTAACAGTTATAGAAATACAATATTTAGAGGGGAAAAAAATACAACCCTGCTCGTGAGAGCTTACAATCTACAATGAGATGGGGGGAGAGGCAAGGTTCAAGTGCTTATTTACAATGACAATCCAACCATCTCACGGAAATGGGGCTGGATAATGGTTTCCTGGACCAGTGGGCCCGAGCCTTGAGATGCCTTTGGGTGCCATGGAGTTTGATGTGGAGCTATGTTGTGAGAGGTTGTAGAGGGACTATGTGAATCGAATCTGATTAGGGAGTGTGATAGGCCGCCCTAAAAAGATGCGTCTTTAGGGTGCGTCTGAAGCTGAGTAAGTTGTGATTTGTCCTAACTTCTTGGGGTAGAGCGTTCCAGAGGGTTGGTGCAGCTCGGAAGAAGTCTTGGATCCGGGAGTGGGAGGTTCGAATTAGTGTGGATGTTAGTCGAAAGTCGCTTGCAGAGCGTAGAGAACGGGTGGACTGATAGACAGAGAGGAGGGTGGAGATGTAGGGGGGTGCTGCACTGTGGAGAGCTTTGTGGGCGAGAACAAGCAGTTTGAATTGGATCCTATGATATATGGGCAGCCAGTGCAATGACTGGCACAGAGCAGAGGCATCCGAGTAGCGGTTAGCCAGATAGGTGACCCTGGCTGCTGCATTAAGGATTGACTGTAGAGGAGAGAGTCTAGTTAGGGGGAGACCAATTAATACATACACACAAATAAAGTAGAGTCCACACCTGTGGTGGGAAATGAGTGTCAAAGAAACCCTGCAATCACCATACAATATATAGAAGGAGCAGAGTGACAGCCATCATCAGGAGTCAGGGACGTTCGGTCCACCACCGGTGTCCATGTCAGACTCTACCTGAGGGTCTACAGACAGGGGCTTCCGCTTTGGCGGGGGATGGTCCTCTACGTCCCTGTCACACTCGTCCTCAAGTTTCCCCAACTCTTCCTCATAATCATTATCATTTGATTCAGATAATGCCCCATACTTGTTGGACACGACCATCACACCTGCAGAGCTCTGGACCTTCTTACTAGCTCTGTCATATTCTTCCTCAGGTTTACGGGAGGACGTGTTCTTTTTCTTCCGTTCATTCTGATTAATGCTCCAGTCATCAGATACAGACAGTGATGCTGAAGGGGGGGCTACCTGAGGCTGCTGCACCTGAGGGATGACCTCCATGTTCCCTTCTGCACCCTCCGTACCCTGCTGCTCTGGTGTTACATGAGTAGACTCCCGGGGGACATCTGAGCTGATCAGTACCTCTCCCGACATTGAATCCTCCTCCTAAGCCTCTGCCACTACCTCCTGAGCCTCTGCCACTACCTCCCGAGTCTCTGCCGCTACCTCCTGAGCCTCTGCCACTACCTCCTGAGCCTCTGCCACTACCTCCCGAGTCTCTGCCGCTACCTCCCGAGTCTCTGCCGCTACCATCACATCCTCATCAGGGAAGACTCTACAGATGTTGTGCCAGGGATCTGGACAGTCCCTGTGAGGGTGGCCCATCTTACCACAGAGGTTGCACCTGATGTCCCAGCAGTCTGCAGCGATATGGCCGATTTCCCCACACAGGCTGCACTTCCCCACAGTACAGTCATTGGACAGATGACCTGTTTTACCACATCTGAAGCACTTTCGGGACTGCCCGGGATAGTAAATTCTGCCCTTCTCCCTCCCAATGAAGAAGGAGTTGGGTAAGGCTGCATGCGCATGCTGCAGTTTTTTCTGCACACAAACTGCAACCAAAACTGCACCTTGTCGCAGAGAGTCGGGAAATGTCCCAAAAAATGCTTGTAATGTAGGTGCGTTTTGTGGTGCGTTTTTGGTGCATTGTTGTCATTGCGTTTTTTTAAAGGAAAAACAAAATATGATAGGAAAGGATAATGGATAGATAGGTAGAATAGATTATATATGAAAAAATAGAAAGAATAGCTAGATGGATAGATAGATAATAAGAACATATAGATTAGATAATAAGAAAGAATACATAGAAAAAAATAATAGAATAGCTTCATAGAGGGATAGCCAGCTTGGTTAGGTTTTTTTTCTTTTTTTGGGGTAAAAAAAATAACATGGGGTCCCCCCCATTTTTCATATCCTGCACAGGAACAGCAGCAGCTGCAGGCTGCAACCCTCAGCTCTCTGCTGTGCCTTGGCTGGTTATGAAAAATAGAGGGGATTCCACCCCTTTTTTTAATTATTTGATTTATTAAAAAAAATGACGTGGGATCCCCTCATTTTTCTAATACCAGCCAAGGTGCAGCAGACAACAGGGGGCTGATATTATTAGGGTGGGAAGGACCATCGTTATTTGGCCCTTTCCAGCCTAACAATAGCAGCCCACAGCCGCCCCAGAAGTGGCGGATCCATAAGATGCACCAATTCTGGCGCTAGACCCGACTCTTCTCGTTGCCCTGGTGCGGAGGGAATCGGGGTAATAAGAAGTTTATGGCAGCAGCCCATAGCTGCCACTAAGCCCTAGGTTAGTGATGTCATGCGTCTATGAGACACCCCACATCACTAATCTGTAATTTCCAGCTCTCGTTCAGGGTAACGTGATATATGGAGACAGGATGACAGATCGCAGCCCCTCATTACTGCAAGAGACTGAGCGCCCTGACCGGGAGCACACACTGGGTGCAAACTGCACCCCATACAAGAAAGAGCTCACCCCATGGGATGGATATGTGAAGCCCCGCAGGTGTGGTTGTGTCGGTGCATTACCTTCAGGGACTCCACGTGGTGGGACGGTTCTGGTCACAGGTAGGGAACCTTCTTGCGATTGTCGTGACACCACTCTCGGAATTGCGGTCAGTGGGGACCGCCACTGCGGGTTAAAGGGTGCCTGGGGCTGATGGTGGGTGCAGTCAGATGTAGTGGCCTCCCGAGAGTGAGGCAAGCCCCAGGGCCCTGTGTAGGTGTGTGGAACCACAAGGTGCAGAATAACTCAACACAAGCAGAATGTCTTTCAGGGGTTTTACTCACTGTTGATGGCAGGGTGAGTAACCCGGGCGTAGCTGGGATGAACCAGGCTGGAACCAGGCGTTCTTCAGGCTGACTTGTGAGGGTGGCTACTGACTCGCCTTCCTTAGCCCTTTTGTTGTTTGTGGTAACCCCGACTTGCAGTCCCTATGGGGGTCACGCAGGGAAGTTGCTGCTCCCCTCGTTTCGGCCCGTTTGCTTGTAGCCTGGACCAGGTCACTCCGGCTGCTTGCCTCCTGTGAGCTATGGGCCCTCACTTTGCTACGTGGCTGTGGACCCTGTGGTGTCGTCTTGGGGGTTTGAAGTGCCCCCTCAGGCTGGTTTGGCAGAAAAAAGCTAGATCTATCTCTGCACTGGGACCTGTTACCCCTTCGGGCCTGGTACCTCCCTGGCAGTCCTCTTACTCTTCACTCCGTTGCTCTCTCTTTAGCCTTGGGTGGATTTCGGGTGGCACTACCAGGTGACCGGTCTCCCCCATCAGTAGTCACTGCGCAGACGCTGTTAGACTGCAACAGCTCCAGGGTCTGCTTCTGCTCTCCCTGAGCTGCACACTAAACCGGCTCACTTGTGGGTTCTCCACTGCTGCTCCTGTCTGAGCTCCACTTCCACACTCCTCTCTCCTCAACTCCCTGCTCCAGACTCCTCACTCCCTCTCTTCCTCTTTCCCCTTTGTGCCTGCCTGCGCCACCTAGCAACCAGGCTCTCTACCACACCCCTTGAGTGGACATGGAGGCCACGCCCCCTCCTGGAAGCTCTCAGGAGTCCTCCCAAAGGTATATGTGTGAGACCTGATTACTATGCGCCTGTGTAGTCACACCTCGGTCAGCCTTCTGGATTACCTGTATTGTACTGCCCCCAGCATGGGTGCAGTACTCAGTGGTGCCTGACCTGGTCAGGGGCGCCACAGATACATAGCCCACTAGGAGTGGACACTTCTCCAGCGAGGTGCCTTCTCTCCCAAGTGATAGGTGTGACACTAATTAAAAAAAGTTACACTTTGGTGACACAGTATCCTACAACCACCAAATCCTTCTATCAGCACCATAACAAAAGGTGACTGAGCGCCCAGAAAAGTGTCCCTGTGACCAGGATGGTCCCCATGGAGCATTACACTCACTTGAACTAATAGCTGCCCATAACACATTGCCACATATTACCACCACACAGTGCCCGAACAAACTACAATAATGATTATGAATAAAAACCACCATACTAATAATACTAATATTACCATCAGTAGAACCCAGACAAGAGAGTCTTTAAATTTGCCAAATGATAGAGACACTCAGACAAGCCATAATTATAAATGTACAAAACATTTTATTTAAATAATGCTGTAGGTGTATCAATAACATATCACAAAGACATAGAAAAGGACCAGAGGGAATAAGTGGATCTTGTGGAGACTTGTTCTCCTTTATTTCCGGGACACGTGGGGTGTCTCCCCCTCAGCACTTATTCCCTCTGGTCCTTTATCTATGTCTTTGTGATATGTTATTGATACACCTACAGCATTATTTAAATAAAATGTTTTGTACATTTATAATTATGGCTTGTCTGAGTGTCTCTATCATTTGGCAAATTTAAAGACTCTCTTGTCTGGGTTCTACTGTTATTTTGAGTTGTTGCCAATAATTTTTTTCTTATGGGGCTCTTTTATGTTTATATTTCAGTATTACTGTGGTTTATCACAGGCTATTCTCAGGGTCCTATGGATCTTAAAGCCTGCGAAAAAGTGTGGGAAACACAATTGGACCGGGTGTTTGAAGCTGGAGGGGAATGAGTTACCTTCTTTGAGTTCCAGAACTGCTCTGGATCACATGAACAGCCTTAAATCTATGTTAAATAGAAAAACACGTCTATGGTGGAATGTGGCATTTATGAAGAGGTATCTGGATAGAGGGTTGGTCCCCAGGGGGCTTAGAGTTAGGGTTTTTCCCTCTTTCACCGTCTCGGACGAAACTATTAAAACCAAATGGGAGGAAGTCGCGGCTGGCTGCTCCAGGACTTTCATGCAGCTCCTGATAGAGCTGAATGAAAAGTCCATCAGTGAGCTTGAGACGAAGATTGGGGAGGCCCAGACCCTTCTTTCCTCGGAGCTAACCCCAGATGAACTGTCCAAGTATAATGAGTCACTGGACAAAGAGTTCTCGAAATGGGAGAAAGAAATTCTGAATACCAAAATGAAAAAATACTAGCGGGACGTTATGGACTATAAGAACGGCCAAGTTTATCGGTGGCGGGGTGTGTCAAATTCTAGAAAAAAACATCATGTTCAATGGTGTCAATTTCGGCATCATCTATGTCCTCAGTGGATGAAGAGTCCACATCTGATAAAATCAGGAATATGAGACCTAATACCAGAGCCACAAATGCTCGGAACAAACAAGGTATAGGTCCTGGTGGTGGACGTGGGACTCTTCCTCCTGTTCAGAAGAAAGGGGGAGACTCGCACCTTGAGGTAATCAATCTATCCAAACATGTGCTCACCCCTCCTCAGATTGAGGTCCTTAAGCTGGGACTGTCGTTTGTGCCTCAGGCTAATTTTAATTTATTTTCAGTGATTAAAGATCTCCATTTATTTTTATGGAAGTTGGTGTTACATAAACTACACCATAAAAAAACTTCAGGCGAGCCATCTTTGTCTACCCTTGAACAGGAAGCCATTGCTACCCTTGAAGAACTGGAGGCGGAGTCCACTTACCATCCATCAGGTAACTTCCCACAACATACCATGCCAAAATCCACCACATTCCCGCCTCTATCACTATGCCCCCCTATCCAGATTTTTGGGGAGTTGGTGACTAGAGATATTCGGCGACTCTCCTTGAAGGGTGGCGGTAATAATCTTACTAGACAGCAACAATCCACACTCAGGGAGATACAGTCCCTTGATGGCGTGGTTGTTAAACCCGCCGATAAAGGCGGTAATGTGGTGATTTGGCCTGTGGAACTGTACAAAAGGGAGGCATGGCGCCAACTCAGAGATCGGGATGCCTATGAACCGCTCCACCATAATCCCATGCGGGGTTATGCCAATGACCTAGAGGTGATACTGTTACAGGCATTTGAAGAGGGAATCATTCCCAAGAAGATCTATGAGGGCCTTTTAGTGAAGTCACCAGTGGTTCCAACTTTCTATCTCCTCCCCAAGGTTCACAAAAACCCAAAGGTGTCCCCGGGACGTCCCATTGTCTCTGGCATGGGTGGGTTGTGCGATGTCACTTGCAAATTTATTGAGCACTACTTGCACCCACTTGTGGAGACATTGCCCTCCCATGTCAGAGACACTTCGGACGTCCTTAGGAGGCTGGAGGGCTTAGTCTTGGAGGAGGATGTACTACTGGTGACCATGGATGTCGAGGCCCTCTACTCTAGCATTGGTCACCGCGATGGACTTGCAGCCACTCAGTTCTATCTGGATGCAAGTAATATGGATAGGTCCCTGTCCGGTCTGATTATGGAGTTGTTGGAGTTTGTGTTGACACGCAACTTCTTCATTTTTCGGGACCGGTTCTTCCTCCAGCGGCACGGCACTGTGATGGGGGCGGCGTGTGCGCTGTCCTACGCAAACCTCTTTCTCGGTTTCTGGGAGAGGGAGGTTTTCGGGGGCGGTGTGCTGGCGAGCTCCCATGCGCAGTGCTGGCTTCGCTATATAGACGACATTTTTGTCGTCTGCGGTGAAACCGGTTCTGAACTTGAGGATTTTGTGCGTCGACTCAACTCCAATGACCGGAACATCTTATTGACTCATCAGATCGGGCCAAGGGTCATTGATTTTCTTGACATCCGGATTTCCATCGAACTGAGTGGCGCCGTATCCACGACCATCTTTCGTAAGTCCACCGCGGTCAATTCCCTCCTCCACGCCACCTCGGGACACCCTAGGTCAACGGTAAACGCAATCCCGACGGGCCAGTTTCTGCTCTTGCGCAGACTGTGCTCTTCGGATTGCTCCTTTGAGGTCGAATCAGGGGATATGAGGGAGAGATTAATAAATAGGGGCTACAGTAGGAGATCTATAAAACGAGGTTATCAGCGGGCCAAATTCTCGAGACGTGACCACCTATTATCTGGGAGAAATATGACAGCAAAATCAACTGGCCCAATAGCCAGATTTATCTCCACCTACTGTAGACAGTGGGAACAGATAAGGGGTGTGTTAAGTAAACACTGGGCAATCCTTCAAACGGAACCTGCCTTTGAGGGATATTTGCCCGATCGTCCTATGATGACAGCAAAGAGGGGTAGGAGTCTTAAAGACATGTTAGTGCATAGTCACCATGTTGTGAGGGCACCCCCCCTCTTTGGCTGTGGTCCCCAGCGAGTCGGCTGCTATCCATGTTGGTGTTGCCGTGGATGTAAAAATATTATCAGGGCTACTACTTTCTGCTCCGCCGATGGCCTCAGAGAATTTTCAATCCGGGAATATATTTCCTGCAACACATCTGGCGTAATCTATTACGCCACATGTGGTTGCGACAAAATATATATCGGATTGACCTCTCGGGAACTCCGTATCCGTACAAGGGAGCATGTACGCGATATTCTGGCAGCCAAGGAGGTTATCAACCCAGAATCCCTCAAGACGATCCCCCGCCACTTCAGGGAGGTCCATAATTGTGACCCAATATCCCTGAAGGTCCGTGGGATTGACAGAGTACATCTTGGGATTCGTGGGGGAGACCTGAAAAAGCGCCTTGCACAAGTGGAGTGTCGGTGGATCTTTTCCCTTGGAACCATGTCCCCGCATGGACTTAATGAACGGCTTACTTTTGCCCCGTTTTTGTAATGACTCAGGTTTTCCCCATATATGACATGTTTTTGTTCTATGGTTGGTCCTCCTTGTGCCGAGGAGAGTTACCCCCATTTTTATATGGTTGGTGCATGTGTCCATATAGCAGTTGTTTACGGCGTGTGGGCAACTGCACTTATAGCATTTTTAGGTTTGTTTTTGTTATCTGTGCAGTGATTTCTGGTTCTCAATTTTAACAGTGGTCTTTTTTGGTTCCTTAGCTTATATTGATCCATCCCCTGTCATTTCCAGCCCCCATCTCCGTGGCCTTGATTCCCACCGGGACATACATCATGGAAGGAGGTGGAAGTTTTTCTAACAAGCAAACCATGAACATGGAGTCCACTACATCGGATCATACGTCCCGGTTCCAATACCTTACATCTTGTAGCTTCCCCAGCAAACTGTGGTAGGATTCTGCTAGTTTGCAGGGCTATCGCCGCTCATTTGCTGAGTGGGCGTGAGTTTCTTCTCTTACCTTATTTGGTCTGGGTCAGCCGTGTGACGCGTCAGCTGGAGGTATCTGCCTCCTGGGCGCGACCGTGATGGCGTCCTTAGCAGAGGAGACCGGAAGTGTTTGTGACATCACAGGAAGTTTTCTTCCATCCGACCTCCGCTGCTGACGCTTCACCGCGGCGCGACCCGGCGTGCTATTCACCTTGACGCACTGATGAGGGGGCGTTTTAATGGGGTTTGGTATCCTTTATAAGGCCCACACATTGCACTAGTTTTATCTGTCCCCCGCCGAAGCACAACAAGTCAAACACGTGTTGGGACGTCAGTCCCCACGTGCTACCCCGGTCTTCTGGTGATCCATCTTCCTGGTAGGTGCATTGCCCTTTGGGTTATACTTGGAACTACTTAATTCATTAGGCTACCTTTTACACCCTTGGGCTATCATCTACCGGTTGGTTATTTTAAACCTGGGAAGGTTTCTTGGATCTTGTGGAGACTTGTTCTCCTTTATTTATTTCCGGGACACGTGGGGTGTCTCCCCCTCAGCACTTATTCCCTCTGGTCCTTTTTCTATGTCTTTGTGATATGTTATTGATACACCTACAGCATTATTTAAATAAAATGTTTTGTACATTTATAATTATGGCTTGTCTGAGTGTCTCTATCATTTGGCAAATTTAAAGACTCTCTTGTCTGGGTTCTACGGTTATTTTGAGTTGTTGCCAATAATTTTTTTCTTATGTGGCTCTTTTATGTTTATATTTCAGTATTACTGTGGTTTAATCACAGGCTATTCTCAGGGTCCTATGGATCCAAAATGGTCCTATGGATGCAAAATCGCTTATCGGTGTCACACGCAACGGCATCGCTAATGCGGCCGGATGTGCGTCACAAATTCCGTGACCCCAACGACTCCGCATTAGCGATGTCGCAGCGTGTAAAGCCCCCTTTACATTAACACACACACTATGGCTAAGTTCACATTTCCGTTGTTTTGCATCAGTCACATGCGTTGCTTGACGCATGTGACTGATGCGTTGTACAACGGATGACAACGGATGACAAAGAAAATAATTTCCTTGTCGGACTCCGTTGTGTGCAGGGGGCAGAGTTCGGGGGGCAGACCTGAGGACATCAGTGCCGCGGTCTGCATGGCTGGGGACAGGTGAGTGTGTGAGTCTACATGTGTGTGTACATGCGGAGTGCGGGAGGGTGCGGAGCACGAGGGGGCGGAGCCGAGCAGGGCCGTGGAGTTGAGGAATTCAGTGCCGTGGGGACTGCAGGGCTGGGGACAAGTGAGAGTGTGTGTGTGTGTGTGTGTGTTTGTCTACACATGCGGAGTGCAGGAGGGGGAGGAGCCGAGTGGTGAAGTGTCAGCCTCCTTGCACACTGTATCCAGGGTAAATATCGGGCAACTAAAAGCAAAGCACTTTTTGCTTGGTTACCCGATATTTATCTTGGTTACCAGTGTACACTGCTTAGCGCTGGCTCCCTGCACCCATAACCACTGTAAATATCGGGTAACTGACCAAAGTGCATTGCTTGGTTACCCGATGTTTATCCTGTTTACGGGGGCAGGGAGCCAGAGAGCGCATGCGCAGCAAAAGCCTACGGATCGTGCTGCTCATGTTACAGGCTGCGTTGCTCCAGCCCGGCGGTCAGTTAAAAAACGACTGACCGCGACGCAGCGGATGCAACGCAGCATCATCAGTCGCAATCCGTCACTAATAGAAGTCTATGGGGAAAAACAGGATTCCTGCAAAATATTTTGCAGGATACCGTAATTCCTCAAGGCTACGGCTTGTGACTTATGCAAAACAACGGAAGTGGGAACTTAGCCTATACTGTACACTGTATACAGAGCTCCTGTGCAACGTGTCACTGGTGAGCACTGTATTACCTATACACTATATACAGAGCTCATGTGCATTATGGCACTGATGATAATCTTAGCGTTATTAGCATTGAAGTTCTTATTCATGATCATTATTGTAGTATTATATGTCCTTGTGTGGTAGTAATATGTTCTCTAGTCATGCTGTACTGATATATGTCTCGTGTGTGGTATTATTTGGTCATTATGTAGTGTGGTTATAGTGTCACGGTATTTCTCCCTTGTATGTGGTTGTATTCAGTCACTATGTGGTCTGTTTATGGTGTGGCGGTATTACTCTCTTGTGTGTAGTTATATTCGGTCATTATGTGGTGTGGGTATACTGTTGCGGTATTTCTCCCTTGTATGTGGTAATATTCGGTTACTATGTGGTCCAATTATGGTATGGTGGTATTACTCTCTTGTATGTGGTTGCTTTTGATCACTATGTTTTGGTAGTTTGTTATCTGGTCATAGTGTCGCAGTATTTCTCCCTTGTATGTAGTATTATTCGGTCAATTTGCGGTCTGGTCACGGTCTGGCAGTATTTCTCCCTTATATGTGGCTGTATTTGGTCACTGATTGGTGGTAATATGTGGTCTGGTCACGGTGTGGCAGGAATTCTCCCTTGTATGTGGTATTATTGGTTTTGGTATAGTGGATTGTGTTGTATATGGAGGTCACTTTTTCCTTTATATAAGGTGGAGATTATTTCCAATAGAAATTAAATACTTAAACATTTAACCCAACCCTGTCCTGTGACTATTACACTACAGGAAATATGCACTTAGAGGTTCTCCAGTGAAAACAAGTAATCACATTTACTAAGGCCACGTGCATGTGTTGAGTATTCAGTGAGTTTTTTACCTCAGTATTTGAAGCCAAAACCAGGAGCGGTAAAATCAGAGGAAACGTGTAATAGAAACTCGAGCACAACTTCTGTATTTTTCACCCACTCCTGGTTTTGGCTACAAATACTGATGTAAGATACTGACCAAATACTGAACGTGGCCTAAGGATAAGTGATAACATATTCATCAGTGGGGTCCGATTGCTGGGACCTGCACCGATCGTGCAACTTTTATCCCCCATTACACTGGAGCTTGTGTCCGACTCGACCCCTGATCCATTCATTCCCTCAGTGGCTGCGAGCGCTGCGCTTGTTTTTATCTGGCTGCTCCACAGAGGATGAATGGAGCTGCGGTCACACACTCCACCTGCTGCCGCTGCAAAACGTTCCCCAATCTTCCTATCGGTGCGGTTTCCACTGGTCTGGTTCCACCGATCAATAAGTAATCACTAACCAAACCTGTGGATCAGTGATAATTTGTTTTCACCAAAGACCCCATTACTGCAAACTACTATAATTGTACATCCCAGTTATGGTGCACAATATAGATGTGCAGGAGCCGCCTGTGTATACAGTCAAAGCAACACAATAATGGGGATAACGATAATGTGTGTTTAAATTTAGCTGTAGGGTGGGCCCCTGGAGTCAATTCCCCTGGTGGGCCCCAGACACCCCAGTCCGACCCTGCTCTACAGTATAGAGAGGACACTGCTGACCATAAGAGCTTACACTCTACAGGACAGAAAGGACCCTTCTGACCAAAAGAGCTTACACTCCACAGGACAGAGAGGACCCTGCTGACCATAAGAGCTTATGTGAAGCCCCACAGGTGTTGTATCGGTGCATACCTTCAGGGACTCCACGTAGCTGGTGCTGGTCACAGGTAGGGAATCTTCGGTTTTGATCGTGACGCCACTCTCAGTATTGCGGTCAGTGGGGACCGCCACTGCAGGTTAGGGGACGCCTGGGGCTGATGGTGGGTGCAGTCGGATGTAGTAGCCTCCTGAGAGTGAGGCAAGCCCCAGGGCCCGGTGTGGGTTTGTAGTACCACAAGTCGCAGAATAACCACACAGGCAGGAGGTCTTTTAGGGTTTTTACTCACATTTGATGGCAGGGTGAGTAACCCGGGCGTAGCTGGGATGAACCAGATGGGAACCAGGTATCCTTCAGGCTGACTTTATGAGGGTGACTACTGACTCGCCTTCCTTAGCCCTTGGTGGTTTGGGGTGACCCCGACTTTGAGTCCCTATGGGGGTCGCCCAGGGAAGATGCTGCAGCCTCTCTCCCCCTTTTGGTTGCCGTTTGCTTGTTCCCCGGACCAGGCCACTCCAGCTGCTTGCCTCCTGTGACCTATGGGCCCTCACTGCGGTTACGTGGCTGCGGCTTTTGTGGTGTTGTGGTGTGGGCTTTGAGAGCCCCACACCGGCAGGTTTAGCAGAAGAAAGCTGGATCTATCTTCGCTTCGGGATCTGCCGCCCGGTTGGGCCTGGTGCTCTCTAGCAGTCTCCTTACTTCCCACTCCGTGCTTTCTCTCTAGCTGAAGCTGGCTTTCAGGTAGCACTCCTAGTTGACCGTTCTCCCCCGTCAGTAGCCACTGCGCGGGCGCTGTTAGACAGCATCAACCCCACAGGTCTGCTCCTCACTGAGCCCTCTGGAGTTCTCCTCTAACTGACTCACATCTGGGACCTTCACTGCTGTTCCTGTCTGAGCTTCACTTTCCTGCTCCTCACTCCTCCACACTCTGCTGCAGACTCCCAACTGACTACTCCTCCTTCTCTTTTCCCTTTGTGCCTGCCTACGCCACCTAGCAACCAGATTCTCTTACCACACCCCTTGAGAGGAGATGGAGGCTTTTGGCCCCCTCCACTATTCCAGTGGAGGTCAAGGCTTTGCCCCCTCCTGGGATCCCCAGGGGTCCTCTCATGGGTACATGTGTGAGACCTGATCACTATGCGCCTGTGTTCCACACCCCTGTCAGCCATCTGGATTACCTGTATTGTACTGTCCCCAGCATGGGTGCAGTACTCAGTGGTGCCTGACCAGGTCAGGGGCGCCACACTTATACTCTACAGTATAGAGGGGATACTGCTGACCATAAGAGCTTACACTCTACAGGACAGAGAGAACCTCCAATGACCATAAAAGCTTACACTCTACAGTATAGAGAGGACACTGCTGACCATGAGAGCTTACACTCTACAGTATAGAGGGGATACTGCTGACCATAAGAGCTTACACTCCAGAGGACAGAGAGAACCCCCAATGACCATAAAACCTTACACTCTACCATATAGAGAGGACACTGCTGACCATAAGAGCTTACACTCTACAGGACAGAGAGAACCCCGATGACCATAAAAGCTTACACTCTACAGGAGAAAGATGAACTTGCTGACCATAAGAGCTTACACTCTACAGTATACAGAGGACACTGCTGACCATAAGAGCTTACACTCTACAGAAGAGAGAGAGAGAAGGAGAGATCCTACTAACCAAAAGAGGTTACATTGTACAGAAGAGAGAGGATACTACTGACCATAAGAGGTTACACTCTATACTGGAAAGAGAGAAGGGACCCCACTGACCATAAGAGCTTACACTCTACAGAAGGAGAGTTACCCAGTGACTCTGTACATAGAAAATTGCCCTGCTGTAAAAACTGTGCTCCACTGGGAACTTCTGATTGATGATTGCCCAGGTTCTGATCACCTCTGTACAAGGTGTGATAATCCATAGACGTCATAGAGTGTTGGAATAAAAAGGAGAATCTGGAGGAAACCCATGCAAACATGGGAGAACATACAGACTCCTTGCAGATGTTAAATAGTAGAGTAGACCTGGCTCAACTATATAGTCGGGTGCTCTGGAGAAAATAAGTCCAATAAATAACAAAAAAAGTGGTGTGCCGGAGCTTTTTGAGGGGCACTGCAGCCAGAAACTTGAGATGCTGCCCCCTGACTGCTGGCCCCTCTGCATGTTTAAAGAGAGGTCTCCCCCTGGAAAGACACTGACCTGCCGCCCCCGCCTCCTGTGGTGTGACTGGCCTAAGCTCCGCCTCCTGGATACATATCACCGTGCTGCCCAGCTTCCGGCCTCTCGGCTGCAGGACCCGGACCTGTTTGGGCAGCCGGACACAGTGACCCGCTCCTGGAGGCGGTAAGAGAGCTATCAGCAGGGAGGAAAGCGTTTCAGCTCACAGCGCTGTTAGCTGTGAGCGGCTTCCTCTCTGCTGAGGCACAAGCGATGTGTGCCGGTGAGCGCGGCGTTCTGAGGGAACTACCCGCCCGCCGGTCCGCTCGTGCTCGCCATTATTCAACACCCATCCCCCCCCTACCCTCCTCCTCCCCTAAAATCAGCAGGGAGGAAAGCGTCCTGCTCACGGCGCTTTTAGCTGTGAGCAGCTCCCTCCCTGCTGAGGCACAAGTGACATGTACCGGCGAGCGGCGTTCTGCTTGTGCTCGCCGTTAATCTGCCCCAACCACCCCCCCCTCCCCTTTTGAGCAGGGAGGGAAGCGTCCTGCTCATGGCATTGTTAGCTGTGAGCGGCTCCCTCCCTGCTGAGGCTCAAGCTATGTGTGCCGGCGAGCAGTGTTCTGAGGGAACTGCCCGCCTACCGGTTAGTTTGAGCTGCTGCTAAATTTAAAAAGGAGCGCTTCGCGCTCTTTTTCTACGGCGCCGCCCACCCGCCGCCCTATCACTGCCAGCACGGGGGGGAAGTACGGGGGCGATCTGTGGGTCGGCGCGGTCCCTGTTGCAGGCGCAGGTTGGAAGCGCTGCAGCAGTGGGTGCGCTTGCCTGCTGGAGTAATAAGCCCCGTTCCCCTGTACCGGCCCCTCCACCACCCCACATTTTCTCATGGTATGCCTCCAGAATGTAGCTGTATCCCCCGCACGTTATGGGGGGATATCCTGGGGACCGCGTCAGGGGCCATATGGGTATCCCAGCGGGGGGGGTGTAAGAAGGGATGTGGTTAGGCTTCACTACAACTGTTCAGGGAAGGGGGCAGTTGCATTACGCAAGGAGCAGCAGCTGCAGGTGGCGTATGCTCTACCTGCTGATACCCCAACTCCACCATTTAGGGTGCCAACCATAAACCTCCCCCCCCCCCTCTTGACACTGTACGCACTGGGGCTGTAGGCAGAGCAAACCCTCCTCCCCCTCCCCTCCCAGGGTTCCGGCGTGGGACGGCGGCGGTTGGGATGGCGTTGAACACCGTGCTATGCTGTCATTTGCAGGTACCCCGGCCACTATTGTAGTCAAAACATGGTGCGGGTAGCTGCGGTGACCGTAGTCAGTCAGCTTCACTATTGGATCGGCGTGGGCATCGGGGCTCTGAGCATCATCATGGAAGAAGAAAAAAAAAAAAATATATAGTCACATCGGTAGAGCTATATCCCACCACCACGGCGGGTGGTCGAGGTCGCCGCGTTGGCAGACGCATTCTCGTCCTCAGACTAAGTTCGGATGAGGTCCCGCGGCGGGACGAACAGCATCTGGGTACATTGGTCTTGACAGCGGAGTTGCCGTTGGAACCGGGCGTGCAATTTCCAGAGTAGGGTCTGCTTTTCCTGCATCTTCTGGTAAGTACCATGATAGCACAAGAACCATTCATTCACTCACCAAATAAAAACTGACACTGGACACAGATATTGATTTGGTAAATATTGGCCGTGCTGCTTTATTAAGAGTAACCTAAATAAATCACCATATAATTCAAAATTTTATAATTTACAACTCCAAAAAACATACAACATTCCAAAACTAAACCAAATCCACTCAGACATCTGAGCGATTTTCCCCCACTAGGACACTAATGACCATTAGTGACCCCCCATACCACCGCACAGCCATTTCTCCACAATACCTTGCAAACCCAGATTAAAAATATCCATACCTATATCGGACAGGTGTACTCCGTCGTCTCTATAAAACCCACATAAAAAACCTTCCAAATCAATATGACGAAATGAAAAATCTCCCGTAACTCTAAGAAATTTTTCCATCACCCGATTAACCCTTTTTCTGATTTTTTCAAAAAACAAAAACCCAGTTGAAGTCCAAGCGATCCTAGGAATAATTTCCGAAAAAACAAAATTTGTCTCAGGCAAAAAATTTTTAATAAAAATAATATCTCGCTGCATCTGTGATATAAGTTCCAGTGTTTTTACCTTACCAATGTCGTTCCCACCTAAATGACATATAATTAAATCCGGAACGGGTGTAGAATACATCCTTCTCTTCAATTCAACGACTAACTGATCCCATTTCATTCCTCTGTGACCGAACCAATGAATAATAACATGTTCAGAGGAGAATGTCAAATTTTCACTATAAATGCGCATTGCGGCCCGCTTCTGGGCCCAATATATGTATGAATGCCCAACAATCCAAACGATCATGGGTTCTGAAAATTCAAGCAGTAATTAATTAAGTAAAAGCTCAGGACGAACATAAATCTTATATCGACCTGAATTCCATCTACCCAACTGCATTATTTTCCTTCCACTCAAACCCAATGAAGCGGCCGCAGTGGCCGCCCCAATCCGGAATGAATGAGAAGAAATTTTGCAATGACCCAAACCTAAATGAACTAAGCATTGTCTTAACAAAGAACCGAACTGAAAAATTGTAGCAGGTAAACCAGATAAATGAACAAAAAATGAACCTTGAACCGCAGGGCGCAAAGAAACCCAGCGCTGTAAATTCTGAACTGGACACACAGGGGAATCTTTTACACTGAATAGCTTAATCCAATGCCCCCTACCTTCCTGATCTGTTTTTGAAACAGCAATAAAAATTAAGCAATATGATTCAAATACTCTGATATCCTGAAACCTCAAACCACCAATTCTATTCTTACTAGGAGACATCAATTCACCGACCCTTAAAGCCGCAAAGAAAGCCAAAACAAACGCCGATCGGAATAGACTTGCTTCAAAAGCATCCTTACAAATAACCCCTAAAGCATGCCATAGCATTACTAACATATCAAAAGATATTGGACGTCTATCATCCGGACGATTATTAACCCTTTTCAAACCTTTGAGGATTTGCTTAACTAGAAAGAAGGAAGTCAAAGCCTCATTACCATATAACTTAAGAAAGAAAGAAATACCAGCCAGTGCCTTATGCAGCGCCGAATAACTAATATCATTAGCTAACTCAAATTGTATATATTCCAACGCTGTTGCAGCTTCTGCCACATAACAATCAAAACCTTTTACTCTACAAAATTCTAACCATCTCTCCCAAGCCACCACATAGGCTTTCCAAGTACTAACAGCAATCGAATTCTTGATAAAATGCGGAATTAAATCCAAAGAATGTCCCATACTTCCTCTGGACAATGCCGTCTCACGATTCCTTCCACCTGAAACGCATTTCTGTCTTCCAATAGCTGCAAAAAAGAACAAGCAGATCCAGGACTGTCATACACCAAGGACGCCTTCAACCAGATGTTGAACCTAAAGCAAAGTAAAACTATCTGCCTCAACACTTTCGCAGCCCAGATACATTTAGAGGATAAAGTATTAATGCAGAAAACAACCCCTTTATTAGCAAACTGAAACGCAATACGCCTATTCGCCAAATCCTCGCCCCATAAAAACAAAATCACAAAGACAGAGAATAGCTCAACCACTATTTCCCTTGCGTTCAACCCTAGCTGACACCATTTTGACGGCCATGGTTCTGCACACCAGCTTCCCCTATAGCTAACCAAAAACCCATAAACCCTGTCAACATCAATTTTCACCTGCAATTCCTTAGCTGAGCAAAAAACTTCCTGGAAACAAGTAATACCATTAAATTCCACCAAAAATCTACGCCATACTAACAAATCAGCTCTCATTTCCGCTGATACCCTAATGTGTGCATTAGCTGACTTCAAACCGATGATACTATCATACAACCTCCTGCAGAAAACACGACCCATAGGAATGATCCTTAAAGCAAAATTCAAGGAGCCTAACAAAGACTGCATCTCCTTCAATGTCACCTTCTTCTTAAACACCACTGACTCAACCAGCCCCTGTAATTTAGCCAATTTACTGACCGGTAACTGACACTGCATGGCTACCGAATCAATAGAAATCCCTAAAAACTCCAAACTACGACAAGGGTGAACTGTCTTATCATCAGCTATTGGAACACCGAAAAACTCCATGAATAACAAAAACCTTTCCAACAAGACAAAACAAACATCTGAGCTCCCTGAACCAACAAACAAAAAGTCATCAAGATAATGCAAGATTCCGCCATTAGGCACAGAATCACGCACAACCCACTCTAAAAAAAGAAGAAAAACATTCAAAATAAAAACATGACAAGGAAAAACCCATGGGTAGGCACCTATCGAAATAAAATTCACCCCTAAAACAAAAACCTAAGGAATTAAAACCGCTTGGATGAACGGGTAATAAACGAAACGCAGATTTTATGTCCGATTTTGCTAACAACGCTCCTTGTCCAAACTTTCTTAGAAGATCCACCGCCATATCAAATGTAGCATAGTGAACCGAAGCCGCAGCCTTGTCCACCTCGTCATTCAGAGATTGACCTTTAGGGTAAGACAAATGATGTATTACCCTAAAGGAACCAACATCTTTTTTAGGGACAATTCCTAACGGCGATATCCGAAAGCTTGGAAACGGAGGGCCAGCAAATGGACCTGCAAGCCTACCCAGGCTAATCTCTTTTTTGATGTGATCAAACAAAAAACCATCTTGAGATCTAGCCGAAATTAAATTAGGAATAATACTACAACCTATGCCCTTAAAACTAGGAACAGGAAAACCAAATTGAAAACCCTTACTAACTATGTTGGCTTTCTCCCTGTCGGGGTAGCGTTTTAACCATGGGAGCATTCTTTCCCATATCACTGGGGTCCGAGCTTTTAAGAAAAAACTCACGAGAATTATTAGCAGATTGCTGACCCACTTGCAAACCCCGTTTAAAACATTTGAACAAAGGGTGGGAACCCCCACACCCTGAGCATTCATGTTTAAATCTGCAATTTGTCAGCCATTTGCACGCTGATTCATTAAAGGCAAAACAAAAGCCTTTCTTCACAGGCGTATTAGCATTTTGTCTGACAAATCCAGATCTCTGAGGTAACATGAGGTTAAGCCAAAGCCCAACATCCTTATTACCCCATCGCATATTAGAATGCACTGCCATCTTCTGACGAAATGATTCATCATAAGACAACCAAGCAGTACCTCCAAAATTGCGGTAAGCCTCCAGCACTGAATCCACATGCTGAAAGAGCCCACTACAATTATCCTGATCCTTTTCACCCAAAACCGCAGCATAAATCGCAAAGGCCTGCAACCAATTGTGAAACGACTTAATCACCTTCTTCTTATCATCGCTTTCACCCTTGGTGTCAAGGCCTGAGCGATACTGCTCCTTACTAGGTAATAAAGAAAACAAATCTATATACTCCTTATTCCAAATCTTTTCTTTAACACTAACTGATAGGTGAAAACCCAAAGGAGAGGGCTGACATATAATGGCTTCCTTAAAAAATGCTTGAGGAATACCATTATATCTAGGAGCTGTACCACTAGTGTGTGCACTAACATTTGTAGAACTACCCTCCCTATGTAGTAGCTCTGACACTATAGTGCTAACTACCTCCCTCAAGGAATCCACATTGTGTAGTAACTCACTATTACAATTAACCGTAAATGATTTCTCACCGCTCCTGAAGCGTTCCTCAGTAACGAGCGGCGCCTCCAGCCGATCCGCGATGTCGCCCTCCGCTCCTGCCGCCTGGTCAGCCGATCCTGTTGCCTCGCCGCTTTCCGATTCCCCCGACGACCAAGCTTGCAGGACCGCCGCCGCACCATGATAGCTCTTTTGCGGTAGCGGCGGCGGCACCCTGCTACTCGGCCGCCGGTCACCGGACGCAGCTGAAAATGAACTTCCCGCTTCCAGCTGTAACCCGGAAGCTCCGCCCACCTCAGCATCACTTCCGGTCGCGACCTCCTGACGCGGCTGATGACATCCACGCGATGTCCGGGAACGGCTTCTTCTGGCGGCGACCCTTTCCAGCTCCGACACCGCCGCTGCAGACTTCTTCGCTCCGCGACCCGAAGACCGGCCGCCCGACTTCCGACCGCCACCAGATCTTCCAGCGACCGCCGGCGGTGAGTATGTTTCTCTAAATTTTCTGCTCCTCTTCGCTCTTTGCTCTCCCTCAGCGCCGGCGACACCTGGGCTGACATCCCGCTGCACCACCGATGATCCCGCCGCAGTTGAAACAGCGGCGGCCGCCGCACCAGCTCCGTCCAGGCACATCTTCATCCACTCCGCGCCGTCGGCTTCGCCCGCTCTCTTCAGCACTTGCTGGAGCAGCTCTTCCATCCTGAAGATTCTTCCTTCTCATCAGCTGGAATGACCAGCTGAGGAGAAACCAGGGGTTTATATAGCCACATTTCGCCTCAGCAACATAACTATAACCAACCATAACTATCAAAATAGGCGCGCAGACAGCTGATTGGTCCCCTAACAGCTGCTCGCGTTACTAGGCAGAAAAACCCTAACACCAGAGCTGTTAACCCATTCCTTGCTAACTGTATCATGAAATCAGGCTCTGTGCCATCATGAAATCCCTAAGCTATGCGCTAAAGGGATTAAACATTATGTGGGATTGTGGGTGGGATAAGTGCCCCAGGGGAGGGGTAACATGATGTCACCAGGAAACAGGATTCCCACCCAATTCTACATTCTTCCTACTGAGTTATGTATGACCAACACCGTGGGTGGACTGTGGAAATCTCCCACCCTGATATTAAAGGCAGTTGTAGTATCTGCCATTGCTGAATACTGTGGTCGGCATTCCACAACCTGACTGCTCTAACTGTAAAAAACCCTTTCCTATTTATTTTAAAAAGTCTTGTGCCAGTCCTTTATACAATCAGGTATTTATGCATGAAAATGGGATCTCCATGATAACTTAGTGCTGTACCTGAAAAGTTGAAGGTTTGGTACCTTTTCGTTGCTGGTTTGTGTTTCATCTTAACGGACAAAATGAGCAAGTGATGTGCAAAATTTGCATCTTTATATTTTATTTAATTGCATAATTATGTCCATAACATTTCCTGATTAATTATGTCCACATGAATATCCCCTCAAAAAAAAAAAAAAAATTAATTTTATTTTTGATCCCTGGTGCATATAACTGACAAATGGCTATCCAATGTTTTACCAGACGGAGATTATTCTAATATTATACGATAGAGGGTGCCGACTAACTATATTATTTGAAGCAATTGTATTTTATATATATATATTAAAAAAAAAAAAAAAGAGAAAAAAGAAAACCTCTTATAGGATTTGCCTCTATTCGGAATGCTTGGCCACATGGAGACAGTTTTATTCACTATTACCCGTTACCTGGACGCTCTACATCTCTGGGAACCCACAGGGAATGCTTTAACTTTGTAAGGCATGTCTAAGGCATTAGTTTTTCCCAGGTGCCTTTACCCTGGCTACCAAGGGTATTACTAAGTGGTAATGTTTGGGGGCCCGGGTTTTTGGTTCATGTGTCCAACCTCAGGAGCGGTAAGTTCTAACTTGTGTTCCGTAACATGGAACCAGGATATGGGCAATTGCCAATTAAAAAAAAAACAAAAAAAAACAAAAACCTTTATTTTATATAGCGATCACTTATTCGGTTGTGCTTTGCATGCATTGGGGACGCTGTCCCCATTGGGGCTTACGGTCTGGATTCCCTACCTGTATGTTTTTTGGGGTGTGGGAGGAGGCCGGAGTGCCCGGAGGAGACCCACGCAGACACGGGGAGAACGTGCAGGTTCCTTGCGGATGGTGTCCTTGATGGGATTTGGGCCCAGGACCCCAGTGCTGCAGGGCTGCAGCTAGCCACTGAGCCACGGTGCCCTGCCATAATAGTGTCAAGAGCAGGAACAGACAGACTTGTAGGTGGAGTATTTCCGGCGTTGCAGGGCCAGCTGTTTGGGTTTATTTGCAATACAAAGTGTTTATATATATATATATATATATATATATATATATATATATATATATATATATATATATATATATATAAATATATATATATATATATATATATATATAAAAAAAGCTCCTTATGCTGGGCCCAGCGGGCATGGTCCGGTAACCTAACTTTGATTGCGCCTTTCCCCCTATTTAGGTTCCAGCTAAACAAAAAGGGGGGTGGACTGGGAAATAGGAGGATGACCAGTGGTTCGACGATGCCGGTGGGTAAAAGCCTTAACCAACTACAGCCCCTTCCTCAAATAAGTAATCAGGCTGATTAGGTTTTTTGTGGCTTGGAATGCCTATGGGTCAACGCAGTGTTGAAGGCAAAACAGGCATCTGGTTTCCGGGTTAGTATCGCTCACCCTATTGCAATCTACCTATTGCAGGTATTTTGGTAACTCCACTCACCAGCAGGATCAAGGCTTGGAGTTCTCAGCTAGATGGTGGGGTGTTTGGTGAAATTAGGCCCATGATCCGGGCCCCCATTTTGCATTGACCTGACGGTTCTATGGTACGTTATGCAGCGGGTGTTGCTCCGGTGGTTGATGTGCGTGACGATTTTCCAAGCCACCCTCTAGTAATACACACCCTGCAGTATTCAGCGAACGTGCACCATTTTCGGTTGCAAGCAACCTGTTACGAGGTTGGTCTTCCCATTTTAAATTGTGGAACGGTACTGAAGCGATGAGGGTCTTGTGGGGTGTAAGGTATTGAAGGGTTGGATGATTAGCGGCAAGCGAGTGGATCACAGTAGCCTATTCTTATCTAGTTATCGGTTATGCGAGCGGGTGTGATGGGACCAGTTTTTACCCACGACGACGGCCCTTCATTTTAGCGTCACGGAGTTAGTCCTCCTTTTTGTGGGCTGGTTTTGGTTGGTAATGCGACGGTTCCTTGTTATTTTGGTGTTTGCCAGCCGTGGTACCCGGTACGTACTCTCCCAGGGTTGGGGTGTTCCAAGGCTTCAGGGGCCAGCATACATGAGCACAGTTTCAGTGGATTAGGTGACTGCAATTGAAATGCATTATGAGGGACGTCAGGACTGAGTTGGTTTTGAAATCGGGTTTTTATTAGACACGTAAGAAGATTCAGAACAGCGTACAGGGCTAATGTAAAATGACATGATTGTGAGTGGTTTATTTATAAAAAAAAAAAAAAAAGGGGGTTTTGCCAGTACCACCTTGGAGAGAAGAGGTGTTTGATGGTTACGAGAATTCTCTGTTCTGACAGTGTTTTTCCTTTCAGATCCAAGTCGGCCTAGTGACTGGGTCCGAGGTTACTTCCATATATGTTGGCTGCGAGAAGAGCGGATCTTCGCCTTGGTGGTCGGTCCTTTGTTCCCTTTACAGTGGATGTAATTGGAGAGGTTGCCGGAGCTTGGCTCAGCCGTGGGTCTATCAGAGGCGGTCAAGATTGCGTGAGCTCTCTTTTCTCCAACCGACTTGGTGATACACATAGGCTTCAAGTATCTGGTCCAAGGCCGTCTAGCTAGGCCTGTTACCCTTATCTGGACATAGAGGTACAAGTTTCCCTGTTTTCGTTCGGAGTGTTACAATGATCCGGTCGAAGGTAACCCTCTGGCCCAGGGGGCATGGAGCTAAGGAAGAATGTGATATGGATCTCTCCTGGCGCATGGTCGATCAGGGCCTACCCAAGTTGTGCTGTTAATAAAGTGTTAAAAAAAAAAAAAAAAGGTTGTTGGTCTGGCACCGCCAGCTAGAAGGCAATATTTGGCTGTCCTTAAGCTTGGATGGGTACATCCCAAATGATGATGTTATGGATATGGTGGTTGCGGAAATACCTGGGACGGCTCAGGTATTTTAGTTTTTGGGGGGGGTCGCAGCTTGCTGGCGCTGTGCTGCTCCTTGGCGGAAGGGGTAGGAAAAGTGGTGGTGAAATACCCGCGCCGGATGGCCGGAAGGCGGTACATTTCCCTGAACCCCGTGATGTTGGCAAGTTAATGCCTGGTTAAAAGCTGCGACCATATTTTATGCCAAAGTAAAAGATGAGAGTGGTTTTTCCCCATGCCTCTCTCCAAAATGGAAAATTCGAATAAAAGTATTTTAATTTATAAGAGAGCGGTGTTGTGTCTTTCTAGGGGGGAAAATGGTGGTAGTTGGGTCCTGGCAGTCTGAGGGGCACTGCAGCCAGAAACTTGAGATGCTGCCCCCTGACTGCTGGCCCCTCTGCATGTTTAAAGAGAGGTCTCCCCCTGGAAAGACACTGACCTGCCGCCCCCGCCTCCTGTGGTGTGACTGGCCTAAGCCCCGCCTCCTGGATACATATCACCGTGCTGCCCTGCTTCCGGCCTCTCGGCTGCAGGACCCGGACCTGTTTCCCGCCCTCCCTCCCCTTTGTTTTCCAATTTTGATTGAGTTTACTGTGTTTAAGTCGCAGCAGCGGAAGGGGTAGGAAAAGTGGTGGTGAAATACCGGCGCCGGACGGCCGGAAAGCGGTACATTTCCCTGAACCCCGTGATGTTGGCAAGTTAATGCCTGGTTAAAAGCTGCGACCATATTTTATGCCAAAGTAAAAGATGAGAGTGGTTTTTCCCCATGCCTCTCTCCAAAATGGAAAATTCAAATAAAAGTATTTTAATTTATAAGAGAGCGGTGTTGTGTCTTTCTAGGGGGGAAAATGGTGGTAGTTGGGTCCTGGCAGTCTTGTTATTCCTTGCAGATGTTGGCTTTGGAGGGATTTGAACCCAGGACTGTAAAGCAGCTGTGCTAACCACTGAGCCACTGTGCTGCCCATAACACAAAATCAGGGATTATGAGGGATTATAGTCAGGTGTGTGAGTAAATAGAGAAAAACTGAGTGAGGAAAAGTCAAACTCAACTGCAGAGGTGAGGCTGATGAAGACAATTTCATGCCAAGACAGAGCACATGGGATAGCTACTGGGTATCAATTCACTGGTAAATAGACAAGGTAGCAAAGTGAACAGAAAAGATAAACGCTTAAAATATAACCTTTAATCTAATTGATATAAAAGATCCAGATAGGACCTAAAAAAATGACAAACAGACCCCTAAAAATTAGCCAATATGCTCAATATCCTAAACAGGATCAAATAGGCTAATCAAGAAATTGAACCAATGTGGATGGTATCATTCGTGTAAACCAATTAAACATACCGCAATGTGCAGCAGTGGCATTAATCATATGGTGAATGATAGATATCATGAAACCACATAGTCACCTACCATAATGCAAATGGTGGTGAGCAATAATTAGAAAGAGGAACGGTCTTACCCCATCTGCCGTATAACCCTTTCCCTGCTTTGAAGCACTTAATACTGGATGGTCACGGTAACCAATAAGAATGAGATAACCTGGTCCTTATCTGAATGACTCAGGATCTCCATAGGTTCCAATCACATATCCAGCGGTGTGCACAATCTCCCAACGCGTTTCCTTACATCATCAGGGGAGGATATGAATCCAAAATCCTGGTCATACAAGACCCACAAGGATTGGCATAAATTACTGTAAAGAAAAGATATACATACACCACATTGAAACAGGTCCATATCAATAGCCTAAACAGACGGTCAGGACAAAGCGGCGGGTGCAACTTACTTTCATCAATACCAGGAGATTCCTGGGCAGAGCGCATCTGACATACCTCGCCGTCAGGTTTAAATGAACCGCCCGCTTAGAGTGGCGTCTGACGTCACATCCGCACGCGGCGATGAGCTCACTTCCGGGTCACATGATCGCGGCCGCGATGTGTACGTCATGAATGGGAATGCGAACCAGCCATGGAAACCATGGCAATAGTAGGTAACTGACTACAAGAAAATGGCCGCGGTTAGCATCGCTAAACCAGCGATAACACTAAGGCCAATATGTTATAGTAGTGGCCCATCAGAAACAAAAAAATGGGCCATACGAACACCTGTAACAAATATTACAGGTACCCAGATGGGGCCGAATGGCTCTGAGAACAGCAACAAGAAAAGGAAAGGACAAAGACCGGGGCAAACCACAGGAGAAATTCATTCAGAAAGGGAGATGACAAAAAACAAAAAACAAAAAACAAAAAACAATACTAAGATTCATGGAGGGGAGACAAAATCACGAAGGATCGGGAGAGGCCAGTAAGGACCAGGAGAAGTAATCAAAAAAATAAGCTTGGGAGATAAGGATGGGATTAAAATGGCAAAAACTGCAATATTGGTATTGGGCATAGATGAAAAACCACCACCAAACTACATATTTCTGGGGGCCCTACAGTAAACCCTGACCCTACCTATTTGTGGAGGTCGGCACCCTAGGAAAGAACGGTGGTTGGTGCCCCCACTCGGGCGGCGACTGTCCCTCCTAACATGTGTCTAATCTAGTCTACCACAAAGGGTGCGAAGGAAAGAGCTTCATTAAGGCCCAATGGTTTGCTAGTCTTCAGCCAAAAAATCCACTTGGTTTCTTGTTTTAGAATTTTGTTGTCCCAATTGCCACCTCTACAGGGGGGGGCTACAACGTCAATACCCTGGAAACTGATGGATTTGATGTCCCCTGCATGGTGCTCCGTAACGTGACGGGCCACGGGAGTGTCATTACCCAGGCGGATATCCCGGATGTGTTCCCCTATTCTCCTCCTAAATTCTCTTTTGGTCTTACCCACGTATTCTTTGTGACAGATACAGGTGGCTTTGTAGATCACGCCCTTTGTTCTGCAGTTTATGAAGGAACGGATGTCATAGCGTTTTCCCAAAACATGGGAAAAGAAAAATTTTCCTGGGTTCAAATGACCGCATGCAATGCAACCACTACACTTGTAGCAGCCCTTGACCGCACTGGTCAGCCATGTCTTATTGTGGCATGAAAAATGACTGTGGACCAGTCTCTCCTTAATGGAGCGGGCCTTCCTGTAAGTCACTGAGGGGGCATTGGGAAGAAATTTACCAATATCATTATCCATTTTGAGAATGGACCAATGTCTCTCAAGAATCCTTCTCACCTCCCCCGATCCGTTGTTAAAGGTGGTAATAAACCGGATAAACTCATCAGATTTTGGTCTCCCCGGTCCATGTAGAAGATCATTCCTAGTTTTTTTCTGAGTCTCAAAGAAAGCCTTCTTGATTACATGGTCTGGATAGCCTCTATGGTGAAACCTGAGGCTTAAATCACGGGCCTGTTGGCGAAAACCCTGCTCATCCGAGCAGTTCCGTTTCAATCTGTGAAATTGACCCTTTGGAATGCCCATTTTTAGACTGTTAGGGTGGCTGCTCTCCCATCGTAGGAGCGAGTTGGTAGCAGTCGGTTTTCTGTAGGTACTGGTGTGAATGTTACCCACAGAATCCCTTTCAATAAGCACATCCAAAAAGGGCAACTTCCATCTGTCAAATTCACATGTGAAAAAAAGACCCAAAGAGTTGTTGTTGAGCGCAGCGACCGTTCTTACAATCTCATCTTCAGTGCCCCTCCAAAGGACAAACACGTCGTCTATGTAACGACACCATAGGATAATACTGTCCTGGGGCACAGGAGAATTATCACCAAAAACACAGGTTTCTTCCCACCAACCGAGGAGGAGATTAGCGTACGATGGGGCCACCGGACTCCCCATCGCGGTCCCCCTCAGTTGGTGGTACACCTGTCCATTAAACAGAAAGGAATTGTTCCTGAGACAAAACTCAACAAGACTAAGAAGGAAAGAATTATGGTCGTCAAATTGCTGTCCCCTACTCCTCAGAAAAAAGCTCACCGCCTGTAAACCAAGATCGTGTCTGATTGAGGAGTAGAGGGATTCAACGTCAATACTCACCAAAATGACATTATCCTCAACAGTGACATCCTCCAATCTTTTAAGTAAATCTGTAGTGTCTTTAAGATAAGAGCCCAAAGATGTAACGAAGGGCCTTAATATCCTATCAGCATAAACGCCTATATTCTGTGAGACACTCCCAATACCTGACACTATTGGTCTGCCTCGTAATGGAGACAGGCCCTTGTGCACCTTGGGTAAACAATAGAAGGTAGGAGTCACTGGAAAAGGAGGAAATAAATAGTCAAATTCAGTTTTGCTGATCAACTCTCTGTCACGTGCATTCAACAACAACCCTCTCAAGGTCAACAGGTAATCTGATGTAGGATTCCGGTCAAGTTTCTCATAGTTGGATTTGTCCCCTTAAAATGTCCATACACATTTTTTTGTAATCAGAGACATTCATGAGTACGATGTTACCACCTTTATCTGATTCCTTTATCACAACATTGGTATCCCTCTCCAGGTTCCTAAGGCATTCCATCTCACCCTTGGTAAGATTGAATTTACTCTGGTGCCTTTCAGTGATCAAACCCAAATCACATGTAACCAGGTTACAAAAAATATCGATAGAAGATACTTCATGATTGGCAGGAGGCATCTTACTACTCCTTGGTTGTAGATCCGTAAAAGGACCCCTACCTTCAGAGTTTGGATCAATATCACTCAAGTTACAGAGGAGTCTGACATCCTCCAAAAGATCATCCGCAATACCCATCTCCCTACATATTTTCTTGTTCTCCATAGCAAAATGTTTCTTCCATTTAAGTTTTCGTGTAAAAAAATTGAGATCTTTTACTGCATCAAAATGGTTGAAGTCAGAAGTGGGGACGAAGGAGAGCCCCTTACTAAGTACCGTCATCTCTAATTCGGAGAGGGGCCTATCCGAGAGGTTAATTATTTGGGTTGAACCCCTGTGGGTTGTAACCCACAGGACCTTATTTCCTTTTAGTAAATTTAGTAAATTTTAGTAAATTTCTTCCCAATGCCCCCTCAGTGACTTACAGGAAGGCCCGCTCCATTAAGGAGAGACTGGTCCACAGTCATTTTTCATGCCACAATAAGACATGGCTGACCAGTGCGGTCAAGGGCTGCTACAAGTGTAGTGGTTGCATTGCATGCGGTCATTTGAACCCAGGAAAATTTTTCTTTTCCCATGTTTTGGGAAAACGCTATGACATCCGTTCCTTCATAAACTGCAGAACAAAGGGCGTGATCTACAAAGCCACCTGTATCTGTCACAAAGAATACGTGGGTAAGACCAAAAGAGAATTTAGGAGGAGAATAGGGGAACACATCCGGGATATCCGCCTGGGTAATGACACTCCCGTGGCCCGTCACGTTACGGAGCACCATGCAGGGGACATCAAATCCATCAGTTTCCAGGGTATTGATGTTGTAGCCCCCCCCTGTAGGGGTGGCAATTGGGACAACAAAATTCTAAAACAAGAAACCAAGTGGATTTTTTGGCTGAAGACTAGCAAACCATTGGGCCTTAATGAAGCTCTTTCCTTCGCACCCTTTGTGGTAGACTAGATTAGACACATGTTAGGAGGGACAGTCGCCGCCCGAGTGGGGGCACCAACCACCGTTCTTTCCTAGGGTGCCGACCTCCACAAATAGGTAGGGTCAGGGTTTACTGTAGGGCCCCCAGAAATATGTAGTTTGGTGGTGGTTTTTCATCTATGCCCAATACCAATATTGCAGTTTTTGCCATTTTAATCCCATCCTTATCTCCCAAGCTTATTTTTTTGATTACTTCTCCTGGTCCTTACTGGCCTCTCCCGATCCTTCGTGATTTTGTCTCCCCTCCATGAATCTTAGTATTGTTTTTGTTTTTTGTTTTTTGTTTTTGTTATGTCTTTTCTGTCATCTCCCTTTCTGAATGAATTTCTCCTGCGGTTTGCCCCGGTCTTTGTCCTTTCCTTTTCTTGTTGCTGTTCTCAGAGCCATTCGGCCCCATCTGGGTACCTGTAATATTTGTTACAGGTGTTCGTATGGCCCATTTTTTTGTTTCTGATGGGCCACTACTATAACATATTGGCCTTAGTGTTATCGCTGGTTTAGCGATGCTAACCGCGGCCATTTTCTTGTAGTCAGTTACCTACTATTGCCATGGTTTCCATGGCTGGTTTGCATTCCCATTCATGACGTACACATCGCGGCCGCGATCATGTGACCCGGAAGTGAGCTCTCCGCCGCGTGCGGATGTGACGTCAGACGCCACTCTAAGCGGGCGGTTCATTTAAACCTGACGGCGAGGTATGTCAGATGCGCTCTGCCCAGGAATCTCCTGGTATTGATGAAAGTAAGTTGCACCCGCCGCTTTGTCCTGACCGTCTGTTTAGGCTATTGATATGGACCTGTTTCAATGTGGTGTATGTATATCTTTTCTTTACAGTAATTTATGCCAATCCTTGTGGGTCTTGTATGACCAGGATTTTGGATTCATATCCTCCCCTGATGATGTAAGGAAACGCGTTGGGAGATTGTGCACACCGCTGGATATGTGATTGGAACCTATGGAGATCCTGAGTCATTCAGATAAGGACCAGGTTATCTCATTCTTATTGGTTACCGTGACCATCCAGTATTAAGTGCTTCAAAGCAGGGAAAGGGTTATACGGCAGATGGGGTAAGACCGTTCCTCTTTCTAATTATTGCTCACCACCATTTGCATTATGGTAGGTGACTATGTGGTTTCATGATATCTATCATTCACCATATGATTAATGCCACTGCTGCACATTGCGGTATGTTTAATTGGTTTACACGAATGATACCATCCACATTGGTTCAATTTCTTGATTAGCCTATTTGATCCTGTTTAGGATATTGAGCATATTGGCTAATTTTTAGGGGTCTGTTTGTCATTTTTTTAGGTCCTATCTGGATCTTTTATATCAATTAGATTAAAGGTTATATTTTAGGCGTTTATCTTTTCTGTTCACTTTGCTACCTTGTCAAGACAGAGCACAGCAAAACGTGGCAACAATTTCACAGCAGACGGGGCTTCAAGATTTGTCGTTCACCAAGAAATGGGCGACGTTGAGCGCTGAACATGCAGAGAAGGAAACGGCAGCAGATGAAAAACTGAACATGAATCAGAAAATCTCCCTCAGCCCCATCAGCTCAGAACTTATTGCAACCAATGGACCCCAGTGATGATATTGGGGTCAGGCTGACACCTCGGCCGCAGTCAGGGTCATTAGGTTACATGTCAGTAATGTAGAAATAGCCATCAGCCGTGTGAGAAAAAAGGAAATTGTGTAAAATATCCTGTTCAGGAAGAGATAATTGAAAATAATATAATTTATAATTAACTCCTTCATGCACCGATACTCTAATAATATGTAGAATATAATGTTCTGACGATATCGATAGTGACATTTTAATTGCTGTGTATGAAAACATAAAGCTGCTCCCCCAGATTATCTCCCCAGCTTCATATATTAAGCAGAGTTATATCATGTCTATATGAAATGCACTGTGAAGAAATAACAGCGTCCTGTCCCTTTAAATTCTGCGTGTTGCATGACACTGGTCAGCAGCCAATAAGATTGCTGGATTTGAATCTGAAGAAATAAACACAAACAAACTGTCGCTCTCCTCAGTGTTTTACAGACAGTGACGAGTGGAGTTGTATATCGGTGAGTGCCGCCATCACATCCCCTGATGACCGGACACTGATTTATCTCATCTCCTCGATGCTTCTTTCCTGTTATCTGGAATCCGCTGATGATTTTATTATTTCACCTAAACTGAAAACAGGCGAGAACACCGGGCAGAGCAGAGAATTCTGCCACAACAGCTGCTGTCACCGGCCACTAGGGGCCGCTATCAATGCGATCTGTATTTACTGGTGCACTGGGCTCCCCCTAGTGGCTGCAGGAAAGCAGAAGTTTATGTTTAGGTTACACAGGACACTGCGGCCAGTATTATTTATTGGGGCATTATTTACCACTAGTATCAGTGGGGTTAGTGTCCTGGCACTGTTATTGGGGGTCAGGCTCTATGTGCTGGTAATGAAGTCACTTTCGCTGTCATTTTTGTGGGGTTACTTGTTTTTATTTGCATGAAGAACATAGAAATCCATGTTTGCCATATATCTGTATTGACAGGCCCCAGCACAATCCAATGTACAATGTTTTCCATGTGGTATTACCTATACTGGAGATTCTACAAACACCCAGAATAGACTGGATTTGCTCATGTTGCCTCCATGTATGGGTGTAATGGAGTATGATACCGGGGGGGGGGAACGCTAACTATGAATATGTGTGGGAAGCTGCGGTGTTTGATCTCTATCAGATCTGTGACTAAATCTTTTTTGGATTCACAGATTTTCAAATGGAGTTGTCAATGTACGACATTTACAAGATGGCAGCGAGCAGCCGCTCTATGGAGGTCTGCAGCTTTATTATACACGGACCCTCGTTCTATTGTCCATCCCTGATGAGTTATAAGTGGACACTCACCAGATTCTGTTTTATTTAGGACGTCTACCGCCGCCGGCACTGCATCTTCGGATCTGGATACGTATCATGTGAGATTATTATTTTATATAATAACAATTTCCACTGAATCTGAGAATAAAGTGTCATTCCAATAATCCAGCATTTAATAATCCAGAACATGTATTAGTCCAGCACAGAATTACAGGACATTGTCATTTAGAAAATAGTTTTCCATAGTAATTTCTGTGATTTTCTTTGCACAGAATCATTCAGAATCCAGCAGGTCACGATGATTTGGGTTAAAGGAATTTTCCTGTCATTTTAAGGATTTCTGGACATTGTATGATTGATCCCATTATCTGCTTGTGTTTTCTCTCCAGATTGTCCCAGCACAAGGGAGGAGGCGGAAAACCAACTGCTCATCTACAGCACCAGATTCCTGCCATCACCGATCTTCAACATAGAGGTGACTGATCACTCCGCATATTATGTCCTCGTGTTCTGTCCATAGATGTAAAGGAATGTCTAAGCAGACAATTAACTTGGTCTTTTTTTCTCAGCGCCTGATGCCGACCAACCGCGAAGCACAGAAAAAAATATCTTCCGTTTCCGTTATACGAAAAAAGACCTGAGCCGCCATCAGTGACGCCAGAGCCGCCATCAGTGACGCCAAAGCCGCCATCAGTGACGCCAAAGCCGCCATCAGTGACGCCAAAGCCGCCATCAGTGACGCCAAAGCCGCCATCAGTGACGCCAAAGCCGCCATCAGTGACGCCAAAGCCGCCATCAGTGACGCCAAAGCAGCTGAATGAAGAGGAGATAGCAGAGCCAATGGAGGTCACAGACCAGGAAGAAAGGGAGAAAGAAGACACCAAGAAGACACCACAGCAGCGGAATGAAGTGGTGATATCCGATCCAATGAAATATCGGGAGGTAAAAAACTTTGAAGAAGATGAGAAAGAAGACACCAAGAAGAAAAAAAAGAAAGGTTCAGGAGCTAATAAAAGAATGGTGCAAAATACCACAACAAGCACTCTGAACCAGCCAGCAAAGAGACAGCGAGATCAGGACCAGCCAGCGAAGAGAAAACGCGATGAGGACCAGCCGGCACAGAGTCAACGACTTCAGATCCACCTGGCAAAGAGACAAAGACTTCAGAAAAAGCCAGCCAAAAGACAACAAGTTAAGAAGCAGCCGACACAGATGATCCGCCGGCAGTCTTCCATATTCAAAAAAATCACCACCAACCTCAGTAAAATAAAAAACACCATATGGACCAACCTCTTCAAAGTGATGAGACGCTGATGGACTGTGGCCCCAACATACAGCAGCATAAAATCTGGTAAGTATAATAATAATAATTAATAATAACCATAAAATAGTAATTATTAGGTTTAGAAATAGGTTGAAAATGTAGTAAAAGCGTTAAAAAGACATAATAGGAGCAGTAATATAGTATCTAATATTATAATCCTTAATTGTATAATAATGATAATTAGAGCCATAAAAATAATTTCAGCAGGTTTGATCCACGGTTTTCGGACTGATCGCCTTTTCCCGGGGTCGAGAAGGAATTTTTCCCCCTGAGACACAAATTGGCTGAAGGTGTCCGGGGGGTTTTGCCTTCTTTTGGATCAACAGCTTTAGGAATAGGGATCTAAGTTATAATTTTAGTAAAATATCAATACAAATGTTAGTAATAATAGTAATAATAAAATAGCAATAATCCAAACATATCTAAAAAAAATATTAAAAAGTAGGATAATAATAATAAAAAATTAGTAATAAGATCAGTAAAATAGCAACAAAGTAAACATAGCATAACTAATAATAATAATAATAATATTACAGTATTTATTATAATGACTAGAATAATTAGTAAATAATTAATAGGTATTACATTATTATTAAGAATAATATAATAATAACAACTTAATACATTATTAGGTACTGTCAGGTTTGATCCAGGGTCCTCGGACTGATCGCCTTTTCCCGGGGTCGAGAAGGAATTTTTCCCCTGAGACACAAATTGGCTGAGTGTGTTCAGGGGTTTTTGCCTTCTTCTGAATCAACAGCTTTAGGAATAGGGATCTAATTAATAGTAAATAGAGAAATAATAGAAATATTAGTACTAATATTCATAATATTAGAAAGAATTAAAATAGTATTTAAAAAAAATAATAGTAATATAAATGATAATAATAATAATATTAATAACATAACACATAAATAGTATTTAAAAATATATATATTAATACTAATATAGAAATACAAATTGTAATATTGCATTATTATTATTAGGAATAATATAATAAAAACATAATACATTACTAGGTAGTGTCAGGTTTGATCCAGGGTCCTCAGACTGATCGCCTTTTCCCGGGGTCGAGAAGGAATTTTTCCCCTTGACACAAATTGGCTGAATGTGTCCGGGGTTTTTTTCGCCTTCTTCTGGATCAACAGTTTTAATTCTAGTGATCTTATAGTACTAAAGTAATGATAGTAATAATAAGTATAATAATATTGTAATAGTAATGAATAGGTTACTAGGATAATAATAAGACTATTATAAATACAATAAATAGGTTAGTGTAGGGCCCCATCTGATGAGGTCGCCTTGTCGTTGGCAGATGGGCTTGCACAATTTGGTTAAACTGTGCACTAAGAACCTCACATTTATAAGTATAGTAAATATGCCAGTAATAAAAAGGTAGAATATTATAAATATAACTTTGTGTCATCTCCTTTATTTTCCTGCAATAAAGAAAAACAGAAAATCAAACACATTTTGAAACATTTGGAAATATTTGTCTTTCAATGTAGCAATGAGATGCATGATCTAGATGTCGCCCGTACATGCCGCTGTCTATGTAGCCCTAATCTAAAGTGTATCACTAGTGGCCAATCAGCCAGTAATTGTGAGCTATGGGAATGATGAGTCCAGTTGTTCTCATCTGCATACAGTCTTAGAGGCAGTGGGACGCACAGTGCACTTACAATGGCCGATCATGTCTGTTAAACGACCGCTGATCGTCCACATCCAGGTGATCATCCGTCATTTAATGGTCTTTCTAGACCGGCCGATCATCGCACTTCCAGGCGCACAGAATACAGTTGGTGCAAAACGATTTGTACGACCCAGTATATCGGCCATGTCAGTAATCTGTGGCCGCTGGAAGCCCTGAGAACCATCTCCTTCCTCCGTGGATCTCAGGGCTCTCAGATTACTGATGATTCTCCGATTACTGACGACTAGAGATGAGCCGAACCACAGCCGGTTCGCTCGAGTTCGGTTCGTCGAACGGCGGTCTCGTTCGAGTTCAGTTCGGCGAACGTTCGACGAACCGAACTCGAACCAATAGGAAATAATGGGAGGCAATCACAAACACATAAAAACGCATTATAAATGTACACATACAGTTAATAAACATTGCCATAACACTTACCGGTCCCCGCGATCCCTCCTGCACTCTGTCTCCTGCCGCTATTCCATCCGATGATCGCTGAATCCTCCCGGTGACCAGCACTGCCAGCAGTGATGCAGGACCTATCGTGACGTCAAAATAGCCATGTGACCAGTCACGTGGCTATTATCTCATTGGCTACAGACTGGTCACATGGCTTTGACGTCATGTCCTGTCCTAGGTCCTGTCATTGCACTCTCCGGTACACGGTGCACATTTGTGTATTACCGTGTACCGGCGACATGCTCTAGCACACGGTCGACTCCCCGTTCCGTTAGGGACCGGCTGACACAGCCGGTCATTAACGGAGATCACCGTTGCCATAGCAACGCAGTTAGCGGTGACGTCACCGCTAACCGCGGCTCCGGGAATCACATGACGGAGCACCGTTGCTATGGTAACGCGTCTGTCAGCGTTACCGCTAACAGCACTGATCTCTCACAGAGTGAAGGCTGCACGGGAAGCAGCGTCTTCCCCCATGCAGCAGTGATGGAGCAGAGCTGCATTTGTTGAACGAGAAAGACAGAAGACCATGGATCGTGGAGGGCTGACAGGGGGTAATAAAGATGGAGTCTCTAATGTGTCTGTGTATTTATTTCTATTAAAGTATTTTTTCTCTGTGTGGTGTCTTTTTTTTTAACCCTTTATTGGAGATTCTTAATGGCCGGGTCAAACGTGCCTGACATTAAGAATCTCTGGCTTAATACTAGCTAGTAAAACAAAGCTAGTATTAACTCATTATTACCCAACAAGCCACCTGGCTTCAGGGCTGTTGGAAGAGTTGGATACAGCGCCAGATGATGGCGCTTCTATGAAAGCGCCATTTTCTGGGGCGGCTGCGGACTGCAATTCGCAGCAGAGGCGCCCAGAAACCTCGGGCTAACCTGTGCTGCGGATTCCAATCCCCAGCTGCCTAGTTGTACCTGGCTGGACACAAAAATAGGGCGAAGCCCACGTCATTTGTTTTTTAATTATTTCATGAAATAAGTGAAATAATTAAAAAAACCGGGCTTCCCTATATTTTTGGTTCCCAGCCGGGTACAAATAGGCAACTGGGGGTTGGAGGCAGCCTGTGGCTGCCTGCTGTACCTGGCTAGCATACAAAAATATGGCGAAGCCCACGTCATTTTTTTGGTGGACAAAAAACTTCTGCATACAGTCCTGGATGGAGTATGCTGAGCCTTGCAGTTCTGCAGCTGCTGTCTGCTCTTCTCCATACAGACAGCAGCTGCAGAACTACAAGGCTCAGCATACTCCTTCCAGGACTGTATGCAGAAGTTTTTTGCCCCCTGAAAAAATTATGTGGGCTTCGCCATATTTTTGTATGCTAGCCAGGTACAGCAGGCAGGTACGGCTGCCCCCAACCCCCAGTTGCCTATTTGTACCCTGCTGGGAACCAAAAATAAAGGGAAGCCCTTTTTTTATTATTTCATGAATTTCATGAAATAATTAGAAAACAAATGACGTAGGCTTCGCCTCATTTTTGTGTCCGGCCAGGTACAACTAGGCAGCTGGGGATTGGAATCCGCAGCACAGGTTGGCCTGAGCTTTCTGGGCCCCACTGCTGCGAATTGCAGTCTGCAGCCGCCTCAGAAAATGGCACTTTCATAGAAGCGCCATCTTCTGGCGCTGTATCCAACTCTTCCAGCACCTGCCTGCTATACCTGGCTAGCATACAAAAATATGGCGAAGCTCACGTCCTTTTTTTGTAGTTTTTTGGCAAAAAAAATAAAAAATGCTTCCCTGGATTTTCCATTGCCAGTGAAGGTAACACCAAGAAGTGGGGGTTAGCAGCCAGTAGCTGGTTGGATTACCCTTAGCTAGCAATACAAAAAATGCAGCGGGAGCTCATATATATTTTTTTTAATTATTTATTTAAATAACTAAAAACAAAAAGGGCTTCCCTGTATTTTGATTGCTGGACATCACAGTGCTGTAAAAATAAATCTTTAAAAAAAATGACGTAGCGCTCCGCAGTATTTTTGATTCTCAGCGCAGATAAAGCAGACAGCTATGGGTTGCCACCCCCTTCTGCCTGCCGTTACCTTGGTTGGCAATCAAAATACAGGGAAGCCCATTAATTTTTTCTATTTAAAAAGTAGTTAAAAAAAAAATGACGTTGGGTCCCCCCATTTTTGATAGCCAGCTAGGGTAAAGCAGACGGCTGTAGCCTGAAAACCACAGCTGGCAGCTTTACCGTGGTTGGGGATCCAATGTGAAGGTCCCCCAGGCTCTTTTTTTATAATTATTTTATAAATATTAATAAATACACAAAAAAAGTAGGGTCCCCCCAAATTGGATCACCAGCCAAGGTAAAGCGGACAGGTGTGGTCTGGTATTCTCAGGGTGGGAAAGTCCATGGTTATTGGGCCTTCACAGCCTAAAAATAGCAGGCTGCAGGCACCCTAGACGTGGCGCATCCACTAGATGCGCAAATCCTGGTGCTTCACCCCAGCTCATCCCGTGCCCTGGTGCAGTGGCAAATGGGGTAATAAATCGGGTTGATACTAGCTGTAAAGTCACCTGAGATCAAGCCCAGCAGTTTGTGATGTCATGGCATCTATTAGATACAACATCATAAACTGTCAGTACTAAAAAAAAAAAAAAAAAATAAAATCGACAAAAGAAATTTATTTGAAAAAACAGTCCCCAAAACATTTCCTCTTTCACCAATTTATTGTAAGAAAAAAAATAAAGGTCCCACGACGACTCTGGACCGTCTAGAATATGGAGGGGAGACACTCAGGGAACGTATCCCCCATTTTCTAGGAGTGCAGACCCTTCATGTGAGGAGTGTGGGTGCAATGAATCTGCACTCACTCTCCCCGGGTCCAAAGCAGCAGAGTCCATGTCGTAATGGTTGCTACCAAAGCTGCAATGCCCTGCTCATGAGGTAAGGGCATGCCTAATCAGGAGAACTATTCTACATTTCCAAATATTGGTATTTGCTGATATTATTGCTATTCCACCTACTATATATTGGGGATAGGATCTTGGAGATGGAATACCCCTTTAAGGTCAGTTATCCAGCTGAATGAATACTTAACAACAGAGCTTGCTATTTAGATGTGTTTTCTTGTGGCGTATAACGGACTCTCATGTTTGGTAGTCGTTCAGCAGGGAAACTATAAAAGCAAATCCCTCCATTTGGAAATGTAGTATATAGCTCTCCTGATCAATTATGTTCCTTACCTCATGAGCAGGGCATTGCAGTAATAATAATAATTTATTCATTTATATAGCGTTATTAATTCCATAGCGCTGTATGTCTTTGGAGTGTGGGAGGAAACCGGAGTACCCGGAGGAAACCCACACAAACACGGGGAGAACATACAAACTCCTTGCAGATGGTGTCCTTGGTGAGAATTGAACCCAGGACCTCAGTGCTGCAAGACTGCAGTGCTAACCACTGAGCCACCATGCCGCCCATTTAGCTTACAGATGCATAACCACCACTCACTGTGTCTGAACACAGGAAGCTGAGCTGACAGCCGCTCTGTGCATGCGGCAGCGTCTATTGTGAAGGAGAGGGCCGTGGGGGGGATCAACGCTGCACAGGTACCGTGGGACACAGGGGAACACTGGTGGGGTTATAGGGGGTGACCTGGCAGGGCCTGGGGAGGAGTTTTCTGTCGCATGTGTCATGGCACATGCGACAGAAATCAGAGAAGTAGGGTGAATGCGGCCGGCGCGCTGCTGTGCGCGCGGCCATCTTGGATTTCTGGGAGGGCATCAGCGGGGGCACTTTGGCGACACCGGGGGACCGGAGGGGACCGGGGAGGAGATTTATCATGTTTCTTCATGCCAGATGGGAGATAATAATTTTTTACCGGCGCTGTCATTTACTGTAACGTGATCATCGGTGTACGGTGTATACCTGTGATCACGTGAGCGGGGACCGGAAAAATCGTCCTGAATCATGATCTCCAGGGTCTCAGGTAGCCCTGAAACCCCGGAGATTTTCTGACGCTGGGGGGCAATATTCACTTATTTCTGCCTGCTGTTTATAAACGGCAGATCAGAATAAGGCTACATTAACACGACCGATCCATTTTTGTGGTCTGCAAAAAACAGGTTTTTTTCACGGGTGCATCCGTGTGGCATCCGTTCCCGTTCCGTAGACGGTCCGTATGTCATCTGTTTCTCATCCGTGTGCCTTCCGTTTTTTTTTGTGTACTGCAAAAAAACTGAAGGAGGGAAAATACATAAATTTACCCAGGATCCATAGCTTCAACCTACATGAGGCGGTCACATGTTCACTCCAGTGCCATTTTCTACTGCTTTTCACAGCGTAGAGCGCTCTGGTGATTTTCTTGTGCTTGTGCATTTTATATCAGTCTTTTCTGTCATTATAATGGCAGAAAGACACATAATGTCCCACTCTCCAGCATTTTGTAATTTTGCACCCTTTGGTGCCTTTCAAGTGACACTAAGGCGGGCTTTGCACACTATGACATCGCAGGTGCGATGTCGGTGGGGTCAAATTGAAAGTGACGCACATCCGGCATCGCATGCGACATCGTAGTGTGTAAAGTCTAGATGATACGATTAACGAGCGCAAAATCGTCGTAATCGTATCATCGGTGCAGCGTCGGCGTAATCCATAATTACGCTGACGCGACGGTACGATGTTGTTCCTCGCTCCTGCGGCAGCACACATCGCTGTGTGTGAAGCCGCAGGAGCAAGGAACATCTCCTACCGGCGTCACTGCGGCTTCCGTAGGATATGCAGAAGGAAGGAGGTGGGCGGGATGTTTACATCCTGCTCATCTCCGCCCCTCCGCCGCTATTGGCCGCCTGCCATGTGACGTCGCTATGACACCGCACGACACGCCCCCTTAATAAGTGAGAGTGAGTGCCGGAGGGGGGAGAGCAGAGTGCCTGCAGGAGGGGGGAGAGCAGAGTGCCTGCAGGAGGGGGGAGAGCAGTGTGCCTGCAGGAGGGGGGAGAGCAGTGTGCCTGCAGGAGGGGGGAGAGCAGTGTGCCTGCAGGAGGGGGGAGAGCAGTGTGCCTGCAGGAGGGGGGAGAGCAGTGTGCCTGCAGGAGGGGGGAGAGCAGTGTGCCTGCAGGAGGGGGGGAGAGCAGTGTGCCTGCAGGAGGGGGGAGAGCAGTGTGCCTGCAGGAGGGGGGAGAGCAGTGTGCCTGCAGGAGGGGGGAGAGCAGTGTGCCTGCAGGAGGGGGGAGAGCAGTGTGCCTGCAGGAGGGGGGAGAGCAGTGTGCCTGCAGGAGGGGGGAGAGCAGTGTGCCTGCAGGAGGGGGGAGAGCAGTGTGCCTGCAGGAGGGGGAGAGCAGTGTGCCTGCAGGAGGGGGGAGCAGGGGAGAGCCCAGCAATTGTCTTCTCAGGTCCCCCCTGTGCCTGCAATAGAAAAAGCAGACAAACGGGACTCAGAGAAAGCAGCCAGAGGAGCTCTCAGGCTCTGGTGCTGCAATGCTGCCAACCTGTGCCCTCAGCGCCCCCCAGCACCATGCCAGCCTGTGCCCTCAGCGCCCTCCAGCACCACGCCAGCCTGTGCCCTCAGCGCCCTCCAGCACCACGCCAGCCTGTGCCCTCAGCGCCCTCCAGCACCACGCCAGCCTGTGCCCTCAGCGCCCTCCAGCACCACGCCAGCCTGTGCCCTCAGCGCCCCCCCCAGTGCTGCCAATCTGTTCCGTCAGCGCCCCACCAGCCTGTGTCCTCAGTGCCCCCCAGTGCTGCCAGCTTGTGCCCTCACTGCCCCCCAGCCTGTGCCCTCAGCGCCACCCAGCACCACGCCAGCCTGTTCCCTCAGTGCTCCCCGCAGTTCTGCCAGCATGTGACCTCAGTGCCCCCCTGCAGTGCTGCCAGCTTGTGCCCTCAGCGCTCCCCCGCAGTGCTGCCAGCTTATGCCCTCAGCGTGTTCCACCGCTGCCAGCCTGTGCGCTAAGCATCCCTAGGGCCAGTATGTATGCCCCACAGGCCACCACTGTCAGTATGTAGGCTCCACAGGACCCAGTAATGTGTATGTATAGGAAATCATTGCAATGCAGACAATTCGTTCCACAACTTGTTAAATGTCCCATCCTGGTCCCCTGTTGTGCCATTCCACACATGCACAAACACACACAAACTCACACAAACACATGCACACGCACATATTATATGCTCACCTCACCTTCCGTTCCATCGCCGGCCTGCTGGGACTTGCTGTTCGCTAGCATGGGCTGTGTATCAGGTAACCATGACGACGAGGGAGGAACGTCCGCACCCAGAGCGCTGACGTCAAAGACAGGAGCCTCTGATTGGTCAGCGCGCTGCCTTTGAGTAGCGTCTGACAGCGGAAGTTCCTGCTTCATCTCCGATGGTTACCGATACACAGCCTTGAGCGGCGACCTACAGGACCCAAGAGGTCGGCGATGGAACGGAAGGTACACATATTATTCTCACCTTACCTTCCGTTCCATCGCCGGCCTCCTGGGTCTTGTAGTTCGCCGCGAGGATTCCTTTCTCTTCGCGATGCATCGGCGAACTACAACTAAGTGCGCACTTTGCGTTTTTTGCCCCGACCGGTGGCAGCCCGGGGACCCTGACAAAAACTGCAATGTGCACATAGCAAATCTGACTTCTCATAGAACTTTCTGACTTCCCAGCAAAGTCTGACAACAAAACTGCACCAAAAAAACCCACAGCAAATAACGCAACGTCCACATGTAGCCTAAGGCGGGCTTTGCACGTTGCGACATCGCAAGCCGATGCTGCGATGTCGCATGCCAAAGTCCTCGCCCCAGGTACGATATTGTTTGATAGCTGGCGTAGCGAACATGATAGCTACGCCAGCTTTACATGCGCTCACCTGCCCTGCGACCGTCGCTCTTGCCGGCGACCCGCCTCCTTCTTAAGGGGGCAGGTCGTGCGGCGTCATAGCGACGTCACACGGCATAGCGGCGGAGATGAGCAGGATGTAAACATCCTGCCCACCTCCTTCCTTCCGCATATCCTACGGAAGCCGCGGTGACGCCGGTAGATTTTCCTCGCTCCTGCGACTTCACACACAGCGATGTGTGCTGCCGCAGGAGCGAGGAACAACATCGGACCGTCGCGTCAGCATAATTATGGATTACACCGACGCTGCACCGATGATACGATTACGACGATTTTGCGCTCGTAAATCGTATCATCTAGGCTTTCCACACTACGATGTCGCATGCAATGCCGGATGTGCGTCACTTTCAGTTTGACCCCACTGACATCGCACCTGCGATGTCGTAGTGTGCAAAGCCGCCCTTAGACTTTCCCAAAACTTGTCCAGATGACGAGAATACATCCTAGTGGTGTAGATAGGACCTGCGATGATGTCATGCCCATGTGACCGAGTGGGAGGAGCCGCACAGAAAGCCAGAAGATCCTGATCCCTGAAGGAGATGGGAACGTGTGACCGGTAATGAGGGAAAATGGGGTTGCAGGGTGAGTGCATATGAGGGGTACAGATTGTGACAAAATGGGGTGCAGGGTGTTTGAGAGAGGGGCAAGCTTGGGTACAGGCTGCGTGACATATAGGGATGCAGGCAGGGCTGTCTGCAGGTTTTTGTGGGCCCCATCCTCACGTAGACACGCACATACAGATACGTACACATACAGGCATAGGCTGGAGTCACACTTGTATGTGACTCATGCGAGTATCGGATCACACTGCCCGGACCAGCTGGCTTCTGCCAGGAGCGGCTCTGCTGTATGTATTTCTATGATGCTGACCCGCTCCTCTTAGGAGAGCCGCGGCCGGTCCGGGCAGTGCGATCCGATACACGCAAGTGTGACTCCAGCCTATGCCTGTATGTGCGTGTCTACGTGAGGATGGGGCCCACAAAAACCCCCACCGGTGGCAGCCCAGGGCCCACAAAAACCCTGACCGGTGGCAGCCCCTGACAAAAACTGCAATGTGCACATAGCAAATCTGACTTCTCATAGACTTTGCTGGGAAGTCAGAAAGTTCTGACAACAAAACCGCACCAAAAAAACCACAGCAAATAACGCAGCGTCCACATGTAGCCTAAGGCTATGTGCGCACTTACCGGATTTTTCGCGGATTTTGCCGCGGATTTGCTGCATGTTTCGCTGCAGAAAATGTTCATAACATCTCTGCAGTGAATCACCAGCAAATCCTATGGAGAAAAAAAATCCTGTGCGCACTGGGCGGAATTTGACAGCTGCATGTTTTGCTGCGGGAATCCCGCAGCAAAAACAAGTGCATGTCACTTCTTTTCCGCACATCGCTGCGGGATTTCACTCCATTGACTCAATGTTAATCATGAAATCCCGCAGGGAATAACGCAGGCAGCAAATTCTGTGCGGTTCACTGCGTTTTCCTGCGTTATTCCCTGCGGTATTTTGCGGTTTACCTCCGGTAATGTGCATCACTTGCTTGCGGTTTTGCAGGGAAGTGATGTCATTACAGGAACAGGAAGTCGTGCAGAGTAAACACACACACAGATCACACACAGATCACAGACATACACATCACAGACACAGAACACACATCACAGACATAGATCACATAGACACAGACACATAGAACACACATAGAAAGAAAACGGAAATATAGAAAAAAAAGAACGTGGGCTCCGCTGCATATTTACCGTCCAGCCGAGGTAAGCACACAGCGGCGGCCCGGTATCCTCAGGCTGGGGAGGGAGAGGGGCAGGGGTAATGTCCCCCGCCTCACTCCCCCTCCCGCAGCCGAGAATATAAGCCGCAGCTGCCCCGGGACTGTCGCATACATTATGCGGCACTGCCGGCGTGTCCTCGGCTCTTCTTGCCACCGTGTAGCAGTGGTGACAAGGTAATACAAGGGGTTAATGGTGATGGGGGACCACCGCCATTAACCCCAGGCTTGATCATGGCAGCGTCTATGTGACAGCTGACATGATCAACCCGTAAGTAAAGTGAAAAAAACACAGACACCAAAAATCCTTTATTTTAAATAAAACCAACAAGCCTCGTTCACCATTTTATTAACCCCTCCCGCACCAAAGCTCCGGCGTAATCCACCGCTCCGACATCCACAGCTCCGGCTCCGACGTCCTGCACTGCTGACATCCAGCCGCGACTGTCACAGACAGGCTGAATGCAGCAGACAGCAGAGGTAATTATCGGTCATTTCCCACGGCCGGTAATGTGAACTCACTGCCGACCGTGGGAAATGTAGCGATCTGTCATCTATCTATCCCTCTATCTATCTATCCCTCTGTCTGTCTATCTATCTATCCCTCTATCTATTCTTCTGTCTATCTACTATCAGAATTAAATGTATTTTTTTTTTTTTTTTTTCTTCAATGTGCTTTATTGCATTGAATGCAATAAAGCACATCCCAACCCGCACGCGGCAAAACCGCGGCAATACCGCGAACAATACCGCGGTAAAGCCGCGGCAAACCGCGGCAAACCGCATGCGGTTTTCGGGTGCGGTTTCCCGCGGTTTTTTACCGCGGGTGCGGTAATCTTTGAGAGGATGCGGAATTTTCTCAAGAAAATTCCATTTCCCAGTGCGCACAGAGCCTAAGACTTTCCCAGCCTCCTCCATTGAGATCATGGGTTAGTATAACTGAAAAGCTCCTCCACAGAATTTTACCTTATAGAAAAATGGCAACATATAGATCATCACCTATATTGAAAGGCTTCATATAAACTTTATTGCACATAAATATCTAAACACATCAATACATTACAAAAAAGTGCATGGTGCAGGACTACAAGCAAAATTAAGTGCCAAGTACCTAAAAGTCCAGAGGGAGTAATATCTCTAATGGGCTCTGAATGCATAAACAGTAAATCAGATATATCTCACCACCCAGCAGCATAAACACAAGTAGTTATTTATTGCACTCACCCATATTCTCCTGTAGTATGTGGCACTGTTGTGTCTCTTTTGCCACTGTTTCACATGGTCTTCCTCAAGGAGTCTCAAAATGCCGTGTCCTTCAGATCTTTTATACCCCCACTACATAATCGGTCCCAGCTGGCCCTTTAATTAGTCGCGCATGCGCTGTCCTATCTACTCGGTCAGGTGTCACGTGCTTCAGCAGTCACATGATTTTATCTGACGTCAGGGATATTCCGGAACTCTGTGGAGGAGTAGACTGTAGCACAGGTGATTTCAATCTATTACTCCCTGTTATCAGCCCTTTCTGGGGGAAGGAGACTGTAGGACAGGTGACTGCAATCAATTACTCCCTGTTGTCAGCCATTACTGGGGGGAGGAGACTGTAGGACAGGTGACTGCAATCTATTACTCCCTGCTATCAGCCATTACTGAGGGGAATAGACTGTAGGACACTCGACTGCAATCTATTACTCCCTGTGATCAGCCATTTCTGGGGGAAGGAGACTGTAGGACAGGTGACTGCAATCTATTACTCCCTGTTATCAACCATTACTGGAGGGAAGAGACTGTAGGACACTCGACTGCAATCTATTACTCCCTGTTATCAGCCATGGAGGAGGAGATTGTAGGACAGGTGACCAATCTATTAGGCCGGTTTCACATCTGCGTTGTTTCGACGCAAACGGACTCCGTCACTAATGTATTACAGTTCATTTAGGCTAAGTTCACATTTCCGCTAAAATCTATCAGTCACAATCCGCTGCTCTTGTAAACAGCGGAATCCGTTTAGCGGATTCCGCTGCTCCAATAGACTTGTATGAGCAGCGGATTGTGACTGATGATGCTGCGTTGCACCCTCCGCCCGACTGATCAGTCGTGGAACGACTGACCGCCGGGCGGGAGGAACGCAGCATGTAACGTTTTTTGAGCAGCGAGATCCGTCGGATTTCGCTGCGCATGCTCTCTGGCTCCCTGCACACGTCACCAGCTTTGGTTGGTTACCCGATATTTACCCTGGTTACGGTGCAAGGAGCCAGCGCTAAGCGGTGTAGGCCCGTAACCAAGGTAAATATCGGGTAACCAAGGTAAACATCGGGTGCTTTGCTGTTACCCGATATTTAGGCTGGTTACGTGTGCAGGGAGGCCGACACTTCCCCGCTCGGCCCCGCACTCCGCACATGTATGTACACACACACACATACACACACCTGTCCCCAGCCATGCAGACAAGCACTGCCACTGACACCCTCGTCTGGCCCCGCCCCCTGCTCGGCTCCGCCCCCTCCCGCACTTTGCATGTGCACACACACACATACATACATACATACATACATGCACATACACACACTCACTCACACATACACTCACCTGTCCCCAGCCATGCAGACCGCAGCACTTCTACTGACATCCTCAGCGCCTGGCCCCACCCCCCGCTCGGCTCCGCCCCCTCCCGCACTTTGCATGTGCACACACATACATACATACACACACACATACATACATACATACATGCACATACACACACTCACTCACTCACAGATACACTCACCTGTCCCCAGCCATGCAGACCGCAGCACTTCCACTGACATCCTCAGCGCCTGGCCCCGCCCCCCGCTCGGCTCTGCCCCCGAACTCCGCCCCCCGCACACAACGGAATCCGACAAAGAATTCTGTTCTTTGTCATCCGTTGTACAGCGTTGAACAGCGCATCAGTCACATGCGTCAAGCGACGCATGTGACTGATACAAATCAACGGAAATGTAAACTTAGCCTTATTTACAGTGTAAGCGCGACACCATGTGGACACATGCGGGTAGTGCATGAGGCATGCTGTCGCTCTTCAAGTGTAAATAAATGAACTGTAATACATTAGTGACGGAGTCCGTTTGCGTCGAAACAACGCAGATGTGAAACCTGCCTTTCTCCCTGTTATCAGCCATTACTGGGGGGAGGAGACTGTAGGACAGGTGACTGCAATCTATTACTCCCTGTTATAAACCATTACTGGGGGAAAAAGACTGTAGGCCCTCGACTGCATTCTATTACTCCCTGTTATCAGCCATTACTGGAGGGGGAGACTGTAGAACAGGGGACTTCAGTCTATTGCTTTCTGTTATCAGCCATGGAGGAGGAGACTATAGAACAGGTGACTGCAATCTATTACTCCCTGTTATCAGCCATTACTGGGGGGAAGAGACTGTAGGACAGGTGACTGCAATCTATTACTCCTTGTTGGTCCATATGAGAAGACCAGGACTATTAATGACCGGCAGTAGTGTAGCTACCGGGAGGTGGCAGAGGGGGCGGTTGCCCCGTGCTCAGAGGAGGTCCACTAGGCGCTTCCACCTATGTGCGCACGTTGCGTCGTGTCACTGTAGAAAATTCTGCAGTGATTTGGCAGCTCATGTGCGCTTCAAATCGCTGCAGACACTGCATAATGGATGTAGTGTGTCTGCAGAATAGATGGCGATTTCACGCGCTCGGGATGCCGCCTCTCCCATAGACAGAGTGGGAGCAGCATCCAAAGCGCACGAAAGAAGTGACATGCTACATTTTTAAATGCAGAGATTTTGTCAAATTTTTTACACTCAAATCGCTGCGTTCAAAAAAGCATGGTGCGCACGGATTATGCACAATCTTCATAGATTGTGCAGGGGACGCAGGACACATGCATATACACTGCAGTGCTATAGACGCAGCATAAATGCATGCAATACGCACACGTGCGCACATAGCCTGAGTGCTGCAGAGGCAGAGCAGAAACTTGTCCAGATGACGAAAATACATCCTAGTGGTGTAGATAGGACCTGCGATGATGTCATGCCCATGTGAGCGAGTGGGAGGAGCCGCTCAGAAAGCCAGAAGATCCTGATTCCTGAAGGAGATGGGAACGCGTGACCGGTAATGAGGGAAAATGGGGTTGCAGGGTGAGTGCATATGAGGGGTACAGATTGTGACAAAATGGGGTGCAGGGTGTTTGAGAGAGGGGTAAGTTTGGGTACAGGCTGTGTGACATATAGGGATGCAGGCAGGGCCGTATACAGGTTTTTGTGGGCCCCATCCTCACGTACAGGGGCGGACTGGCCCACCAGGAGGTCGGGAGAACCCCCGGTGGGACCCTGCTATTGATGGCCACGCCCCTTAGGCACCGCCCCCCTGGGCCCCTATGGATATGTGTGAGAGGACGTGATGAGATCAGCACATTGCTGACGTCATCACAGTGCTGCGGGCGCCACACTGGATTCATCAGGCAGCGGTAAGCGCTCCATGGAGGAGCCGAAGAGACAGGTGTAATTAATGGGGATGTGTGGGGAGGGTCTGAGGACACATAACGGGGAACATTTGTGAAGGAGACACAGTTTTGTGACAGGCAGAGGGGGAGTGCTGTATTCCGAGGGAGGGGGGAGGCAGGTGTGTGTAGTGATAGGGCAGTGTAATTTGTGTCTGCAGGGGGTGATGAGGGGTGCAATGTATTATGTCTGGGGAGGGGGTAATGGAGGGTGCATTGTATTGTATGTGGGGGAGGGGTAATGGAGGGTGCTGTGTGTGTGTGTGTGTGTGTGTGTGTGTGTGTGCGCGTGGG